>NC_083279.1:96452449-97126126 GCF_963506605.1 Zootoca vivipara
AAGCAGGGGGCGGAGGGGGAACTTCTGCCCCCCTCAAAGCAGCCAGCCCCCTCCCCCCCCAGCTCAATCTCTGCCCCTTGTCTTATTTATTTTATTGATGGTTTGTGGTGTTTTGTCGGGGAGAGAAGGTGGGGGGGAGTCTTATGTTAAGGGTTCCGATGGTGGCTTTGAAGCCTGTGGGTTTCGTTTCTGTACATTGATAAATAAATGCAATCCTGAAAGCAAAATTGCTGTGGTTTTTTCCCCCTTCCCGCCCACCCTGTTTCTGATGCTTAGAGCAGTGGTTCCCAACAGGTGGTCCGGGGACCCCCAGGGGTCCGCGAGCTATGCCAGAGGGGTCCGCAAGATGCTATTAGAATAAAATATATATTAAACATATTTCGTATGATAACAGATTTTTTGTTTTAGCCACTTCCTGCATGAGCAGAGTCTAGCGCAAAACTAGAATTAGATAGAGGCAGTAGTTCTGCTGTATGCCGTTAGGTGGCGCTTTACAAACACTACTGTTTTGCAAAGAGGCAGCGCGCGCATTCTACTAACGCTCACCTCCCCAAGATGCTTTGCGCGCGTCGGCTTCATTTGTGCGCTACTGCGCAGGTACCCTGTCTTCTCCATTCCCCTCCCTCCTCCCTGGCGCGCGCTGCCTCTTTGCAAAACAGTAGTGTTTGTAAACAAAGCGTTGTTTTTCGCGGGAAGCTACAGTTCCCGTAGTTAAAAATGGACCGTTGGTTAAAAAGTGGTTCGTTAAAACGACAAAGGCCTACAGATGAAGAGGAAGAACTGTAAAAAACGTATAAATATAAAATATAAAAAGACTCTTAATTTGGCTCTCACTTTTTAATTTTAGGATTAGGAATTAATGGGGGTCCTTGTCACAATAGCGGCTTGATGAGGGGTCCTCGAGAAAATTTTGTTGGGAACCCCTGGCTTAGAGGAAACCTACCCCTCACTGATTTGGGGGGAGCTGCCAGGGAGACCAAAAAAAAGGTTGCCAGACCAGGAAGAATGGGCATCTCTCCTAAAATCCAAGGCCAAACACCTCTGAGGCTCTCACCTGGCCCTCAGTACAGGACTTAGGAGTCTCAAGGCTTTGGGCCAAATTTGCCCCAGATTTATTTGGGTCACACACAGCTGCCTTACACCCGGCATGCCATTTCAAATTTGTTTTAAACGTGTTTCAAATGTTGCATTTTGCATCGCCGTGACCTGCCCTGCAACTCCCTGGTCATGGAAGGAGTAGGTAATAATAATCATGTAAATGATTCAAGACAGGTATGGAGCCAAACAGGTAAAGATGATTTTTAACATTTTTCTTCTTATTTGGCGATCCCTCGTAGCCGAGTAAGATTGTCTTCCATAAAGGCGGTTTTAACAATGAGTCCGTAATTGACTGTGGAGGCCAATTCTGGATCCACACATCCTTCCACAGTGGGGGCGTTGGTTTCCGGGCAGGAGTTGATCACGGTGAGGGTTTGCCAAGCGTGCCTTCCTCTTAGCACGTTTCTCCCCTTTCGTCCTGAGTTTGAGCATCTTCAAAGCCCATGACACCTTTGGTAAAGGCTGCTCTCCAACTGGAGTGCTCGCAGGCCAGTCTTTCCCAGTTGTTGGTGTTTATACTATATATTTTTAATATTTGCCTTGAAACAGTCTTTAAACCTCTTGTTGACCTCCAGCATTATGCTTTCCGTTTTTAAGTTCGGAATAGAGTAGTTGCTTTGGAAGACAATCATCAGGCATCCGCACAACATGCCTAGTCCAACGAAGTTGATGTTGAAGAATCATTGCTTCGACACTGGTGATCTTTGCTTCTTCCAGTACACTGGCATTAGTTCGCCTCTCTTCCCAAGTGATGTGTAAAACCTTTCAGAGACACCCTTGATGGAATCTTTTAAGGAGTTGGAGATGGCGTTTATAGGTGGTCCATGTTTCACAAGCATACAGTAAGGTTGGTAGAATGTGTGTGTGAGAGAGAGCGGGGGGGGGGGGGGGGAGAGAGGAAGAACAACCAATCAGCTCCATTAAAAGCTCCATAAACACCAATACTCCCATTTTAATTTAAACACAGAAGTCAATACATCCAAAAGACTGGATAGGCTTCTGCATGAAATTGATGCCTCTATGAAAATATGTTCCAAGGTAGGAAAGGCAGTGAGATTTTCACACCACTGCCCTAACGATGGTGAGTGCTTATCCTTCCAGGTTCAAAGCAGGAGTCTCTTGGCGACCATAAAGGCTTATAAAATCAAGCCTCATCATACTACAGTACAGCAATATGATTTAAGGGTATGTGGCTGTCGGCAGACATCAAGGGCCTTCTTGGTGGTGGCGCCCGCCCTGTGGAACGCCCTCCCATCAGGTGTCAAGGAAATCTGACGTTAGAAGACATCTGAAGGCAGGCCTGTTTAGGGAAGTTTTTAATGTTTGATGTTTTAAAGTATTTTTAATCTTTTGTTGGAAGCTGCCCAGAGTGACCGGGGAAACCCAGCCAGATGGGCAGAGTATGTTTATATGTATGTATAATTATTATTATTATTATTATTATTATTATTATTATTATTATTACTAAAGAGCCCAGGACTCTTGACTCCCAGCTCCCTCTTGCTTCTGCAGTTGCTGCAACCCAGATTGCAGGAGTCACCCCCTCCCCAGCGGAGCCACAAGCTGCAGCAAGAGCCAGGAGCAAAACAAAATAAAACACAGCAGCAGCTGCAGTAGCAACTTTCTGGGCATTCTCTCCCCCTTTCTAAAAAAAGAAACGAGCTCTTCAGCTGACTCTGCTGCTTTCTGAACAGAGCTGGAGGTTTTGAAGGGGACCTTGCCCTGGCGCAGGTTGTCTCTATATTTAGCTCGACTGCATGCACGTCAAGCAACCGGCCGCAGCTGTGTGGCACTCTGGGCCTGGCCTGCGCCTGGCTTTTCCGCTTCTGCCTCACAATGGGAATTCTGGGTGGCAGCGGCGGCTGCGTCACCTGTCCTCCAAGTGACCTCAGGCCAGGCTGGACCGGACATGCGCAGGGAAACCAAAATGCTTGTTTACAAAGCTGTTGTTGCTGTTTAGTCGTTTAGTCGTGTCCAACTCTTCGTGACCCCATGGACCAGAGCACGCCAGGCACTCCTGTCTTCCACTGCCTCCCGCAGTTTGGTCAAACTCATGTTCGTAGCTTCGAGAACACTGTCCAACCATCTCGTCCTCTGTCGTCCCCTCCTCCTAGTGCCCTCCATCTTTCCCAACATCAGGGTCTTCTCCAGGGAGTCTTCTCATGAGGTGGCCAAAGTATTGGAGCCTCAGCTTCACAATCTTCATCTTACTGTACGCTTGTGAAACATGGACCACTCATAAACACCATCTCCAACTCCTCGAAAGATTCCATCAACGGTGTCTCCGAAATTTTTTACACATCCCTTGGGAAGACAGGTGAACTAATGCCAGTGTACTGGAAAAAGCAAAGATCACCAGTGTTGAAGCAATGAGTCTTCAATATCAACTTCGTTGGACTGGTCATGTTGTGCGGATGCCTGATGTTTAATTCCAGCCCACGCTAACAGAGAAACACTGGAAGCTACCTTAGATGCAGCCAGACCATTGAGTCCATCTAGATCAGCATTACCTACACCGGCTAGGAGCAGCCCTCCAGGGTTCCAGGAAGCCTGGCGATGGCGTCAGGAACTGGACCCTGGGTCGTCCTGCAAAGCAGATGGTCTACCACGAAGAGCCATTCTTCTCTTTCTCCTGCTTCAGTTTGACCAGCCATTCCCCATTATTTGACATTTATGTGAAGCAGGAATCTCTCATTGCATAGTTAAGACCTAAAGATGGGCTTGAAGAGCAACTGCAAAGTTCTGCAGTATTTGCAGCAAACGCTAAAAGAGCACATAAAGGGGGTCGATATCGTGCCACAAAGTCGAACCTGGGACCTTCTGCACACAAAGCAACTACTCTGCCATCAAGTTCAGCTCCTTCTTCAAAAACACTATATAACTGCCGATCGTATTAATATATATTTTTATTTTTAGGTCTACTTGTTTCTAACTTTTGTCCTCTTATTGATAACCTTAATGCATATTTTCTATTTTAAGGGTTTGTTCCCCCCCTCTTTACAATAGAAACACAGCACAGCTAAATAAATAAAGATAAAGCCGTCTCAAGAACAGTTTCTTCTCTAGAGCGATTTTGGCCTTAAATGGAAAGTCTGGACTTTGAAGCCGTCTTATTTTACTTGTTATATTGTACCGTATTGCACTGTTTTAATTAGGGTTTTGTAGTAATTTTGAATTATGTGGAATATCTGAGCTTTATCTGAGTGGATGTGGTAACCAAGTAATTTCATTGTTCCCGCAAGGGGTCAATGACAATAAAGATTACCTTATATCTTATCTTATCTTAAATAAATGTAAACTGTATTACAGATCTGCCGAACTGGTTAACTGAAATCCAGTCAACACTTCAATACAGTGCCAATCTGTACAAAGAAAGATGTCCCTATTATATCATATGTTAGATTTTTTTTGGGGGGGGGGAATGTGCCTCTCTCTGTCTCTCTCGACCTGTTAACATACCCAGCTAATGAAAGAGTTACTTACACAGGTGTTGTGGTGTCCCATTTTCTAGGCTGTTCTGGATTTTAAAATAGAAATCTGGGTCAGTCCCAAAGGGAATAGACTGAAAGGGCTCTTTGTTATTTGTTTGTTTGTTTACAGGGAGATATTTATTCTTGCCAAAGCAAATCTTTTCAGCGGGGCCAGTTGTGAGACTCTGAGCAAACTCCTTCCAAAACAGCAGCCTAATTTCAAGCTCTGCCTCCTCTCGAGAAGGGCTGGAGCTGAGGTCAGGTCACAAAAGGGCTCAGGGGCAGAGTTTTGAAGGCAGAAGGTCCCAAGGTCCAGTCCCATCTCTGCTTGGATTTAAAAATAAAATTATAAGCTGGTTTAATAATCTTAAAAAAAATCTTAAGTGGTGCAACAATGAGTACACAATCTATTTCAAATGAAAATACAACATGAAACCAGTATAAAAACCAAATAAAAACAGGTGTTATATAAGAATTCTAAGGTCTCAAATATAAATGTACAGTACAAGGCAATCACATACATAAATATATAAACCACATGTCTGAAATAGTACTGGAGAGCTATCCTGAAGCCATTTGGACTCTCCCAAATTGACCTCAAATGCACCTCTGCAGTAAGAGGGGGAAATGGGAAAAGCCTCCCTCATCGTCTTTTGCTTACAAATCCTGCCTTAAGGGAGTATTTGTGTATGAATAGGGTGGGCCTGTGACCTGGATTCAGGAACTAAAGTACAGTGGTGCCTCGCTTAACGAATGCCCTGCTTAACGAAATTTCCGCTTAACGAAAGGATTTTTCAAGCGGAGCTTGCCTCGCTAGACGAATGCGTTTAACGAAAAATTCGTCTAGCGAATCGCGGTTTCCCATAGGAATGCATTGAAATTCAATTAATGCGTTCCTATGGGCAAAAAAAAAAGTCGAAAAAAATTCAGTGCATTCCTATGGGATTCGCTAGACGAATTTTTCGCTATAATAAAAGACCGGTGGAACGAATTAATTTCGTTTAGCGAGGCACCACTGTATTTACCATCGCAAAAGAATGGCCAGGCTGCCCCGGTAACGCATTCAGTGACCACTATCAGGTATCCTGGCAGGCAGGATTTCTGCTGTAGACCCGCTTCCTTCTGTGATGTATGTACCGTATGATGCTTTGGGGTGGTGGTGGTCTTGGGTTACACGGTGGGCAATTTCAAACA
Organism: Zootoca vivipara; assembly: GCF_963506605.1. Taxonomy (NCBI): domain Eukaryota; kingdom Metazoa; phylum Chordata; class Lepidosauria; order Squamata; family Lacertidae; genus Zootoca; species Zootoca vivipara. Next base: position 96,458,212 of record NC_083279.1, read on the forward strand.
TCTATTATAAGGGCTTGTGCACCACTGTTTGGGGTTCTCCTCCCTCCTGTGTGTGGTGAGTGGGGACCCTGTTGCATCAGTTCCTTGAATAAAGATCAGGCTTACTAGTCACTTTGCTTCTCAATATATGTTGGCCTCTGTTATTTTCTCCTACCGATAGGGAACCCACTTAAGGACTCTATACTGTACAGGCTTTTGGATAATGGGAAAGGAGCAGTTTTTATAACACAGGCATTCGGGGAATGCAAATAAACAAAAAGGGGGTCTGATCTCAAGAGTCAGGGAAACCCTATGCAAAAAAGACTTTTGTTGTTGTTTAGTCGTTTAGTCATGTCCGACTCTTCGTGACCCCATGGACCAGAGCACGCCAGGCACTCCTGTCTTGCACTGCCTCCCGCAGTTTGGTCAAACTCATGTTCGTAGCTTCGAGAACACTGTCCAACCATCTTGTCCTCTGTCGTCCCCTTCTCCTTGTGCCCTCCATCTTTCCCAACATCAGGGTCTTTTCCAGGGAGTCTTCTCTTCTCATGAGGTGGCCAAAGTATTGGAGCCTCAGCTTCACGATCTGTCCTTCCAGTGAGCACTCAGGGCTGATTTCCTTCAGAATGGATCGGTTTGATCTTCTTGCAGTCCATGGGACTCTCAAGAGTCTCCTCCAGCACCATAATTCAAAAGCATCAATTCTTCGGCGATCAGCCTTCTTTATGGTCCAGCTCTCACTTCCATACATCACTACTGGGAAAACCATAGCTTTAACTATACGGACCTTTGTCAGCAAGGTGATTTCATATTCTGACGGGGAGTGAGGTGGGCCTTTCGAAGCCGACAGGCTGAATATGCTGGCAGGGCAAATCCTGGATTTCCTAGCGACAGTGTTTGTGCCTAGCATGCCTAATTTAGCCCCGTGAGTCTTCTCCCATGTGCTAACAGCAGACCAAGCCATCAGTTTATTGGAGAATCCCCTGGATGGTTTATGACAGGCTGTGATCAGTGAGGATGACACATCCCTCCTTGTCATAGGTTAGTCTGTCCTTCCAAAAAAAGGAAAGCGGATAACGGAATCCACACACCCCCAACCCAAGGTGCTCTCAATGAATGGGAGGTGGGCGCCCTCTGCTGGGTATGCCAGACATTACAGCTTCGCTAATAAAAAGTCAACAATGGGCATAATTAGCACTGATACGAAGCTCATTTCTCAGGTCCAAATATTGGGGTGTGTGTGTGTGTGTGTGTGTGTGTGTGTGTGTGTGTGTAAATGCAAAGTGTTTGGGCTTGAATTTCCCGAGTTTAATTAAATCGAGGTCCAGTGTGGTGTCCCGCTCAGCTATGAAGCTCACTGGGTGACCTCGGGCTAGTCCCTGCTTCTCAGCCTAACCTACCTCATAGAGTTGTTGTAGGGATTAAATGAGAAGAGGAGAAACATGAATCATGTACATTGCCTTGAGCTCCTTGGAGAAAAAATTGGGAGATAAATGTAATTGAGTAAATAATGATACATAAATAAATAACAAACACTTGGGCCAGGTTCAGTGTCTAGACTCTTAAACGATATTATTCCTATATTTTGTTCTGGCCCAAGGCCCCCATCCACGCAAGGAAACCTGGGACTCCAGTTTGGATGTCTGAGTCATAACCTTCCTACAATGCACACCCATGCCTTGCTGATTCAAAGAGGGAAGGTATGTACAGAAAGAATTCCCTGTATGCCAAGATCCAAGTTTGGGGCAAGTGGCGCTGAGGTCTAAGCCACTGAACCTAGGGCTTGCTGATCAGAAGGTCGGCGGTTCGAATTCCCGCCATGGGGTGAGCTCTCGTTGCTCGGTCCCAGCTCCTGCCCAACCTAGCAGTTTGAAAGCATGAAGTGCAAGTAGATAAATAGGCACCACTCCGGCGGGAAGGTAAACAGCATTTCCATGCACCGCTCTGGTTTTGCCAGAAGTGGCTTAGTCATGCTGGCCACATGACCTGGAAGCTGTCTGCGGACCAACGCCGGCTCCATCGACCTATAGAGAGAGATGAGCGCTGCAACCCCAGAGTTGTCCGCGACTGGACCTAACGGTCAGGGGTACCTTTACCTTTACTCTTTGGTGAGAGAACCCCAGCAGAGATTTAAAGTCACAAAACAGGCAGCAAAGCTGACAGATCTTTTAAATAAGTTCCTTTCAGTTCCAAAATAGTCCCCTCTGCCCCCAGCACAGGAAGAGACCACACCTTTAGTAAATTAAAATGGCTTACTTACAAACTCTTCAAAGGCCGGATTCCTGTGCTTTTCCATACATCAGTCATGTGCTTTTCCATACGTAAGTCAAGCAAAACTTGGCTTAGTCAAAGTGGTCAAAGTTCCTAAATTATTGGTATAGGAAATCAAGAGTGGTTCGTGAGAGTCCTGCGGTCTGAGCGTAGAGCAAAGAGTTCAGACCTCCCCACACACTGAGCTTCTTGGGTAGGCTGAAGGAAACAATGATTACATTACCTAATTCAGGCACCCCCAAACTTCGGCCCTCCAGATGTTTTGGACTACGATTCCCATCTTCCCCGACCACTGGTCCTGTTAGCTAGGGATCATGGGAGTTGTAGGCCAAAACATCTGGAGGGCCGCAGTTTGGGGATGCCTGACCTAGTTCCTCCCAAAGTGAGGGGGAAGTGAATTTAGCTAAGCCTGGCAGGACAGTGGACTCTATGGTATTAACCTCTTTGTGCATTACTTATTAAGCATGTTGGTTATATGATGCTGGTTATCCCAGACTCCTAGGGTATGTGCAAGCAGTGATATTTATCCCACTAACAGCAGTGGATCAACAAGAGATTAACAATTTAGGGAACAGTACACAACAGGGCCATCTCAAGCATGTTGGGCGCCCTGGCGCGGAGATCGCTCCGGTGCCCCCGCCCCGCCCCGTTTCTTGCCATGACAGGTGTGGCCAATGTGTGGGCTTCCCAAACTTTTTCAGGGTACCAAACATTTGGTTCCATAAACACCATATCCTACCCTATGAAAAGCACTGTTCAGAATAGTGATTTGCACGACTAAGGAAGGTAGTAACTCAGCAAGATTCAAAATGGTAACCGTTAATTGCACGTTTATTCAAAATCCAATTGAAGCTTTGTAGCCTCAAGAATTCAACAAAGCTGGTCAACTTGATCCAGTGATGCCAGATTTTCAAAGGCCGATAGTCACACCTCCAGTGTTTCCTTCCCCTTGCTTCCTAACACCTTCCCAGATAATCCCAGCATTCACACCCCCCAGGGGGCAGAAGACCAATTCAGCCTCCTCTCCTCTGCAAATAATAATAATAATAATAATAATAATAATAATAATAATAATAATAATAATAATATTTATACCCCACCCACTCTGGGCGGCTTCCAGCAGAATATTAAAATACAATAAACATTAAAAGCTTCCCCAAACAGGGCTGCCTTCAGATGTCTTCTAAAAGTCTGGTAGTTGTTTTTCTCTTTGACATCTGGTGCGAGGGTGTACCACAGGACGGGTGCCACTACTGAGAAGGCCCTCTGCCTAGTTCCCTGTAACTTGGCTTCTCGGAGGCGCACAGTTACCCCATTCAGGACCAGGGAGTCCTCCACACCTGCCCGTCTCCTGTCCCCCACAAATAGTACTTCTGACTTGTCAGGATTCAACCTCAATTTGCTAGCCACCATCCATCCTCCAACCGCCTCCAGACACTCACACAGGACCTTCACCGCATTCACTGGTTCTGATTTGAAAGAGAGGTAGAGCTGGGTACAGGGCCGTCTTAAGCACATCCAGCGCCGTGGCGCAAAGGTCCCGCCCCTGCCCCGTTTGGAAAACGTTGACCTAAGAGGGGCGGCAGCCGGAGCACCACACACCACCACTCCATACATAGCCCTCTCTCTGTGGGGAAGCGAAGGCGTGGTGGTGGAGGAGAGCCGGAGCCGGCTGCTGAGGGCAGCGTTGAGAGCACTCGCTCCATCCCCGCTGGGCAGCTCGTCCGGGAGTCAGTGTCCACAATGCACCTTCCCGGAGGCGGCCGAGGCAGCGGCGGCACTTCCCCTAGCCAGCGCCGCTCCCATCTCCCAGGCACGGTGGGCTCGGCAAGGTACAGCAGTGGACTCCGCGCCAGCCTCTTCTGCGGAGGCTGTCATGTCTGCTCGTCCGTGTGTCTCGCTCGCTGGCCGTGGTTAACCCTCGGGCTGCTGGCGGGCGGGCTGGATCCCCGCCTGCTCCATGCACCACCAGAGGCCGCCCCCTCGAGCTGCATTCCCGCGGCCGAGGCGGCAGAGCCATAGGGCTTAGTGACTCATTGCGCCCCGCCAATGCTGGGGTGCCCCCCTGAGAGGCCAGCGCCCTGCCGCAACAAGCCACTAGGCCCTATGGGAAGGACGCCTCTGGCTGGGTATCATCCGCATACTGATGAACACCCAGCCCAAAACCCCCTGATGATCTCTCCCAGCGGCTGCATGTAGATGTTGAAAAACATGGGGGAGAGGAAAGAACTCTGAGGCACCTCACAAGTGAGAGCCCAGGGGTCTGAACACTCATTCCCCCCCCCCCCCCCGCTTTCTGGACATGGCCCAGGAGTCTTCCTGGACAGATCTGTGATCCCTGCTCTCCAGAGGACATCAAACTTTCGGGGCAAACCAGCAGCAGCTCTTTTAAAAAAGGGGGGGAGCAGCAGCAGCAGCAGCAGCAAACAGTGGTCAGTAGATCTGATCTTTATTTGTTCCAACAAGGTTCAAACACACAGAGTAGGAACCCCTATCATGGGGTTGCATGAATTTTTAATAGCTGTCCCCATTTCCCATAATACATTTTTCTTTTCTTTTTTTGTAAATAGTTTTTATTAAATTTTGCCCTTTTATATTCATCACAATAACATTATCTCATAAAAAGGAAAGATACAATTCCCAGATTCTCCCACCCCCGACTTCCCTCAATTTGCCCCTTCTGGTTCTTTACATACTAACTTCTCCTGCTTGTTTTATTCTACCTTAATATCACATTCTTTAAGTCAGGCACCCCCAAACTTTGGCCCTCCAGATGTTTTGGACTACAATTCCCATCATCCCTGACCACTGGTCCTCTTAGCTAGGTGTCATGGGAGTTGTAGGCCAAAACATCTGGAGGGCCGCAGTTCGGGGATGCCTGCTTTAAGTTGAATATTGTTCCGTTCTTATCATTTTTATACCCTAATTGTTTTCAGCTTACCTCTTGCACTTTAATTTTATCTGATTATTACGTCTTAATCTGTACATCTGCTTTGTTAATTGTAAGCGGTTACTCAAACCCTGCTAGTGGGTCGACTTCTTTCTTTACAACATTTCTTTAAGTACGACATAAATGGTTCCCAATCTTTTTTGAAATCTCTAATGTCCTTATCTCTGAGTTTTCCGGTAAGCATCTCCGCATGGTCCATCAATTTTTCTTGCCATTCTTCTTTGGTTGGCATTTTCTCATCTTTCCATTTTGGGGCTAGTAATATCCTAGCTGCTGTTGTAGCGTACATAATTTGTTCTTCTCCTTTGGCTTGTCCTGTAATGCCTAGCAAAAAGGCTTCTGGTCTTTTAACAAATATTATCTTAAACATTCTTTTCATTTCATTATAAATCATTTCCCAAAATTATTTCCCAATGAATGACCAGCAGCAGCTCCTTTGATGGCGTGCTTAGAATCAGAGAATTGTAAAGTTGGAAGGGATACCGAGGCTCATCTAAACCAGGCTTCCTCGACCTCTGCCCTCCAGATGTTTTGAGACTACCATTCCCATCATCCCTGACCACTGGTCCTGCTAGCTAGGGATCATGGGAGTTGTAGGCCAAAAACATCTGGAGGGCTGAAGTTGAGGAAGCCTGATCTAAACTAATGCTCATTCCCTGTAGTTTGAATCCATTGGTTCAGGTCATCCCCTCTCTTCCATGGGAGAGATCTTTGGATATTTGAAAATGGCTATCACGTGCACAATTAGCAAAAGCTCAACAATGGAAGAATCCGTCCGAAAGACCTCTGAACATATGGGAAAATAGTATCCTGGATACAGCAATGTCTGAGCATCTCACCAGAAACAGGAGGGCAATTAACGAAGAGAGACACCCCCCCAAGTAACGTGGACCTCATTCTTTAACTATGTTAATGAGCAAACAACCGCTCAATATTCTCATTGGGAGGTGGTTTACCTTAAGTGACATGTTTTAATTTGAATACTGAATTTGTAAGCTGATGTCTAAAGTGAACGGATAGGGCAAACATCATGAGATGTTCATTGCTGGGTGTTTAATGGTTCTTCTGTTTGTATAAAAACCAATAAATAATTCTTAAAAGATGAAAGAAAAAATTCCTTCCAGTATGAACCTTAGAGACCAACTAAGTTTGTCATTGGTATGAGCTTTTGTGTGCATGCACACTTCTTCAGAGCTCATACCAGTGACAAACTTAGTTGGTCTCTAAGGTTCATACTGGAAGGAATTTTTTTATATTGTTTCCACTACGGCAGACCAACACGGCTACCTACCTGTTAAAAGATGGCTATCGTATCCTCTCTTCGTCTTCTTTTCTCTTCTCCAGGCTAAAGGTAAAGGTACCCCTGACCATTAGGTCCAGTCACGGACGACTCTGGGGTTGCGGCGCTCATCTCGCTTTATTGGCCGAGGGAGCCGGCGTACAGCTTCCGGGTCATGTGGCCAGCATGACTAAGCCGCTTCTGGCGAACCAGAGCAGCGCACAGAAACGCCGTTTACCTCCCTGCCGGAGTGGTACCTATTTATCTACTTGCACTTGACATGCTTTTGAACTGCTAGGTGGGCAGGAGCTGGGACCGAACAACGGGCGCTCACCCCGTCGTGGGGATTCGAACTGCTGACCTTCTGATCAACAAGCCCTAGGCTCTGTGGTTTAGACCGCAGCACCATCCGTGTCCCTTTTCTGCAGGCTAAGCATACCCCCAATTTTATTTTTTTAATGTATTTTTTTATTAGAGGTTTCTTGTTTACAAAAGTATGTGCAATATCTCTTTTTTCAAGTTACATTTTCTACAGATCAGTTTCATTTGTTGAGACATTAGTGTTACATTAGGAAGGGGGGAAAGAGGTGGAGGGGGCCATGGTGAGGGGGCTCAGATAGGAAGGCTCCCTTAAGGCATACAAGGTGAGTGGGAAGACCCAGTGCCGGATTTACGTATAAGCTAAACAAGCTATAGCTTAGGGCCCCACTCTCTTGGGCTCTCCCCGCCCCTCCCCACAAACAGGTGAGGATCTGCGGCTGCAGCACAGGGCCAGATTTACGTATAAGCTAAACAAGCTTAGGGCCCCACTCTCTTGGGGGCCCCCAAAAAAATTAAAGGAAAAAAACCTGGATGTACATTTCCAAAATATAAGATAAAAAACAAATGAAATGAAACCTACATACAGCAACCGTGTTTTGTGTTGCGTAGGCTCCTATGATGTAAGTCATGGGCCCCACCTGCTAGCATGCTCCCTCAAATATCACTGGTTTGCTCGTTTCTATATATAGGGTGCCTACATACTGCATGGACTGCTTGCAAATTAAAAAAAAAAATTAATTTTGTTTCGACTCAGACCAACACGGCTACCTACCTGTAACTAGAACTACTGTATGCTTGCAAATTGATAAGGAAGAATATACAATTTTTGCTTTGGGATACTTTTTGCTTTGGGATACTCCCTTGCCACCTTCATATATACGTCTCGTCTTCACCTGGATGCTCCGCTGCCACCAATACTTGTCACCGCGCTTGGACGATCCATTCATCGTCAGGCACCGTATATTCCAAACTATATATATATTCCTGGTAGCGGTGAACAACAACAAAATCTTAAGTATTACACATCCATTTGGAAGTACTTTTGAACCAATTTATATGTCATATGGATACCCAACATGAACTACAACATATGACTGAATACATTGAACTGATGTTGGTTTGAATCACGAGTGATATGACGTTTATGGTTGTGTTATTTAAGTTATTCTGCGTTATACGTTTATAAATTAGTGATTGAAGTTATTCCGCATTATATGTTTATAAATTAGTGTTTGATTACAGCAGCCGGTTACGCTTTTTGTGTAATTGATACTTGCTACTTGTAACCTCGAAGCTATGAACATGAGTTTGGCCAAACTGCGGGAGGCAGTGCAAGACAGGAGTGCCTGGCGTGCTCTGGTCCATGGATCACGAAGAGTCGGACACGACTAAACAACAACTCGTAACCTAGGTTTGTGTTGTGTGAGTGGACTGCTTGCATGGCAACATGTGCAAATGGCTTTAGATACACATTAGATCCATAAATTACCATATAGCATATATTCAACACCAAAAAGCATGGCCATTCATGGGCGTAGGCAGGGGGGGCAGGAGGGGGCAGCTGCCCCCCCTAGAAGCAAAAAATTATTGTATTTTACAGACCATAACCAGCACTTTTCCCCTCCAAAAACTGAAGTGGAAAGGGCTTTGCTTTAGCGAGAGCAGCTCTCCACTTGCTGGGGGGGGGGCGGGAACACAGCTGTAGCAAAAACACATCAAATAAATAAAGCAAAGTGGCTACTGGTACTTAAGCAGTTAAGACAATGGAGCAGAAAATCCCTTCAGGCAAGGTTTGATAGCTGACCAATTCACCCTATTGTTCTTCAGTGGTAGTTGTTAATGAGCATTCAGGGATCGCATTAAGAGTTCTATTGGCGATTTAATGAGGGTGCATTGACTAAGGTGGCTCTGCAAGGCTAAAAGGAAATGAATAAGAAAGCGGGGGGCTGTAGCTTTTGATAGACACAGTGATGTTTATAAAAAGCAGAGGTGTTCCAGTCTGCCCCTCCTCCTGCATCTGTATACTGTAAATCAGGGGTGGCCACCTCCCAAGAGACTCTGATCTACTCACAGTTAAAAACTGGGAGTGATCTATCCCCTTTTGGGGGGTTCAGGTCAAAGCTGTTGAGTTTTTTTAAGGAAGGGAAGCCCTGTTTTTTTGAGTTTAGGTCAAACTTGTTGAGCTTCTTTTAGGAGGAAGGGAGGCCCATTTTTGTTTAGGGCTTCAGGTCATAGTTCAGCTTTTTTTAGGGAGGAGGAAAATTTTGGGTGAGCTTTTTTTAGGAGTGCCAGTGATCTAGCAGTGATCTACCACAGACATCCAGTGATCTGGATGTACCAGTATCTTCCTCTTGCTGCAGAGTTCCAGCATCACGTCACCCAGAGGCACCCACAAATGTGAGTTATCCCTCTCTCTATTTCTTCCTTCCTTCCTTCCCTCCCTCTTCCGTCCTTAATACTGGGGGGGGGGGCAGATAAGCCCCACATAGAAAGCCCATCAACATGAGGGGGGATGACTCTTTTAAATACAGTATTTACCAGTAATTGGGGGGGGGGAGGCACCTAGGCCTCTAGGAGTTGGCTGCTATGCCTAGGACAATTCAAGAAAGCAGATTGATGCATATGCTATGGTAATATATCAATAGAATCATGGAATTGTAGTCGGAAGGGACCACAAGGGTCATCTAGTCCAATCCCCTGCAATGCAGGATCTTTTTCCTAAGGTGGGGCTTGAACCCACAACATGGTTGAAATATTATGCTGATATGCAGCAACGCCTCGGAGCTGTCGTGACTGCGGCCGTGCCTTCCCTCGCCCTCGTCCGCCCTGCCACCCCCTCTCGCCTGCCCGACCCTCCCGTCCTCTTACTGCAGAGTTCCAGCATCACAGCATCACCCAGAGGCACCCACAAATATTAGTTATCCCTCTCTCTATTTCTTCCTTCCTTCCCTCTTCCATCCTTAATAAAATACGGGGGGGGGCAGAAAAGCCCCACATAGAAAGCCCATCAACATGGGGGGGGTGACTCTTTAAAATACAGTACAGTCGTACCTCGGGTTGCGAACACCTCGGGTTACGAACAACCCGGGTTACGAACTTCGCAAACCTGGAAGTATTTTTGCCCCGCGCGTGCGCAGAAGCGTCGCGCGCCTTTGCGCATGCGCAAAGCGGCAGTTCGGGCCCTTTTCGGGTTACGAACTTTTCGGGTTACGAGCTGCGACCCGAAATGGATCGCGTTCGTAACCCGAGGTACCACTGTATTTACCAGTAATTGGGGGGGGGAGATGCACCTAGGCCTCTAGGAGTTGGCTGCTATGCCTAGGAGTAGGACAATTCAAGAAAGCAGAATGATGCATATGCTATGGCTATATATCAATAGAATCATAGAATTGTAGTCGGAAGGGACCACAAGGGTCATCTAGTCCAACCCCCTGCAATGCAGGAATTTTTTCCTAAGGTGGGGCTTGAACCCACAACATGGTTGAAATATTATGCTGATATGCAGCAACGCCTTGGAGCCATCATGTCTGCGGCCGTGCCTTGCCTCGCCCTCGCCCACCCTGTCACCCCCTCTCGCCTGCCCGACCCTCCCGTCCTCTCCAGCCAAGCAGGGTAGCCGCCGATGCTGCCAGCCCCAGAAGCACAAGGTGGCCGCTGCCGCCGCCACGATATCATCAGGCCAGCTGGCCCTGTAGCCCCGCCCACGTTCCCACTTTGGGGCCCCACCCCTGAACGACCATGGCTTGCCCCCCCCTAGTTTTGATCCTGGCTACGCCCCTGTGGCCATTTGTTGTTGACAAAGGACAGCTGGAAATATAAAGGGTCCCATTACCTTCAGTAGCTGAGGGCCTCATCAAACCTAAATCCGGCCCTGAGCAGGCCCACTTCCAAAATGTGCAACAGTGACCTGAAACCACGTTAAGAGTCTTGCGGCACAAGCCGATGAAGCAGACCCTAGCGTAACAAATGTGCAAGTCTTTAGGGCGTCACAAGACTCTTCGGCTGTTTGTGGGGTAGCAGACTTCACATGGCTACCTACCCTCTGGCAATGGTAGACTGCACTGGCCCAGACGATCCGGCAGGTGGCGCTTGCTGTGAGATGATAAACCCAGACTCCTGCTCTGAGCCCTTTTTGCTTGGCAATCTTGCCTAGGGAAATAGGACCCCCTGCTTCTGCTCTTACAGAATTGTAGAGCTGGGTGCGACCCCAAAGGTCATCCAGCCCAACCCCTTGCAATGCTAAAGAATCCGACAGATGAACACCCAACCTCTGCTTGGAAACCTCCAAGGAAAGAGAGCCCAACGCCTCCCGGCTCAGCGTCAGATAGTTCCTCCTGCAGGAAGTTCAGGCAGCAGAGCAAGAGACTCTTAAACTCTGGGCTGTGGGTTCGAGCCCCACATTGGGCGGAAGACTCCTGCTATTGCAGGGGGCTCTCTTTATTTGCTGTTCCTCCCTGGTTTAAGGCAGACCTCTTTATTTGCAGGCCGGTGTGCCCAAGTGAAGCCACAGACCCAAATCTCCGCTTGAAGCAGCGACTCTGCTATTGGGGCATTTCTGATTTTATGAGATAAAAGAATAAACAGGTGCTACCCAGTCTACCCAGCAGCCCAATGGGCGAGATGGTCGTAGCACAGAGAGGTGGGGGAGTTTTAACTTCCTAATTTGAAGGTCTATTGGTTTCTGCAGGGGTGGTGCTTCTTTCATGCTTGTAAGCCGCTTTGAGTTTCTTTGGAGAAATATCCCGGGTAATTTAAAGCAAAATAAAATAAAATAAAAACAGGCTGGAAAAAATATTCCTGAAAGATACTCAAGGCCGCCTTTTTTTTGGAAACATTTTAATAGTTATCGAATGTTCTACATCTTACAGTAAATATCATACAGTTACAAACTCTTGGCTTAAATTTGTCTCAGGGAGATCACTAACTGATCCTCAGAACATAATAATAATAATAATAATAATAATAATAATAATAATAATAATAATAATACAGATTTACACTTCATATTCACAAGTTGAGGCTGTGGGGCTTTCTGACTTAAATCTCAAAGGCTCCTCTCTCTGTGCCCATTAAGTCCTTAGATTTAAAACTTGGAAGACTATTAATTTTTATTTTGTTTTTGTTCCGTTTCCAATGAAAATTTAAAAACCAGGTTGTCCAACCTGCAGAGTCCATAATTATCATTATTACTTTAAAACAAAGAAGCAAATAGAATCCCAGAGCTGCCTCTTGTCTCCACCTGCCCTCCCAAAAAGTCAACCTTCTAGGAGCCAAAGTTCTCTGCCATGGACTATGGAAACCAATCAAAGGCTGGGGGGGTGAGGGGAAGAGATGTTTGGGGTTTTATTGGTGGCTACATTTGCTCAGAAGTGACGTGATAAGAACTCCCCTCCCCAAAAGCCTTCCCTTTGCATAAGCAAAAGATGGAAGCAGTTATCACTTTTTTTGGAAGGTGCCAGGCCAAAGTGGGTGAGGGCAGTGGGAGAGGAGAGACAGCTTGGCGGGGCAAATAGCGCCAGGTAGGAGGAATCCACCCAGCTTTAGAGAACATCCACACTTCCATTTGCCCCAAGATTTCCAGGAAGGGGCCCAACAGGCTCTCTTTTTGGCTCCCATACTTTCCCTGGGGAAAACCCGCAATGCCAATCGGCAGAAAAACCCAATTGGCGTTTCTTCCGAGTAGCAGCTATCTGTAGGGTTTCTCGGCAAAAGCCCAGGGGGGGGGGGAACCACCCTCTCGGGCCCCCGAGTACTAATTACGGACAAGCGGAAGTGTTGACGGGCCCTTCGTGCCTGCTGGGTTCGCTAATAGGATGGAACTATTCACGGTTCACAGGGGCTGCCCCTCTCCCCGCAAAAGGGGAGGGAAACCCAGATGTGGCCCCTCTTTGGAAACCTCAAAAGCAGGCGCTGGGCATTTTTGCATGGTTTTTAAGCAGCAAGTGTATGTTCCCCTCATTTGTTGGGTGCAGTCTTCTCACCTACAAATCCTCACTCAACTGCAAAACGCAGGTTACTGTTGGCCAGACCAGCCAACCTCGCATGGTTGCTGTGAGATTAAAGTGGAACATGGCCTGAGCTCCTTAGAGGGAAACCCGTGAAAATTACTGAGAATGACCCCGCAAAGCACAGCCTCCCCACTCCTGGTGGCCTACAACTCACATAGCACTGGCGGGAACTCTGGCCCAAAACTTCTGGAAGGCTGTCGTAGCCCATGGCAGAGAAAAGACATCCGACCCACTCGATGAACAACTCTGCCCCATTGACCGGATCCTCACAGGTCACCTTGGCTGGTCGATCCGAAGCCCTAAGAATACTAAGTGAGGACAAACACAATCTCAACCTATGGTGGTTTCATTTGTTTGTTTAAAAGGAATGTCGACACCAAATTTGGCATAACAAATAGAGGTCACACCAGAATGGTCCCACAAAGCTTTGGATAGGAAATGCAAACCGGGTGCAAGGTAAGTGGCTCTGCCCCAAATTCTCTCTATCGAATGAATTGCCTGAAAGCTTTTAGAAAGGTAACCGCATGATATTTCATGGTCCTTATTGCTATTTTAAGCTGGTGGATTTGTTTCTTTGAAAGGTAATTTCTAGCTCAAGGGTTTTCGCGTGTGTTTCAAAAAGATGTATAAAAGGTGCAGAGATTTAACTTCACCTGAACTAAACTGTCTACGGCACTAAAGCAAATGGGAGGGGGGGGGAGAGATCTTTCTAAACAATTGCCAAGGAGATGGAGGTTTGCTCGGAAAGTCAGCTCTGCTGTTCCCATGGGAATGTCTATGGTCGCACTGCATGCAATCGAGCAAGATTTCCGCAAACATCCATCTGTCATAGCCCACAATAGGAGCCCTGTGTGTGCATGTCTGTTGGGACTGGGCTCAGGGACGTTACTGATTTGACAAAGGACGCCCTTTTCCAGACTGTCTTGTCTGTGGGCATGCAATCGATGCACAACTGCTTGCTGCTGCAGGAAATCTGGGCATTTTCCTTCCAGGGAAACCACATTTTGCCAGCGTCCAAAATGCAAGCATTCTTTTTGCAAGGTGAACATGGACATGGCTCCAGCACCAAGCTCCTCGTTTTGCAGTGGTCCTTATGTGGTTTGGACTCCCGGGCATTAAATGGGGGAAAGGATACTGCTGCAATGCCAAGGGACGGTGCAGAGGAATAGTGGGTTGCTAAAAATAATACATAGGTATTTTGGGGTGTGGAAAGGCCCAGGTTTTTTGCAGGGTAGGGGTGCTGTTAGGAGACTGACTAGGTTCAGATGGCATTGTGGTGCCAGTATTCTCCTTCTTTGGAGGTCTTTAAGCGGAGGCTTGGCAGCCATCTGTCAGGAATGCTTTGATGGGTGTTTCCTGCTTGGCAGGGGGTTGGACTGGATGGCCCTTGTGGTCTCTTCCAACTCTATGATTCTCATGGATACAGGCACCCCTCAAGAATACTACACAGTGCCCAACATAGGATCATTGCAATTGCCACTTAATGATGGTCTTCTAAATTCACATCTCAGAATTAGCAGCTGGGACTATTGTATCCTGGTCTATTTAGGGGTAGGGATGTGGGTTGTGTGGGGTGTGTGTTTTCAAAAAATCACTAGTACTGTTTTTGCTTTCTCTTTCCTCTTTTTCTCTCTCTTTTGGTAGGGGGAGCCACCCAACAAACTCCTGTTGATCAGCGAAAGCCCACAGACTTGTGTTCTGAAGTGCTCCCTGTAGCTTGAAGAAGCTTCCAACCAGTTCAACCATAAAGTTCCTCTAGTGAAGAATAATAAACATCAATCATTAAAAAAAACAACTTAAATAACACTTATGGTAAAAAGCGCCTTTTAAATTACATATCTGAACTGCAAATAAAAAATTTAAAAAAAATTAAAATTGACTAAGTTATTATGGTTCATAAAATACAGGAGCAAATACTCGCACACACTGTTCCGTTTTCCTGGAGTCGCGGTAGGGAGGCACCTCTGAGGTACTCCGAGGTGGGTTTGGGCCAGTACAATGATTAATATGCATTCTTTCGTGGATCAGTCATTTCCAAGTACATGATTGTAAAGTGAAGGTTATTCTGCGGGGTCGGTTTTACAGCAGGAACTAGCGTTGGCGGAGATCGTCACAACATTCTCTTGGTTTCATTATTCACGGGGAAAGGGAGAGGGTGCAATGGATTCTTTAAATGCAAAAAAAAATAAAGGTGATGTTGCAATATAGAGCCAACAGAAGCAGCAAAAGGGACTGCCCTAAGATGGCATCTGGCTAACACACACACACACACACACACACACACACACACACACACACACACAATTTCATTGCAGACATAATTCCCTGGCCCTTCACTGACCCTCTTGCCTTCCCCAACCTAGCACTGCTCTCCCCAAATGCTTTCCAGCCAAGATTCAAAGGCTCTTAACTTTATACAGCTATATACAAAAAGAAACTCCAAAGATTACTTGCATTAGCTAAACATTCCTAATTACTTTGAGCTGCCTTCGTAAGGCCAGGTTTTCAGGAAGTCTCATCTGCAGCCAAGCAGATCCACCGGCCTCACAGTGGGTACTGCTAGGAGGAGGAGGAGCAGAAAGTAGAAAGAGGCTGAAAACGGGGGCCATTGGTTAAAAATATAAACCCCCACCGCCACCATCCACAACAACCTGCGCAGAACAAGCAGGCCATGTGGCTCTAGGGCAGGCATCCCCGAACTGCGGCCCTCCAGATTTTTGGCCTACAACTCCCATGATCCCTAGCTAAGAGGACCAGTGGTCAGGGATGATGGGAATTGTAGTCCAAAACATCTGGAGGGCTGAAGTTTGGGGATGCCTGCTCTAGGGGGTAGAATTTGGCTCTCCAGTGATTTCTCAGCCCTGCATAGACCCTCCGAGCCTAGGATCCATCTCAAGCGGAGGATCCATAGTCGCTTCCTGCCTTTCAGTATAGGGGAAGACGGGTTCATTTCCCTGCTTGGCCATAAAACGTAAATCATGAAATGTTTCCCGATTGCTGGGCCGATAATGTCAGAAGTCACGTTTATACGGACCAAGCGTAGAAATAGCCAAGGTACAAAGAGGGCTGCCTGCAGGGCACCACCCTGTGCCCAGAGCGCCTCCCAAGCACTGCTATTTCTATTGCCCTTGAATGGGGCGGCACCCAAGAAAAGGGGTGGCAGGATTAGGGAGCCTGGCTTGCAGCTAGCCCCATTTGGCACAGCTCCTTCTCCAGCGCAGAAGGGTCCCACACACACCCTGGACCACCCAGACAAGTTAGTTGGCCCCCAATGTGTTTGTAGAAAGGATTCCAAAAATTGGGGGTGGGTGGGTGGTGGGCGGGCGGGATGGGGCAATTGCTTCACAGCTCTGTACATTAAATGAAACAACCACAATGATTAGCCGAGGAGGACGGGGACTGGGACCAGAGTTTTCAAAAATGATTGCCTTTGTTCTGCACACCACAAGAGACGCATTAAGGACCAAAGAGGCCCCCGGTAAACTCTCACAGCCGATTTTTTCACAGCAACGAGGCTCTTGTGCTTTACACCTGGCACAAGCCAGGAACCATTCTGTATGGAGCAGCCAGTGTCAGGTGAACAGGGCAGAGCCCCAAGGAACTGTGCCTATAGAGAGGCTCCCCCTTAGCCCTGCCCGCCTGGTACTCTGGCTCAGAAGACGGAGGCTTTGAAGTGGACATTTGGGTCTCCTGGGTGCTCTTTGCTTACGCAGCTCTACGGGTCCCTTCTTACCTAACACAGGGCGACAGCTCCAGCTTCAGCAGCGGCTGGTCAGGGGGGCTGAGAAAGCACAAGGCCTTGCACAAAAGGTTTCCGGTTGAGGCAAGACAGAGACGCTGCTTGGAGCCCAGCAGCACAGCCAGGTGAAGACCAAACACACCCTCGTCCCTTCCAGTTTATTCAGCCTGAAACATTTGCACCCTCTCACTTTTGGTGTCTCTAACTCCTTCTGGCTGCAGGTGATTCATGGCGCAGGTTAGCAGGCTTTTCATGTAGGGCTGTCTATTGGCTTCATACTGCTGTCTCCTATGGAGCGCTGAGACCCACTGCCCTCACCGCCCTGCCATGTCCCAGATGCAAGCCACAAGGCTGCCCGCTGCACTCCCAAGCCTGTCCCACTGTCCCACTGGGAGATGTGCTAGCTGGCAAACCATGCTCTGCTTCAGCTGTTTGCCTGGGCTCCTTGCCGGGGCTGCAAGCTCTGTCCCAGCCGACCTCCAGCCACTTGAAGCTTGCACCGCTCCCAGAATCTGCCTCCAGCAACACCCAGGGACCAAGGCAGGATGCTGACTTGTCAGGAACCAACGGCTGCTTCCTGGGCACAGATCTAACCACCCAGCAGAGGTCTCTACCTGAAATCACGAGGTGACACCCTCCACATTGTTTCCCTTCCACCACACCATTTCTCTGACAGCTTTCTATTTAAACTATTCCGTTTTCACTCTCCTTTGGCAGATGCCTTTTAGCCCGGCTACTTCTCTAGAGTGGGGGCAGCTCTATTGGGCAGGCTGGCTGGAGCTGATGGGCGCCCACAGGGCACCACATTCCCTACCCCTGTGTGTTGGAAAGGCGCTCCCTTCCGATTAATGCTCTCCCCAGAGACCTTTCATCAGAAGCCACATGACGCCAGGGCTGCAATTAATCTGACGAAGATGATTACGCAGGTGAACGGAGATCTCCCAGGATGTTCCCAGGAAGCCTAGAACCCAATCCTGCCAGAGGAGTAGATTTCCCACCCAGCCAAACACCCTACCAGGGCTTCCTTATGCGCCCAGAGAGACCTCAGCGCCACACACACACACGGCACAAAGGGATCCAGGCTAAAATTTCAGAGATGCTGGGCGATGGCACACCAGCCTGTTGCGGCCTGTGCCCTTTTAAAGAGCCTAGAGGACATGGTGGAGCAGAGGAAATCCTAGCTCAATTCATCTCTGTTGAAAGCGAGCAAATGCTGGAGCGGTAGTTTTGCTCAATGTCCAGCTGCATATGCATCTCTCCAAAATTTGCTACGTTCCCCCGACTGTCCTCGCTCTGCCCACCCCACCTGGTGACAGCAGAAGAGCCTGACCTGTGACTAGCACTTCCAGACAACCTCCCTTGCTTGGGCTATCACATATTTAAACCTTACTCGCTCTGGACCGCCCTTATCGCGATGGGCCCGGCCTGTCCCTTCTGCCTGGCCTGCTGCCCACCCTTTTTGCCCTGTGGGCAGCCATCCCAACTAGGAGGCAGCCAACCTTTCCGCCGAGTTGCCCCACACTTCAGAAATGAAAATTCAAAGGAACTGCCCTCCTCCACCTTCAGGCCCACAGCGATCCTCGCCTCACCTCTCCAATCACGTCCGCGGTTAGTTGCATTCATTCGGGTTCGTGCTCAAAAGAAGCCACACACACGCTCCCCAGACGCAGCCGGCTCCACGCATCCTTGGGCCAATTCACACAACCGAACTGGCATGCCGGGAATGTGTCTTGTGCGAATCCGTGGTAAAAACCGAGTGCCCCAAACGGGAGCTGCCAATGCCTCGGATACTTCCCAATGCCTCGGATACTTCAGCATGCGGCAAACCAGAGAAGCCAAAAGGGAGGGGTGGGGTGAAGGTTTCCTTTTTTTGAAACACCACTTCACTTAGTTTGACTGAGCAGACCGGCCATGAAACAAGAGGCCAGCTCAGCCTCTCCTTTGTTGCGCTCCTTTGTTGCGCTCTGTGGAAGCAACGGCTGAAGCCCAACGGGTAAAAAAACACACACGTCCCCTCTCTTCCCAACTTCCCTGCCTGTACGCCAAGCGTTAAACTTGCCAGACTCTCTCACTTGATCTCCCCACCAAGCTCCCAATCATTCTCTGAATCCAGAACACGGCCAGGTGGCCATAAGGACTCTTGCACAGAAGGACTCTTGCTCACTTAAGGTTCTATGCTTGTATGCAAGTCTGTCCACACACACACACAGCCAAGCCTCCATTGCCTCTTCCTGTGGAGCAGGGGAAGACAGGGGGGGTGTCACAATTTAAAAATAAACCCAGGTTTTAAAAAAACAACAACCCTCTGAATAGTTAGCAGCTTTCCTGCTTCCTGTGACATGAGGGACGGGGGTGGCCTGACATGCCCATGTCCATCCTTTTGCCTGCTCCTGTAAATGAAGGAATGAGCTCCACGTTTCAACAGAGATAATGAACTGCAAATCTAATTCCGACACCTTATCTGGAAGACGCCAATTTTCCCGTGTCATGTTGTGGAAGATGGAACAATTGAAGATACAGATATAGACAGATAGGTAGGTAGATATTAATGAAACTGAAAAAGGGGGGTGGGGGTGGAGAAGCTTGCTAGCCTGCCAGCACTGTGCTTTTTCACTCTGAAACCTTGAACATCACCAGTCAATCATTTTTGCTAGTATTAAAAAAACCAAAATTAGACTCTGGGTGAAATGCATGACATCAGGAGACACATGCGACGTGGAACTGGGGGGGGGGAGAGGAAGGTGAAGACTGGGGGATGGGAGGGGGGAAAGAGGGGGATTCAAAAGCACGAATATTGCTCAGCATCAGTGGGTGGCATGAAACAATTCAGAGGGGGCGGACTGGAGAGGAGAAAGGCGGTGGCAGCGAGAGAATGGGGCTATGGCAAGGAAGTGGCTTTTACAAAATCAACTAAAAAAAAAGAATTAAAAAATTAAACCCTACAGAATGCATAAAGTGACCCTTGCACTTCTTTTGTTTTTGTTCTTGCTAACAGACTTGGTGCCTGGCGACAGCTGCTCCAGCACCCATGTAAGACTTGAGTTGTTGCATACAATGTTTTGACTCCAGATCTGCCGGAAAGAGAAAGAGAGAGAGAGAAAACGATAGGACGGAAGTTAGAAGCAGCAACGCAGAGACAGCCAAGGCTGCATTCACATCTCTCCCATCAGGGACCCAGCACTTTGCAGATTTCACTCTTCTGCCCCCCAATTGACACCCTTGCCTCCGAGGCTGGGTCCCCACCCCAGCTAAGTACAGGTGCATCTCTCTGCAGAGGCTCAATTTAACAACCTCAGAGGAGTTTTGCATGTCAGATGTGATCTGCTAGAAGAACCGAAGCATTTAGGACAGTGCCGCAAATTCACACCCAAGGTGCCTACCCCCCGCAAGATCAAACTATGGTTATGAGTCTCCATTTGGCAACTGGAGACACCACCATTTTGAAGGCAAGCAAACATGGTCTCCCCACTCCTTATAGACCAGCAAAGCTACAACTCCCAAACTCACCGTTGAGCAAGGCTTTTTAAAGGACTAACCAAATAGTCAGGTTTATTTGGGGGGGGGGGGGCTTGGGTTTACTAAAAGTATTACCCAATTGTGAACTGTGGAATTCTTTTGAAAGCTGTCTGAAAATGCCTCCGAGGGAGACATTTTGCAAAGGGAGGCTCAGGCCTCCTCTCGTCTGCCTTGCAATGGTTCTTGTGCTGCTTCTCATTGCTGGGTTGTGGGGAAAGCAATTCCTCACCACCTGCACGTACAGACAAATATTTCCTTTGAAACCCTGAATGTGAGAACCAGGGTGGATTAAAATCATTGATTCTTTTTAAAAAAAATAAAAAATTGTTTTTTTAAATACTTAAATCAGATTTTTAAAATAAAATGCTTTTGGAGGAAAAATCTTTCTAAATATAGTTTTCTATTTAAGTTACATTATATTTCAAAGACTATTTATCAGGAAATAAGGATTTGTTTTAAGTTTTCCATGTGTGCTAAAACTACTGAGTTTTTTTAAAATTGTTTAAGCACATCAATTAACAAACATGGATGCATATGCTATAATGTTATTGTTTTAGTTAAATAAATTGTTTAAATTGTTATTAAGGAAATGGTTATTTTTCTCCTTTGAATAAAGTACAGCAGAAAAGCTGTCCAAATATAAACAGTTAACTTATTAAACCTCACAATAACTTCATAATTATCAGTCTATGTATTTCTAATAGTATAACCAAATCAGTAATTATTCATACAACTACTCTGAAAACTTATTATTCCAAAAACAAAACCTTCATCTGGTTGTAAATATTAAGATTATACCAGCAAGAATGAGTCTTTCTGTAAAAAAATGATTTAAATCAAGTCTTACTGACTAGTTAAATCAAATCCACCCTGGCGAGAAGCCACTTAAAAGCTGGCTCCTGACCTCACCCTTAGCCCATGATGCAAGTACAAAAGCGAATGTTGTGTTTTGGACTTTCGGTCTCATTTGGGGAAGCTGCCTTTTGGGACTCCGGTCTCAGATATCAGATTACGGCCGACTGGTCTCTAGGGAAGCATTCCAAATGCAGCCCGCCCCCCCTCCCTGCAACCTTGTGGGGGAGGGGTGCCCTTGCAGACGTTTGCAACGACTTACGTGGCTTGACCAATGGGATTACCAATGTGGAGGTACGTAGCTGTAGGCAGGGGTCCCTTGAGCCCTGTACGTTGGCACCGAGACTGGATGTGCTCCAATGGCAGTGTGTTGAGGGGTGGTCAGCAAAGTGCCTGCAACAACAAGAGAAGGGGTTAGGCGGGAGGGGGGGGGGACAAGGCGCTGCATCCCGGCCCCTCAAGCAGGTGTCAGAAGCGGATTCTGAACCCAGGGCCCCGGAGGAAGTGGGAGCACGATTTCCCTGGCACGTGCGGCTTGGGGGAGAGAACAGATGACCCCGTGGCATCCCTTCCCCCTCGACAATCCTAGGATTGTATGATTGGCTCCCTAGCATGAATCCCTTGCAAGCGTTTGCACACCTGTGGACCAAGCTCCTGGTGGAGGGTGGGGTAGGGAGACTGCAGAAGCAGCCACAGGCCTGTGTGACACAAAGGTTTCCTCCTGCGGGGCTGGCGGGCGGCTGGTCTTGCCCTCCAGGGTCCAACTTGGGGAATTACGCCCGAGGATGCAGCATGGCACAGATGAAATCCCTGGGCACCCCTGTTGGAACAGGCCATGCAGAATATCCGATCCCTTACCTCCGACCATGTGCAAAGTTGCACCCGAGTTGTAACCAAACAAATAGACCTTCACTGGGGGAGGAGGGGGCGGGGCAGGAGCTGGCAGATAAAGGAGGCCATTTTACTTCAGCTTAACCGTCCTGCTGGTCTCAGGCATTTTTGCACAGTTAGCGACATCACAAAGTGCGTACATTTCAATGAATGCTTTTCTTTTTGTTGCAGAGTGCTGTCCTGCCCGCCCCCCAGCTGCAGAGAGGTTTGCTGGCGACGTTTCAAGAGCTGCCGTTTCCCCGCAAATGGGAAGGGTGCTTTTGAAAGGGTCGCTCGGCTGTCAATTCTCGGCTTCCATCTACTTTAGAGCCCAGCTTACCCTCCCCCCCCCCACACACACCCAGACAGGGCGCTTTCAGAACAGAAAACTGCTTCGCCATCTTTCCATCAGGACAGGGGCTGCCGGCGGGGTGGGGAGAGTGCTAGCTTTCTCTCTGTTGCACAACGCTACTCTTTCTGACAACCGGGAAATCGTGGTCCTGGGTGAACCCTGGCTTGTTCTCCTAGCTGAGGGACTCCTGAATGACCACCGACACTGTGGGGGGCCAATCCCACCTCTTGCCCTGCAAGGCAGCATGTTCTAGCCGATGAACAGACACTGAGGGTAGCAAGGCAGGCAAGGTCAAACAAGGTCAGTTGGACACTGGAGGCATTTATGCAGAGGTTGGGCAGCCACCTGTCAGCGACACTGTAGCTGCAGCATCCACTGATCGGGGGGTGGGGTGGGGTCAACTAGAAGAAGAAGAAGAGTTTGGATTTGATATCCCGCTTTATCACTACCCGAAGGAGTCTCAAAGCAGCTAACATTCTCCTTTCCCTTCCTCCCCCACAACAAACACTCTGCGATGTGAGTGAGGCTGAGAGACTTCAGAGAAGTGTGACTAGCCCAAGGTCACCCAGCAGCTGCACGTAGAGGAGCGGAGACACGAACCCGGTTCCCCAGATTACGAGTCCACTGCTTTAAAACTCTATGAAGGCGCGGCAAGCAAATCAAAGAGTTCCAGCAGAGCGAAATGCCTCGCTTTGTTGAAACCAAGAGTTTAACAGGAAAGGTGAGCTGGGGGTGTATTGGGAGAACTTTGGTTTATTACAGTTCCATGCAGGACTGGGAACAAAACAAGAGGGACTCGGGAGCAGGCATGAAGAAGCTCTTAAAAGGAATCGGTTCCCGTCGGTGGGGCCTATCTGAATTCTGCACTCGGAAAAGCTAAATCCTGTGAGCCGAATAAATCTTGCAGCAATCGAATGCACTGGCACGATTTCTCCAAATTTCACACCATCTGTTCTGCTTTTTAAATGGGATTAATTTGTCTTCTCAGCACCCCACTTTTCAGCCAAACCTGGAGCCCAAAGTGGCATGCCGATGCACTTTTAAGAGGCGTGTGTGTGGTGAGTTGTATAACAGAGTATTCTGGTTCTGGCAGCTGTCCTGGTTCCAGGCTCATCCTTCCAGAAAGAGGGGCAGAAACAGCCGAAATGGGCTTAAGGGCTGGCTGGTGAGATGCCATTCCACAGAATTAGCATCTCTTCCTGATCATTTATAATTTTATCCTTTTTACTGGTCATGGGGAGACAAGAGGAGTCCAGAAATTTTAAGTCCAACACCCAACTGTTGGAAATCTTATTCTGCCACCCACTCCGGGTTCAGGGGGTCTCATGCGGCTGCCAGCTTTCCAATAATATTTTCACAGCCACAAGAAAAGAAACTTTGGGCAGGGTTTTGCTTAGAAATCCAAATTCCCCGCAATGTCCTGGAACTGTGGCAGACAGAGACAGATCCGCAAATACAGTTTAGGAGTTGCAAACAGGACAACACAGTTTCTGGTTTCATACAAGCTGTACTGCAGCCTTTGCCCAAGGTGGCACTGTGCTGTTTGGGAGCGCTAGTCTCACAGGGAGCACGTGGAAGGCGCCACATTGGCAAAGGCTGTTCTACTGCAATGGTTAACAGGACACGGTTTGTTTCCATTTAGTTCTCACCTGCTGACATTGCCATGGTGGTCCCAGCTACCATCCCCATGGCCACGCCGTTAGTCCTTGGGGCAGCCACGGGAGCTGGATAAATAGCAGACGGGATGCTGTTTGGCTGGACCACGGTGGTGTGGTGGATGACATGAGGCTGTGCCGCATACACTGGCTGTGTATAATACGCTCCCTGTTCGGAAAGGGGGTAGGGGAGGAGAACCACATTTCAGAAGAGGTTGGCTTAAAAAATAAATCGGCAACGATGTAGGACAGACCATCAGCACACAGCGGGGTTAGAAATTGAGATAGGAAAGCTGAGAGCTCAACGGCACCTTAAACCGAGGTTACGGGCGCAATGATGGAATGTCTAGGTGCGCTTTTTAAATAACAAAAATACAAAGCTGAAAATGAATGAACTGCAGCTAAGATATTATGTTCTTTTCACATGGTCTAATTCTTCCCCTGCACACCCACCCCTAAAATCTTCTTAAGAGGGTCTCTTCTCCAGTCTTCAGAGTGTGGCTGGAAGTGGGGAGGCAGAAAAAGGTCCCCCTTTCCTTCCACTCTGCAGTTTTAATCTGAAATCTTAGGCGCAGTACCGCGCCCAGAACTCAGAAACTGCTCGTGCTAATGAAATCCCCTGTCGCAAAATGCGCCTGGAACAACGGGAGTTTCGGACACTGCCACACAGTCCTCAAGTCACTTGGTTCGTTCAATTCAATTTAATCTGGCTTTCAATTGTATGTCTGTGGGCAGGGCCTGCTGTTTTTAATCTTTGTACAGTGCCCATCCATTAGGTGATAGCACCACTGTCTAGCTATACTGTGCATCACACCTACAAGGAGCATGTCAAAGACCTTTTTGTCGGGAAAAACAGTTATGCTCCAATTTGTATTGATACTTCCAAAAGGCATGTAAGTAATCTCTCTGCACACCCCAGATTATGCCATGTCTTAGTGGATGTAGCAGAGCAGCACATCCTTCATTTAGCAAGAGGAAGGGCAAAGCAAGTTTGGCATTCCTCCAATCTACTATGTGTTTTGGAAAGTGGTTTGTTTGTCTATCGGTTCTCTTATGCGTGTGAACAGCTTCCTTTTGCCTGAATCCTCCTGAATATATTCCAAAATTCAGCTTCGCTGGAGGTCCACAAGTTCCAGTGTTATGAGAAAGGGAGAAAACCTACCTCTTTGCATCTTCTTCACACTACAAATTATCTCTTATCATGTCCTGAATTACCTTTTTCTATACAATAAAAAGACTCGAGTATTTTAACTGCTCCAACTTCTTCATCATTTTGGTTGCCTTTTTATGGAACTTTTCCAGCTCTACAATATCCTATGCGATGGAATTGTACCCAAGCGTTCCACAACATTCTGATACCAGCATTCTTGTTCTCAGTTTCTTTCCCTATGATCCTTACCAAGGCTGCTGCATTATGGGTTGACATTTTCACTGAGCTACCATTGCCAGTTCAGACCTCATTATGTGTATATATATATATATGCTGTAAGGATATTTTTTGCCTCAGTGTGCATCACTTCACACTTACTGACACTGAATCCCATTTGAAATTTTAATACCTGTTTACCCAGTTTGGAGAGATCCTCCTTGCATTCCCTTTCTTTTTTCTTATCTCCCTGAACAAACTGGCATCAATAGCAAACTTGACCACCTCACTGTTCACACCTAACTTCAGGTCATTCAGGTAACATTAAAAAGCACCAAAAA
This sequence comes from Zootoca vivipara, assembly GCF_963506605.1. NCBI lineage: Eukaryota > Metazoa > Chordata > Lepidosauria > Squamata > Lacertidae > Zootoca > Zootoca vivipara. Next base: position 96,483,711 of record NC_083279.1, read on the forward strand.
TGATCTTTGAGGAACCCCACTTCTTATATCCCTCCATCCCTGCTTCCAACCAGTTACTGATCTGTAAGACAGCCTATGCTTTATCCAGGCATCCCCAAACTTCGGCCCTCCAGATGTTTTGGACTACAATTCCCATTTTCCCCAACCACTGGTCCTGTTAGCTAGGGATCATGGGAGTTGTAGGCCAAAACATCTGGAGGGCCACAGTTTGGGGATGCCTGCTCTTATCCCTTAACTGCTAAGCTTACTAAGGAATCTTTGGTGAGGTACAAAATGCCTACTAGATCACCTCTATCAGTATGCTTATTGACAAGCATACTTCGCCTTGCAGAAGCCAGGCTTGTTCTTCTTTGCAAGGCTTCTCCTTCTACATGCTTAGTAACTTATTCTTAACCATGCTTTCCATGAGCTTTCCCGCAATATGTTAACCAGCCTGTAACTTCCAGCATTGTCCTCCCTGGACCCCTTTTAAAAACTGGCAATACAGTGCCCACTTTCCAGTCTTCAGCCATAGAGGCTGATGTTAGGGACAAGTTTGTGCATTTTTGTTGAAAGGTAGGCAATTTCACATTCTGAAGCGCTAGTGGATACCATCCAGACCCAGGGATCTGTTCCTTTTCAATTAGTCAACGAGGGCAGGAATCTCATCTCATCTCACAAGATTCCACCTAAACATTAGGAAGAACTTCCTGACAGTAAGAGCTGTTCGGCAGTGGAATTTGCTACCAAGGAGCATGGTGGAGTCTCCTTCTTTGGAGGTCTTTAAGCAGAGGCTTGACAGGCATATGTCAAGAATGCTTTGATGGTGTTTCCTGCTTGGCAGGAGGTTCGACTGGATGGTCCTTGGGGTCTCTTCCAACTCTATGATTCTATGATTCTAACTATTAGCCTCAGTTGCCGAGGCTTCCCTTTCCTAACAAAGTGGCTCAGGTACAGGGATCTCCCCTACACCTTCCACTGTGGAGACAGATGCAAAGAATTCATTCAGCTTCTCTGCAGTCTTCTTTTCCTCTTTTAGCACACCTTTGACCCCCCCCCTTTGTCATCCAAAAATTCAGCAGCCACCCTAGCTGATTCGGAGGCCTATCTAAAGGGACACATTCACAGAGGATAAAACTATCAGATGACTACTAGCCATGATGACTGGGGACTAGCTCCAGCACTGAACACTGAGTGCTTGGAATTACAGGTAGGGAGAGGGCTCTTGGCTTAGTTCCTGCTTAAGAGCTTCCCAGAAGAGGCATCTGAATGGCCACTCTTGATAAACGGATGCTAGACTAGCTGGGCCTCTGTTCAGATCCAACAGCACTCTTCTTGTGCTCTTCATGATGGCACCATCATTACAGAATATCCTCCCAAGGGAGGTCTGCCAGATCACCATGTTTCAGGCATGACATAGGACGTTCAGATTTTTTCCAAATAAATTAAATTTCGTTTTCTACGCTTAGATTAGCAGAGTTACAAAACAGCGGTTGCTTTTAGGCGCTTGTTTTTGTTCTTGCTGTTTTGACATCGCCGCGGCTGCCGGTTGTACTCACTTGGGCATACAGGTTCTGCTGCGGATAGGCACTTCGGATGGGGTACATAGCGGTTTGGTAAGGATTTGGAGATGGAGAATATGGAGGAGGTGCGCTGTTGCTCTGGGTGGGAGGGACCTTGTAGGGCGTTCCAGCGGTATACCCTGTCGAGAAACAAAAAAGCAAGGCCCATCAATCTGGGAGGTTAAGCAATTTTCACCAACCACCTAGCTTGTTTCTGGGTTCGTCAGAAAGAGGCAGGTCTCATTTCAAACCCACCCCACCCCCAGCAACTGCTGCATCCATAAGAATGCGATTGTTACTGTTCTTTAAAAAAAGAGGCCCAAAGCACAAAATGTTGTTTCGTAGCAATACAGCAGCTAACAAGAGTTCAAATGTGCCCCAAATTAGGTAAGTGTTGCTTTCCACCCCCCCAGGAGGATGACGAAGGCGTCCAGCTCACGTCCATTATGTGTTCAATTGTGCAAATGCAAAAATTCATCCAAAATCTGATGGTGAGGCAAAAGAACACTGAACTGCAGGAAACAGATGGCAAATACAGTAATTTCCTCCAAGAGGCACATAATTGCCTTCCTTTTCACTGACCTCAGAGTTAGACCCAGCATTAACAAACCAATTTTGAGATTTTGGGCATGAGAAGCCTCTCAGGCTGGATTAATCCTGCCGCCAGGAACACGGGCAGTGTTTCTCTGAGCGCAGCTGCACATTGTCAGGGAGGTGCTATTAGCATCCTGGAACGAACTGAGTGGGCTATTCCAAGACAGAGGTATTTAACAAAGCATCTGTTGCAGTGTGTGCCATCAACGGCATAATTAGAAGACAAGGCAAAAACCACTTAGGAACCCAGAGTGGGTGCTGCTGCAACCTCTCCGCACGGCACGGGGCTGATACGGAGGTTAACACAACAAAGGCCAAATAATGGTGTATCGAGTGGCAAAGAACAGGGGCAGGATCAGAACCTCGGTGATTACTAGGATTGCAAGTGGGATTTTGTGCAACTCCACATGCAGCCAGGACTGGAGCGGAGCACTTGGGCACTGAGCTTTCAGCATTGTTATTTTGGTACAATGACTACCACAAGGTATTTACTAGGATCCAAAGACTGCTTAGGCTAACAGGAGGAGCTTGTGCTAGCCCAATGTTTGGCTTCTCCCTCCTACCCCCCCCCCCCGATTCCCCGCTTGCCCCTTAGGCTCAGTGATATATATCACAAACTAGTTTCACCTCCCTTCACCGTTTGAAGAGCATTTGGTGAGCAGCATGGGATGAAAAAACCAACTCTCTAGGCCAGGCATCCCCAAACTTGTTCCTTCAGATGTTCTCGGGACTACAATCCCCATCATCCCTGCCCACTGGTCCTGTTAGCTAGGGATGATGGGAGTTGTAGTCTGGGGATGCCTGCTCTAGGCTCAGAGAATGGGCTTCATTGGGATCCTGGCTTGTGCCTGAGCTGCACAGCTTCTCTCCTAAGTCCACCCTGATCGCCACCCCCCACAAAAAATGGGGGGGGACCTTTGCCCAGATGTTGTCGAACTACCACTCCTGCTATTTTATTTATCCTAAGCATTTCCATACCACTCTCCAGTCACATTCCTGGGACAGGTATTTGCCAACACTACCGGAATCCCGGGATGAGGAGAGCACTGGGTCCTCAAACTTGCTAGAAGTTAACGGTTCTCTTTCAGCCCACTTCTTCCCCGATGAAACCAAATCAAGTTGTGGGCTACCGTATTTGGAATCTCAAACCACACACATTCACCAACCACCCCCCCCCCATTCCTAAGTTAAAGCCATGCAATGCAGACCACAAGGACAGAGAAAGCCTGTAGTTTCACTGATTCCATTCTCACAGCGCTGTTTTATTTCTTTTGTCAAATGGGTTCGTTTTTTATTATTGCACTGCACTGGAGGGGAGGGGAGGGCTGGTTTTCTAAATACAGTGGTACTTTGCTTCTCAAACGCCGAAAACCTGGAAGTGTCAAATTGCTGTTTTAGGGGTTGTTTTTAAAAGTCTGGAACAGATTGATCCGTTTTCCATTACCTTCTATGGGAAAACGTGCCTTAGTTTTGGAACGCTTTGGTTTTGGAACGGATTAAGTTTGAGAACCAAGGTACCACTGTAAAGAAATATTGCAAAAGCTGCTCCAGGTGGCCTGGGGAATATGAGCGCAGGCCAGCTACCAGAGGCATCTGACATGATGTTTTTTTCCAGGTACGACATGCATGCCACCCAATGTCATTATTTGAGGACGCGGGTTTTGTCGGCGGCAGACTCTGCGTGATTAAAAACAGGCACCCTTCCAACACTTCTGTTTCCAGGCACACAGACTTGGCAGGAGGAGGCTGCAAGCAGAGTCGTTAATTGGTCTGCCTTAGCCTGCAAGCAAAGCAAACACACAGCCCCAGACCTGCCTTATTCTCTCCTTCACATCTGAAATGAACAGGAGCCCCTTTTAGACAAAGGACTCGGCTTTAAGCAGCCACACCTGCTGAACAGGGTCAAAGTGGCAGGGGAGAGTTGAAAGCAAGCTGAGCAAGTAGGGAAGGGAGATCTCTGAACTCCTTGCAGAGACTAGGCTGTCCTGTACCACCAAAGGTCACCTTAGCCTACAGAGATTTCTCCGATAGCTCTCTCTACAGGCCCATTTGCATTATTGACAGAAGTGTTGCATCTGCTCGGCTCCTATTAAAAACAGAAGGACTTGCTCTTTGCAAACATGCAGAAAAATAGAAAGCGGCAACCTTGCCTGAAAAGAGCAATCTGGGACGTCAACACAAAACCACAGGAAGGTTATCGCACAGAGAATAATTAGCAAGTGTCACAGGGGTCTGAAGGGCTACTTCAGAGTAACGACTCCACACAGCTCTGCATTTTATCTTTTATTTGGTGCTGCGTATTTACAGTGCTAAAGGCAGTGCTATTTACAGAGGAACATCTTAACCGCTTGAGTCAGAACCTCCGAATGGCGTTTGGCGCGTCTTTCTCCAACATAACAACTTGGGGAGACCCAGCCTCTTCCCCCGACGCCTCCTGCGCAATTCCGGAGTTGGGGGGATCGGTCTACCCCCCTTACTTCCCCCTTCCTGTCCCACCTTGGACGATGGCTCTGCTACCTTGCCTGAGCCTCGGACACCATATCCTGCTTCCCCACTTGAGTTGGAACTCCCCCTGCTTTCCCCAGTGCACGGGGATGGGCTGGACCTTAAGAGGGGAGGGACCTCTCTATATCCCTTGTCCCTCACAGCAAGCAATGGGGGTTTTTTTGGGGGGGGAGAGAAAGACCTATAAGGTTGCATTTGTCAACCAAATTTCCCAGCATAGCTAAAAGCTATCTGGATGGGAGCCAGTTTAGGCTTATCAGGTTGGTAATAAAAAAAATGTAGTATGAATACCAACAATTGGGAAACACTGGCCTGCGAGCGCTCCAGTTGGAGAACAGCCTTTTCCACAGGTGTCATGGGCTTTGAAGACACTCAAAAATCAGGATACAAGGGAGAAATGTGCTAAGAGGAAGGCACACTTGGCAAATCCACACTGTGCTCAACTCCTGCCCGGAAACCAATGTCCCCACTGTGGAAGGAAGTGTGGGTCCAGAATTGGCCTCCAGTCACTTACGGACTCATTGTTAAAACCGTGTTTATGGAAGACAATCTTACTCGGCTACGAGTGGAAGAAGAAGAAGAAGAAGAAGAAGAAGAAGAAGAAGAAGAAGAAGAAGAAGAAGAAGAAGAAGAAGAAGAAGATCCATCGAGCTTCAATACCACTATTGCCTGGCAACCCTAAACTGAATGTGCAATGCCTGCAAAACAGAATCCATGTTGCATTCTTCATAGGACTGAGCACCACGTGGATCTCGCCACAGGCAAACCATTATGGGATCTGAATCACAGCAATACTGTGTTGTAAAAAAACTGGGGTGCCCTCACATGGCAGACCCATGAACAGAACAATCTTGAAGCCATTTTGACTCTCCCAAAATGACCTCAAATATTCTTCTGCAGGAGGAGGAAGGAGATGGGGAAAGGTTTCCAATTGCATTTTCACTTGCAAATCCAGTTAATAAAACGGCCTGGAATGTAGAGGGCAAATCCAGTCTGGCAAGTTTCTCTTAAGCTAAAGGTAAAGGGACCCCTGACCATTAGGTCCAGTTGCGGACGATTCTGGGGTTGCGGCACTCATCTCACTTTACTGGCCGAGGGAGCCGACGTACAGCTTCCGGGTCATGCGGCCAGCATGACTAAGCCGCTTCTGGCGAACCAGAGCAGCGCACGATGGGAAGGTAAATGCCGTCCGAATTCCTGTCGCCAAAATGGGAGGAGGTGGCTTGATAACTGTATTGCGTTTTCTGATTTTTAGCATGCTGTGACCTGGGAGCCCTCGCTAGGCTTGAGCCCTGAAAACTCAGAGTTCTGGGCTGCTCCTGACCTGGCAACTCTAATTGCAAAAATAATGATGATGATGATGATAATAATAATAACAACAACAAATGCAAAGCAGGCAATACAATCCCCTCCCAAATCAAGAAAGAAACACAGACGCATCTAGGGTGATGACTTTTTCATATTTTTTTCTCAAAAATTATTTCCTGCAGCACAAATGGATGAATTTTTGCCTATTAATGACTAAAATGAGGTATATTCCATTGAAATATTTAAAAAGGTCACGCACAAACCGCTTTTAATTTTTTTGTATGCCGTTTTACCATTTCATAAAATTGTATTAACAATTTTATATATATATATATATATATATATATATATATATATATATATATATATATATATATATTGTATCAAATTTGGACAGAACACCACATTCCACAATGGGGAGTGTTCTTAGCAATATAGGGTATACAATGTCACACCTGCGCAAGGTTAAAGCCCCTTTTTGGGACCTTAAAACTCAGCCAGCAGACCCTGCCGGACATGCTGGGAAAAGAACCTACAGGAGAGGTAGCAAAACATCGTCCTCTAGTGGTGTCTATACTGTTACTGCAGCTAAAAAAAGCTTCCTTGTGTGTTTGATGACCCTATATAATGTTGTATATATGTGACTCTAAAGCTTGGGTTCAATTTTATATCTGCTTACAGTGACTTCAAAAATGGTCAAAAAACTGATAAATAATTTTTTTAAAATCATTTTGTGCGTGAGGTTTTTTTTAATCTAATCTCTTTGAAAGTATCTAATCTTTAATGAAAGCTCATCAAATTATGATACAGGGAAATGAGGTTGTAAAAAAGTCATCGCCCTAACGCACATACACAGAAAGAGATAAGGAAAAAACCACCAGGAAAAAAAATCCCCAGAAGTATAAAGTTCTATTTACTGAATGCTGCTGCTGATGCTTGGTAAGTTCTGTTCTCGGTCCCAGTGTCCACTGGGAGGTGAAAGGTACCCTCAGTGGCACAAGAGGTTGATGTCTGAGGCCAGGCCTGTTTCATCAGAAGTGTAGCTTGAGTGAAGACAGAAGAGAAGATGTTACAAATGGGACAAACAGTGAGGGGGCAATCACAATGAAGAAGGTGCAAGCAAATTGTGCTAGTTGGCTGCAATATATCCAAGTTCAAAGCCTTTTTAAGGAGCATAAAGTCAAAGGGTTCCCTAAAGGGAAATCCAAGATTCAGGAATTAATAATTGACAATAAGACCAAATTATTATCTAAAATTTATAAATATCTTTTGGAATGGGAATTAAAAGATGAGGAAATAAAGTGTGTTATGATTAAATGGGCACAGGATCTGGGCAAACCAATCTATAAAGTACAATGGGAAAATTTGTTTAAGAGAACAATGAAATTCACGGCCTGCGAAGGAATCAAAGAAAATATGCTGAAAATGCTTTATCGTTGGCACCTCACTCCGGATAAGATTGCCAAAATATATAAAAATACCGATAAAAATTGTTGGAAGTGCAGTAACAGGATAGGGGATTATATGCATTGCTGGTGGGGTTGCATAAAAATTAAAAAATTTTGGGGGGAGGTCTATGAGGAATTAAAAAAAATAGTGAAAGTCACTTTTAAAAGAAAACCGGAATATTTTTTATTAAGTTTGCTTCCAGAAAACCTCCCTAAGGATAGAAGAGACATTTTTCTTTATGGATGTGCAGCAGCACGATTATTGATAGGTCAGAATTGGAAAAAGGAAGAGGCACCAGGGGTAGCAGATTGGCAGATAAAGCTAGTTGAATTTATGAATCTTGACAAAATGACTGCCGTAATTAGAAATGTATCGAAACAGAAATTGATTAAAAAGTGGGAATATGTGGAAGAATATTTTAGGAAGAAGAATATCCAAACGGAGTTAAGGGTCTGTTTAGGTTAGAAGAGAATAGGGGTTTTTTGTTAAAAGAATCAAGTGAAAAGGAAAGGGATTTATATTAATATGATATAAATGGAGAAATGACAACGCAAGAATATAGTGAATAGGAGAAATAAGCGACACGTTAAGAGTTGGGAAGTGGTTTTATTTTCATATTTGTTGTTTGGATTTTGTGAACATATAATTTTATTGTACATGCTTTTAAAAATGATTCAATAAAGTTTACTTTTTAAATTGAAAAAAAAAAAAAAAAAAAAGAAGAAGGTGCAAGCATCCATTGTAAAAAACAAAACACTTTTTCAGCCTTCCCCTTCACTGCGGCGACATAAGGCATATAAAGGGACAGCTGAACCTGTTCTGAGAGATTGGTTCGAAATAATTTTCTCTTACACGGCAGGTGATCGATATAAGCAGTTGCCTGAGGCATCGATTAAAGGTTGTGGCTGATTTGGGGCTGTCTGAGAAGTGAGGATCTGAAACTAGGATGCAAGGGATATTTTGCTGGCTCAAATTGCCTGTGGTGGGAAGGAAGATCCAGAATATTTTGCAAAAGTGGACACTGAGAAAAGGAAGAGATGGTTGAGTGGGGGGGGGAGCAGGTCAGTTTCTTCCTCGCCCACCTTCACACTATTCTTTTCCTCCGCACTTGCAGCCCCCCACTTCTCTCGCTCTCTTTTTCTCTGCTTCTATCCATCACAAGAATTCCTATCCTGACATGGAAGGGGCCCATCCATTGCCTCTCCTGCAGCCACTGGGAACACGGAGGAGAAGCAGCAAGGCCTACGACGTGATGGTGCCAGTTTTGGGTGTTGCCATCTCCACTGAAAGCACAGGTGGGCAACCTATGGTCCCTGGGGTATACATGCCGCCCTTGGGCCAATCTCACGAGGGTGGCAAGGGGCGGGACAACGGGGGGGGGGGGGGAGGTGGTAGCAGAAGGGAGAAAGGAAAGCAGAGAGAGAGGAGGAAGAGGAGACAGAGAGGACAGAAAGAAATAGATACCTCATCCACTTTTGACTCCAGCCTGGTCCCCTGCTGCTATGTGTCCATCCCCCCCCCAAATAGGAAAAAAATGTGGTCCACTTCTGGCTTGAAGCATAAAAGGTAAAGGTATCCCTGATCATTAGGTCCAGTCGCGGACGACTCTGGGGTTGCGGCGCTCATCTCGCTTTATTGGCCGAGGGAGCCGGCGTACAGCTTCCGGGTCATGTGGCCAGCATGACTAAGCCGCTTCTGGCGAACCAGAACAGCGCACGGAAACGCTGTTTACTTTCCAGCCGGAGCGGTACCTATTTATCTGCTTGCACTTGACATGCTTTCAAACTGCTAGGTTGGCAGGAGCCTGGGACAGAGCAACGGGAGCTCACCCCGTCGCGTGGATTTGAACCACCAGCCTTCCGATCGGCAAGCCCTAGGCTCAGTGGTTTAGGCCACAGCGCCACCCGCTGGAAGCACTGATGGGCCAATGGTATGATTTTGCAAAAGGAAGCTTCATACTTGGCATAAGAATATTTATCAATATCATGGTCGGAAATGGGTGAATAACTCACCATTTTACAGAAACAACCAAGAAGTGCCTGTAAAGCAATGTTCAGCGCCGCCACCCCTCCAGATCCTTTTCATTGTCTCTCTTCTCCCATCTTTCTAAACTGCTACCTGAATGATTGTGCGCCCATCCCCTTTGAAGCAGTAATGCACAGTGCAATTCTGGAGAAATGACCTATTTATTTCTACATACCTCCTCCCATCCCTCTGTTTTCCCCAACAGTAGTGGATTTGCTAATCGTCTCTGGGCTTTTCACTCTGGGCATGGTGGGGAGATGCAACAGGGGTGCGAGAAACAGGAGGAGAAACAGGAGGTTAAGAGACAAGGTGGGCAGCTCTGAGAAGATGGGCTCACGAGATGCGGAAGGGAGTAGAGAGTGCTCCTTCGTTCACTGAGGCAGACATAAGCGAAAGCTGGCTTTTCACAGGTTTGATCTCTATTGTCGGCAAAGCTTTTTGAGCTCTTCTCAAGGCTGTGCTTGCAGACAGACGGAGGGGAAAATATAGTGGGGAGGAAGTATGGCCCTGGCTTCTGAGAACCATCTTGAAACATTAGTGTTTTGCAGTGAACATGAACATAGTTCAGATGCTGGTCCTGAGCAATGTTCCTAGGGAAGGGGTATAACATTTTCCCAGCACAGCATGTGCCACATTACCTGTCTGGAAAATGCAACCCTCCCCACTGGAAGCACATCCATCAGTACTGTGATTGTGCTCAGGATGTTGCTTGTGCAAATGCCACCTTTTTGTTGTTGCTGTTGTTGCATACAACGTTCTCCTTGGCTGTAGGCTTCCCTGGAGTGCAATTCGAGCACTGATGTATTCATCCACTAGGGTGTGTGTTTATTTTGTTTTCAATTTTCTGACTGGCTGTGCTTTCCTTTCATGCACAAAGCAAAGACTCGAATGCCCTCCCAGTCTTGTTCTCAGCCAGCTATCCTCCGCGGCAAAACTACCTCCCACACACTGAAAAACACAAGGAGCTTTTGCTTCAGGACTGTGGTTTGATCATGCAGTTTGCATGCCCATCATTTCATGACTGGCTGCTCAGCTGAGCCTGCTGGAAAGGATGGTATCTGAGGCGACGTGTAAATCCTATGTGTCTCCTATGTGTATCTACTGGGACTGCCCATTCGCAAATGGAAGTTATCACTTGCTTTTGCAGCTCCTGTCGTGCAACAAACGTGCATGTGTGAAGCTGCCCTTTGTGAACAGCAGTCATCAGAAATATGAATTCATCGCATTTCATTCTACTTAAAATTTATGTCCTGCCTTCCAGTTTTGTGTTGTTGGTTTTTTTAAGACTTCAGCATGGCTTGCAAAGAATAAAAATGAATGAAACATCAAAAATAAAATTCTCCCCCACCGGTTAAATCCTACATTAAAACTGAGCAGATGAGTATAGAATCATAGAGTTGGAAGAGACCACAAGGGCCATCCAGTCCAACCCCCTGCCAAGCAGGAAACACCATCAAAGCATTCTTGACATATGGCTGTCAAGCCTCTGCTTAAAGACCTCCAAAGAAGGAGACTCCACCACACTGTAGTAACAAAACAAATCATCCATCAAATGCTCGGCAGATTTTTTTTAAAAAAATGTTTCAACCTGGCACTCTGTCATTAAAGTGAGTCTCATAGGCTCTCCAGGGAGGGTATTTCACAAATGGGGAGGGGCCACCAGAGAGAAGGCCCAGAGAAGGTGCTTCTTTTAGGGGAAGGTAATAGTTCACATCAAGCAGGGAAGGGAAACACTAAGAGTACAGAAAATGCAGCCGCAGAGTATAGCATAGCAGAAAGTGGCAGAGAGTTTCATTTGTCTGAATTCCTAGGACTTTCCAGCAGTCAACTGCTAGTATGACTGCACATTCAGACATGCAGAAGAAAACAGCCCCTTTTGATAGAATGGGCCGCATTAACAGATCTGGGTTGACTGGGAGCGGCCGCTGGGACCATATAACACCGGTCCTGAGAGATCTGCATTGGCTCCCAGTACGTTTCCGAGCACAATTCAAAGCGTTGGTTCTGACCTTCAAAGCCCTAAATGGCATCGGCCCAGTATACCTGAAGGAGCGTCTCCACCCCCATCGTTCTGCCCGGACACTGAGGTCCAGCGCTGAGGTCCTTCTAGCGGTTCCCTCATTGCGAGAAGTGGGGTTACAGGAAACTAGACAGAGGGCCTTCTCGGTGGTGGCACCCGCCCTGTGGAACGCCCTCCCACCAGATGTCAAAGAAATAAGCAGCTATCCTATTTTTAAAAGACATCTGAAGGTAGCCCTGTTTGGGGAAGTTTTCAACGTTTGATGTTTCATCATGTTTTAATAGTCTGTTGGGAGCAGCCCAGAGTGGCTAGGGAAAAATTATTCCCTCCTAAACAGTGACGCTGTGGGTTAAACCACAGAGCCTAGGGCTTGCCGATCAGAAGGTCGGCGGTTCGAATACCCACAACAGGGTGAGCTCCCGTTGCTCGGTCCCAGCTCCTGCCAACCTAGCAGTTTGAAAGCATGTCAAAGTGCAAGTAGATAAATAGGTAAGGTAAGGTAAGGTACAGCGGGAAGGTAAATGGCATTTCCGTCTGGTTCACCAGAAGTGGCATTGTCATGCTGGCCACATGACCTGGAAGCTGTACACTGGCTCCCTCGACCAATAACATGAGATGAGCGCTGCAACCCCAGAGTCAGTCACGACTGGACCTAATGGTCAGGGGTCCCTTTACTTTTAAACAGTTCCTCCTCTCTGGCCAACTCCTTTGTCCCCTTAGCCAGGGATGATGGGACCTGTGGCCCTCCGGACGCTGTCAGTTTCCAGCTCCTATCAGAGTGGCTAGGGATGGTGGGAATTGTAGTCCAACAACATTTTTATTTCGTATTTTATTCTGTGAACTGCCCTGAGATATTTGGATGAAGGGCGGTGTATAAATTTAACTAATAAATGAACACCTGGTGGGCCGCAGGTTACCCATCCCTGCTCTTGGTCAACCTTCCTCAACCTGGTGCCCTGCTCCAGGTTCTTTTGGACTACAACTCCCATCATCCCTGAGTGCTGGCCGGGCTGGCTGGGGCTGGCGGCAATTGGAGGCTGTCAAAGTGGGGGAAGACTGCTTGAAGCCACACACATCAGAGCCTTGTAACATCTCCCATCCAACAGCCCTTCTCTTTTGCTTCCCTCCCCACCCCACCCCACCCCAAAAATCCTGATTCACTGCTATGCCTAGCCCACCAACTCATTTCTGATGCCTCCACCCATCCATTCGCAACTCTAGACTCTGGAGTGAGTTCCCCAATCGCAGTATTCCCAACGCAGCAGAAGACAGGGGCCAGGCTGGCAAAATGGCAGCTAGATCTCTTGCAAAGGCGTTGAGTATCTCAACATCATGTGGGACCCAGGTGGCGCTGTGGGCTAAACCACTGAGCCTAGGGCTTGCTGATCAGAAGGTTGGTGGTTTGAATCCCTGTGACGGGGTGAGCTCCCGTTGCTTGGTCCCAGCTCCTGCCAACCTAGCAGTTCGAGAGCACATCAAAATGCAAGTAGATAAATAGGAACCGCTATAGCGGGAAGGTAAACGGCGTTTCCATGTGCTGTTCTGGTTTGCCAGAAGCGGCTTTGTCATGCTGGCCACATGACCTGGAAGCTATACGCCGGCTCCCTTGGCCAATAATGCGAGATGAGCGCGCAACCCCAGAGTCGGTCACGACTGGACCTAATGGTCAGGGGTCCCTTTACCTTTATCTCAACATCACAACAGTTCCTTCAAGGAAATAAAGTCCTGCCTGACCTTCAAGTGACTTGCTTGCCAAAACTGAACAAGCTTGAGACACCAATAAAATGCTACTTAGCTGAAATTCAATAGAGCAAAAAGTCTGAAATGTAGAACAGTTGGGGAAGAAGTTATTTCATGCATGGCTTTCTTTAAATAGTCCTGTGTAAGGCAACTGCCTTTGTTTATACATAGCAAGGAGAATGAAATAGAGATATACACCACTAGAGACCTGCAGTCAAAGATTTTGGCTGGCTAGTTAAAAATCAATATATGAAATTCAGCCACCCACACTCAAATCATTTTCCCCCACCTCATTATAGTTCCCCCCCCCATATTCAAAGCTCCTTTATCTGTCCAAAACCTGCAACGTCATCCCCCTAAACCCCAAGTGAAGGTTTTCTCCGGACAAACTGCTCTTCCACTGCCCTCGTTTCTCATAACTTGCTAATAATTTCCTCTTAGCTGTAAGAAATAACATTCCAGGACATCACAGCAGTTGAGCTGATGGCTGGTTTGGAAGGTGGAGATGAATAGCCACAAGACAACTGGCAGCCCAGTTTTAGCAAGAAATACTGGTGGAACAGGAAGGGACGCGGGTGGCGTTGTGGTCTAAACCACTGAGCCTCTTGGGCTTGCTGATCAGAAGGTCGGCGGTTCAAATCCCCACGACAGGGTTAGCTCCTGTTGTTCGGTCCCTGCTCCTGCCAACCTAGCAGTTCGAAAGCATGTCAAAGTGCAAGTAGTAAAGTAATAGGTATCGCTCTGGCGGGAAGGTAAACGGCATTTCCATGTGCTGCTCTGGTTCGCCAGAAGCGGCTTAGTCATGCTGGCCACATGACCTGGAAAAACTTGGCCTATAGAACGAGATGAGCGGGCAACCCCAGAGTCATTTGCGACTGAACCTAATGGTCAGGGTCCTTTACCTTTACCTTTATGGGTAAATTCAGAGTCATTGTGGCGTAGTGGTTAGAGTGTCAGATTTGGAGCTGGGAGAGACCAGGGTTCAAATTGCCACTTGGCCATGAAGCTTGCTGGATGACCTTGGGCCAGTCGCTTCCTCTCAGTCTATCCTACCTAACAGGGATGTGTCGGTGGTTTGGAAAAAACAAATGTTCTGACCTCCTTTGCCTTCTTTGCCTGATCCTCGGACCCTAGTTGGCACAAAGAGTCCTTGAAAAAGAGTACTTTGCAGAATGCTGCTTTTATTGCAAAAACAAAAACTTCTCCAACCACGACCAACACATCAAACGCAACCAGCTTTTTTTTAACAATCTTCCTAACAATACTATACTAGCCACTATGGATGTGGAATCTCTATATACCAACATCCCACACAATGATGGTTTACAAGCCATAAGGAACACCATTTCAGATAAAACCACAGTGGACTTTGCTACCAAACTCTGCCACTTTGTCCTTACCCACAACCACTTCAAATTTGGTGATGACCTGTTCCTCCAGATCAGCGGCACAGCCATGGGCACCCGCATGGCCCCACAGTATGCCAACATCTTCATGGCAGGTTTAGAACAACGTTTCCTAAACTCCTACCCACTCAAACCTCTCTTGTACCTGCGATACATTGACGATATTTTTATTATCTGGACACATGGACAGCAGACCCTGGAAACCCTCCACCAGACATTCAATGACTTTCACTCCACCATCAACCTAACAATGAACCAATCTATGCAAGAAATTCATTTTTTGGACACTACTATAAAAATACAGGATGGACGTATAGACACCACCTTATACAGAAAACCAACTGACCGACAAACATATCTACATGCTTCTAGCTACCATCCCAAACATACCAAACAATCCATCGTATACAGCCAGGCCCTACGTTACAACCGCATCTGTTCCAACTCTACAGACAGAGAATTTCACCTAAGAGATCTACAGCAAACCTTTTTAGAACTAAAATATCCACCTGATGAAGTTAAACAACAGATCAACAGAGCCAGACTGATACCTAGAGAGAACCTGCTGCAAGACAGACCCAAAAAAGAAAATAACAGAACACCACTAGTCATCACATACAGCTCCCAAGTTAAAACAGTACAACGCATCATCAGAGATCTACAGCCTCTCCTGGACAATGACAGCTCCCTTTCTCAAGCTCTGGGAGGAAGACCTTTCATTGCCTACAGACAGCCACCCAATCTTAAACAACTTCTCACCCACAATAATACAACCACCAGACTTAACATGGACACTGGTACCAGAGCCTGCAATAAACCCAGATGCCAACTTTGCTGCCACATACACCCGGACAACACCATTACTGGCCCCAACAACATCCAACATACCATCTCAGGACTATTTAATTGCTCATCTTCTAACATTGTGTATGCCATCAAATGCCAACAGTGCCCTTCAGCTCTCTATATTGGACAAACAGGCCAAACCCTACGCCAAAGGATAAATGGACATAAATCTGACATCAGGAACCAGAAGACAGAAAAACCAGTAGGAGAACACTTCAATCTCCCAGGACATTCTATACAAGATCTCAAAGTAGCTGTCTTACTACAAAAGAATTTCAGAAATAGACTGGAAAGAGAAGTTGCTGAATTACAACTTATCACCAAGCTCAAAACCATGGAGGGACCTGGTTTGAACAGAGACACTGGATTCTTATCTCATTATACATGATCAAGCGATCTTCAGCCATCTCATTGTCTCAACCCTTGCTTTTTCATGCAAAACCATTTGCAGTCGTTTTCGGTCATCAACAGCTATCAGTCAGTCAATCACCCACTTCCACCACCCTTCTGAGTGATACCCCCTCCCCTCCCCACCCCTTCTCTACATAAGCGCCTGGGGACTCCTATTTCAGTGTATCTGAAGAAGTGTGCATGCACACGAAAGCTCATACCAAAATAAAAACTTAGTTGGTCTTTAAGGTGCTACTGAAGGAATTTTTTTATTTTACTATATATACAGGTACAATTAAGTGAAAAGTTGCATGAGTCATTGTAGGCCGCTGACTCATGCTGACTTAGTTCTTTTAGCATTAAAGAAACAGCAGCCAATTTTTAGCCGTGACAGGTTGTTGAGGGGATTAAGTGAGGGGGCAGGACCATGTCTGCCACCTTGAACTCCTTGGAGAAAAGGTGGGATATAAAGGCAACAAATTAATAAATAAAGTTAATGAATGCCTCTAAAGAAGCATCAAGGGGCCTTCGAGATTCTAGTAAAGCACCGATTTCAGGTAAATCACATTCAATTGTGGAAGCTCCACATCAATCACAGATGGAACTGCTCACCAGGAGTCAAACGAGGACCAGGCAAAGGTATTTTTAATGAGTTAACTCTAGACAAGCATGTTCCTCCCCAAGCCCTAACAGCCCTTGACAGAAGTTCAAATAAGCCAATTTATTTCAACTTTGGGTATATTCCTTCCTTAGGGCTTAGGGTGCAATACAAATATATAAACACCACGCTAAGCACAACATGTCACAAATCCTCACCCCCCAATTAAAAGCTTAATTCTGGCCCCAAGTGCCTGCCTCAAAAGAAAAATCTTACAACGCTGGTAGGGAAAAAAAAATACCAGCATGGGTGGGGGGGGGGAATACCAGCATGGTTTGCAGACTGAAGACTGTATCAGAAATGCAGGAAGCAAACAAGGAGGTTCCTGGAAGATGTGGGGGAACCCAGCCAGATGGATGGGGTATAAATAAATAAATAATAATAATAATAATAATAATAATAATAATTATTATTATTATGTCAGGGATGGAGACTACTTGGCTTGTGCCCTGCGCTTACTATGGTGGCCTTGCCTGAAGAAAGGCAGCAACAAGCCAAAGGTCTCAGTGCATCCCTTCAAAGCAAGCATCTTGATGCAGTATCAAATAGGGGGGAGCACGTGCAATGGAGAAGGAAATCTCAAGCTAATCGCAGCCAATTTTGTGGTTGGAGTTTAGCAAACATCTCTTCTGGGTGGGAGCTGATATAATGGGTGACCTGCATTATCATCTGCTGTGTTATTAATCGAAATGGATCTAGGAGGAACTGGCCCCTGTGGAAATTAAATGTACAACTTCACTTATATGGAAATCGCAAAGCAGATACCACCCCCACCCCCACCCCAAAAAAACCCTCCACAGAAAGCAAGAAACCTAGTGAGGAACAGATACATTATTAGGTTTTAATTAAGGGAGCTGCTGGAGGTGGAAGGATTCTTTACCCATCTTTTATTAAAATATAAGCAATTTTATCAAACATTCCTTCTGCCTGCAAAGTTCCTGACACACACATTTTGGGCCCCTGGGCTAAAGGGTTAGAACAAGATTTCCTGACAGTCAGGCTCATGTTAAGTTTGTTTGATCAATATTGTATGAATTGCTTTGCATCTCTTTCCAGCAAGCACAGAAATATAGGAAACAAAAACCCCATATAATAAAGAAGAAAATGTAAAGAGATTTAAATGTTTCAGAATCCCAGAAGGTGAGATTAGGTGATTTCCCTGAAAATCTCGATCTCCCTTTTAAAACGCACCTTTGCAGGAGGAAAGGCGCTCACCTTTTAGAAAGTTCTCATACGCAAATGGGCCAAATGAAGTATTTTTTTTTAAAAAAAAATGTTACTGTATATAGCTTCAAATCAGAATACATTTTGAGTAATTCAGTTCACCTGACTTATCAGTAAGGTTGTAGGAATGATGGAATGTGCAAGAATAATGCAGGCAACAACATATTTCCGGAGCTCTGTAATTTAAAGCT
Source organism: Zootoca vivipara (assembly GCF_963506605.1). NCBI lineage: Eukaryota > Metazoa > Chordata > Lepidosauria > Squamata > Lacertidae > Zootoca > Zootoca vivipara. Next base: position 96,501,608 of record NC_083279.1, read on the forward strand.
TAGTGTCGGTGGTTCCCAATCTTTACCCTTTCTTAAACTCCTTTTTTGGGGGGTAGACCCCCCACATCCTGCTTCAATGGAAGCTAGATCATGGAACTAAGGAAGCTGCCTTGTACTGACCCAAACCATTGGTCTATCTGGCTGTCTACACTGAACCACCACCAAATTATGGCACTTCTCAACTGCAATATCGTTGTTCTGTATGGGACAATGACAATAAAGATTATCTATCTACAGTGGTGCCTCGCTTTACGAATGCCTCGCACAACGAAAAACTCTAGACGAAAGAGTTTTGCTTTGCGCGAGGCATTCGTAAGATGACAAAATTTTCTATGGCCGCCGCTTCGTCTTACGAAGCGCGGCCATAGAAAGCGGCAAAGGAAGATCAGCTGTCAGCGTGGGAAGCTGACAGCTAATCTTCCTTTGCCAGGGGGGGGCGGAGCCAAAACGCAGTGGTGCGGCTGCCCCTGCCTGTCTTCCCCTTGGCTCAATGCGTTCCTATAGGCTCAATGCGTTCCTATAGGCTCTGGGGGACTGGCAGCGGACCTCCCGCCGCCGCCTCTCGCCTGCCTCCCCCGACACAGAACGCAACTTCGGAGGTGTCCGAAGTTGCGTTCCGTGTCGGCGGAGGCAGGCGAGAGGCGGCGGCGGGACCCGCCCGCGCCTCTCGCCCTGCACCACAGACACAGAGCGCAACTTCAGAGACCTCCGAAGTTGCGTTCCGTGTCCGCGGAGGCTGGCGAGAGGCGGCGGCGGGAGGTCTTCCCCTGCCCCCGCCGCGCACAGCTGGCACGGAGCGCAACTTTGGAGACCTCCGAAGTTGCGCTCCGTGTTGGGGGAGGCAGGCAAGGTGGTGGCTGGGAGAAGAGAGCTTCTCCCCCCGCTGCCTTGTACACAGCCGACATCGGACGGGGCTTCGGAGACCTTCTCCGAAGCCCCGTTGCATGCCGCTGCCAGTCCCCCAGAGCCTATAGGAACGCATTGATTAAGTTTCAATGCATTCCTATGGGAAACTGGGACTCGCTAGACGAAAAATTCGTTACACAAATTGACCCGTGGAACGAATTAATTTCGTCTAGCGAGGCACCACTGTGTCTATCTTTTGTACATTTCTGCTTCCCATTTTCAGAATACAATCGACCAGCAATTGAAGAAACAAGGCAGCATTGGCATGTATACTTGGTCAACCTGCATAGTGCATGCAGTTCTTACTGAGAAAGCACCTGGCAACAGACTTCATAGCGGCCTGCTAAATGTTCCATTTTGTAAAAAAAGACATGTTGATAATGGCAGGTCTGTAAATGGTGCTGAATGAAAGATCTGATGAAAAACACACAGACACAAGAGCCACAACATGTGGCTTACAAACACGGAAGTACATACCGTCAAATGTGGCTAACAGAAAAATAGAAAGCTTTGTTTACCTGGGGCATAGCCAGGGCTGGTGGTCGGATACATATTTGGGTTGTAGGTGGGGGCAGCCGTGGGATATCCAGCAGGATAACCTGAGAAGAGAGATGAGGTACTTTAGCTGGGGGAAAGTCAAACAGCAAATATCTGTGCAAAGTGAGAGAGAATGCAGCGATTAAAAGCAATAAAAGGTCAGCAGGAGAACCAGCCAGGCACTCAGATTCTGCACCACCTCCTTGCTTTCTCCAAAAGGCAATTAAACATAAAGACATACAAATAGCCCCTTACCTGACAATTGCCCCTGGTTTCTAAAATACTCCGTGTGCAAAAAATGAGGATTTTTTATTTATTTCATTATACCTGTATACATCTTTTCAACCCTCATAGTTCTCACAAGCGGTTCATGATAACAAAATCAGAATGGTGAATTTTTCTCCTAGGGAGAAATAGCAGCTGTGAAAAGGGGATTTTCATTAGGACTGAGCAGAGGGGGAAAGTATTAACTACCCCATTTTTCCTAACCCCCTCACCAACAGACACACACAATGGTCCTCATTATGATTCCCCCCTCCAAAAAAAAAACACCCCACCCCTCACTCCTGTGATTTAAGAAACATCAATAGATACAGGAAAACAGCAATAATACACTTTACATATAATTTTTTGGCCCGAAGGAATCCAGAAACCCAAGTGATGCTGATAGTATTCAACCATGCTTGGGGGGGGGGTTGTTCTTCAGGGTCCCTTCCCCAGTTTACTAAATATTCCAGCCATAACTGCTGCTAAAGCCCTCAAAGGCAAAGGATGTTGGAGGGTTGGGGGGGGGGGGAGAGAGAGAGAGAGAGAGAGAGAGAGAGAGAGAGAGAGAGAGAGAGAGAGAGAGAGAGAGAGAGAGAGAGAGAGAGAGAGAGAGAGAGAGAGGAGGAGGAGGAGGAGGAGGAGGAGGAGGAGGAGGAGGAGGAGGAGGAGGAGGAGGAGGAGAAGAAGAAGAAGAAGAAGAAGAAGAAGAAGAAGAAGAAGAAGAAGAAGAAGAAGAAGAAGAAGAAGAAGAAGAAGAAGAAGAAGAAGAAGAAGAAGAAGAAGAAGTTACAATGAACTCTTCTCCCTGCTGCCAGAACATCCCCCCATCACCACTTATCCTTAGCAGCCAGATCATGGGTAGGCAAACTAAGGCCCGGGGGCCGGATCCGGCCCAATCACCTTCTAAATCCGGCCGCGAACAGTCTGGGAATCGGCGTGTTTTTACACAAGTAGAATGTGTCCTTTTATTTAAAATGCATCTCTGGGTTATTTGTTGGGCATAAGAATTCGTTCATTATCCCCCCCCCAATATAGTCTGGCCCCCCACAAGGTCTGAAGGACAGTGGACCGGCCCCCTGCTGAAAACGTTTGCTGACCCCTGAGCCAGATGTTTTCAGTCCCAATGCTGAACTAGTGTGGCTCTCCTGGTTCTGCTCCCCTGAAAGGTGGAAGCAGCAAAAGGGGCATATTGTAGAGGGACAGGCGATGCTCTTCAAAGTGCCCAGTCCGCCAGCAGTTTTTCTTGACCGATAACCAATGCACTTTTCAGGTGAGTAGACAAACCCCAAGACCTATTAAAATGTAGCCACTGGACAACTAGGAAAGCAATCACCCGCCCCTCAGAAGTGCTTGCAGGAAGTGCCCCTCTTCTACCCAACTGCATGGGCATCTGAGTAGCTATGGGACATGCCTGGGTTTTTTTCCCCCTCCCCTTTATAAATTTATGAAGCCTCCTCCTTGAAGTTAATTAGAACCATCTATTTCAACAGTCATTACCACTGTGCTGGAATAAATAAGTATTTGTTCCAACCTCTCATTTTCATCAGCATTGCAATTCTGCTACTAAATCAGGTTAATTAAAAATGGTTGCAGTTAATGCCGGCGATGCCAAGGATTCGCTAATAGTATGTAAAGCCCATGCCATTGAGGAGGCTGTGGGGTGCACAGGATTCTGGCAATCAAACGTCTCTTTGAGTGTTATTTATAGAACCAGCAACGGCACACAGAATTCTAATGAGGACACAGCCAAGTCAAAGGAAGAAATCCACACTTGGCTTCTCATGCGAAGCTCTCGACTGTGGATCTGGGGGGGGGGGGCGGTTCTTTTTGCTGCTTCTCTTCTTTAAAGGAAAGGCAAAGGCACTGCCACGATGACTAATTCACTGCTGTCTTTTTACTACACATCACATCCATCTTCCTTGCCTCTAAGCATTTCATAACAAAAGTGCCCTTTAGATGTTACCGCAGTGGCGTGAGAGCTTGTCCTCCGAGGGTTCCTTCCCTGACGCCACCGCAACGTCCCAAGGCCCGCCCCATTGAAAGTGAAGCTCAGTTGCGCAGGGCCTTAGGACCTGGTTTGCCACCCTTGATAGGGCTGGGTGACAACTGCCCAGGGGGGGGGGGAGCGGCACAGCTGAAACGGCCGTGAGCTGAATCCACAGGAGAGCTGCAGCTGGAACAGCCAAAGCCCTAGACCAGGCATCCCCAAACTGTGGCCCTCCAGATGTTTTGGCCTACAACTTCCCTGATCCCTAGCTAAGAGGACCAGTGGTCAGGGATGATGGGAATTGTAGTCCAAAACATCTGGAGGGCCGAAGTTTGGGGACGCCTGCCCTAGACTGCTTGGGACCATGGAAGAACAGCTCACCTCTTATACACCCAGTAGATCACTGTGCTCTGCAAGTGAGGGCCTCCAGCAAACAACAGAGGTCCGCTCCAAACAATGTGGGAATTAGGTCTTTAGTGTCATGGCACCTAATATCTCCTCCCCTTGAATATTAGACAGGTGTCATCTCTGTTGTCTTTTCAGTGCCAGCTGAAGAGCTTTCACTCTCAGCAAGCCTCATAGCAGAGATCTTCCCCACTCTGCATTCAGTATTGGGATTGCTTTTTAAAGATGCATTAAAGTTTTCTTTTTCCTTTTAATATTTTCATTGCTTGTTGTCTGCTGCCCAGGACTCCTTCCAAAGAAAGGTTTCAGGAACACTCTCTACCTGGCCTTGATACCTAATACACTTCTTTTTTTAGGACGCACCCTATTTTGGTGAATGTTAGTTGATTTAAAACAGGGGTCAGCAAACTTTTTCAGGTCCCCTGTCCCTCAGACCTTGTGGTGGGCCAGACCCACTCTCTCCCAAAAGCACCCCCCCCTCCCGAAAGGATCCCCCCACCACCGCCTCTGTTCAGCGGTGTCACCATACTCTGTATCAGCAGGGTGCAGAGCCCACACTGTTGGCCTGGGTGGCGGAGGCAGCCTCCGTGCCACTGCTGCTTCCTCCCACAAGGGCTCTTCCTGCTCGTCCACTTCCTCCCGCTTGGCTGCCTCTGGGTGCTGCCCCTTCCTTCCCACTGAGGCGGCCGAACGGGAGGAAGCAGCCGAGCGGGAAGAGCTGAGCAGGAGGAAGTGGAAGTGGAGTGGAGGCGTCGCCGCCCGCCCAAAGGCGTCCGCGGCTTCTGCAAGAGCTTCCTGCAGCCAACCAGAAGCCGTGTCACGGAAGACAGGCTCCGCCCCGGTTTACCACGGGGGACTGACCGAGCAGGCGGCAGGGTCTGCAAGGTTCGTGGGCCGGATTAACGAGCCCAGCGGGCCGCATATGGCCCACGGGCCTTAGTTTGCCAACCTCTGATTTAAACTGTGTTGAATTGGGTGGTTTTAATTGTTGTCAACCACCCCAGGATCTTCGGGTGAAAGGCAGGTAATAAGTTAAATAATAACAACCACCTCCATCACATTACAGCAGTGTGAGCTGCTGCTGACCAGCTAGCACTTGCTAGTGTGCTTCAGATGAAAGACGCAGGAGATACACAGACAGGCCCTTTACAACTGGCAGGGTCGCATGCAAGCAACTACAACATGTGGAGCAAAACAAAAGCGGAGACGGTACCCAGAGATGCTATCACACGTAGCGAATCGGGTGTAATTACTTTGGTAGAAATAGGTAAGCGAAAAGGCAGCCATGCTGCCATGAAATCAATTCTTCTTCCCCTGCATTCGTCTTGCTTTTCGATTCCCAGGGACGGTCACGCATTATTGCTTCTAGATCTATGTCAGAAAGGAAACTGACCGACCCACGGCACAGCGCAGCAGACAACTTCATGAGCTCAGGTGCTTGAACCTGGGTCTCTTGTTCAAGTCCAACAAAATCTACTCCACAGCACAATGATGTGAAGCGAGAGAGAGAACATGCCTTGCTCACGTTCAGACCTCATCAGCGCCAGCATTTATTTGTTTTAATAAAAAGAGTAGGTAGCAGGTGATGTGAAAGGCCTCTCTCAGCCCAAGACCTTGGGGAACTGCTGCCAGTCAGAGTAGATAGTGTTAGGAAATGGAAAAAAGGAGAAGTCCCAGCAAAAGAAGAATGAATACAAAAGCTTATGGGATATGCAGAAATGGCAAAACTTCAAAGAAAAATAAGGAATCAAGGTAACAAACTTTTTATAAAAGAATGGATTGATAACTGCAGCTCTAAACAAAATAGGCAAATACAGTAGGCCTGAAGTGCAGGACGCTTTGCGAACATTTAGCGTGGTGTATCTATGTATATAAAAATGGTGAAGGTGCATATGTGTTATTCCCCACTTTTCTCCCACAAGCACTTACCCGATCGTCCTGAAATTTGGCCACAACCTCAGAGTCACATGTGAGCAGGTAATCATGCACTTACACTGACCAGCTGACACACCTTTCACAGGTAAAAACCTGGATTTGTGGTCAAAAAATTTGCGCCCTCCAGTGGACATTCAACGAACAACAGACAAACATACTCCCACAATCCCTCACGCCCCGGAGACCACGCCTCCAACAGAGAGCAAACTGCGCCGAGACCAAGCCGCTCCTCAGGGAACCAAGCCCCCCTCGGAGATCGCACATCCGAGACCAGGCCGCTCCCCAGAGTCCTGCGCCTCCCCCCCCCCCCCGGAAATCACATACTAGCGATCCCCTCCCCACCAAGTCCACTCCACACACACACACACACACACACACACCACGGATCGCGCCCCCGCCGATTCCGCTGCCTCCCACTACCTCCTCCCACCCCGAACAAGCCCACTCCACACACACCCCCACGGGTTCCGCCCCCGCCGATCCCGACGTCTCCCAGGACCCTCCACCGCCGATCCTACGACCCCCAGGGACCAGGCCGCCTCCCCGACCACCCCTCCAAACCCCCACCCCACCCCCTCCATATTACCCTCAATCGGTATTACCCTCAACCCTCAATGGGTTTCGGGGGTCAAAATGGAGGACACAGATAGGCAAGTCCTTCCCTGATTGGGATGGGGGGGGTCTGTCAATAGGTGACAGGGATAACTAAGACCTTCCCTGGGATGGGTCGCTACAGAGTGTGGGGAGACACAGGTATCCCCCTATCTAAACATAACACAGGGGGGGACTCTGACGGTCTGAGGAATCTGAAGGGGGACTCTGACCCACCATTTAACAAACAATGCCACAGCAATGCGTGGCATGGCCAGCTAGTATTCAATAAAAGCGTGGCTTTTCATGCAAAAGGAGCTCAGAATACAAGCAGAGCTTTCAACTGAAGCAAAGGAGAGCTCACTGGAGGGAAGATGAACACTCACCACTGGCAGATGTGATAGGGCCTCTTCCCATTTGCAACCCTTGCTGTGTTCTATGGTTATCTGGAATTTCTCCTGCTGAAGGTTGAGTCCCTCTTGCTCTTCTGCACTGGGGTTTCCCCAAACATTCCCTGTAGCTCAGGACCAGAAGCAGCTCACCCAGTTGGATGGAACCGCAATACTAGTTTCCCCGAAAGGGCTGTCCCGTGGAAGATGAAGCAAGCTTGCTTTCTCTTGCTCTGGGAGGTAGGACTCAAACCCATGGCTTCAAGTTACAAGAACAGAGATTCTGACTAAACACCAGGAAGAACTTTCTGGCAGCAAGAGGCATTCAACAGTGGGACGGTCTCCCTTGGAAGGTGGTGGACTCTCCTTCATGGATGCTATAGCTGTGTATAGCTGAGATTCCTGCATTGCAGGAGGTTGGACTAGATGACCCTTGGGGGTACCTTCCAACTTCACAATTCTATGATTCTATCATCTATATCAGGCATCCCCAAACTGCGGCCCTCCAGATGTTTTGGCCTACAACTCCCATGATTCCTAGCTAACAGGACCAGTGGTCAGGGATGATGGGAATTGTAGTCCAAAACATCTGGAGGGCTGGGGATGCCTGATCTATATAGACATTTAAACCTCTGTCTCTATGCACACACACAGCTGGCTCCCCTACAGCCCTGTGAATGGCAAGACCTCCGAATCCAGAAAGATTGCCCATTAATTGAGTCAGCCTTTGAAGACAGAATTCTCTTTCAAGCCAGAATTTAAGGCTGCTATAAACAATATTTGTTTATCTCTTTCATCTACCTGTTAAATCTATGTTGATTCGCTCAACATGAAAGGAAGTGTGCAAAAAAACCTCCATCCTTTTGAAGGAAGTGTAAAGTGAGAGGCCAAGAATACAGCGTTTCTGAAGCCTAGGCAGATAATGAGCACATTAAGTCTTCCCCTTCCTCCCCTGAACCCATTTTGATTCTAATCAGCCCAAGAACTCCCATCAGTCAGAGCCTGCAAGGAAACGGACCATCAGACAGCGCTGCTGAGATTGTACGTTGATGACCTGCACAGCTTTGATCCACACCATTTCCCTCTTTTTTCATTTCATTTTCTCTGTCAGTGGAAACTATGCCTGTACAGTCAGGGGTCTACTTTACTACTCACACTCCAGTGCAGTTGTAACAGTGGTCCCCTGCCAACCCTGAAAGTCAGCATTGGGGATGGAAGCCATCTTCAGAGCAGTTTCCCTATGGCACACCAACATGAACCTGGTTAGCACTAACTGCCTTCTCTTCTAACCACAAATGACATATTGGCCCAAATATATTCTTCTTCTTCTTTGGCGATCCCTCGTAGCTGAGTAAGATTGTCTTCCATAAACATGGTTTTAACAATGAGTCCGTAACTGACTGTGGAGACCAATTCTGGACCCACACGTCCTTCCACAGTGGGGACATGGGTTTCCAGGCAGGAGTTGAACATGGTGTGGATTTGCCAAATGTGCCTTCCTCTAGTACGTTTCTCCCTTGTGTCCTGAGTTCGAGTGTCTTCAAAGCCCACGACACCTTTGGTAAAGGGTGTTCTCCAACTGGAACGCTCGCAGGCCAGCGTTTCCCAGTTGTCAGTGTTTATACTACATTTTAAAATATTTGCCTTGAGAGAGTCTTTAAACCTCTTTTGTTGAGCACCAGCATTACGCTTTCAATTTTTAAGTTCGGAATAGAGTAGTTGCTTTGGAAGACGATCATCAGGCATCCGCATATAAGCCGCACCCACAAATAAGCCACACATTTAAAATTTGGCGGCTTGGGGAAGGCTTGGGAGCTGCGGACGGGACGGGCGTCATTGCCCCACACTGCTTTCGGGGGGGGGTAGAGCCACATCACTTTGCTGTCGGCCTTCCCCCTTCTCAGCTGGCGTAGGAGAGGCTTGGGAGTGGTGGGTGGGCTGCGCGCCATTGCCTCATGCTCCCAGGCTGCTCTCGGCGAGGGGCAAGCCATGCTGCTTTGCTGGTGGCATAAGGTCGCGAATATAAGCCACACTTTAACTTTTCACCATCGGAATTTGGGGGGGCAGGGAAGTGTAGCTTATATTTGGGCCAATACAGTAGCAAAACCTGCTTCCAGCTTAGCCTTAGGAGGGAATCAAAGATTGTGTGTGAGCACAGGCCTCCTGAAGCAGAGGATATTGGGCAAGTCTAAGGAACGACATCTATCTCCTTAGCATGGGGAAGTAACCTGCTGGTTGTTGTTGTTTAGTCGTTTAGTCGTGTCCGACTCTTCGTAACCCCATGGACCATCGCACGCCAGGCACTCCTGTCTTGCACTGCCTCCCGCAGTTTGGTCAAACTCATGCTGGTAGCTTCAAGAACACTGTCCAACCATCTCGTCCTCTGTCATCCCCTTCTCCTTGTGCCCTCCATCTTTCCCAACATCAGGGTCTTTTCCAGGGAGTCTTCTCTTCTCATGAGGTGGCCAAAGTATTGGAGCCTCAGCTTCACGATCTGTCCTTCCAGGGAGCACTCAGGGCTGATTTCCTTAAGAATGGTTAGGTTTGATCTTCTAGCAGTCCATGGGACTCTCAAGAGTCTCCTCCAGCACCATAATTCAAAAGCATCAATTCTTCGGCGATCAGCCTTCTTTATGGTCCAGCTCTCACTTCCATACATCACTACTGGGAAAACCAGTAGTGACCTGCTGGTACAGCACTTGGTACGTGTTAACACATTCTGCAAAAGCTGGTTTCATACTGCGAGTGGGTTCCCTGCTCTGACTGCTCTCGTGTCTAATTCCATCCTGGTTCACAGCAACCCTCCAGTACGGGAAGGGGAAAGAAGAGAAGTTAGGCCTGTCAAAATGTAGAGCCCTGGAATTCAGACCCCATCCTCGCCACAAATGAAATACAGACAACACATTGGTAGTCTGCAATGCCTCTTCTTCAGAAGAAGAAACTCAATTGTAATATAACAGCCTGTTCCACTGAAAATGTCAGGCAACTGCTATTTAGCATTGCAGCATGCCATACGGGCAGGCTGTGGGAGCCAGCACACACTCCCTGAAGTCGCAAGTTGTTGTCACTCTGGCAGGGGAAGCATGCATATTCCTCAAAACAACTGTGGACAAATTCTGCAATTATAAAACAACATCTCTGTGCATCAAGAGCAGTGTGGTCATATCCTCATAGAGGAAGGTTTAAAAGACCACATCACTTTTCACCTTTAGGTGCTTAATTTCTGCACCCTAATTAACTTCAGACGGTCCATATGTTATTTTGGATGGTTCTGGACTAATACCAGCAGAGCAAATTGCTCTCAAATCCATTAGCTTTCGACAAAGGCAAAAGCAGATGGAGCGTGCATGGAATATTAGCAAAACCAGTTTTAGAGTGTTAAAAAGGCTTAATGCTTCTCTCCTGGGTCCCTGGGCCAGAATCAAAATGATGCTTCAGGGAACTGGGGAATTCACAGTATCTCGACTGGCAAAGCTACACAGCTGTGTCTGCAGAAGAATCCAGTACAGTAAAAGTAAAGTCTAATATCATGGGCTGGAATAGTAGGAAGCCCTCGCTCAAAATAACAGAAGTCGCAAGTATTAAAATACCAACATACGTAGATGACTGTTAGTTTAGCATTTGTTCATTTTAAAGTTTTAATTAAAACAAACATTTAGTCACAAAGGAATTGTTACAGGAATTCTAAGGAATTATCTGAAGAAGTGTGCATGCACACGAAAGCTCATACCAATGACAAACTTAGTTGGTCTCTAAGGTGCTACTGGAAGGAATTTTTTAAATTTTGTTTCGACTATGTCAGACCAACACGGCTACCTACCTGTAACAGGAATTCTAAGGTCACACATATATAAATCATATGTTCATAAATTTCAAAAGTCTATATAAGGGCTTCCAAACTATTGTTCTGGGTCCCTCCTGCTTCCTGCCTGTGAGCCCCCTATTGCAACAGTTACCTTAATAAAGATCAGGCTTACTAGATGCTTTGCTTCTCAATATTCTCTGGTTGGCCTCTGTTATTTTCTCCTTCTGACAGGGGACCTACTTAAGGACTCTATACGGGCTCTTGGATACCCCATAAGGGAAAAGGAGCAGTATTTTCCTTATAATAGTTTTGGGGGCACTGGCTGGCTTCACAGTTTTTCCTGCATTGTGATTTTTGCATAGCACACACACACACATCATGATATGTGATATATCGCCCAGCCCTAGCCTGGGACCTACTGAATGCAAAGCAGATGTTACAACCATTCCCGGTAGTTATACATTGCATAGGAACACAGGAAGATGTCTTACACCGAGTCAAACCAATTGTCCATATAGCCCTGTATTTTCAACAGTGAGCGGCAACAGCTCTCCATGGTTTCAGGCAGGGGTCTCTCCCAGCCATAACTGGAGATGTCAAGGGATTGAACCTTGCTGTATGCTGGTGTTTCTGTTATACAGCCAGGCAGACAATGGGAACACGCAACCACTAAAAAGAAAATCCAGATGAAAGGTCAATGGCTACTAAAGGATAAAAATGGTATACAGATTTTTAAAAACATACCTCCGCATCTTGTAATAGCCCGTGTATAGCCTAAACATGTTTTATTTTTAAAAAATGGCACAATAATCTTTCCTCATCTACAAGTCTTTAAAAACTAAGTTTTAAGTTTTCGGGCTTTGGGGGAAATTTTTTTTAACATAGAAAAATCACCCTACTTGCCATACATCTGGAATTTTCCGGACATTTTGTCGATTCAGCAAAAAAACCCAACCCAGATGCCATTTTGCAGCCCAATTCCCAGATGTGTCCGGGAAAACCTGGGCGTATGGCAGCTCTACATTTAGGAATGTGTTACATTGCGATAAATATGCATACTTAAATACTTCTTTTAAATCTGTGATTTAAAAGCAGGATGGGGAGAAACACCTGCAAAATTGACACAGGCTGGCAAACAGACAGGGTGCAATGCAGGGCTGGTGAGAGTCCAGACACAGAGCCCTAGATGGCCGCAGTTGGCCCCATCCTGTGACCTTAGATCTCCCCACTCTGCTGCGTTATATAAAGTGCCAGGGACTTGCAGGATGCTGACTAGTGCACACTGGGGGGGGGGGCTGGAGTCTGACTGGAGAGGGGGGGCAGTGATTTGTGGGCACCTGTACCAGCCAGGAGGCAAGAGTCAAAGGCAGGGGAAGCTTCACAGCTGGAGGAAGAGGAGGAAGAGGCCGACCAGGCAAGTGAAGGGCTGGATGCTTCCTCACCCTCTCCTGCACAACTGTGTCCCAGAACCAAGAGCGGACTGAAGCGGGAAGAGCAGAGGCTGCTTCCATGAAGGTGTAGTCTCCAGCTGCAGCCTGACGCGGGAAGATACATAGCCGGGGGGGGGGGCATGGCCCCCTGTCGCTGCTACTGCTCCACAGAGAGCAGACCTGGGACTTAGCTGCCTTGATGCTAGGCATGCATGCATAGGTACTCATTTGAAGCCATGGAAACTATCTGCTTTGACAATAAGGAGTGAACTATCCGCCATGAGCATGCCTTTGGCTGAAGAGCACCCTTGAGTACACAAGGATTCCTCACAGTTGTTGCAGGCACAAAGACTGCTGTACTGAGCTTCTCTTCAGTCTGATATTGGCACCTGCCCTCCTGCTGCAGATCAACACAGACTCCCAGATTCTTTTCTCTCTCCAGTCTCCTGTTTTCAGCAGTTAATCCTTTCCAGGGGTCAGCAAACGTTTTCAGCAGGGGGCCGGTCCACTGTCCCTCAGACCTTGTGGAGGGCTGGACTATAAAAAATTTGGGGGGGGGGGGCATAATGAACGAATTCCTATGCCTCACATAGGAATGCACAGAGATGCATTTCAAATAAAAGGACACATTCTACTCATGTAAGAACACGCTGATTCCCGGACCATCCACGGGCCGGATTGAGAAGGCGATTGAGCTGGATTCGGCCGCCAGGCCTTAGTTTGCCTACCCATGCTTTATAGCTTAACATGGCCCAAGATTCCAGCCTAAAGCAGCCCACTTGGGTACAAATGCCACTTTAATAAGAATTACAAGTAGGATGATTTGGCCATCCATAATACAGTTTTTCTCACAAATAAACAACAGTAAATCCATGATTCTAGTTACAGGTAGGTAGCCGTGTTGGTCTGAGTCGAAGCAAAATAAAAAAATTCCTTCAGTAGCACCTTAAAGACCAACTAAGTTTTCATGCTGGCCACATGACCGGGAAAAACTGTCTGCGGACAAACGCCGGCTCCCTCGGCCTGTAAAGCGAGATGAGCACCACAACCCCAGAGTCATTTGCGACTGGACTTAACTGTCAGGGGTCCTTTACCTTTACCTTTATGTGTACTATATGAACATACTTTTTATTAATTTTACAAAATACAAAAAAGCAAAAAAAATAAGGTACATACTTAAACCCCTTTTCCACCTCCTTCCTACCCACCCACATGGGTCCTCCCCTGCCACAGAAGTATCCCATGTATGTGAACAGTCAGAGATGGTCCATTTTATGCTTGGGTTTCTGTCCTCCCCCCCCTCCCCTGGCCCCAAAGCCCCCCCCCCTGCCACCAGGGAGCTCCAGCAAACCAGGGCAGTACGCAGGAGGACATCCATCCAACCATCTATTGTCATACCAAAAAAAAAAAAAAAAAGAGAAAAATAGAAATAGGAAAAAAGGGGGGAAAAAAAGAAAGGGCGAAAAAAGAAAAAAGAAAAAACAATACAAAACAAAAAATTTTTCTTGCATTCATAGTTGTAAAACCATATTTTGTGGGCTTCCCCTCCCCCCCCCTTCCCCGGTTTTCATCCCTTTTTTATCATCTGCAACAGTTTCTTACTTTATAAAAATACACCTTTGCATCTTATACAACTTATAAATCAATTGTTAACATTTTCATCTAATATTCAAATCACTGAGAAATCAAACTCCCATTTTCTCTTCCCGTGCCTAATTTTTTGTTTTTTCTCCCTCTATAAGCCTCCATATTTTCACATTTTCCAAAATCCATTCACTTTTAAAACTATAACTATTCTCAATTTAACCTTACATCCCCGATTGCCGGCTTCCCCCCCCAATCCAGCAAATTCCAAAATCAGCAGACCAGTTATAAACCTGTTAATCCATCCTTAATCACAACATCACTTTCCCTTCACCCCACCCCCTGTTTACAGTCTTTTGTCATCCAGGCCACCATACAGGACCCCTGAATTTCTTCTCTTCTCTGCATATTTTTTCCTTCTTCCCTGTGGGCGTTCTGGAGTTCCAATGATACCAATCGTGCCCCCCTCAAAAGCAGGGCACTCCATCCAACTTTTTGTAGAGTAAAGTCATCATTTTTTTCGTGGTGTGCTTCATTTTGTGTTGAATCATCACAATCCTCATCTTCTTCTTTTCCTTCCCCATCATTGTCATTCTCACATTCATCTTTTTCAGCGTCAAAAGCTTCATCTCCTAAAAAATCATATTCCGCCATCACCTCCTGGAATTTTTCCTGTAACTCTTGCCGTCGTGTCTCCTCTTGACATAACTCTATTCTTGTTTCCCACATTAAGGTCAAAACAGACCGCTGGAACTCAGGGGAACACTTTTTTGTTGACATATTTCAGTCCTGCCAAGGTCAAAACTTGTCACGTGGGGTGGAATATGATCACAGTTTATTTTTCGACTCCATTTTAACAAGCTGGCTGCATTCTTCAAGTCTTATTGACAATAAAGTTCGAACTCACATTTCACAAACACTTAAGCCAAAAAAGAAATTCCACAAAGTCCAGAAATACAAAGTGAAGTAAAATTTGACTTATAAAACCTGACAACTCACTGGGTTGTCTGGGCTGCCGGCTCCCGAGTGGAAAGGTTTTTTTCTTAGGCTGTGCCTCTTATTGCAGGGCAGTCATAAACCGCAGTCTCTCTCCCCTTTTCACCCTGCATCAAAGGGGAGATTCTCTTTGATGCCTTTGAGGGATCCTTTGAATTGTAAATCTTCTGTTTATGGCTTCGGGTTTCTATTTACTGTCTCTTTTGTTGCCGTGGGGGGGGGTGGCTTCCTCTTTTCTCCCCTCTCTCCCAGATCCAAATTGTTTTATAATAATCCAAATCATGAGGTTACTTACAGTCTTTTCCAATCGTTTTATTTTCGGAAGAATCCAGCGCTCTTCGCCTTCGGCTTGAAGCTTCTCCCTGCTAGAATAACGTTGCCGCTCAAAATGGCCCCCGCGACTTCTACCCTCCTCGCTCCGGAGCTCTTATTAGAGCTAGCCGAAGAGTTGGGGAGTCCGGATTGGGTCTGTGCCGAGCAAATTGCCCTCGGGACGCCCTTCCCGAGGTTCTAAGGGGCGCAGCGTCGCTCTCGCTGCCCTCCCCACTCCTAGCAGAGACGGGCCGTCTCGGAGACGAGACAAAGCCCCGCCGATCGACGCTGGCGCTGAACCCGGAAGCCACCCTTTATGTGTACTATATGGCTGCTGATGGCAAGTTTGGGACTCTGGTGCAAAAGTACAACGAAAACAGCCACAACATGATGATAATGTGAAAGGAAATTTCCAGAGGGGGAATGTAAAAACAAGAGAATAAGCAGTGTTATTATAATAACGTTACTAACTTAACTTTAAATGCATGCAGTTCTGAGTGCATATCTCAATTTCAGAGTTACTGTTCACAAAACCTCTCCAGTTAAAGCAAGGGTCACTAAGCTTTTGGGGTCTGTGGACACCCCTGCAAACTGTTATTGGCACAAAACACACCCTGCAACCAAGCACACAACACAACCTATTATACTGGCCACAGGATGCTTACAGTATTTCAAGACCAATTTCACTGGTGGGAGGGAGGACCATGTGAGTGCCAGGGAAGGCCCCCGAGGGTGCATGTGTACCCATGGGTGCTGAGGTTAAAGGCACTCACATAGTAAAGCTGGGAGAAACCTCTTCCTGAAACTTTGGAGAGCATTTGCCATTCTGAAGGAAATGAGCCCTGAGTGCTCGCTGGAAGGACAGATCCTGAAGCTGAGGCTCCAGTACTTTGGCCACCTCATGAGAAGAGAAGACTCCCTGGAAAAGACCCTGATGTTGGGAAAGATGGAGGGCACAAGGAGAAGGGGACGACAGAGGACGAGATGGTTGGACAGTGTTCTCGAAGCTACCAACATGAGTCTGACCAAACTGCGGGAGGCAGTGGAAGACAGGAGTGCCTGGCGTGCTCTGGTCCATGGGGTCACAAAGAGTCGGACACGACTAAACAACAACAACAACAGCAACAGCAACAGCAACAGCAACAAAAGACCAGATCTGTAGAAACGATCGTTGTACAGTAAAGGGCAACTGAAGAGCTTATGCTGAAGAGGACTAATGGAGAGTTGTTGATCAGAAGCCCAGAGTTCATAAGCTTCCCTAGGTGCCAGTCTATTATGCTGAATAGAGATTCTTCAGGCAAAATGTCCACATTCTGGGCACCAACCTATGCCAGTTTCCTTTTGCTTTGTATTACCTTTCTGTCTTGAATAGAATTTCTGAATGTACCTTTTTCAGTTTTGATTGCTTCGTTAGCTTCAAGAATCTCTTTATTACTCTCCAGATTTCTAATCCTCCAAAGACTATGGGTGGGGTGTGTAGGAACTGTCTCAGCATTTCATATGGAAGTTAATTTCTGATTTCCATATTAATAAAACATAGCTTTATCTTTTTATTTCTCCATAATCCTTGCAACAACAGGGAGAGAAGATTATACTGAATATGTTGAAAAAGCAATTAGAAGGCTGCATGCAAGAACTTTAAAAGGGGAGGGAAGAGACATGAAATTTAGCGACAGTTTTAAATGTTGGGTTCAACAGGCACTGCCTGTAAGACAGAATGAAGAATTCCTTAGAGTGCAGGTGTTTGTAGCCATGGTCATCAAAAATAGGTTTCAAATGGCCTCAAGCTATTATATGGCCACTGCATTGGTTTTTGTATTGCTTTGAATATTATATTTTTTGTGTGTGTGTAAAAACCAGCCATGTGGGTGTGTCTCCACTTTTCTCCGAAGAGTCGGACACGACTAAACAAGAACAGAATGGTGAAAAACTTGAGCTAGTGCTGGGGGGGGGGGAGAGATATCAAGATTTGTGGGTGTGGCCTTAAAAATTCTGGGTTGGAGGGAGGGCATAATTTGATATGCTTTGTTTCCAAGTGTCGTTTTGCTTGTGCAAATAGGCCTGCATATCAAGGGTCCTCTGATGTGGCTTGTGTGTCTTCAGGTTGCGTTCTGTCTTCTATGTGTTGGAAGACTCAGGCCAAACAGTTGAGTTGTGTGGCCAAAGTTCCCGTTTTATTTAATATGTGGGTTTTGACTTCTGACTATTGTCTTCATGACTCTGTGAATAAATGCAGCTTAAAAGGAAAAGGAAATTCAGAAGCTGAAGAAATGGTGTTGTTTTTTAAAAAAAAATCCTCTAATTGCAGAACTATGATTCACTAAAATTTCTACTGTCCTCAGACATGTGCCTTGATGAAGATTTATGTAAAAATTTATGTGCCTTGATGAAGATTTATGTAAAAATTTATGTGCCTTGATGATTTATGTAAAAATGATGCAGCCAGCATGTCACCATAATTATTCCTTTATAACTCATGGATTTACTGCAAAATAAAAAAATTCCTTCAGTAGCACCTTAAAGACCAACTAAGTTTATAGAAACCAGAGCAGTGCACGGAAACGCTGTTTACCTTCCCGCCGGAGTGGTACCTATTTATCTACTTGCACTTTGACATGCTTTCAAACTGCTAGGTTGGCAGGGGCTGGGACCGAGCAATGGGAGCTCACCCCGTCACTGGGATTTAAACCGCCGACTTTCTGATCGGCAAGCCCAAGAGGCTCAGTGGTTTAGACAGACAGGGTATAGTACTCATAAAAAACAGTATCAAAACGATTCGCACACACTGAAGGAAAACCACCACAGAAAGGTAATGGCAGAATTAAGAGCTGCTCACCTCAAAGACATGAAAATCAGATTCAAAGAAAGCAAAATCGAAGGGTAATCTTGATTTCAGGCTAGAATTCATGAGTAGTTTAAAGCTCGTGTTAGAGGCGTTGCAAAATTTGGAAAAGGGAGAGAGAATCCAAGAAGCAAGCCATTGTTTTAGTGCAACGTAGCTCTAGGTGCTGTTCCCCAAGAAGATGTACAGTTTGGACAGAAGACCTACAGGATAAGTCAAAGCTGGTAAGATGCCGTGTGGAATCCTGCCATTCTTCAATACAGTAGAGCTTTCAGAGTAGTTTCCTTGCATTACACTCTGCATATAGTTGTTTCCACTTAATAACAAAGGCAATACAATTGAGATGCAGGTTACAAAAAGCATCAAGAGTCAACATTAACCTGCAGTAAAAACTTGCAACAAAGGCAACTTGCATCTCCAGCCCAAGCCCTTAAAATCAAGTAGGAAACAAAACAAAAAAACTGTCTTAACCACAATATTACAGTGCGCTAGGTGTATTTACAGGAGGAAATAAGGTAATCTATACTTTTACAGTATACCCACGAATACCTCCTTCATCCCCAGGCTCTTGTACATGAAAGTCAATAGGTATTCGTGTGTAACGGGAAATATCTCTAAGATATATTTTAAAACCTGCATTTTTAATGAAAGTGTTACCAAATATTGGAGGCCGTTTTTATCTGAATCAAAACCCACACGAGTATTCCATGATTAAATTGAGTGGGTGTGAAATTTCATTAGGTTGCTCAGTTTTAAGCAGATTGGTAATTCTGAAGGACAGAATTCGAGAGGGGGAAAATAATACTGCCTTTTTTTTAATCTCACTTCCAGTCTTCCACCATCTGTGCGATTATTCCCATTCATGTAATACATCAGTGTCTCACAGCTTGGTCTTTGATGAATTTATAAAGAATGTGACCTTATCAATCAAGGGAGGTTAACGGCTTCTAAATGCTGATAGATAGCCAAGAGCACATGGCCAAATCCTTATGACCCTTTGGGTAAAAGTTGACACTGAAGTAGAAAACTCTCTATTTCATTTAGTTCCAACTACAGTACAAAAGAAAAAGGGGGGGAGGAAAGACGACAGGCTAGTAACTTAAGGAGGCAAATAGAATGCATATTAATAAACTTATTATTAGTTAATAAAATTAGCTGTTGCACAGATAAGCAGAAGTCCCAGCAGGACCAAAAACCACCACTAGTCTAAATCAGTGCATATTTCCTCTTGGGCCCTGCTATCAATATGTACCAAACTGCCGGGTGCACTACTCATGAATTTTGTGTCTGTGCATGGGACAGATTTTCTAGGTCAACCTTCTCCAACATGGAGCCCTCCAGATGTTTTGGACTTCCATCAACCCTGACCATAGGCCCAGCTGTCTGGGGTTGATGGCAACTGAGAGTTCAACAACATTTCGTTTTCCCCCCCTTTCTCGTAACATCGCATTAGCCACTGTAAGAGCAAGATGCTGGACTAAACGGGTCTTTGGGTTTGGTTTAAATACCTATAATTAATATATTAACAATAGAATGAGAGGAGAGTCTCGTGGATGCTCATGTGCATGGAGAAAAATGAATCCAATTCCTAACTATATCTTTCCACTGGGAAGAGCCCAGGGCTGATAGAATGGTTAAAACGAAAACAGTTTCTTTCTTTTTTAATAATAATTTTTATTAAGTTTTACAAATATTTGTTAACATAGCATCCATCTTGCATAGAATATATAAAAACCAATTGGCCATCTCAGCCTGAGACTTCCCTCCTCCTCAACTAATGGTTTTCTTGTTTATACTCTGATATTGCGCCCAGGTGGCGCTGTGGTTAAACCGCTGAGCCTAGGGCTTGCTGATCAGAAGGTCGGCGGTTCGAATCCCTGCGACGGGGTGAGCTCCCGTTGCTTGGTCCCAGCTCCTGCCAACCTAGCAGTTCAAAAGCACGTCAAAGTGCAAGTAGATAAATAGGAACCGCTACAGCGGGAAGGTAAACGGTGTTTCCATGTGCCGCTCTGGTTTGCCAGAAGCGGCTTTGTCATGCTGGCCACATGACCTGGAAGCTATACGCCGGCTCCCTCGGCCAATAATGCGAGATGAGCGCGCAACCCCAGAGTCGGTCACGACTGGACCTAATGTTCAGGGGTCCCTTTACCTTTACCTATTGCATTTTGTTAATATTATTACTGTACCCTGAAATCTTATTCTTAGATAATCAATTAAAAATAATCCTTAATAATAAATGATACATTTAACCTTACAAAACTTCTTGTAACCCCACTAACGATGTTAATTGTTTACAATTGTCTTTCAAATACAACATAAATTTGTTCCAGTCTTTCGGAAAGGTTTTTGTCCTGCTGGTTCCGAATTCTCCTGGTTAATTTTGCCAACTTTGCATAGTCCATGAACTTCATCTGCCACTCTTCTTTCATCGGAATCTCTTCTTGCTTGCTTCTTTGGGCCAAAAACGAAAACAGTTTCTGACCTTCCATGCAATGCAGTAGAAATACCTGTCAATATTGGCCAATGTGGTGACTTGGATGAAGAGAATTTGAGGAAAGGTGCTGTAGCAGCTCCGGCTGTCATGACACTTAGGAAACATGGTGTTGGGGAACACCCTACGATAAGCCCATTGCTCAGTGAGCCGACCAAAGCGGAGCTGGGCATCATTTTCTTTGTCTCAGTTTTGAATTTAGCCCTGGCACTGAGCAGATGTGGGGTTCTTTCTCTAATTAAGACTATTAATAATCGCTGGGAGCTGAGCTGAAGCAGTAAGCAGAAGATCGTGTCTGCAGCAGTTTTCTGCAGCTCAAGGAAATGACAGAGTCATGGGGCTATAATCTCCTGGTTCATATTTGATGTTGCATCACTTAGCACAAGTAATTAGGAAGGGGTCGGCCAGCTCTACTTGCAATGGAAGGCTTTTCAGATTGTGCAAATGTCAACACTGGGTTAGTGGCCATGCATTCATGAGCACTGGGTGTAAAATAATTGACTGATGCTTCTCCAGATAAATAGTAATGTAATAGCTTATTATTTGTATAATGTCTTCTGTCCTGCAGAGTTTCTTGTACGCAGCAGTAATTCAGCTCAACATTCACAGCGGGATGAGCAGGAGAGTTGGACACTTGACACTGTCTTTCTGATCACGAGCACATGGATTGGCAGCCGCAGTTCCCAAAATGTGGCACATTCATGGGCTCTTTCCCCTTTCTGCCGCTGAGAACTGGAACGCGTTGGTTGAATGTGCAGGTTAAATCTCTTTGATCGTGGCCTCTATTTCAGATTTTTAACCTGAAATCCTTCAAGGCGAATTCTGCAGTTAAATGGGACATGGGGTTTAACTAGATTTGACTGTGTTTTTGCCGCTTTGAGTTCCATGATGGAAGAAAGGCAGGATATAAATGGAATAATAGAAAACAAACAGTTGTTCATTGACTGGGACAGAACAAGCCAACTAACACTGGTGCAGACATCTCCAGAATCTGGCTTTTACAATGACTGCTTCAGCAGCATCTTTAGCTGTAAAAGTCAGGTTAATCAAACTTGCCCCACAGTGTCCCAAGGGTGCTGTGAGATGGCATATTACTATTATAAAACTGCCCTACACCTGCGGTATATAAATTTAATACATAATAATAATGTCATTGCCTGTGCTTTCCATATATTTTATATGATGAACTACATCCACTTTGAATGATGAGACTTAATCACAACGTAAAAAAGTAATGAAAGCAGAAGACTCTTAAATTCCTGTACAACACTATCTATAAAAGGCAAGTAAGGTAAAAGGTAAAGGGACCCCTGACCATTAGGTCCAGTCGCGGACGACTCTGGGGTTGCGGTGCTCATCTCGCTTTACTGGCTGAGGGAGCCGGCGTACAGCTTCCGGGTCATGTGGCCAGCATGACTAAGCCGCTTCTGGCAAACCAGAGCAGCGCACGGAAATGCCATTTACCTTCCCGCCGGAGTGGTACCTATTTATCTACTTGCACTTTGACATGCTTTCGAACTGCTAGGTTGGCAGGAGCAGGGACCGAGCAACGGGAGCTCACCCCGTCGCAGGGATTCGAACTGCTGACCTTCTGATCGGCAAGCCCTAGGCTCGGTGGTTTAACCCACATCGCCACTCGCGTAATCTTCCATAATCTTCCATGTTCTATAGAAAGGCATTGAATGAAAATAAGCACCAAATAATGCTAATGTTGTCAATCTTGCAAAGGTGAGCAACCTACTCTTTCGTGTACCGTAGGAACATATGAGCATCAAGTTTTCTATGAGCTGTAAAACGTGCCCAAATTGACATGGCCAAGCCTGATAAGGCATTTGCGTGTAAATTTAAACAGGAAACTGAAAAGGTCCCATGCTGGAAGTTGTCATATCAACAATGAAACACAGCTGATGTTTCAAACAAAACGTAGCAGTAATGTGGAATAACCGTGTTGTCATTCAAGCTGGCTCCTTGCCAGAGGATTGGAAGGTACCCAATTTATCAGCCACTTTCAAGAGTCATCTTACATGAACTCGGAAATTCTAAGTCGATTAGCCCAATTGTCTTATCTCAGGATAAGCGTTTTAATAATTATGAAGTATATAAACGAACAAAAAGGGACCCAGGTGGCGCTGTGGTTAAACCACTGAGCCTAGGGCTTGCTGATCAGAAGGTCGGCGGTTCGAATCCCCGCGACAGCGTGAGCTCCCGTTGCTTGGTCCCAGCTCCTGCCAACCTAGCAGTTCGAAAGCACGTCAAAATGCAAGTAGATAAATAGGAAGCGCTACAGCGGGAAGGTAAACGGCGTTTCCATGTGCTGCTCTGGTTTGCCAGAAGCGGCTGTGTCATGCTGGCCACATGACCTGGAAGCTATACGCCGGCTCCCTCGGCCAATAATGCGAGATGAGCACGCAACCCCAGAGTCGGTCACGACTGGACCTAATGGTCAGGGGTCCCTTTACCTTTACCTTTATATAAACGAACAAGTCATGCCAAGGATTAATCAGCCCAACTTCTGAAAAGGGAAGTCCTGTCTCACCAGGATTCTAGATTTTTTTTAAAAAAATAAAAAATAAACTTTGTTCATGGAAGATTCAGAGCTCTCCACTCAAAATTAATTAGAAATTTTGCTACTATAGGTTCAAGACTTTTCTCCATCCTTGGTTGGTCTTTCGTCTTAGTGGCCTGGACCTGAGGCATACATAGAGTGGTAGCTTTCAAAGCATTTCCCCCCCTAACACTTAAAGTTTGTGCAGGAGGTGGCATTCAGTGAAAAAAAAGCCACCTTTGCTTTTAAAAACAGGATAAAATCATTGGCCGGGGATGTGTCTTTGTCGTGGGCATGCAGTTTCAAAGCGAGTGTGGAAAAGAAACACAGCAAATCCGGGGCTTATCTCGAAAGCTGTTTGGAAGCAAAGTAAATATATTTGCTAAGAACAAAAGGGCCTCTGCTTCTAAGGCATGCACACATTTGAAGGATCCATTATGTTGATGAATGAAGCATATACCGTGTTTCCCCTTTTTTAAGACACCGTCTTATAACTTTTTTTCCTCAAAAAAACACAAGGTGTCTTATTTTCAGGGGATGTCTTAATTTTTTATTACCATTTTTATTATGGACCCACCCTGGGGAGCAACTTCCTTTAAAAAGAGACAAGGAAAAAAGAGCAAAGGCAGCGGTGAGGGAGACACTTTGTGCATGCTCAGAGACCACCCCATCCCCAGCTATAAACCCACCCCGGTTTTCCAAGACACCTTTTCCCCGGCACTGGACTGGCGGGGGGGATGTGAAGGGGGTGTCTCTGTGCATGCTCAGAGGCAGCCTCGTCCCGGGCGCCGCTATGGGAGTGGAGGGCACTCACCTAACCATGACCCAGATCCCGGCCACGACGAGGCGGCGTGCGCCGGCAGCGGACTGAGCCGGAGCCCCTGGTGCAGGCCAGCGTTGAGCTCACTACCGGCCCCGCCGAGCGCAGCCACGGGCCCATCGCCCAGCTCGCCCGCCTGCCTGCCTCCCGCTTCCCTGCCCACAAAATTCCGGCGGCGGGCCATGCAGCCCATGCCGCTCCAGCAGAGCGGAAGGGGCCAGCAGCGCTTCCGCCGCCGTCCGCACCCCGGCGCCACGGAAGGACCCGCGAGCCTCCCGCCACCTCTCTGCCTTGGGCCATGCGGCCCACAACATTCCGGCGGCGCGGATGGGGCCAGCAGGGCTCCCGCCGCCGCTCTGCCTTGGGCCATGCGGCCCACAACGTTCCGATGGCGCGGATGGGGCCAGCAGCGCTCCCGCCGCCGCCCGTCACTCTGGCAGGGCCAGCGGTGCTCCCGCCGCCGCTCTGCCTCGGGCCATGCGGCCCACAACGTTCCGGCGGCGCGGATGGGGCCAGCAGGGCTCCCGCCGCCGCCCGTCACTCTGGCAGGGCCAGCGGGGCTCCCGCCGCCGCTCTGCCTCGGGCCATGCGGCCCACAACGTTCCGGTGGTGCAGAAGGTCCAGCGGGCCTCCGGCCGCCGCTCTGCCTCGCCGCTCTGGCTGGGCACTCCGCCCGGTGCTGCTGGACGTTCCGAGCGCTCGGCGCTGCGGAGCGCTCCACTCTGCAGCCGCCTGTTCCGGCGGCGGGGCGGCAGGCCTCCTCGGCCGGGCCAGGAAGAGGCCAGGCCGCTGGCTGGGCGCTCCACCCGGCGCTGCTGGGCGCTCTGAGCGCCAGGCGCTGCTGGGTGCTCTGAGCGCTCGGCGCTGCAGAGCGCTCCACTCTGCAGCCGCCTGTTCCGGCAGGTGGCTCGCCGCTGCAGCAGCTGGTTCCAGGCCCCGCTGGCTGGCTGGGTCCCGCTGGCTGGCTGGGGCGCTTGGCGGTCTCGCTGTATATGGTATGAGAGGTATGTCTTATTTTCGGGGGGTGTCTTAGATATAGCAACTCCTAAAAAATGCTGCCATGGCTTACTTTATGGCTACGTATTAAAAAAGGGGAAACACGGTATTGTTTGCTCAATGCTGATTTGGTTAAGCCTTACTTCATCCTGCTAAGCAAGGAGGTATGAAACTTATCCAACCTATTAGGATGGTCTGAGAAACCTAACGTCTCTATTTAAGAGCGAAATTGCTTTGATATAAAGCTTGAGCACTACAGACATATTCTTTCCTTAAAGACCAGTGAGGCATGGAGGAGGAAGAGTACTTAAAAAAGAAGAAATAAGAGTGCAAAAGGTGCTTGGATAGTTAAATAACATTCTAACACACACAAACTAAGACAAGCTTTGTTATTGATTTTCTTATGAAGGTGAATTCTGCAGCTGTGTCCCAGCATTGCAAGAAGAGCCAGTCGTGTCTTGAAGGAAAATATACCGGTACGTGACGTGATCCAGTCAAAGTTAAGCATTTGTCCTATTGATTCCAATGACAAAAAATTAACCACATATCCGATCTGCACCACGGAAATCAACCTGACTTTGAAGTGCGTACCTTCAGCAAGACCATACCCAGGGCTGTGAAATGGAAGATGGCGCAAGCTGGTTTTCTGCTGCTTCAGAGGGCAGGACCCGAACCAAAGGATTCAAATGGCAAGAAAGGAGATTCTGAATGAACATCAGGAAGAACTTTCTGATGTTAAGAGCAGTTCCGCAGTGGAACGGACTCCCTTGGAAGGTGGTAGAGGTTTTTAAACAGAGGTTGAATCGCCATCTGTCAGAGATTCTTTAGCTGTGATTCCTGCATTGCAGGGATTTTGGCTAGATGACCATTGGAGTCCCAACTCTACAATTATATGATAAAAATAGCTCTCATACAAATGAGCCACAGCAGCCCAAGATTCACAACTGATTTGCCAGCATCTTATCTAAACACAGGGCAAAAATGACACAATTTCAATACTGATGAAATATCAAGTGCAAGGCAGGTCAAGTACTGTATAGCCCAGGGGTCAGCAACCTTTGTCAGCCGTGGGCCGGTCCACCATCCCTCAGACCATGTGGTGGGCTGGACTATATTTTTTTGGGGGGGGGGGTGGAATGAACAAATTCCTATGCCCCACAAATAACTCAGAGATGCATTTTAAATAAAAGCACATATTCTACTCGTGTAAAAACACCAGGCAGGCCCCACAAATAACCCAGAGATGGGTTTGAAATAAAAGCACATATTCTACTCGTGTAAAAACACGCTGATTCCCAGACCGTCTGCGGGCTAGATTGAGAAGGCGATTGAGCCGCATCCGGACCCCGGGCCTTAGGTTGCCTACCCCGGTATAGCATATAATTTCTCCCAAAGTACAAAGCAGAACCTGTACTTAACCCTTTACCGGAAGATAGTTTCAGCATGAGGTGAACTAAGTGGCTGCCTCCAGAGCTGAATCTCAGAGGTTGTCAAGAGGGGCAGAGTAGAAGATTAACAGCTCTGGCCCATGGGTACAATCCACTGGCAAGTTCTATGCAAGCCCTTGTGAATTCAAGCACACCTGTAAGATGAGCACAAGGACGGTGGGGTCAGAGATGTTGTTGTTGTTGTTTAGTCATGTCCAACTCTTCGTGACCCCATGGTCCAGAGCACGCCAGGCACTCCTGTCTTGCACTGCCTCCCGCAGTTTGGTCAAATTCATGTTGGTAGCTTCAAGAACTACCAAAAGCATCAATTCTTCGGCGATCAGCCTTCTTTATGGTCCAGCTCTCACTTCCATACATCACTATGTATGGAATAGATAGAACATTCAAATGGCACATCTTCTTCCACTAATTAACAAGGAATGCAACCCACTGTGAAGTTCTCCTCTATAAACCTCAGGGAAAGGAGCTAATGTCGGATCTGTGTCCCTAGAGGGTGTCCAAAAACATTCCTCATGCTAAAGCCAACTTAGACCTTTCCACCAGCGGCACTTGGCTGTCATAATTTAAAGTCTGAAGTACAGTGTACCTTGGGTTACAAACGCTTCAGGTTACAGACTCCGCCAACTCAGAAATAGTACCTCGGGTGAAGAACTTTGCTTCAGGATGAGAACAGAAATCGTGCTCTGGCGGTGCAGCAGGAGGAGGAGGCCCCTTTTGCTAAAGTGGTGCTTCAGTTTAAGAACAGTTTCAGGTTAAGAACAGACCTCCGGAACGAATTAAGTTCTTAACCAGAGGTACCACTGTAATAGAAATCTCCAACTCCTATTACTCCAAAAAGTCTTTAAGAAGAAGTGAAAGAGGTGGAGAAGATTATATTTGCATGCACACCTACTCCCAACCAAGAGAAATAAGTCCTTGACCCACAAAGAAATGGTTGACAGCAGTCCTTGTTGCTGCAGTGTTCTGCATGCTTAATTAATAGCCATTTTCCAGATCAGCAAAGTGTGCTGGGCACTCTACAAAAGCATGAGAGGCCAAGACCTTGCCCTGAAGGGCTCAATATCTAATTTACTGCGGCAAGTAGCTCCAATCAACTCCTGGGGGTTGCACTGCCCATAAATCAGGCTATGAACATGAACCGTATTTGCTGAATCTCTAGATGGAGGAAGTAGACGGACACATGAGAAATCTCTGGAAAGGTTGTTCATATTGACGTAGGTACCAGGCAGCAGTTGAATTTCACATTGGGATATTCAAGAATCCAAGAGTTGGAAAAGCTCTATAAAGGTATCTAATCAAGCTAGCTAGACTAGCCAGAGACTAAAGCCATGCCTGAGATGGTGAAAGCATAGAGGGCTCTCTGGTTTTGCCAGGTCAATTAACCGTTCAGAAAAAGAGGAATAAATTATATGTTTATGGTGGAAGAATTGGGGGGGGGAGGCAAGGCAGAGAGAATTTAAAACACACACCAAAAAAACTCCTCCTCCTGTATCAGAGGATTTTCTTGCTTCTGTTTTTTTAAAAAACAGTCATATCACTATTTGTATCATTTTATTGCTTTTAGATCACCTGCAAAATACGGCTGCTATACTTAAAAAAACACCAAGCTATCTAGTTCTGCTGGGCAAGACTATTCATCTTTTAAACAATCGGGGGGACCAAAGCAAACCAACTACATAGCTAGATACTTCATGGAAAAGGAATGTCTTAGTATGTGGTCGGTGTCCTGATCCATCAGAGATTCTGTTGTTCCAGGATGATGGTGGTTCCAAGAAGATGCAAGGGGAGGTGGCGATAGCTAGAGCTGATCTGGAGCAAGGCAGCTTCAGGACCCTGGACAGCACTGCAAATTCTGCACACTCTGTCCCAATGGAGGAGTGCACCTTCTTGGGTTATGTCAAACCTTTGGGAGACTTACAGCACCTGCTGTGGCTGTAGAGACTGATACGGGAGAGACATGTTTTATTGCAGGTGAGGGAGATGAAGGTGTCCGGTTTTGCTGCTACAGTTTCTTCTGTCTGCACTCCTCCCATTAGTCACTCCTCCTCTGGTCACTTCTGGGGATACACAACCTGTCTCCACTGCAGCACTGCAGATGCTGTCCCAGATATTATTTGCACCAGTTCAAGGCCACTGATAGCAACCCTGTAGCTAAGGTACTTCTGGAGATTCAACCCCCGCTTAGTGCTACAACCAGCCATCTTAAAGGACCTGCATCTTCTTTTCCAGTTACCAGCTCCTTCTTGTGGGTGAAGGTTGTGGTCAGTGGGGACCTGGTTGAAAAACACTACCCCAAGGCATTCTAGCTTTCTGGAAAAGTCCCACTCTTCAGAGTGCTGTGGTACCTTCGAAGGTGTTAGCAGATGGGGCAACAGGATCGGAAGCAGAGGATCCTATGTGGGAAGGATTGGGGAGCACGTCTGACCCCACCTCTCAACTGCTGCCTGATACCTCAGTCCCAAGGCCATGACAATAGCAAGCATTTTCAATCATGTGAGCTTCAAAACAAGGATTGGAGACCCACAGTGTTCTAACTGTATAAACCTATTCTTCAACATCAACTTCGTTGGACTGGTCATGTTGTGCGTGGATGCCTGATGATCGTCTTCCAAAGCAACTACTCTATTCCCAACTTACAAATGGAAAGTGTAATGTTGGTGGTCAACAAAAGAGGTTTAAATACTGTCTCAAGGCAAAACTTTAAAAAAATGTAGTATAAAATGGCAACTGGGAAACACTGACAACTGGAAAACACTGGCCTGGAAGTGCTCCAGTTGGAGAACAGCCTTTACCAAAGGTGTCATGGGCTTTGAAGATGCTCAAACTCAGGCTGAAAGGAAGAAACACGCTAAGAGGAAGGCATGCTTGGCACCCCCTCACCGTGATCAACTTCCGCCTGGAAACCTATGTCCCCACTGTGGAAGAACGTGTGGATCCAGAATTGGCCCCCACAATCACTTACGGACTCGTTGTTAAAACCGTGTTTATGGAAGACAATCTTACTCGGCTACAAGTGATCGCCAAAGAGATAAACCTATTTTTAGTTCTGAGCTGAGCCTGGACTTTCAAGTAATGAAGGAGATGGAGTTGTGCCGCTGAGGTTTAAAAATAGAAGATAGTTTTATTGTTAAGTGGACAGGTGTAGATGCGAATGCTATAAGGACCTTGCACAGTGGTCAGTGAAGCAACACAGATTATATTTAACACTCAAACACAGTTGAGATGCCAGAGGGGTGGCAGGAGGGGAGAAGAGGGCACCATGTAAGTAATAAATAGTCTTAGTGTTTCCCCAACTTGGTACTGTGACATCAGCAGCCATTGTGCAAAAAGAGGGAAGGGAAGGAGGGAAAGAACCAACAGGATACAGCAGTCTGAATGCTGAACTTTGACCGAAAAGAGAGATCGGACTGGGTTCAGATAATTGATTTCTTTCAGAAGTGTCTGCAGCTGAATTGCCATCACTCTCTCCAGCATGTTGCCTATAAAGGGGGTATTAGTCACTGGGTGATAGCTGTCACGTACCTCAGGAGCCATGGAGGAGTATTCTTGGCACAGACAATCTTAAAGAGATTAACAGTGAAATGCTGACTGTTCTCCCATATAGCTTCCGGGGCATCCCCTCAGAAGGATAGGGTTTTTACATCTCATGCTATACCCAGTTATTTTCAATATGAAGATTGTAAAATCTTTTTAATTCTGTTCTTTTTTGCTTGTTTGTTTGGAAAATTTTGAAGTACAGATTTTGCAAGATGGAAGCCCTAGAATAAATCAAAGCAGATTAAATATCTTTGGAGATAGACTTAACCTTTAAGAAATGTTATTCCTTGGCGGGGAAGGGTATTCATTTTTCTCAAAAGACTAAATTTACTGCTCCTGATAGTTTGGAACACTAGGAAGAATTTAGCAGAAGCCTTCTGCTGAGCTGTGCCAATATCACATACTCCCAGTGGCTACAAATTATTTGGAGTGTGTTCCAAAAAGATGAGAGGAGAATGGAGAATGCAGGTTCCAGTGATTTACGTTTCTGCAACATACTTCACATTTTTGTAGTGTTATTCCGATTACTAACTGCAACATGTCTGCCTGCCTTTCACAGAGGTACGTGGAAGAAATGTTCTGTACAAACAAGAAAAATTCTTACTATTTTAAATTAACTTTTTGCTTCGTTCTACCCTGAAACATATAGCAGGAGGAAAGTTCCCTCCAAGTACTCAATTTGGATATGAGTAAGCAAGGATGCAAGTGGCACTGTGGGTTAAACCACAGAGCCTAGGGCTTGCCGATCAGAAGGTCAGTGGTTCGAATCCCCGCGACAGGGTGAGCTCCTGCTGCTTGGTCCCTGCTCCTGCCCACCTAGCAGTTTGAAAGCATGTCAAAGTGCAAACAGATAAATAGGTACTGCTCCGGCAGGAAGGTAAACGGCGTTTCTGTGCGCTGCTCTGGTTTGCCAGAAGTGGCTTAGTCATGCTGGCCACATGACCTGGAAGCTCTCTGTGGACAAACGCCGGCTCCCTCGGCCAATAAAGTGAAATGAGCGCCGCAACCCCAGAGTTGTCCACGACTGGACCTAATGGTAAGGGGTCCTACAAACTATCTGGTAAGGCAAGATGGTCACATAGGGACAGTTCCAGGGTGGTGGTTTGAGTATATGTACTTTTGCGTATTCATGCCATCCATGGAATGTAACAGCTACATATGATGTGCAGGCCCTGTATCTAGTTAAAAGGATTTCAGATAGAAGACATCAGGCAGGTGCCTTTGCTTTCTCCCGATTGAAGTGCAGGGTGTTGAGGACCAGGACAGGGAAACCAAAATGCTTAACAAAGCTATTGTACTACCAACCTTACGGTATGCTTGTGAAACATGGACCACTTAGAAACGTCATCTCCAACTCCTTCAAAGATTCCATCAATGGTGTCCGAAAATTTTTACACATCACTTGGGAAGACAGGCAAACTAATACTGGAAGAAGCAAAGATCCCCAGTGTCGAAGCAATGATTCTTCAGCATCAACTTCATTGGACTGGTCATGTTGTTCGGATGCCTGGTGATTGTCTTCCAAAGCAACTACTCTATTCCCAACTTAAAAATGGAAAGCGTAATGCTGGTGGTTAACAAAAGGGATTAATAGACTTTCTCAAGGCAAATCTAAAAAATGTAGTACAAACACCGACAACTGGGAAACACTGGCCTCTGAGCACTCCAACTGGAGAACAGCCTTTACCAAAGGTGTCATGGGCTTTGAAGACACTCAAACTCAGGACGAAAGGGAGAAACGTGCTAAGAGGAAGCCACACTTGGCAAACCCTCACAGTGATCAACTCCGTCCAAGAAATCTATGTCTCCACTGTGGAAGGACGTGTGGATCCAGAATTGACCTCCACAGTCACTTACAGACTCACTGTTAAGATCGTGTTCATGGAAGGCAATCTTACTTGGCTATGAGTGATCGCCTAAGAAGAAGAAGTCTCTTTCCAGCACCTGCTTAAAACATTTTGGGTTAGGCAAGGCTATCCACAGAAGTTACATGCGTCTTAATCTGTTTATAGATTACTGTTTATTTTAATTAGCATGGAATGGTTTTTAAATACCTGTTTTTAGCTGTCTTTTATTGATAGTTATTCCAGATCGTTTCTGCTGGTGTTTTTTTGGTCCGTGGATCGAAACCAGAGCTCTGCCAGAACTCTGCTACCACTGTTGGAATATTGGGGTGTTAATCACCAATATTCTTACTATTGCCACTGGCTTCGGTAAAGAAGACAGCAAACAATCGTAGGTGCTAATCTACGTTTATTCAGAGAGTGTGTGTTCAGCCATCACTCTCCAGTTCAGAAGAAAATGAAAGTAGAAAGAGAACAAAGAACATCACATGACAGGAGATCAAGTTACACAGTCTCCTGTGTGTGGGAAAGTTACAGCAATCATATAAAGTAAACAATTCAGCCACATGCCGCATCTGTACCATGTATAGGATTTATGCTAACATCTCCCCTGAATCCTGAAATGGAAAAAGATGCAAATGTGAGAGCATCATTAAGAGAAGTGAACAGACAGTTGTCATAAACAAAGTAGGACTTTCCTGCTGTGGAACTCTCTGAGACTGGATTGACCAGCTTTGGCTTCCAGGGGACCAGAGCAGTTGCTCTGTTGACAGAAACAGTGTTGCGTTTGACAACCTGTTGTTGTGGCTTAGCCTGTGTGACTGCTGCCTGTTTTGGAGTTCTAAGCACAGCTAAATTTGCAATTGCTGTGTTGGCAAACTCCTGAGAATACCTCTTGGGTCCTCTTCTAATCCTCTCAGACCTGCGTGAGAGGTGCAAATCCTGTTTACTGAGATTCTCCCCCTCAGGACTTTTGGGAGAACTCATACCAATGGTAAACAGTGGATCTAGTGCTTCAAGCACTTTTTCATCATCCGATGATGGTCTGTTAAAAACAGCATGAGTTCCTTTGTGTATGACTGTCTCCCCTGTGTCAGAGCTACTCGGGGTAGAGCCTTCAGCAAAGGAATCATTATCACTACCACTTGTGTCAGTGTAGGAAGCATCAAAATCATTGGCACCTATGGGAAATTCATCAAGAACATATGTTTCTTGTGGCGTAGGAGAGTGTTCTACCTCTTGAGTAAGAATCACCTCATTGGAAGAAGACAACATAACTCTGTATTGACCTTCCTCAAAACCCAATAGAATGCCTTGGACTGGCTTGCCCTCAAGCGAAGCTACCCACATTTTGATTCCAAAAACCTTAGTGTTGCTCACATCAGGCTTTTGTTGGAACAGAATCTCATAAGGAGAACGCCTCTGTCCTTTAGGAACCTGTCTGAGCCACTGGTAAAGGAAAAATGAGATGCTTTCAGCCCACAGTTGTTCAGACAATCCTGAACTCAGCAGTTGCGCCTGCATGCCTGCTTCTAACTCAGTGTTAACCTTAACACATAAGCTTTTGTCCCAAGCTGCCTGGGTTTTGGCAAACTTGTGGTGAATGCCTTTGTCATCAAAAAAGGCTTGAAACTCCTGTGAAGTAAAAAGAGGAATGTCATTGGTTAACAAACATTCAATTTTACAACCATGTTTCAGTTCAACCTTAGCATGAAATTCAGAGAATTTCACAATAGCCTGCTGAGGCTTTTGCAGAGGATAAAACCACGTATACTTAGAGAAGTGGTCAGTTATCAAAAGATAATATTTGGCCTTGCCAAGGGACTTCGGCATAGGACCAAAAACACCAGCAGAAACGATCTGGAAACAACGTGTTAGACCTTTCTTGCTTGGTTGCTTCTTTGCCTCCTTAGGCTCCTCTGGACCTGTCAAACAATCATCAACAACATTAAAGCATGCATCACTTTTATCATAAGATAATCTGAAAAGGTTATCTTTGTCTCTGTGTCCCGTCAAAAGAACTTCTCCATCTTTAGAAATCACACAGGTGCCCCTGTGAAAACACAGCTCAAACCCCTTTTCATCAATTTGAGAAACACTGAAAAGGTTTTGCTTCAACTCTGGAACAAGATACACATTACTGATACTCAAATTTAGAGATTTCAGAAAAATAGTTCCCTTTCCAATGGATTTCAAGGAATTGCCATCTGCCTGTGACACGATGGAGTCCAGCTTCTCGAAAGTCTGGAACAGTCTCTTGTCGTTCACCAGATGGTGCGAAGATCCCGAATCTATGATCAGATAAGACCCGTCGTCGTCTTGGTCATCAAGCTGAGTGAGCATTACAAGCATTTTGCGTGCTGTAGGGCCCTTGCTGCTGCCGCCGCCGCTGCTGCTACCGCCGCTGCCTCGCCCCTTAGGCCCAGAAGCCTGTTGTTGACTTCCTGAGTCCTTCTGGGGTCGTCTGCATGTCTTGGCTGTGTGCCCAGGAATATTGCATAACTGGCATCTGACCACAGTTTTAAGGGCTTGTGCAGTCTCTGCAGATGCACCAGGTGAGGGTGAGTAGCGCTCCCCGTTGGCCTCCGCCTGTGCGCGGGTCCTGTCCTCCTCATTAAGCAATGAAGCATAAATTCCTGCTGCAGTCATTTGCTGAGGGTCTTGAGCCCCCAGCTGGGCTGCAATAGCATTATAGGACTTGGGAAGGCTATTTAGCACTGTAAAGCAATAAATGTCGTCATCCAAATTGACGTTTCTGTCAGCTAGCTCCTGGCGTAGTTGACGCATCTGATGCAAATGGGCTCTCAAGTCTCCTCCCTCCTTCAGACGCAAATTAATTAATCTCTGAAAGAATAATGTTGTTGATCCGGCGCGCAACCTCAGGTGCTCGTCCCGAAGATGAGTCCAAACATCATAAGCATTATCTAAGTTCCGAATATGAACCAGCTGTGATGGGTCCAAATGCAGAACTATTGTTGCCCTTGCCTGTGCGTTGCGATTCAACCACCTTTGGCCTGGCAAAACGGGCGGTGCGTTCTGAATCAACTCAATAAGTCCTTGCCGGATAAGAACACATTCCATTTTAACACTCCACGTTGCATAATTTGAGTCATTTAACAAAGGACACAAACTCTTGGGTGTTTGATCTGAATCCCCGGCTTTAGCCATCTTGCTTCTGTAAGCGTGCTGCTAGCTTCTGACTTCAAAGTACAAAGAAGCTGCAAATTAGGCTTTCGGCAGGCATCTGCAATTAAGCTGCTGCTTTAGAGGTTTTATTGCCGCTATAAATCAGTCCCGGTTACTCACTGCTCCGGTGATAAGGAACGCAGACTTTCCGTGCACTTCCTCCCCTGGAACGCAGGAACCGGTGACTCCCAAGCAGGCGAAATTCCTCAGGATCAGCTGCTGCAGATTGAGGCCTGATTACGTGCCTGTTTTCACGCTTTTCAGAGGTCCGTGGATCGAAACCAGAGCTCAACCATCCTCTGCTACCACTGTTGGAATATTGGGGTGTTACTCACCAATATTCTTACTATTGCCACTGGCTTCGGTAAAGAAGACAGCAAACAATCGTAGGTGCTAATCTACGTTTATTCAGAGAGTGTGTGTTCAGCCATCACTCTCCAGTTCAGAAGAAAATGAAAGTAGAAAGAGAACAAAGAACATCACATGACAGGAGATCAAGTTACACAGTCTCCTGTGTGTGGGAAAGTTACAGCAATCATATAAAGTAAACAATTCAGCCACATGCCGCATCTGTACCATGTATAGGATTTATGCTAACAGAATTCAATGTCACACTTCTTGGAATGTTCTCCTCCTCTGAGTTCTCTTGACCCTTCCACAGCCACTTGGCGGGGGAGAGCAAGGAAAGACCTACTGCGTGCAGTAGCAGGACTCACTTCGAAGGCTCCCACTAGTGCAACTATATAGCTGAATCCAGCCTGTAATGCCTTATTTTCTGTAAACAACTTTGAGGTTTAATTACAATCAAGTGGCATATGAATACTGTTAAATGAAGTAACTCAACAAATGGCAAGTTAGCCACACGAGCCTGCTAATTGGAGTTGCTGTTAGGCCGCCTGTTTGCAGGTCACATGCTGCAAGGCATGGAAATCCCCCTCTTCAAATGGTGGAGAGGTAATGGATTCGCTTCATTTCCAGGAACCTCTTCTTCATGTAATATATGCTTCTCTCTGTCTGTGTGTGTGTGTGTGTGTGTGCGCGCGCACACACACACACACACACACACACACGCTAATGAGGAAGAAGGAAAGAGAGAATTATATACACAGAAGAGATTATGCAGCCATTATCCATTCTGCCATAACACGATCAGCTAGATTTTCACAAGAAGCTAAAATATTATGCCAAATAGTTTAATCAACAGGCCAGACAAAGATGTGATTTTGGGGTCAGATATCACATCTTATACGCAATATACACGTACAGAAGAGTGGTGTTGGTTATCTCCTATATCCTTTCTACACCAGCCATTGGAAGCGTGCGCCTGTAACTGTCTTCTTTTGACTCCATGACTTTCACTCTGCTCATTCACCGGCTCATTATTGCATCACTCTGCCGGAATGTAGAAAATATTAACTCTCCTTCAGGCAGAGATTGTATTGCTTCTTCCATAGCGGAGAACACAGCCTTGGCACAAAATTACCTTAATTCATTCTGACTCCACTGCTCGCTGCTCAAAACACTGTATGTTCACACAACGCTGTTAAAGCTTCAAAAGCAAATTTTAGATTGTAGCCACTTTACTCCACCGACAGATAACACACAAGAAAATACAAAACAAAACAAAGAAAAATCAATGGAAGCAATCTACATTTTCAAGGTTATAGATCAAAGCCGGGCTGGGGAGGCAGAGGGAGAAAGCATATTGCGTTTCTAGCCTTTAATATATGAATGCAAAAGCTCAACACTCAGGAGGGCGAAAAGCCATTTTGATGTACGTTGAGAGATTATAAGCAAGACATTAAAAAAAAACCCTCATGCAATCTGCTCTTGACTGTTGTAGAGAGATAAAGCACAATCTTTGAAAGCAAAAGGAAGGCACCTCATCTTTAGAGAAAGAGCCAAGTGTAAGTCAGCCCTCCTGCCACCATTAATTCAGCCTGTCTTATTATCTAAGAGGACCTCAAGCCACTGATCTCTGCATCCATGTCCCCTTTTCATTAAAATATCTGGTTGCATCGTCAAGAGGACACGATTTCACACCCCCGGCACCAGTTCACCTGAAGGAATCCTTTTGATCGCCCCAATCCTGACTGTTACCATGGCAAACCCTTTCTCAACACGCAGGTTGTAAAAAGGAAACCAAAGGAATTCACACACCTAAAGCTGTGCTCACACCATACATTCAAAGCACATTCCCCACCCATCCCCAAAGAATTATGGAAACTGTAATTTATTAAGGGTGCTGGGAATTGTAGCTCTGCGAGTAAACTACAGTTCCCAGACTACTGGGAGGGGGGAAATCTGCTTCAAATGTGCTTTAAATGCAGCCTAATTTAATTTTCTGGATTGTGATTTGAGTGGGTCTGTGTTTGAATCCCAGTTCAGGTGACACTGGATAATCTGTTATCTTTGAGGCCCAGTAAACTTGGTGTGGTGAGCAGTGGCAAGGAAAGAGCAGACCCGCTTCCTTAAAAACCCTGGCTCCATCAGTGAAAGCCTCATTCTTCAGCATTACAGGAGCTACTCACGCAGCCTTCCCCAACCTTCTGTAGAGTTGGAAAGGCCATCTAGTCCAAATTGGAATCACAACCAAAGAATCCCTAACAGCTGGCCATCCAACCTCTGTTTAAATACCTCCAATGAAAGAGCGTCCTCTAGCTTCAAAGGTAGTCCCATCTTACATGCGACAGCCCTTCAGATATTTGAAGATGACTAACATGTCATATCATATCATCTGGGACGCGGGTGGCACTGTGGTCTAAACCACTGAGCCTTGGGCTTGCTGATCAGAAGGTCAGTGGTTCGAATTCCCGCGACGGAGTAAGCTCCCATTGCTCGGTCCTTGCTCCTGCCAACCTAGCAGTTCGAAAGCACGTCAAAGGGGAAGTAGATAAATAGGTACCGCTCCGGCGGGAAGGTAAACAGCGTTTCCGTGTGCTGCTCTGGTTCGCCAGAAGCGGCTTAGTCATGCTGGCCACTTGATCCGGAAGCTGTATGCCGGCTCCCTCGGCCTATAGAGCGAGATGAGCGTCGCTACCCCAGAGTCATTCGTGTCTGGACCTAACAGTCAGGGGTCCCTTTACCTTTACCTTTATCATATCACCTCTTAGTCTTCTCTTCTCCATGTTAAATGCATCCAACTACCTCATAAGGCTTAGTTTCCAGGCCCTTTAGAATCTTGGTTGCCCTCCTCTGCACACATTCCAGCTTTGTGCGAGAGAAGAAACCACGGGCAATTTTGTAAGGGGCTGCCCCATCCCCTCTCAATCTGACAGGATGACTTTCCAGATGCAGAGACCAAGGAGTCATCGGAAGAAGCTGGTGAAAGGCACCAAACAAAATAAGCTGAAGAGACAAAGAGATGCCTATCAGAGAACAGCTCCACCACCACAAGATCAATTGGACAGTGAAAAAATGTGTCCGTCCCCCCCCCCTTTTATCCAAGATCATACTGCTCCATGACTAGCAGGGTGGATAAAAATCAATGGTGTTTTTTTTTTAATTTTTAAAAAAAATCAGATTTTTTTATTTAAATTGGATTTTTTTAAAAATAAAATGCTTTTGGAGGAAAAATCTTTCCTGGATCCCTTCCAGTCAGGATTCAGGCCTCATCATGGGACTGAAACTGCCTTGGTCGCACTGGTCGATGATCTCCGGCGGGCTAGGGACAAAGGTAAGAGCTGTTTCCTTGTTCTGCTGGATCTCTCAGCGACTTTTGACACCATCGACCATAACATCCTTCTGGATCGTCTAGAGGGTTTGGGAGCTGGGGGCACTGTCATGCAGTGGTTCCGCTCCTTCCTCCTGGGCCGTGTTCAGAAAGTGGTGGTGGGGGATGAGTGTTCAGACCCCTGGGCTCTCACTTGTGGGGTGCCTCAGGGTTCTGTCCTCTCCCCCATGCTTTTTAACATCTATATGCAGCCGCTGGGAGAGATCATCAGGGGGTTTGGGCTGGGTGTCCATCAGTATGCTGATGATACCCAGCTCTACCTCTCTTTTAAATCAGAACCAGTGAAGGCGGTGAAGGTCCTGTGTGAGTGCTTGGAGGCGGTTGGAGGATGGATGGCGGCTAACAGATTGAGATTGAATCCTGACAAGACAGAAGTACTGTTTGTGGGGGACAGGAGGCGGGCGGGTGTGGAGGACTCCCTGGTCCTGAATGGGGTAACTGTGCCCCTGAAAGACCAGGTGCGCAGCCTGGGAGTCATCTTAGACTCACAGCTGTCCATGGAGGCACAGGTCAACTATGTGTCCAAGACAGCTGTTTATCAGCTCCATCTGGTACGCAGGCTGAGTCCCTACCTGCCCACTGACTGTCTCTCCAGAGTGGTGCATGCTCTAGTTATCTCTCGCTTGGACTACTGCAATGCGCTCTACGTGGGGCTACCTTTGAAGGTGACCCGGAAACTACAACTAATCCAGAATGCGGCCGCTAGACTGGTGACTGGGAGCAGCCGCCGAGACCACATAACACCGGTCCTGAAAGACCTACATTGGCTCCCAGTATGTTTCCGAGCACAATTCAAAGTGTTGGTGTTGACCTTTAAAGCCCTAAACGGCCTTGGTCCGGTATACCTGAAGGAGCGTCTCCACCCCCATCGTTCTGCCCGGACACTGAGGTCCAGCGCCGAGGGCCTTCTGGCGGTTCCCTCACTACGAGAAGCCAAGTTACAGGGAACCAGGCAGAGGGCCTTCTCGGTAGTGGCACCCACCCTGTGGAATGCCCTCCCACTAGAGGTCAAAGAGAACAACAATTACCAGACCTTTAGAAGGCATCTCAAGGCAGCCCTGTTTAGGGAAGCTTTTAATGTTTGATGGATTTCTGTATTTTAATGTTTGATGGATTTCTGTATTTTAGAATTTCTGTTTTGTTGGAAGCCGCCCAGAGTGGCTGGGGGAACCCGGCCAGATGGGCGGGGTATAAATAATAAATTATTATTATTATTATTATAAAGATAGTTTTCTATTTAAGTTACGTTATAGTCCAAAAGCTATTCCTTGGGAAATAAGGATTTGTTTTTAATTATGTAGCATGAGGCTTTATATGCAATGTTTAAATTTTTTGGTAAATGAATTCCATTAATCCATTCACAATGTCATGCTCTTCCAGAGGTTTCTGTAAGATTATTTGGGGCAGTTTTTTCTAACGAGAAGATATTATCACAGATGCTTGTTTTTGCAGTTCTCGAAAGTGTGAATTTGTGTCTGCAGAGATAACATGCCTTTTCTTCACAGGAAAAATGTTATAAAATGAACATACAGAGTTGAGGAAAAAACCTTAATCCCATTGTTCCTCTGCAAATCTATGTACACAGAATCCACCCCTAACCTCTTAAATGTTAAGATTCAAGAGGTTCCATGAATAGATTGTTTAGAGTGGAACAGATCTGCACAAGTAGCCAAGTGTGAAGCAGTAAAAATGAAAGTGCAACCTTGTGAGCAGAATCCTCCACAAGTCTTGGGATCTTTGTGGAATAATTGTGCAACTCAGACTTGAGGCAAGTGCTGAAGGCAACCTCTTCCCAATCCCACTGGGTTCCAACAACTACACTAACACTTAACTGTTCAGAATAGGAACCTGAATGTAGACGCAAATCCAAAGGGGGGGTGGGTAGAAATAGTAAGTGGGATCCGTAAGTCCCTGGCGAGACCTTGAAGTGCTTGCCAGTCAACTAATAAGAGTTCAATGGTTCCGGGCTCTTCTTCCCAGTTGTAAATATTAAGATTATACCAGCAAGAAAGAGTCTGTAAAAAAATATGATTTAAATCCAGTCTTACTGACTAGTGGTTTAAATTGTGATTTAAATCAAATCCACCCTGATGCCTAGCAAACTAAAATCAGGATAATGATTTTAAAACTGGCATGTCAGTGTCACATACCCGGACAGTGTTGAGGAGGAGATCCCACAAAAAGCATGGCAAAGAAGGTGATGAGGATGTCAAGTCACAGGGCTTTCCAGAATCCTTGCAGCGTTATAGTGTGAATGCTGCACAGCTGAAGCTACACACCATGCTAACTAACACCAGGGGGGGTCAGCTAATGTCATTTGCCAGCACAGATGTGCACACTGGCCTACAGGAGAAATATCTCAGCTCTAACCAGCTGTCACATGGAAATGTTTACAGCTGCAAGAAGCTCGTCTTGAAATTTCAGTAGCAAGGAAGGAATGTTTTT
The DNA here is from genome assembly GCF_963506605.1 of Zootoca vivipara. Lineage (NCBI taxonomy): Eukaryota > Metazoa > Chordata > Lepidosauria > Squamata > Lacertidae > Zootoca > Zootoca vivipara. The sequence continues at coordinate 96,542,639 of NC_083279.1, forward strand.
TTAGAAAAAGAAAAAGCAGTATTAAATTGCTAGCCAGATCTGCAGATGCCTGTGTATTTTGCAGAGATATCAAGCATGCAACTGACCAAAACACCCATTTACCTAAACAGTCCCCCCCCCCCCGGTTTTTTGAATGCACTTCAATATTAATTAACTGAGTGTTCATTTGAAGAGACTGATGTTACAAAAATAGCTCTTGGAATGAACAAGCTTTATTTAACAGTTAATTTGGAAGAGTGGAGGGGGGGGGCTGTATTGGCATGCCAGTCTACTCCTGATAATTCTCCAGCAGCCGCCCATATCTCTCACCATCCAAGTAGCCACAGCTCCCTACAAGGAATGAAGCATAGAGGCTGGCATTATTCTATTAATAATAATAATAATTTGTTGTTGTTGTTTAGTCATGTCCGACTCTTCGTGACCCCATGGACCAAAGCACGCCAGGTTCTCCTGTCTTCCACTGCCTCCCACAGTTTGGTCAAACTCATGTTCGTAGCTTCGAGAACGCTGCCCAACCATCTCATCCTCTGTCGTCCCCTTCTCCTTGTGCCCTCCATTTTTCCCAACATCAGGGTCTTTTCCAGGGAGTCTTCTCTTCTCATGAGGTGGCCAAAGTATTGGAGCCTCAGCTCCAATTATTTATTTATACTCCGCCCATCTGGCAGGGTTTCCCCAGCCACTCTGGGCGGCTTCCAACAAAAGATTAAAAATACATTAAAATATCAGTCATTAAAAACTTCCCTAAACAGGGCTGCCTTCAGATGTCTTCTAAACGTCAGATAGTTGTTTATTTCCTTGACATCTGATGGGAGGAGGCCGGGATCCACCACCGAGAAGGCCTTCTGCTTGGTTCCCTGTAACTTGGCTTCTCGCAGGGAGGGTCTCAGCCTGTGTACCAGATGGAGCTGGTAGACAGCTGCCCTGGACACAGAACTGTCCTGCACCTCCATGGACAGCTATGAGTCCAAAATGACTCCCAGGCTGCGCACCCGGTCCTTGAAAGCCCTGGTTTAGGGCTTTAAAGGTCAGCACCAACACTTTGAATTGTGCTTGGAAATGTACTGGGAGCCAATGTAGGTCTTTCAGGACTGGTATGATATGGTCTCGGCGGCTGCTCCCAGTCACCAGTCTAGCTGCCAGATTCTGGATTAGTTGTAGTTTCCGGGTCACCTTCAAAGGTAGCCCCACGGAGAGCGTATTGCAGTAGTCCAAGCGGGAGATAACCAGAGCATGCAATGCAACACAAACACCTCACAGATCAGACTGCCTCCTCTCCTATGAGCCAGGGATTTAACTGCTACTTTCTCACTTTCTTTTTTAACTGAAGCAATTATACAGATATTTTCTTATGAGGCTGTTCAGAATTTGTTGTCTTTTATAACGCTTTATTTGTTATGCTGCATATAAGCAAACACGAACAATGAACTACTACAAGATCAGAAGTGTGGCTTGACAGACAAGATCAATTATTTCCAGTTACAAGGGTCTCAGACTGGGTTCCCCTCCACTTCCACACATCCTTCATCCCAAAATGTCTTTCCATGAGATGCAGGTTGTCGCTAGAGGTCAGTAAATGTATACTTTTTAAGATAGTGCTCAGGAATTGCTTAATAACAGTACACAAGCTTGGAAATAATAACAATATGGTGTTTCGTAGAAGACCCGAGCATCTTCAAGCAGCCGTACTTTCATTTTACAGGTTGATTATTCAGAGGGATGGGGAAAGTCACTGATAAATCAGTTGTGCAACCACTGAAGGGACAAAAGGGGCCTGAACCACAAATTATCATGCAGCCATTCAGGTTTCAATATCCAGATAAGGAGTGCATTTTACAGCATTAAACCCAGGAGTCCTGGCAATCCACCTTTAAGACTGCATGCTACTTCCCTGGGGTAAATAACATTTTTACCTTCCCCAAGGGCTCCTGCATAGATTAAGAGGTCTGGCTGGCTCTGCTGGCAAGAGATGCTCTGGCAGTGTGAGCCAAGTGCTGCTTTTTGGCTACAATAAAAAGGCGCAGAGATCAGCAAATGCCACTTCTTTCTGAATCCCATCCAGACAATAATCTTGTGAAACAGAAGCTGTTCTTTGAAGTAAGTTTTCATTGTCAAATTTAAACTGTTCTGGGGTGGGGGGCTCCAGAAAAGTCAACTCCCTGTTTGGTGAATGAAGGAAATAGAACAGATAGGCAAGTTTAAGTACAAAGACACTTGTTACTTCTATTGCAATTTCAAGGGAAGTAATAGTACCACTGTATTCTGCTCTGGTCAGACCTCACCTGGAGTACTGTGTCCAGTTCTGGGCACCACAGTTCAAGAAGGATACTGACAAGCTAGAACGTGTCCAGAGGAGGACAGCCAAAATGGTCAAAGGCCTGGAAACGATGCCTTATGAGGAACGGCTTAGGGAGCTGGGTATGTTTAGCCTGGAGAAGAGAAGGTTAAGGGGTGATATGATAGCCATGTTCAAATATATAAAAGGATGTCATATAGAGGAGGGAGAAAGGTTGTTTTCTGCTGCTCCAGAGAAGCGGACACGGAGCAATGGATTCAAACTACAAGAAAAAAATTCCACCTAAACATTAGGAAGAACTTCCTGACAGTAAGAGCTGTTCGGCAGTGGAATTTGCTACCAAGGAGTGTGGTGGAGTCTCCTTCTTTGGAGGTCTTTAAGCAGAGGCTTGACAGGCATATGTCAAGAATGCTTTCATGGTGTTTCCTGCTTGGCAGGGGGTTGGACTGGATGGCCCTTGTGGTCTCTTCCAACTCTATGATTCTATGATTCTAAGTAACAAAAAGGAATTTGCACCCATTGAAAATCACACTTGAGTCCAAACTAGATATGATGTTAAATGTGTACGTACTGTATATCCATTCGATGTGGACTTTAAAAAATGCAAAAAAACTGCTTGGGGGATGGAGCTAAATTTCCCCAGCACACATGCAGTAGTAACGATAATTATAATTTGTATCTTAACACAACAGGGTGTTAAATGCAAAGGTGCACTGAACATCAGTTTGGCCCAAGGGGCTTATAGCAGGACGCAATTCTCCTACACTCTTAGCCACCACCAATACCTCTGGCTTGGCTACTCCACTTCTTTATGCTTCCCTTGCATACATGCACTGCACACATGTTCATCATCATAAGGAAACATGGTGAGCAAGACTGAGAGCTGGCAGCCACTGCAATCCATGCCAATGGAAAAGGCCCCATCCAAGGGTGGCAGGCAGGTTACAAAGTGGGATGAGAGAGAGCTAACCTTAGTGGTTAAATGCAGCCCTGGTTTTACGGCTACTGCATTTATACAGTAACCAACAGGAATCCCACTTGGTCATGGAACAGACCCTTTTTGACAAGGCACTATAAAATCAGCAACAGAAAGGCTGCGCGTTTAACAAGGCTGTAAATCTAAATTAAATTCCATTGTAGCGGCATGAAATTCCTCAATTAAATGCCGGACGGAATTATCCCCTTGAGTGTCTCAGATGTCTGTAAAACATCCCATTTTATTTTCACTGGTTACTGGAGAGCGACAGAATACATGCGGCAATGTGTCGTTTGTATCTTGCAGGTGCAGTACTTTCCCTTTGCATTGGAGCAGGATTTTTCTGTGTCTTTGATCTGACAGTACCAGAGGGTGAAAACTGATGTAGCCAAAATGAACCCCCCCCCCCACACACACACACGGGCAGGATGTATCAGCAAGCTTGGAGGAATTCTAAGGTTTACAGAAGCACAAAAAACTCTTAAGAACCACCAGGGAGAGAGGGGAAACAGGTCAATGAAAACTGAACATGCTCACGGAGCATGGAATGCTGATTGGGCTTGATGGGGAGCAGAGAGAAAACTGGAGGTGAAATTGAATGAATGGTACAAAGTGAGGGCTGTCTGTCATTTTGAACAGGAGCACCCCACACAGAGACAATTTGTTTCAGGTCCCACTTTTTCTGTTGTTGTTGTTGTTGTTTAGTCGTTTAGTCGTGTCCGACTCTTCGTGACCCCATGGACCATTGATCCCCTTCATGGATCAATGCCTTGTTGTGGCGAAGGGGCTTGAATAACTCAGAGAAGCTATGAGCTATGCCATGCAGGGCCACCCAAGATGGACAGGTCATAGTGGAGAGTTTTGACTAAATGTGATCCACCTGGAGAAGGAACTGGCAAGCCACTGCAGTATCCCTGCCAAGAAAACTCCATGGACAAAGACTTTTCTTCTAAAAAATGCTAAACATTTGCATGTGAAGCTGAACAAATGCTTTCACTTGAAGACACTGATATAGAAAGTGATATCTGAAATGTGAGCATTTAGGGAAGCTTTTGCAAAACTGGATGAAAGTAGACAACATTATCATAATGCTTGCCACCAATCAGACTGTGGGGGCCCGTTGTATTTTATTTTGAACAAATAACAACTTTTAGCGCATTTTCGAATCAGCTTTCTAACCAAAGATATTTCAAAGTGGAGTGAGTGCATCTACTTATCTACAGTATATATAACTTAATTCTTTTAAATCTGTACCCACTTTTTGATGCATTGGTCCCCACCATAACAGCAGCACACAAAAGGCATATGCAAAGTGTATGTGTCTGCAAAATGTGCACGCATAAATGGGGGGAAAGTAAATGAAAGCATAGAATGCCACAGAAAGTATTTCAGAGCCGCCTCTTCCTAAAGGTTCCTGCTTTTGACTCATCTCCCTTTCTCTTAGGTACAAACCACACATTTAACACTACAGAATCTTCTCTCACCATTCAGGCCAGGGACCAAAGCCATTACATTACCAATAATTGAGAAAATGAGCTCTAAAGTACTGCCCATCACTTGAAAGAGAGGAACACCAATGACATGGGAGATTTTTTGCTGCCAATACCGTATCTTTCACAGTGCTTAAAATGAAGTTGTTTCATAACTTCAGTCGAAGTTGGTCTCCATGAGAAGAGCAAATAAACTAAAAATAACTTGATGGCTTGACATTTCAACAATCTCACAGCAAATTGTCATGGCAATAGAAGAGTTGTGACCTGTTGTCATGCTAACCAAAGTTTGAAGATTAATGGGAAAGCAGTTTGTTCCTACTTCATGTTTACGCTTTCAGATTTTAGTCTGAGACACTTGGCGGAATGGATTTACAGTGTTGAGAAAGCAAAACAAAGCCACTGGGCTTTGTTCCTAATAGAAATTGTTTAGAAATCATTGTGCTTTAAGTGCCTACACCTACTGTTCATATTATTTGTGTAGTATTTATCGTTCACAAGGTGTTTTACAGACTTTATTGCCTTTGCCTTTGCAAGAGCCCATTTTGCATATAGGAAACAAAGGCTGAGAGAGAGAGATGTGGCCAAAGCCATAGGATGGGGATGAGCCCAAATGCTACACTCAACTAAAAATGGCAGCCCTGTGCTGGATTCTCTCTTCTTCCCGTCCCCCTGATAACTGCTTAAGTACCATTACTAACGTTGAAACATCATGGTAAGAGTTTTTATACCCGTGCCAGTCTGTTGGGAAGAACTGGGATGAGCAAGCAAAACAGTATGCTGATACCACAACAGAAAAATTGGCATGCCTTCACCTTCCAGTATGAAGGAGAGAGAACCTGACACACAAGAATAATTGCTGGTGAGACCCAAATTCAGGTCTCCCTAATTTTACTCTGTAATCTCCATACTTTAGCAACTTTTCTAGACTGTGGAAAGCTCAGCATCCAGTCCTAGACTGCCGTGCTCTGGGGCTTACATGATTCACCAGTCACAAATTCTCTTGATTCCTTCTTTGAATGTGAAGTAGTAAGCAATGAAGGCAAGTTAAACAACCTACTAAACTGGGTACAGTGGTACCTCGGTTTACGAACGTAATCCATTCCTGAAGTCCGTTCTTAAACCGAAGCCGTTCTTAAACCGAGGCGCGCTTTCCCTAATGAGGCCTCCTGCCGCCGGTGCACCATTCGGATTCCGTTCTTAGACCGAGGTAAAGTTCGCAAACCGGGAAACTACAGTACTTCTGGTTTTGCGGAGTTCATAAACCGAAGCGTTCGTAAACAGGGCTGTTTTTAAACCGAGATACCACTGTAATGCTATTCTGCTTTCAAAATAACAATAATAAAAAATAAAAGAATTGTCCAGTAGCACCTTAGAGACCAACTAAGTTTGTTCTTGGTGTAAGCTTTCATGTACAGAAGTGTGCATTCACACTAAAGCTTATTATACCAAGAACAAACTTTGTTGGTCTCTAAGGTGCTACTGGACAATTTTTATATATATTTCGACTGTATCAGACCAACAAGGCTACCTACCTTAATCTAGAACAATAATAAAACCAGCCTGTAAAATTTCAGTGGCTTTTGAGCAGATTCCTTGCCTGCACCCCATTGATCAAACTTCCAAAATAAAAAAGCAGGAGGGAAAGCAGGAAATGGTCCTTACCTGGGGAAAGATAGCAAGGGGATGAAGCGAAAGCAGCACTGAGTCAAATGATCAAAGACAGACAGACAGCATCATTTGAGTGCCACCCATGTGGTTCTTTCTTTCCCTTAAGCTAACATGAGTCTTCCTGCTATCACCTCCCACTGATGGTTATTACCATGCACTTTACCTCCTGGGGACCCCAATAAAAGAGGCAGCTAAATCCCTCTCCCTAGAGGAGGAGAATGCTCATTCCTACAACATGTAAGGCATTTAATAAATGAGAGGCAGAAACATAATCCTCAAGAGGACAGGAAAGGCAATAATGTCAAACGCAAAGCTGTAAACTGCCCAGCTACAAGAACTGTTTCATAGAGGATAAGACAGGTTAAGGTGCTCTCATTTCTATGGGGCTGAAATAGCTTTATGGACTAAATCATTACAATGAAAATTCAGCTCAAGTATCACTGGGTGTTTGGTTTTTTTCAGTGAAATTTCTTAAGCAATCTCATTGAACACACATGGGGGGGGGGAGGCAGAGAAGCCAGGCTCTATGTGAGAAATGAAATGCTAGATCAAGCCAGAGAACTTTGAAATAGCTCAGTTCCACTGCAATTTAAGATGAACCTATTTTGTCTTGCAACAGTTCCAATCTGAATCAGTTCAGATTGAAATTTATAAGCAGCACTAGCAATTGTGCTGAGTAGGGCTGGTCGATATCAGCTTTTCGACATCACAGTGTATCGCCAGCCAAACATGATATACCGTGATGTTAGAAAAACAAGATCCATTGGCCTCTGCACACGGTTTCACCCAGGTGCTCACGGTCTGGGATAATGCAGCTTGTTTGCACCGCTCAACTGGGGATCGGGCAGGAACTCTTGCCTCCCCCCCAGTGGACACCGCTAGCAGAGGGACTCAGGAGTGCCGGCAGTTTCACCAGCGAAATAGCACTGAGTGAAGCCAACATCACAGTCTGCTCCTCATACCGCTCCTGGGCGAGATTCATATACAACAGGCACGTCCAGCTTCCAAGAGACTGCGATGTACTCCCACTATTTAAAAAAACTGGCAGTGATCTACCCATTGTTGTTGAGCTTTGGGGGGGGGGGTGACCCAGAGTAAAGCTGCTGGTTTTGCCTCCCTGAATTGTTACATACTGAGTCCAAACACAGTTCATTCCAGGCTTGGTTGCTGCCATCTAATTCTCTCCACTGCTGTGGCAACTTCCCCCTCCCTTCCAAGGACAGAGAGAGCCGTTCAGTTAGGCTCTCGGCACTACTGCTGCAGCATCTGGGCACAAGAATCCATGACGGAAATCTCCACGCAGGAGCCACATTTCTTATGGATCCTTGAGCCCAGGATGCTGGTGCAAAAAGGCTGAGGGCCTAACAAAGGCCCAGCTGCATAGCTTCCCTGTCTGCCACCATTTTGATAAGAACGTTGAAGTTGCTAAGTGACTAACTTAGATTCATTTATTTCAACGGGTCCATTCTAAGCAGAACTTAGTTGGATACAACACTTTGAAATAGGCTCAGAAATAAAGAATGAACCGTTTTATTGCTAGGGATGTTTTTGTTTTTCTTCCAAAAATCCTTTTACCTAACCCCATTCCAAATTGAGCAAAGCTGGAGGGGGAGGAGGGATTAATCATCATTAAGTAGCACGACATAAAAACAAATGCTTCGGTTTTATTGCCCTTCCTGAACACATGGGCAATATGAAATACCAGGGTTTGTTTCCAGGAACTCTTTCAGCACAAAACCAGCAGCATAGCAGGTGCTTGTGTTGAGTTGGAGGGGTCACCAAGTGCAGCTGAGATGAGGGCTTCTGGGTCTGGGAACAGAGCCTGCCATTTACCTCTTGCATTTAAAAAAATGATGGCAGGTTAGTGCTGAATCTAGAGACAAACACCCTCTTGAGAAAGCTCCCTTTCAACCAGGCACAATGCAAAACTGGTGGAGGCCAAAGCACTGGAAAGTCTTTCCGGACTCGTGTATTTGAACAGTGCCAAGCAAGCTCATTGAGACAATATTTTCTTCCTGTTGTCCTAGCCCAGAGCTCTGGGAACTGATAAATCATCTCTGGCTGCAAATGCATTAACATTCCAGGCCAGTACTGGGTTAGATGAAATGAGGACGAAAGCCAGCAAGAGCACAGGGAGAGAAAGGGACACGGGGAGAATGTTTCAGAGCAAAATCAAGCCTTGCACGTCCTCCAGATTTTGAGAGAAACACAGACGCACTTGGGTTATGCTAAAGCAGGGGTAGGCAACCTAAGGCCCGTGGGCCATGGACGGTCCGAGAATCAGCGTGTTTTTACATGAGTAGATTGTGTCCTTTTTATTTAAAATGCATCTCTGGGTTATTTGTGGGGCCTGCCTAAACATTTTGGTTTAGGCAAATCTATCCAGAGATGTAGGATTAGAATTGTTTTAAAAACTGTTTTAGCTTAACTGTTGATTTTTTAAAATATATCTGCTTTTTTAAAAAAAAATAAAGGCTTTTATTTACAATTTCAATCTTTGTGTCATTTTTTGTAAATGGATTGGAGGTTTTATTTACAATCAAGCAGTACATAATTTTGTGTTAAAAATAAACAATCCAGTTCCTGCAATGAACCTGTGACTGTCCCCTTCTTCGGAAATGTTGGTGCCACAAACAAGATTGTCACTCGAGGTGGCGGCAGCAATGGATTGCACCGGCAGGTGGCAGTTTTGAGGCCCAGGACAGATGAGCCAGGCCCAGCATGCTAAGTCATCCAGCACAAAGCTTACATTTCAGAATAGTTAGATCTGCATTACAGTGCAACACAGAAATCTGATGCAAAGCACAGGAGGAAATTGGTTTCTCAGAATACTCTAGGCGGGATGTGCATGCTCTGTGCAAATGAAACAAACAATTATAGAAAGCCAAATTCCATGAATCTATATATATATAAATGTAAAAATCTTGAAACTGACGGCCGCTATGTTCTCCGTAACCGCTTGACCGATCGTCCTGAAATTTTGACACAGCGATCCAGGCCACTCCCTGAGGGTTGTAGGGGACATGAAAAACCTCAAATCACACACCTCGGCAGAATTTGACCCGCTTTTCCACCAAGTCAAACAGCGCCCTCAAGTGGAATTCCTCCCACAGTACACCCCCTCCCTTCCTGAGAAATCTAAGCCACACCCACAAACCAAATGACATCATCATCAACCAAGCAACTTAAACCACACAGGCGGCCATTATCAGACAGACTAGGCCGCTTTCCAGACTAGGCCAAGTGGAGGTAAGGGGGGGGCAATAGAGGGCAGGGATACGTAATGGGTCAGAACGGGGGGGGGGGAGACACAGGGATGAAACCTGCCCTCTCCACAGTGTCTCGCCTCGACTCAGGGGGACTCTGAGACTCAGGGGGATCTGAAGGGGGGCTATTACCCTCCATTTCACAGACTAACGCACAGCAACGCGTGCAGGGCCAGCTAGTTGTGTATAAATCTAAAGTGTATCAATGATAGCCTGCTCCCCACCCCCACAACATTCATCCTCTTTCATGGTTGAAACTGCAACACTCAGAGCAAATCAAAGAAACAGAAAGTTGTGGACGATGCCTTCTTTCCAACCAAGGCAAAGAGTAGAATTCTGGGACCAAGAGAAATAGCAAAAGGGTTAATTAAGATAGGGCAAGGAAAGGAAGCTTTCACTCGGCTCCTTCTTCCTTGTGACAACAAAGGTACCGGTAGAGGGTTTAAGGAGGAGAGCGGTGCCTGTCCTGTGTGCCCCATGCAAACATCTGGCTGGCCAGCTACAGGCATGAGGGCACCACACAACTTCAGGGGCTGGCATGGGGCAACTTAGTCAAAAGAATTACTTTGACAACTTGTAAACAGAGGCTTTACTAGCCAGCACTGGATCAGATTTCCATCCATAAAAGCTGACCTTTCAACAAAATTATAATGCCTGCCTAGAATGTAAAAAAATAATAATAATTGTCTACCTGGGGAGGAGAAAAATTCAATATTTAATATACACCCTTCCAAACACAAAATCCTAATTCACTGCTCATAGAAACAGACAATGCAAACATTACCCAAATTGCTCATTGCTAAGCCTGCCTGAATGCAAGATTAGAAGTAATTCCAGCAGACTGCTAGCAGGATCCAATTTTCATTTGTTCCTTCATGGAATCTACAAACTGTGCAAGCGCAGTAAAGGACAGCCTCTTTATGAAGGATGGTCAAAGAGCCAATTTTCAAGATTCCAAAACTGGTCTTGCAAGTGTGTGTGTGTGTGTGTGTGTGTGTGTGTGTGTAGAATCAAGTCTCATGCAGGACCTAACTTCCACAGTATGTTCCTATATGTTCAGGTAGAAAATAGTCCCTTGCCTGTAAAAAAGAATATGCAAATCAGGACGGATGAAAGCCAATTTATTATTAATGCTACATTTTGCAGGGAAGAAAGTTGTTGTGTATGACTCATGGAAGTCTAAAGATTGTAGAGGTGCAGATTTCAGAGGTTTACTGCTCTTAAAGCACACACAGCTCCGGATGGACGAAAACAAAGCCTGGCAAGAGCTTTAAGCAGAGCCATAGCTACGGGGCGAGGGGCTAGCCAGGTTTTTTGCCCTGGCTGAAGCCTCCAGAGGGGTGCCATTGTGTGTGTGTGTGTGTGTGTGTGTGTGTGTACGCAAATGTGCATGGGAGTGTGCCAAACTGGGTCTTTGACCCGGGTGAAATAAAGCCTAGACTTAAGAACAAAATAAAGAGTCTGCTGGAACAAGCCAATGGCCCATCTAGTCTAGGGTTACCAGACATCCCCATTTTCTGGGGACAGTCCCCGGATTTGCAAATCTGTCCCCAGAAAAATTATGTCCCCGGAATGTCCCCGGATTTCATTAAATGTCCCTGGGAAACGTGACACCCTGCTCTCCTGGAGTAATATGCAGCTGGAGAGATGAGAAGATAGTTCAGAAACAGAGGTGGGGGGGGGGTTGAAGAATGCGAAAGAAAGGCTTTGCAAGTTGCCCGGCAGAGAAATCACACGCCTTGCGCCCCTCCTGGGCAAAACTGTAATGCCTGCCCATGACTCCCGAGCCTCCCCAATCCCTGTTCTAGGCCATGAGTAGGCAAACTAAAGCCCGGTGGCTGGATCTGGCCCAATCGCCTTCTAAATCCGGCCCATGGACGGTCCGGGAATCAGCGTGTTTTTACATGAGTAGAATGTGTCCTTTTATTTAAAATGCATCTCTGGGTTATTTGTGGGGCATAGGAATTCGTTCTTTTCTTTTTTAAAAAAAAAATATAGTCCAGCCCCACACAAGGTCTGAGGGACAGTGGACCAGTCTCCTGCTGAAAAAGTTTGCTGACCCCTGTTCTAGGCACATTTTGCGACAGGGAATTTCATTAGCGTGAGCCGTTTCTGAGCTCTGGGCACAGTACTGCGCCTAAAATTTCAGATTAAAACTGCAGAGTGGAAGGAAAGGAGGACCTTTTGCTGCCTCCCCACTTCCAGCTACTCTCTGAAGACTGGAGAAGAGACCCACTTAAGAATATTAGTGGGGGGGGGGCAGAGGAAGGATTAGACCATGTGAAAAATGAACATAACATTTTAGCTGCATTCATTCATTTTCAGCTTTGTATTCTTGTTATTAAAAAATGTGCCTAGGCATTCCATTGTTGCGCCCGTAACCTAGGTTTAAGGTGCCATTTAGCTCCTAGCTTTCATATCTGTTTCTAACACTGTATATGAGAATGTGTATATTTTCGAGCGTTGCTCCACTCATAATCTGTCATCTCAATAAAAATATTTGAAAAAGAAGATTACCAGAGGCAAGAATGCTCCCTTTTCCAAGAATGAATCCAATTACTGCATGCCCCTAGCAAATATATGATCTGCTGTTCCTCTATAGGAAGCCTGAGGCTCCCATTGACATTGCCAATGCTGCTCCTAGTGGCCACTGGCACTCTCAGCTCACCTGCTGAAAAGGTAAAGGTAAAAGGCCTGCTATATGGGACGCAGGTGGCGCTGTGGGTTAAACCACAGAGCCTAGAGCTTGCTGATCAGAAGGTCGGCGGTTCGAATCCCTGCGATGGGGTGAGCTCCTGTTGCTCGGTCCCAGCTCCTTCCAACCTTGCAGTTTGAAAGCACCTCAAAGTGCAAGTAGATAAATAGGTACCACTACAGCGGGAAGGTAAACGGCGTTTCCGTGTGCTGCTCTGGTTCGCCAAAAGCGGCTTTGTCATGCTGGCCACATGACCTGGAAGCTGTACGCCAGCTCCCTCGGCCAATAATGCGAGATGAGCGCTGCAACCCCAGAGTTGGTCACGACTGAACCTAATGGTCAGGGGTCCCTTTACCTTTACCTTTACCTTTATGTCCACCTGATATGCACAGAGAAGGGTCTTTTGAGGCCTGGCTTTCACTGACTAGATGGTTGGACAGTGTTCTCGAAGCTACGAACATGAGTTTGACTAAACTGCGGGAGGCAGTGCAAGACAGGAGTGCCTGGCGTGCTATGGTCCATGGGGTCACAAAGAGTCGGACATGACTAAAGGACTAAACAACAACAACAACATCCAAATTGAACTGAAGTAAATTTTGGACTGCTCTTCCAAACCAACCCGGCAGGTGCCTAGGGAACAACTTGCACCTTAATATCAGCAAGACAAGGGAGATGGTGTTGGACTTTTGGAGGAAGAGAGGAGAACTAGCCCCGCTTTACATCGGGGAGGCCTGTGTAGAGAGAGTCTCTTCCTTTAAATTCCTAGGAGTTTATCTCAGTGAAGACCTTACTTGGAAAATCAATACAACCCAGGTGGTTAAGAAAGCCCAACAGAGACTCCATTTCCTTAGAGTATTGCAAAAGAACGATGTCAATCAACATTTGATGATCTCCTTCTACTGGTCCACAATAGAAAGTGTCCTTTCATACTGCATCACGGTGCATCTCTGGGTTATTTGTGGGGCCTGCCTGGTGTTTTTACATGAGAAGAATGTGTGCTTTTATTTAAAATGCATCTCTGGGTTATTTGTGGGGTATAGGAATTCATTCATCCCCGCCCCCATAATATAGTCCGACCCTCCTCAAAGTTTGAGGGACAGTGGACCAGCCCCCTGCTTAAAAAGTTTGCTGATCCCTGCTCTAATACATTACAGTCATCAATTCATAGAATCGCAGAACTGTAGAGTTGGAAGGGTCAATATAGCAGCAAAAAACTGGCCTGAGATCAAGGAACAAGTACTGTGCGACTTGACAAGTGACTGGACTTGTCGGCTGGGGAGACTACACAATTGCCTGACCCTGCTCAAAGCCATCCTCAAGACAACACACACACACACACACACACACACACACACACACACCCTACTCTGGCTTTTACCTCTGAAACCTCAGAGCTGTGAGTCATTCATAGTGAAGTTATCATTAAAAAGGAGCAACGGAACACAATGTGCTTGCCCTTGTAGGATCCTCAAAGAATCTTTTTGTTTTGTTTTGTTTATTAAAAGCAGAGGATTAGACTGCTTGAACACCAGAAGGCAGAAGAGCCAGCAGTTTTCCATCTTGCCCTTTGTTTTAATTGGGGCCACCAGCACAGCACATTCCCCTGGGAAATCATTTGGAAAGTTACACTGCAAACCAGAATTAAGGCGCAGGTTTGTAACGCTGTGAACAACAGATGCAAAAATGCACTCCCGTGTGCTAAAGAGAATCAAGGTCAATGAGGCTGAAATTCTCCACAAATGTCACCAAGCTGGAACTTGCACAATCTGCCTCTGAATCCTAAGCACCTCACCTTTCTCTTGTGGTAAGAAGAGCATGTTTCTAGCCTTCTAGTCTGCAGAAGATCCTGAACTGGTGATCTGAACCCAACCAAGGCATGGATTTAGCCTATCGACTAGCACCAAGCTCTAGCCAAAAAAAGAGAAGTAAATAGAGAACTATAAGTTCAACAGTGGGATTCAGATGTTTTGCTCTCTCAATTGAAGGGACTGATTCAAGAAGTGTATTTCAGCATCGGACTATACAGGGAGTAAACAGATAGAAATGTCCATCTAACATCTGACAGCTATCTGTACCATATTATGATTAGCCAGAATTTCCCTTTTGGGCAATTCCTTCCACTCAGATGTAACTGTGCTAATTTAAGAGATTTCAGCGCAGGGGCCTTGCAAGTACAGGCTTCTCTTTTGAGCAGAGACTATTCGAAGAACATAATTACACCAGCCATATCCAAAGCTTTGAGCTCAAATAGGAATGTGCTTGGTTCAGAAAGCTACAAAAAGTGCCCAGAATAGAGTCAGTCACTTGCAGCTTAACTTTTGATTATGTAAGCAAATCTTTGCAGTGCACTATATATATATATATAAATTTTGGCACTTGCTACGCAATGTAGCAGCCATGAAAAGAAACCTCTAAATGCTTATAAAAGAGCCAGGAATTGCAAAGACTGGTCGGTTTGTAATGACGTGCATAGTTCAACAGCCCACTTTGGCACCTTACGGACATCGCCGGAGTGGAAACTGTTTCGATTCAGAATACACCAACAGGATGCATTCATTCAGTAGTCCAGCTGACCATTAAAATGCACAAAAACTTTACTACTTTTGGCTGCCCTCATTGGTTTATATGCCATCAAATGCTCGTGTGGAAATATTTACATTTGAAAACACTGGCAACATCTGCACTTGTAGATCTGGCGCTCTTCTGGTGGTGCATTTCGAGAGTGTCACCACACTAATCACCACACGTCCTTGAGACCGTTAAAAATGTACATCAGCTGGCTGTCAAATTGCTGGTGAAGCAATGAAGTGGATTTCCTCCCTTTGCTGTGAACACACATATAGGATTTTCTCCTTCATTGTTTCTCCTCTGCTACTTGTTTCCAGGTTTTCTAACATACCACCTATTTATCTAGTCCTAGGTACTTTATACCAGTAAGTGGTTAAAATCCTCTCTTCATTCCGTTCCATTTAGCTTAAACAATGCACCTGCTACAACCTCTCATCTTCAGAAAACGGGTTTCATTAGTAGTACCTGACTGCACAGACAGCTGATTCCAGTTTATATAATAGGTTCAATGCCTCACTAAAAGTTGTCTGTTTATTTTCATGATTGTGATTTAGCTATCTGCATATATTGTTAAAGAGAGGGTTTTAAAGACGACATTTTGAGTTTTATTGATCAGGTTTTTATTGTTCTCAATTGGGGGGGGTTCATAGCATCTTTAAGTGTCGTTTTTATTTTGGTTTTGTTAAATATATTTTATTGAGACGCATATATATATTTCACATTTCTGTATATGTTCTACAAAAAAAACACTTTGGTAATTTTGTTTCATATGCATTTGCAAAAATACTATGATAATGTATTTATACTTTACTGTTCCATGTTATTTGTATGTTTATAGCACATGTGGCTCCCAGGCATTCGCCCATCCAGGCCTGCTTAGCTTCATGGGCCTTCAGACCATAGTCTAGAGCAGGCTTCCTCAACCTCGGCCCTCCAGATGTTTTGAGACTACAATTCCCAGCATCCCTGACCACTGGTCCTGCTAGCTAGGGATCATGGGAGTTGTAGGCCAAAAACATCTGGAGGGCCGAGGTTGAAGAAGCCTGGTCTAGAACTTAGGTGTTTGTTCACCCAGCCTGGTGTGCTAGACCACAAGTATGCTTTTGATTGCATCTTTCCTCTTGTTTGCCAAATCCACTTGTCTGACCACTAGCCCATCCATGACTATGCCTTCTGCCTCTGGCCCACATGACCCTCGGCTGCAACCTCTAATAAAACCAGGCCCCAAGCCTGACCGGGGTGGGTGGGAGCTGCTGCTTATGGGAATGGCATGTGTCTCTGTTTGATGGTAGCACATGCTACTTTTCCAAGACCTCCTTCCCAGTCCTCTGCCTGCTCTTGCTGCCATTGGTGCTGTTGTGCTCCTCCCCCGCCCCTTGCTAATTTGAATTTTGTCATTCCAAAATGCTGGTTTTTAAGAATTCTGGGGACTTGCTAACGGACAGGAACTGTCACCCGGCCTAGAGTTATGAAAACCCTTGATGTGGCTGATTATGGGGACTGTTGCCTTGGCCCAGCATGGACAGTCTTACGGTAACAGCACAGATATTTCTCATATAAATAAAGGGGAGTCATTTTCATTAAAATGTTGAGCGATCTTTAGGCAACAACAAAAAAATATATAGTTCTGTTCCCTTTTGTAATTCAGATTTAGCTCACCCCATGCAAGAAAAATGGTATGGTAGGACATGAAGAGCTTTTGATATATTTTGTGCCTGGGCTATTCTTCTCCATCCTGAAGTTTTCTGTTTCATGGTTTTTAAAATAAAAGCCACTCTTGTGACAACTCTTTGCCTCCTGGGCAGCCAAGACAAACATCTAAAGACTCTAGTGGTTCAATTGATTCATCAGTGCTCTGTGTATGGGTTCTCACACTGGCAACATCTAAGTTTTCCTGCCTTTTGTGCTTTCACTTACATTCCTGGGGACCTTGTTAAGCATTTCCGTGTTTGAATTTGCCTTCCTTTTCCTTTTCAAGCGATTCCATCTCTCCCTGGGACCTCTAACAGGGCAAATAAAGGTCATTTGAGTACCTGATTAGCTGAAATGCACATTCACTTGGTCCCTCAATTCCATACAATTTTGCTCAAAAGCACTCAACAGAGCCAGCAGCTTCATTCCTAGACTTCCTAGCAGGCTGACTCTCCCACCTATCAAACCTCAACCCTCTTGCTTCTCCCATTCTGCTAGCGAAAACAAAAGATGCTTCAGGTGGATTGCAGCCACTGGAGGGGGGAAGAAATAATAAACCTACAACTGCAAATAGCTGAAATTAGCAGACATTTGAAGAGGAGCCTTCAACATACCGCTCCTGAATAAACCTTTGTTATCTTCCCTTTCTTAAATCCTGCATTTTCTCCTATGGGGGATATATTCTGGTGCCAAGGAGCCAGAGTGTGACACTGGTCAGAGACAAACAAAACCACCCACGGTGGAAATTTGGCCCACGCTTTCTAGAAAGATAATGGGTTGCACAAAGACGGCTTGTGGTTCCCAATAGGCCTTTGGTTGGCCACTGTGAGAAAAGAAGGCTGAACTACATAGGCTTTTGGTCTGATCCAACAGGGCTCTGATTATTTACAGGTATCTCACAACATAGATTAGGCTGAGAGATCATGACTTGCTCAAAAGAAGCTCAAATAGTAAGCTCAAGTTCAAGTTTGGCTGGGAGCTGGCCAGAATGGCTGGGGCAACCCAGTCAGATGGGTGGCATATAAATAATACTAATAATAAAAACTACACACTCACTACTACTACTACTGCCGCCACTATTACAACTATCATTTCACTACCTAGAGCAAGTGAAATCATCAATACATACATATGTTCAAATATCAGGCTGGGATATTTCTTTAAATGCCACACACACTCATTAATGCAATGTAAAAAGAAAAGAACTTCATACTTGCTCAATATGCAAGGTTGGAAAAATCCCAGGTGCATGAACTCGTAGAAGTTGAACGCTGAGTCTTACTACTTTGAAATATTTATTCAAGCTTCTGAAAGTTGAGCGCATGAAAGATTGATGCCGGCACTGCCTAGACACTAGAATTATTTTTCTAGCCCTGTCAATATACTTTTCCTGTTGAATCAAGGAGACACTTCATCAACAGGGAAAAAATTATGAGTGCATTTATTGGTGAAAGCTTTGTCCAGCTAAGTTACCTCTGCTGATTTTTCAAAACATCACTATTTAATTACTATCGCCACTCAATGGCAAAGAGAAATAGATCAAATTGCGGCTCTTACTAGAAGAGCCAAATTATATTATGGGATGCCCTGGGGAGCACCTTTGAGTTCATTATGATGAGGTTAGTCCTCTGGCCCTCCACAAATCCATGGCAATAGAATTAGGTAACAGAATGGCTGATACTCCACAGAATATTTGCCGAATGGGAAGATGAAGATGGAGCTTCGGGCTCATCCAAATCGGGGTCCAGCAGGAAAGAAAAGGGCTCCATGCACAAACCTAAACTTTCAAATGGTGCTTGTTTCAAATATCTGAAGCAGCAAACATGGAATGTTCACATAAACTCATATAAGAATGTATGTGTGTGAGAGAGAGAGAGCTTGCTTGCTTCCTTGCATGCATCACGTTTTATTTTCTGTAACTGCTCACAATACTTTATCAAAGCATATCCTGTTGGATTTTTTGAATAGTCAAGTTACTTTAGAGCCGGACTAATGTAAATACTGTCTGTTTAAGAGAAACAGGTGCCGGTGATTTCTGTTAATTGTTCACAGGCGTGGGCTCTGCTCCTTGTATATAAGGCTCTGCCAGAAAGCCTTCTGCATCTCTTAGTAGATCACTCTCTCAGTTAAATATCTCTCAGTGTGATTTAATTCTCAGTTTAAGAGATTCCAAGTTGAATCTTAGTATGAGAGTTGCTTAGTTATAAAGCTAGTTTGCTGTTAATTCTTGGGTAGTTTAATGGGAGTTATATGGGAGTTTGTGGGAGGTTTGGAATGGTTTGAAGGTTGGAATGTGGGTAGATAAAGTTGTTAAGAGAGAAAGCATTTATCTTTAGTTTAAAGTCGCTTTAGAGTCACTTTGTTTTTCAGTTAAAAAACCCAATCGTTTGTATTTTCATCTGTATACTTTTACAAGTGTACAGCTAGTAAGGGGTTTCATATAAGGGAAATAATACCCTACACTCTTGGTGGTGTTTTCTTAGCCAAGTCAACTTCTGACTGCGTATACTCTGCGTGAAGCGTACTTTAAAGGGCCGCTGGAAACTGGGATATATGACTTAGGTTAAGCAGGTTTCAATACCCAGTTTTCTCCAATATTATTCTTATTATATATATTTTTTCCAAAATATCCCCCTCCCAGATTTTTCACTGAAGCACTCCCTATTAATAATAATAATAAAATAGAAGCAGAATATAGAAAAATACAAAATGGAACCAAATACTAACATACCTAAAAACATTTTGCTATGGCTTCTACATTAATCCACCTTTATATTCCATAATCTTGGAAAGATTGAGCGAGGAGCCCATATCATAGCGTGTTAGCCAAAGGTACATAGCTGTGACATTTGACTGCATCACAAGACCCCAAGGGTAAGCTCAAGGATCCCTTGGAACATTGTGAGTGGAGAAGGCAGGTGCATACAGACACAACATCCTCTATTCCCAACATATTTCATAGGTAACTCGTTCAAAGGATACAAACTTTATATATGTGTACTGTATATTAATTTCAGGTTGGTAAAGCCAGCATATGAAATGCCTTGGGCTGTCTCAGAGGATGCCGATGAAGCTATCAGATCAGAAATGGCTCAGTCAGTGGAATCCAAGAGCTGCACTAAATTTAAGTGGCACCAAACGTAATATCTTGTGATATTAGTAGGGGAGCCTTGGGACATACCTCTTGCATCTTGTGCTGCTTCACTGGTGTCCTCAAGCTTATTGCCAACCCAACGCAGTACGCCAAATTGTGCAGATCTGACCTAGTTTTACATCCCACCCTCTAGATCATAGGATTATACACAGTGCACTTTTTTTTTAAAAAAAAGTATTTATATACCGCCCTAAAGCCAGAGGTCTCAGGACGGTTCACAGAATAAAATCAAAATATAAAACCACAAAATACATAATGAAAATAAAACCAACCCAATAACCCCACCCCTACCCGCACCGACATTTTGATATAACATCAGAGTTGTATGCTATGGCAAACAGCATCAACAGCAGCCTCTTTTCCACACCTGTAATATTCCTAATGTTTAGAAAGAAGATTCCACCTAAACATTAGGAAGAACTACCTGACAGTAAGATCTGTTCGGCAGTGGAATTTGCTACCAAGGAGTGTGGTGGAGTCTCCTTCTATGGAGGTCTTTAAGCAGAGGCTTGACAGGCATATGTCAAGAAGGCTTTGATGGTGTTTCCTGCTTGGCAGGGGGTTGGACTGGATGGCCCTTGTGGTCTCTTCCAACTCTATGATTCTATGATTCTATTATTTATTATCAAACTGTAAATATTATCATATCACAGCAGTCATGAAATTAAAAGACGCCTGCTTCTTGGGAGAAAAGCAATGACAAACCTAGACAGCATCTTAAAAAGCAGAGACATCACCTTGCCGACAAAGGTCCATATAGTTAAAGCTATGGTTTTCCCAGTAGTGATGTATGGACGTGAGAGCTGGACCATAAAGAAGGCTGATCGCCGAAGAATTGATGCTTTTGAATTATGGTGCTGGAGGAGACTCTTGAGAGTCCCATAGACTGCAAGAAGATCAAACCTATCCATTCTGAAGGAAATCAGCCCTGAGTGCTCACTGGAAGGACAGATCCTGAAGCTGAGGCTCCAATACTTTGGCCACCTCATGAGAAGAGAAGACTCCCTGGAAAAGACCCTGATGCTGGGAAATATGGAGGGCACAAGGAGAAGGGGACAACAGAGGACGAGATGGTTGGACAATGTTCTTGAAGCTACGAACATGAGTTTGACCAAACTGCGGGAGGCAGTGGAAGACCGGAGTGCCTGGGGTGCCCGGAGTGCCTGGCAACTAGCTGTGAAGTTGTCTCGTCCTGTCTGGGGTTATTTAAGCTGTGATAAGCTTACCAATTGTATATACTGTACATTATATTGAGAATTGGAGCATCACTCTTTAGCCATCATATGAGGACTGTACATCCTATACAACAGATGTGGCCCTCTACCTGTTGCCAGGCTACAAATCCCACTATCCTTGAGCCACTAACCATGTAGGACGGAGTTTATGGCAGTCCAACAATATCTAGAGCAGGCATGGGCAAACTCCGGTCCTCCAGAGGTTTGGGACTACAATCCCCATCATCCCTGACCACTGGTCCCGTTAGCTAGGGATGATGGGAATTGTAGTCTCAAACATCTGGAGGGCCGGAGTTTGCCTATGCCTGATCTGGAGGGTACCACCTTCTCCATCCCTGCTTTGGGGGCGGGGGCTTATCTATTTTAAATCAATTCAAATTAGATACAGCGCTAGGGTTTTCAGCAGGTCTATGTCACCGGAACAGTGTTGGTCCTGAAAGTGAATAAATGCCTTTTATTTGGACCAACAGCTACTCAAACTGCAGCCTTCCCTTTCAAAAGACGAGGTAGCTCAAATAAAACACTTTGGTGAAATCAAGTCATATAGCTCATTTGATTCATCGGATGTTAAGACAGACAGAGCAGTTACCTGTCACTGACATGCAGGCAGAATAAAGCCAAGGCGCTTGACATTTTCCCTAAACTGCAGTCATGCAAAAGGAGGGCAACAACCCATTCCAATACGTAAGGCTCAGTCAACATTTCAGCATCGTTCCAGCCATTTGGCTGCACACTATTTCACAATATAGATTCAGCATGAGTAATAATGCTGAATTTGAAGGAGAAAGCACATTGAAATAAGGAGATTTAAAAAAGGCTATACAAGATACAACCTCAGCCAGAAGAAGATAAATCATGGAAAACGCTGAACAAAATGTATACTGCATCACTTGAGAGGAAACAAGTATTTACAAATGCCAGGAGACTGAGTGCTCCTTTTGTCAACTACAGGTGTGTCTTGTGGCACCTTGGTTAGTCTAAATGGAACAGGGCTATTTGTTATTTTAGCAAATAAAGCCCTTTGCTCCTTCAGCAGCCAAGGCCACAGACAAAACTTCCTATTTTCCAATTGTGCCCCATGAGTCTGAAATAAGTTTTAAATGCATCTCTTTTATACAGCTGCCTACAGAACACATTAGATTATCACAGCCCCATAAGCTTGTCTTCTATGTTTAGGAGGCAACATATTTTAATGCTATTAAACAACATTTATCTTCATGCATATTACAAAGACACACAAAGAACCAAGCTCAGACATGACATGAATGCTTATTCTCAGCCTCTCCTGAACTCTTATTCCCTTATAGCCATTTCCTGATTTTCTGCTGGAACACTCTGTCTGTTCCAATATATTGTTCTGTTTCCAGGTCCTTTGCAGGTTTGCCTCTTATGCAATTCTTATGGATCACCAGCCATCACATCATTCCTCCTCAGGTCTCTCTCCCCAGGTATCTGCACCTCTTAAGCTGCCCCATCCCTTCACCTTTCTATGCACTAGATGCTCAGCTCATATTTTAGGTCCCTGCATGCCAACTGGCGTTGGTCAAAATGCCCATCTTCCTAACTTCCTACTGAGATGGTTTTTCAGAGACAGTCTCTTGCTACCGGCTGCAGTAGCAGGAATGAAGACACTTCCAAACAAAACAACTAGGCTCTGTAGGACACACGGCAGCTTCGTTCAAGATCTACAGCATGGTAGTTGTAGACCAGGGGTCCCCAAACTAAGGCCCGGGGACCGGATGCGGCCCGCGCAAGCCAATTGTGTGGCCCCCGCCAACCCCCACCGCCCACTCTTACCGGCGTGCCACGGTGCGGTTACCCATCTCTGGGTTGGTGCGGCGCCAGAAATAGCTTGTGCTCATGCGCAGAAGCTATTTCCGTCACCGCGCCGACCCGGAAGTGCGCCAGAAATGATGTCTGCGCATGCGCAGAAGCCATTTCCAGCGCCACCCACGCCAGAAAAAGCAAGTGCGTGCGTGTATGGGAGCGTGTTCCCCCGTCCTTCGGCCCATCGCGCAACCAGCCCAAAGCCAGGTATGTTTGGGGACCCCTGTTGTAGACTTACAATAGTCTGTTATATTGTGGCAACTGGTGCAGGAAGAGAAGCATCCCAGAACAGTTGAGTATCACTCCTGTCTGCAAAGTGACAAAGAGATCTAGGACAGATAGATACTGGCCCCATTTTCTATTACAGTGGTACCTTGGGTTCTCTAACTTAATCCGTTCTGGGAGTCCGTTTGACTCCCGAAACTGTTCGAAAACCAAGGCGCGGCTTCCGATTGTCTGCAGGAGCTTCCTGCACTCATTCGGAAGCCGCGTTAGACGTTCGGCTTCCGAAAAACGTTCGCAAACTGGAACACTTCATCAATACAGTTGCAGAACATAAACAACTTCCAATAATTACAGGAATTTTCATCTGTGTTTTTCACTAAGGAACTCTAATGAGGAAATCTTTATAGAGTTGAGACGCATGGGCATGAAACTAAAACAAGAAACCACCTGCATTAAATAACTGCATTAGGGGCTTTTTTTACATTTTGTATTTTCAGCAGGTGTAATTGCTAACATATGAATGAGTTTTCTTGTGCAATATTCACAGGTTACATCAGTGGTAACTCATGGCAAAGTTCATCACTGTAACCTGCAGAGAGTTATTTATGCAGAAGGAAGGAGTCATCAGCAGAGAGAGAAACCACTGACTTTCTTAAGGCGTGCAGACTGAAGATAAGTGATTAGATCCCATAGGGCAGACATACCAAATGTTAAGCACAAATTGAAGTATCACATTAGAACATGCCTGAGGAGAGAAGTCTTATCAAACAAAAGCTGGTGCATTGAAGGAAACTCCAGGGGTAACAACAAGATCCCAGAAGAACAACAAAACTTGGTTACAGCAACGGGTTCAACTTATCTGAATTAACCAGCTGCCTGGTATACACACTGCTGCGTGGAAAACCTGTATCTGAACTACACCACTTCAATCTGCCGATAACACACACACACACACACACACACAGAGAGAGAGAGAGAGAGAGAGAGAGAGAGAGAGAGAGAGAGAGAGAGAGAGAGAGAGAGAGAGAGAGAGAACTTCACAAGGCTAAAACCCAGCTTAGACCTGCCATCCCACATCTAGCTTTCTACATGCAGAGAGTGGAGGTGGGGGTATTAAAGAGCATTGTATGATTAGCCGCCACCTTCCATCTGAAATGGTCCACCCCATAAAAAGGCACATCACCTGCATGGGATCTAGTCCTCTGAGCATGGTAATATAAGCAACCTTACCTGTATAGGCCATGTTCTTAGGGTTTCCATAAGGAGCCCCAGGTTGAACGGGGCTGTAAACTGGATTCATTGTGGAAGACGTGAACACTCTGAAAGAGAAAGGGGGGGGGAAGTGAATACAGAAAAGTATTTCCCACCCTCACATTAGGATGGTAAGGACTGTGTTTATGATTCATGACATACGAGTTGCAAAATAAGTATTTACGAAAATACAACAGCTTACTCAGTTTTTCAAGTTTTGGAGCCTTCACTTAATTCTCTTAAATTATTCTCACGGGTGACTTACCTTTCCTCCTAATTACAGCGAAAGAATTGCAAGAAATGAGTTTTTCACTACTGCGATTAAATGGTACTTGGGAGAAATCAGAAAGAGCAAGTCCCCTCTTCCACTAGGGGGAGTCCAAGCCAAAGGACAGATCAGGGAGTTGAGGCCAAAAAAACCCCACAATGTTTGGGCCACAGGTGCATGTTGTACACTGAGTGTAAGATTCATATCACAGGAAATAAATCATACCCATATCATAAAGCAACATTTATCCAGTATAACTGAAGGAGCGTCTCCACCCCCATCATTCAGCCCGGACACTGAGGTCCAGCTCCAGGGCCTTCTGGCGGTTCCCTCCCTGCGAGAAGTGAGGTTACAGGGAACCAGGCAGAGGGCCTTCTCGGTGATGGCACCCTCTCTGTGGAACGCCCTCCCATCAGATGTCAAGGAAAGAAACAACTACCTGACTTTTAGAAGACATCTGAAGGCAGCCCTGTTTAGGGAAGCTTTTAGCATCTGAAGGGCAACTCCCAAGAGACTGCGATCTACTCACAGAGTTAAAAACTGGCAGTGATCTACCCCCTTTTGGGGGGTTTAGGTCAAAGTTGTTGAGCTTTATTTAGCAAGGAGGAAAGCCCCATTTTGGGGGGTGCAGGGCAACTATGTTGAGCTTTTTTGGGGGAGGACCAAAGTTGTTGAGCTTCTTTTGGGGGAACCAGTGATCTACCACAAACATCCAGTGATCTACCGGTGGATCACAATCTACCTGTTGGACATGCCTGGACTATTGTATTTTAATATTTTGTTGGAAGCCGCCCAGAGTGGCTGGGGAAACCCAGCCAGATAGGCGGGGTATAAATAATAAATAATAAATTATTATTATTATTATTATTATTATTATTATTATTATTATTACGATTACTACTACTATTATTGTTGTGTGGCAGCTGGAGCGTTGGGCTTGAGGTTCTGCACAGCTGTGATACTCAACTACTGCAGTGCACTATATGTGGGACGGCCTCTGAAGATTGTTCCGGAACTTCAGCTGGTGCAGAATTCAGTGGCCAATTTTCTCACTGGGACAAGGCAGTTTGAGCATATTACACTGATCCTGACTTGACTGCACTGGCTGCCAATTAGTTTCTGGCCCCAGTTCAAAGTGCTCGTTTTGACCTAATGAAGCCTTAAACAGCTCAGAACCGCAATACCTCCAGGACTGACTCCCCCAATATGAACAAACCCAGATCCTGCCATCATCACCTGAGGCCCTTCTTTGTTTGCCCCCTCCACTAGAGGAATGGAGGGTGGCAACACTAGAATGGGTGGCTCCCCATTTGTGGACTGCTCTCCCCAGGGAGACTCGCCTGGTGCCTTCACTTACACCAATTATTATTCTAAAATATCCAGGGAAAAACAGGGATTGGTGGAAATTCTGTCACGTATCATGGTTTCAGTGCTCCACAATCCCACTGGCAAGCCATTGTTAGGAAAGAATCTGGCAAGTGATAACCATGGCTGCAACATAGATGTGACACACCATGGAAGGGAGGTGAGCTCTCAAGCAAACAGATTTAACAGAATGATCCCCAAATTGTCCAACTATGGTTAAAAGGTCAGAATAGGTATCTATGCCACCAGAGCTGGGGGGGGGGGGAGAGAGAGAGAGAGAGAAGGTACAAGTGGAACACATAATCAAATCACATAAAGATGCAGATTTCCAGATAGATTTAAACCAACTATCCAGGGAGCATCCTGAGTAGAGCTTTGGGCTCCGCTCTATAGTTCAAGCTTTGGCAGCACTGAGGAAGTGCCAAGGTTTGATGGCCTACTTGTGTTAAATGCCTGGCTGGATGCAGATCAGCTCTACATAACAACAAGCTAGCTTCAAATGTATCTCTGTTGCCAGACCAACGTATGAACTAAAATATTCTTTCTGGCTGGCACACCAACAGTATGTTCCGTACTATCTGAAATGTCGCAGATCCAGGCAGAGAACTGCCTTTTTAAAAAAAAAATTAATAACCCTTTTGCCTAATAAATATGATTAAAGGGAGCCAGGATCTTTTTTTCCTCTGGCTTTTATTTAGAGGAAAGCAAGGAACCTGGGAATTTGTGTCTAGGACTGACAGTTAAGCAACTACTCAGTTAATTATCTTAATGAAGCACATTCTTAGCTCTGATTAGTGGAGGGAAAAATCAGTCATTAAGCTTTATTAGGCAAACCATTTGTCTCCACGGCTACCTAGACAATTTTAAACATCATACCCATCACATTTACACCACTTCTGGATTGCCTTTAAAAGAAAAAGGAAAGAAAAAAGATGCTCACTTATCATTCATACATACAACAATGTGGACATTTATGAGCGATGAGCAATTTGTTAGATCATTAGTTCTTTTCCTTTTTATTTCCAGGTAGTAAACAAGTCAAATGTTAAGCCTAGCAACAATTGGCTTGACAATTAGTGCTTAATTAATTAGCTTTCCTGCCACTTCTAAGTTAGCATTGTATTAGCGGCCCTCTAAAGAGGGAAAAGATGGAGGCTGTAAAAAAAAGCAAAGAACTTGGGGGTGGAGAGGATGGCCAGGAAAGGGACTCCAACAGTCCAAATCAATGAATATTTGCAAAAAGCCTCCCCTCGCAACTGGAAGAATGTGTGTTCCCTGCCTGTGAGTCTCATCCGCCACACAATATTGCAGCCCAAGATTTACACATCACACATGCCAAGTTTATGGTCCTCTCAGCATTTGCAGCTTGGCACTCTTGCCCGTCTGCAGTATTTTTTTTTTTGCTACTGTATTTATAGAGCCATTAAGTTTACACCGTAATATATGTATGCACTGTGGCCGTTACTTTTGCCGCAGGGACCATAAGTCTCAATTTCCTGACTGGTGTGAATTTAAAATTCTCCACCAGATTGCTTCACAGATAGAATCTTTTAATGCTGGAGATAAGAGTCTTTTGATTTAAAAAGGAATAACCTCAAAAAGAAATACCATGGATACTTCTATGCTACAAATGCAATGCTAAAGTAATTTAACAGTCACGCCCCCTCCTCCCAAAATTGACAGTTAAGAAACACCTATCCACATGCAATTACAATTCCCCAAAATTTCTTTATGAGATTCCAGGAAAGCAAAAAATTTGCATAAAGTGCCATTGTCATTGGTCTGCATGGTGATCCTCCAATCCTCAGCTCATGGGCTCATGAAATCTACCATAATACAAAGATTTGGCAAGGTTAACAGCAGTCTTAAGAGGACAATCAGATCAACAATTAATAAAAGGATGGGATTGTGTTAAAGAGTATATTAAAAAACATTGTTCTGGAATTAACATACTGGTATGTAACAAATGAAGTTTGCAAGGTCAAGTGTTATGTACTGAGCTGGATCCTAGAACAATAGGCAAGTAGGATCCTAGAATGCAACAACTGATTGGCTTGCAGGAGAAGACCAATCAGGCTCCAAGAGGGAAGCAGAATCAGCCAGTCAGACAGGACTCATTGTGCAAATAATGTATATAAAAGCCTGAGGTTTGGGGGGGCATATCACTGTTTTACAAGCTGCAATAAAGAGCATGAAGTCACTACAGGACATATGACGGCCATATGTCAGGAATGCTTTGATGGTGTTTCCTGCTTGGCAGGGGGTTGGACTGGATGGCCCTTGTGGTCTCTTCCAACTCTATGATTCTATGATTCTATGACTCTGAGTATATTTCATCAAGGGAATGAAGAAATGGTTATAAAAGGTATGAAACTAGAAATAACATATATATACATATATATAACACAACAATTAAGATAAAATGAAAAGTTGAAGTCTCAAAAGGATGGAAGGGAGTCAAAGTGTGTATGTACGGTATGTTTGTTTACGTTTTTGTGGTTGTTATTTTTTCTTTTTCTTTCTTTGATTTTTTTGATTAATGTATTATTTTGTTTATATTTTATGTTGTAATTTTGCATTGAAAATAAAGTGGTGTTTTTTTAAAAAAAGAAATCTACCATAATAGAGACAGTGAACAAAGTCTGAGAATTATGAACACCCAACAATTCCAGCCACAACTTTGATGGCAGAAAGTGAGAATTAAAGAACCTCTTAATGAGCGTGAGAGAGGAGAGTACAAAATATGGTCTGAAGCTCAACATCAAAAAAACTAAGATCATGGCCACTGGTCCCATCACTTCCTGGCAAATAGAAGGGGAAGAAATGGAGGCAGTGAGAGATTTTACTTTCTTGGGCTCCATGATCACTGCAGATGGTGACAGCAGTCACGAAATTAAAAGACACCTGCTTCTTGGGAGAAAGGTGATGACAAACCTAGACAGCATCTTAAAAAGCAGAGACATCACCTTGCCGACAAAGGTCCGTATAGTTAAAGCTATGGTTTTCTCAATAGTGATTGATGTATAGAAGGGAGAGCTGGACCATAAAGAAGGCTGATCGCCGAAGAATTGATGCTTTGGAATTCTGGTGCTTTTGAACTTTTGAGAGTCCCATGGACTGCAAAAAGATCAAACCTATCCATTCTGAAGGAAATCAGCCCTGAGTGCTCACTGGAAGGACAGATCCTGAAGCTGAGGCTCCTCATGAGAAGAGAAGACTCCCTGGAAAAGACCCTGGTGTTGGGAAAGATGGAGAGCACAAGGAGGAGGGGACGACAGAGGACGAGATGGTTGGACAGTGTTCTCAAAGCTACCAACATGAGTTTGACCAAGCTGCGGGAGGCAGTGGAAGACCAGAGTGCCTGGCGTGCTCTGGTCCATGGGGTCACGAAGAGTCGGACACGACTAAACGACTAAACAACAACAACAATCTATCTATCTATCTATCTATCTTTTAGTTGTGTGTTGCCTGTCCATTCCCATCATGTCAAAAGCATCAAATCTTCGACGATCAACTTTCTTTATGGCCCAGCTCTCACTTCCATACATCACTACTGGGAAAACCATAGCTTTAACTATACGTAGCTTTGTTGGCAAGGTGATGTCTGCTTTTTAAGATGCTGTCTAGGTTAGATAAATAATCTTTATTGTCATTGTCCCATACAGAACAACAAAATGGAAAAAACTCTACATCAAACATTCAAAACCAACAAGCCTGCTATCCCATCCTGATTAGCCCACCCCCAGATTCTGATACCCCAAAATTAAATACAATGACTACCTTACACTGCATTTAAAACCAAAATCGCATTTGGATGGAAACTGTTTCTCACGCGGCTAGTTCTAGTCTTCATAACCCTGTACCTTCTTCCAGAAGGCAGAAGCTGAAAGAGATCATTTCTGGCGTGCGCACTATCCTGCGCTATCTCTGCAGCTTTCTTATGGCACCTGGAAGCATAGATTTGGTCCAAGGTGGGAAGAGTGCAACCAGTTATTCTCTCCACAGTCTTTACAACCATGGACAGCATTGTTTTTTCCCTGGCCGTGCAGAGCGAGACTAAATATAATAGAAATATAATATAGAATATAATATAATATAATATAATATAATATAATATAATAGAAAAGACAGGCCTAAAAGACATACAGTAGAGTAGAATAGCTCCAGTGGTATTTTTGCTTAGAAATTGCCAAATACCCAGAGGAGCAAGAATTCCAGCAGCACAAGCCTAAGAGGCCCCTACTGTTGAGCAACCTCCAAGGAACCTGTCCCCCATAACTTGGTTACTCTCCTATCGCATCTTTGCTGTGAAAGCAGTCGCCGGCAAAGGAAATTACTTCAGACGAAGTGTAAATAGCAACACAACAGAGGTCGCGCCATCACTCAATGGCCCGTGTGTCAGTCAAAGGGGGTGAGAGGAGGGGGTGTGTGGATATGAAGGATCTGCCTTGAGAAAGGGAAAAGGAAGCACTCTAAATACTCAACTTGAACTTTCCACGCTATTAAGTGGCTGCAGGGTCACTCGGACGCTCTCGCCTCACTGAACAATGGTGCGCTTCAAAAGCTGTGCGTGATAAAATGGAAGCTATGCTCAGCAATCACCAAGAGCTGCAGTTGCCTCTCCGCTTTTAGACCATTTGGGAAAAGTTCCAAGGAGTGTGGCATAGCTGATTCTCAGAGCCTGACACCAGGGCTGTGCAAAGAAGAAAATAAATGCTGCTCCTTCTCTTTCACAATCCACCAGGATGATTTCCTACTCTTGCACAACTCTGGTTCATTTCAGTGGGGAGATTCCTGGCCAACCATGCTCCATCGGTTAAATCGGTCTCCAATTTTGCTGTGCACCACACTGCTCCAAATCCACCATTTGAGGTTGGCTGCTTCACTGCACTACAAAATCTAGAGAAGTGTGAAATTCAAAGGATAATTGTGTTTCGGGATTTGGGGATCAGGCCTGTTCACGTCAGAATTCCTCAAGCATCCCTAGCTGGTATCTCCTGCATGTCCAAGCTATCAACCAGAGGCCCATCTTACAAACAACCCCGAACATTGGAGGTCCCCCCCTCAAAAGAAGTGCCAGGTTCCAAGCCCTAAGAGGCAGCCCACAGTCTTGAGAATGTGGGGCTTAGCTAAGTATATATGAACACAGGCAAGATGACAGCCTTGGAGCTATCCAAGGTCCTGCAGCCTCTGAATGACCAACAGCCATCTTCCTTTGGATCTCATACCACTTGGTCCCCCAGCTTACAGTGGACCACATTTTTTGCATGGAATTACAGCTGTGCAGCCAAACATCCATCACTCCACGCTTTAGTTTTACAAAATGTCTGAGTTGTAAAGAGGTAACCAAAAAACAACAACAGCCTAAGCATAATTTTGTAAAATTGCAATTAGGGTAAGTTATGCACAGATAAAGCAGTTTGAAGACCCTTTATTTCAGCAGGCATTTAAAACATTAAAACATCCCATTTTATTGCTTCCACTTTTTAAATGTGTAACATCTTTTACCCTTGCTGCTGTTGAGTTGTTGCTTTGTTTTTAAGTGTTAGCCACATTTTATGTTCCTTGTTATTGCTTTTAGAAATGGACTGCTAGTTGCACTTGTACTTTTTAATGATTTATATTATATAATTTCCTGATTATGCTGTACACCATACCAGGTACTTTTTGAACTATATATAAATGAAGTATTATTAGTGCTATAATTTTGTTTGACAGGGCCTATTTCTAATAGAAATTAGAAGTGCTCTATAGGAAGAATTATTAACTGTATTAGATAGTTTTCCATCTCTTGATTTAATAATTAAAAGCAAATTGCATAGTGATTGGGTATTTATAATTACACACTAGTCCAAGTTGGAGCCTATTTTGTCACACAGATACAATGAATGGCAGTAGTGTCAATGGGATGGTCAGTTCAGCAATCCTGCAGCCTATTCCAAGGATTTAGGAGAAGGAACGTTACAGTCCACAAACATAAAATATACAATGCCTGTCCTGAAGGTTTGATTGCTAAATATGCATCAGAAGATTGGAAGATAATGAAGTCAAGCACAGAGAAACAAACCCCAAGCCCTCTCTACCCTTTCCCACAACATTCAAGCCTGAAAATAGTCTAGTCTGTCCCTCTTCACACAAGAGGACAGTAGCTATCACCAAGTAGAATATTATATCTGGAAGATCTGGGTTCAAATCCTGATTCAGCCACAAAGCTCTCTAGGCTGGCTTTGGACAGGTCACCATTCCTCAGGCCACCCACACATCATAGCATAGCCTGGTAAAGCACTCCCCTATTTCCACAGCAGGCCCTCTAGCGAGTCTGGGAGCTGGCATATTCATTTTGCAACTCTAAAACAGATGGTCCTTTCCAAGCATCTTTTTAAAAATTGTACTTC
Source organism: Zootoca vivipara (assembly GCF_963506605.1). Classification (NCBI taxonomy): domain Eukaryota; kingdom Metazoa; phylum Chordata; class Lepidosauria; order Squamata; family Lacertidae; genus Zootoca; species Zootoca vivipara. The sequence goes on from NC_083279.1 coordinate 96,575,010, forward strand.
ACCCTAGCTTATTAAATGCTTCCTGCCCCATGAGCTGCCTGTGTGACATTCTCACCTTTCACTATGCATTCCCAGCGGTTCCTCTTGCCTCCTTTCTTCCTCTTCCTCACCCACAACCCCACCTGCCGCTATGACCTAACATATCCATCCTCTAACTAAGAGTTTTGGGTACCATTTAATATTTTGTACTGTACTGGTGCATATAGTTTGGGAGGGGAAAAAGGGGGGTGGTAGTGTGTTTCTTCTTCAAGATCTGAGAGACTCATGAATAAGATTTGACACCTTTAGCCACATGTTTCACTGCATTTTTACTACTTAGCACAAAGCTAATGCTCTCACAGTAAAACAGGGAGATGGTTTGCTTCAGTACGTAATGTAAGAGTTAAGTTTCAAATCGTGCTATTCCTTCTCTTGTCAAATTCCACTGGAACAGCTTCTCACCCCAAACACCGCACTTCCAATGATGCTTCTCAGACCCCCTGGAATCATGTTGTATAGTTGTATAGTCTTGTGAGACTGCAGGTCTTATATATAAGGGGCAGGATGGAGATCTACACATAGAGAGGCACATGACCTGAGGCCATGAGAGTGGATCAAACCATCTTAGACGCTTCCCCAATCAATGAACACAAACAAACAAACAAACAAACAAACAAACCCTAAACATTATTATTTTTTAAGGAAAGGTGAGATTGGAGGTTTATTTCCTTGCCACAGGTGATGAGATGAACAGCTATTTACAAGCCTTATAAAAACGTAAGGTCTGTTGGAACACTCCTAACAAAGAATTATCTGAAATTTGAAAATAGCTGATCTGCCTCGTTGTCAAACATCAATGAACCACACTACAGTGAAAATAGCATCCCCAAATCGTACCACCATCAAAAATCACCAAAATATCATTAGTTCACAGATCTGACTATCACAGGGGTAGGCAAACTAAGGCCCGGGGGCCGGATGCAGCCCAATCACCATCTCAATCCGGCCCTCGGATGGTCTGGGAATCAGCATGTTTTTACATGAGTAGAATGTGTCCTTTTTTAAAAAAAATGCATCTCTGGGTTATTTGCGGGGCATAGGAATTCGTTCATATATTTTTTTCAAAATATAGCCTGACCCACCACATGGTCTGAAGGATGGTGGACTGGCCCACAGCTGAAAAGGGCTGCTGACCCCCTGGATTATCATTTTCAGCAAAGTCCTCAATGCTACAAGTGATAAAAATTCAACAGCGATTTTTAAAAATCAAAGATTCTGATGCTATGCACAAATGGGGGTCAATTTCTTTTCTTTTCAATATAATGGCTTAATTTCATATTAATCCCCATTAGCAGAAGCCAATTTTAGAAAAATTCAGTGATTCAGTTGCTTTTAATAATTAGAATCAATAGGTTACTCCAAGTCTTTCACACATGCTGCCAAAGGAAGAATTGTGTCTAGAAAGACTTAATTATCCTCTGCATAATTTTTTTCATGTTATACCTCTGATCCATGATAGTTCATGTTTTATAGCTAGGCTTTTGTTTGGAGAGAATCTAATGAGCATAAGATGTGTTAGGTTAACGATTTAAATATAGAATTATTACTACAGTACCGGTATTTTGCCTGTAGATGTGATCATATGGGCAAGACTTTGCACTGGCATGGGTCTCCATTCACCTGGAACACGCACTAACACACACACACACACACACACCAGCTGCTGGCACCAGAATACAGGCAGTATTCTAAAGAGTGCAAGTATACTGCAGCAAAAAAACACAAAAAACCCTGTGAGTTTAGGGCTCCCACACTAACATTGTTCACACAAGCAGATGACTTCTGAATGGTATCTCCCCCTCTCTCTGTCCTCAACTCTGAAACAACAGTGATGGTTGGGGCTGATGGGAGTTGTAGTCCAAACCATTTGGACGACACCAAGTTGGTGAAGGTTGATCTAGTCTAACCCCAGTAACCTCAGTACAGGAAATCCATAACAAGAGCATCTTCTGTTTGGAGACCTCCAGTTAGGGAGAGCCCAACACCTCCCTAGCCAATTGATTCCATTTTCAAACTGCTCTTTATCATCAATAAATTGCTCCTCACATTCAAGCCAAATCTACTCTCTGTTATTTAAGCCTATTACATCTAGTCTTGACCTTCAAGCTGTGGAGGATAAACCTTTGTCCGTTTCTACATTGTAGCCATTCAGGGATTTGAAAAGTGTTAGATGCTGCTCCTCAATTCTCTCCTCCAAGGTAAACATCCTAAATCCTTCAACCTTTCCTCATAGGGCTGGTTTTCCATATCGCTGACCATCTTAGTTGCCCTCCTCTGAATCAATTCCAATTTGTCAATATCTTTGTTAAAGTGCAGCACCCAGAACTAGACACAGTACTCCTGAGAAAATTGGACTGTGAAGAATAAAGGGAATCTATTACTTCCAGTGACTTGAAAACTATGGTCCTATTCATGGAGCCTAAAATCTCATTAGACCTTTTTTTATGCAGTCGCATCAATGCTAACTTGTGCTCTGCTTCTGACTAACTGGAATTTTGAGAGCCTTTTCATATAGGTAAAGGCAAAGGCGTGCTCTGGTCCATGGGGTCACGAAGAGTCGGACTAAACAACAACAAAGGCAAAGGACTCCTGGATGGTTATGTCCAGTCAAAGGCAACTCTGGGGTTGCGGCGCTCATCTCGCTTTCAGGCTGAGGGAGCTTTCATCCACAGGCAGCTTTCCGGCTCATGTGGGCAGCATGACCAAACCGCTTCTGGTGCAAAAGAACACTGTGACGGAAGCTGGAGTGCTTACCTTCCTGCCACAGTGGTACCTATTAATCTACTTGCCCTCGTATGTTTTCGAACTGCTAGGTTGGCAGAAGCCGCGACAGAGCAACGAGAGCTCACCCCATCGTGCAGATTCAAACTGCCAATCTTCCAATCAGCAAGCCCAAGAGGCTCAGTGGTTTAGACCACTGCGCCAAGCCAGGTGTCCCCCATCCTATGCCTGAGCATTTCCCTCCCTCTGCCCATACCAGTGATGAACTTTGCATTAGTCTCAGTTGAATTTCATTGTGTTAGTTTCAGCCCAATTTTCCAATCCATCCAGGTCATTTTGAATTTTATTGTTCTCTTCTGAGATGTGAAATATCATTCCCAGTTCTGTGGTGTCTGCAAATATGATAGGAATTCCCACTACCCGTTTTATTGCTTTTTTTCTTTTGTAGGATTGCTTTGAAGAATTTAAGGCCAAAAAGCAGTATATAAATAAACCATAACATAATGTATCACCCTTGATTGTTAAATTGCTGGTTGGGAAAGTCTGCTCTAAGTCATAGTTGAGGCTAGCCATAGCTCTTGGTTTACTCATATCAAACCATGCTTAGTTGAAAAACAGAAGTGAAAACATTTGATTTCTTGGTAACTGCTGTTACTGGCAAAAGGTAATTCTCATCCCGGAATTTGAAACTGCTGCAATGTTTTCCGGCAGGGGGGACAGTCACCAATGCCACAAGTCCTTGCCCAGCCTGTTTTTGCTATTTTAAAATAGCCTCCCAATTTGTTTCCTTTTTTACATCAGACAATGTGTGCTTAGCCTTCCCCACCCCCCAGACAACACACACACAGCTCTGCTTCCTATTTAATGGACATTGAACACCATTAGGACTGTTGTTGTTTAGTCGTTTAGTCGTGTCCGACTCTTCGTGACCCCATGGACCATAGCACGCCAGGCACTCCTGTCTTGCACTGCCTCCCGCAGTTTGGTCAGACTCATGTTGGTAGCTTCGAGAACACTGACCAACCATCTCGTCTCCTCTGTCGTCCCCTTCTCCTTGTGCCCTCAATCTTTCCCAACATCAGGGTCTTTTCCAAGGATTCTTCTCTTCTCATGAGGTGGCCAAAGGATTGGAGCCTCAGCTTCAATGGATCAATGTCTTGTCGTGGCAAAGGGGCTTGAATAACTCAGAGAAGCTATGAGCTATGCCATGCAGGGCCACCCAAGATGGACAGGTCATAGTGGAGAGTTTTGACTAAACGTGATCCACCTGGAGAAGGAACTGGCAAGCCACTCCAGTATCCCTGCCAAGAAAACTCCATGGACAAAGACAACAGGCCCTTAGGACTAGGACAGTGTTAAGAGGTACCGTAAGTCATGTTATCCTCTCCGAAAACAAGTGTCTGGAAAGGTACTAACTCTAAAGATTAGATACTCAGATATCTATGATGAAAGTTACAATCAGGTATTATTTTTTACTAAGCTCTAGATCTTAAAAACAAGCAAAAGATTATTCTTTTTAACATGGCTGGAGGCTATCTGGAGGTAATTAAAAAGATTTCCAAGGGCAACAGTTTACTTTCACCCTAAGGCAATCCATTTGCCATAGGGAAGCAAGTAGCTGGATGTGTCCCTTTAAGCATTTAACATCTTTGGAGAGGAAACATGGGAACTAAAAGATCTGGATTGCCTGCATACAGTAGAATTATCTGAATTTCTACCACTCTCAGTCCCAACATTTTAAGGCATGTAACAAAATGATTTCTTATGATGCTTTCAAAAGATGAAATCTCACTAGATTTCAGAAAATGGCACTGATGTTATCAAAAGTATACAACCCTCTTCTAATCAATGGTAAGGTAAAAAGATAAAGGTAAAGAACTCCTGGATGGTTAAGTCGACAAAGGAGACTATGGGGTGCAGTGCTAATCTCGCTTAAGGCCGAGGGAGTCGGTGTTTGTCCACAGACAGCTTTCCGGGTCATGTGGCCAGCATAACTAGACCAATAATAATAATAATAATAATAATAATAATAATAATATTTACACCCCCTCCCACCTAGCTGGGTTTTCCCAGCTACTCTGGGCAGCTCACAGCATATATCAGAACATACTAAAACATCAAACATTAAAAACTTTCCAATACAGGGCTGCCTTCAGATGTCTTCTAAAAGTCAGATAAAGTGGATGCTAGGGTTGCAAACGTGATCCGTGCAAGAGGCACTTTCGCAACCCGCAGCGTTTGCAACCCGCAGTGCCGCATCCGCCCTGAGTGCTCACTGGAAGGACAGGATCTGGGGCGCCTGCACCAATCAGAAGCTGCGCCTTGGTTTTTGAACATTTCGGAGGTCAAACGGACTTCCGGAACGGAACGGATTAAGTTTGGTGCTCTTGTTTTTTATTTGTGGTGCTATTTATTTTGCGTTATTTTATGGTGCTATTTATTTTGCGTTTTTGTTTTTGAGGCTTTTTCGGTTAATTTTTTTTGTGACTGTGTGGAACCCAGTTCAGCTACTGACTGAGTGATTATGTGACTGCAGAAATGGATAAAAGCCCCCCATCCAAACAATGGCTATCATCAATTTCCTGCTTGGCAGGGGGTTGGACTGGATGGCCCTTGTGGTCTCGTCCAACTCTATGATTCTGTGATTCAATGCAGGGAAGAAAAATAAATAAATTTTCATTTTTATCATCTACACTACTGTCTTATTTATTTTATAGTACAGTACATTGATTATTGCTTTCATTTTATGGATCAATGGTCTTGTTAGATAGTAAAATTCATGTTAAATTGCCGTTTTAGGGATTGTTTTTAAAAGCCTGGAATGGATTAATTCATTTTGTATTACTTTCTATAGGAAAGCATGCTTTGGTTTTGGGATGCTTTGGCTTTGGAACGGACTTCCGGAATGGATTAAGTTTGAGAACCAAGGTACCACTGTTGTTGTTGTTGTTTAGTCGTTTATCTCCTCTTCAACTGATACTGCAAAACTTCATTTTAAAAAATACCTCTGTGAAATTGAGCATTTGCCTGACTAGCGCTCAGGAAAGTAGAGCTATATATCTATCAGGCCCATCAGTTGCTGCTGGACAGGAACAAATGTGCAAAGCTGTAATCTGAGAAACATTAATTGACACCAGATAATCCTTTACCCAAACAAAAGCAACAATATGAGCTCTCCTCAGCCAGTGTGAGAGCCAGTGTGGTGTAGTGGTTAAGAGCGGTAGACTCGTAATCTGGGGGACCGGGTTCGCGTCTCCGCTCCTCCACATGCAGCTGCTGGGCTAGTCACCTTGGGCTAGTCACACTTCTCTGAAGTCTCTCAGTCCCACCCACCTCACAGAGTGTTTGTTGTGGGCGAGGAAGGAAAAGGAAAACCTGGAACCAGAGCCAGCCAAGGACATTTTGCTGCTTAAGGCAAAGCAGGTGGCGTTGCCGCCACAGCTGTCCCCATCACCTGACCCCTGCAGTGGGGGAGAAAAAGGAAGCCAGAGAAGAGGCAGCAGGAAATAAGCGCAGAATGCGGCCTCTTTGGGGTCTGGATATGCCGCCCTTCCCAACTGTCTCCCAGCCTGCCACATATAAGGTCACTGCTTATATGGTGTAGTGGTTAAGAGCGGTGGACTCATAATCTCATGAACCGGGTTTGCGTCTCCGCTTATCCACATGCAGCTGCTGGGAGACCTAGGGCTAATCACACTTCTCTGAAGTTTCTCAGCCTCACTCACTTCACAGAGTGTTTGTTGTGGGAGAGGAAGGGGAAGGAGAATGTTAGCTGCTTTGAGACTCGTTCGGGTAGTGATAAAGCGGGATATCAAATCCAAACTCCTCCTCCTCCTCTTCTTCTTCTTCTTCTATAGAAGTGAGCACCCCCCCCCCAAAAAAAAGACCAAAATAAAATAAACATGGTCATTGACAGGCAGCCACACAAAGCCAATGCTATAACGCTTAGGGGCAAAACCAATGCAAGGCTTAATTACAAGCACTTTTTTTGAAGAACATTCCAGCTGTGGAAAAAAGGAACCTGCATTCAACAAGAACAGCACTAGCAGGTTGTGTGTGGGTCTATGCAAAAATCACTTTGAGATAAGATTTTAAAAAATGTATTTATTGTTTTATGTATTTAAACAATTCATATACCACTTAACTACAATCCAGGCATCCCCCTGACACACTTACGCTCTATTTGCATGTGACCGTTGCTCTTACAATCCAGTGATACATAAATTTTGTTAAACAGATAAATGGAGGGAAGGAAAAGAGATCTCTTTAGAACTGCACAAGCAATAGTGTGATGATACTGCAGAATTCTCAACCATTCAGCAGTGTTCTTGTTCCACTAACAGCAGATACAGCAAAACAGAGCGATTGTATAAGCAGCATCTGTGTCATTTGGACATGGCACATCACCCACCCAAAGCTTAAGGAGATCTGATGAGGTAATCAGGAGAAGAATAGCTCATATTTCACGAAACACTCTACAAGGCAAGTTTATAAATTATGTATCCTCCAAGTCCGAAGACTAATCCATTATATTTTGGGTGCACGGGTGATGACTGATTTGTTAACTACATGAGTAGTCCAAAGTAAATATGCTGTTTGCGCATGCCCTTAATGCCTGCTAAATGAAGTGTCAAATCCCCAGAGTATTGCCGGTGGGCAGTTTCAATGCAACAGAAGGCTAAGGGACAATGCAGTAGGGATGAGGGGGCAACTGGCGGTTCCCTCGCTGCGAGAAGCCAAGTTGCAGGGAACCAGGCAGAGGGCCTTCTCGGTAGTGGCACCCGCCCTCCTACCAGATGTCAAAGAGAAAAACAACTACCAGGCTTTTAGAAGACATCTGAAGGCAGCCCTGTTTAGGGAAGCTTTTAGTGTTTAATAGACTATTACATTTTAATATTTTGTTGGAAGCCGCCCAGAGTGGCTGGGGAAACCCAGGCAGATGGGTGGGGTATTAATAATAATAATAATAATAATAATAATAATAATAATACAGCATCACTTTATGAATACATCTGCCCGGTGCTGTTTTTCTAGAAAAAGGAGTGCCAGAACCCACCATGTTCTCTTATAACAGCAATGGCACCCACCTGAGAGGTGACGGAACTGAATTCTGGTGAGTTCCAGCTGTAAAAAAGCCCTGTCTCTGCCCTATTTGCGTATGAAATGAGGGAATCTTGCTGCAGCATCAAAAGGGTCACATAAGGACAGCACTGTCTTTCTACTCCGCCTTCAATTCCTTATGATTTGCTGCTTTGGATAATTCCTGCTCTAGGCTTAGCTTCAGTTCAGGTATCAGATCCAGGCTGAAAGAAAGAGCCTGAGGTTGAGGGAGCAAAGTAAGGCAGGGGAACCCCTTTTGAGCTTTGAGTAAGACTTCACCCTCACCCTGTCCTACGCATGAATCGGGCACAATCATGAAGGAACGGGGCTGCTCTATCACATCCAGCCTGGCCCTCAGTGTGAACCTGCTTACATCCTCCTCCCACAGCAGAAGACAGTTGGACGTGGGAGGCGCTGTGGTCTAAACCACTGAGCCCCTTGGGCTTGCCGATCGGAAGGTCAGCGGTTCGAATCCCCACAACGGGGTGAGGTCCCGTTGCTCTGTCCCAGCTCCTGCCAACCTAGCAGTTCGAAAGCACGCCAGTGCAAGTAGATAAAAAGGCACTGCTGCGGCAGGAAGGTAAACTGTGTTTCTCCATGCGCTCTGGTTTCCGTCACGGTGTCCCGTTGGGCCAGAAGCGGTTTAATCCTGCTGGCCACATGACCAGCTGTCTGTGGACAAACGCCGGCTCCCTTAGCCTGAAAGCAAGATGAGAGCTGCAACCACAGTCACCTTTGATTGGACTTAATCATCCAGGGCTCCTTTACCTTTTTAGGCTTGTGTGCACATATTGCTGTGCCAGAGAGCTTGGCGCTTGCAACTGGGGATCTGAGGCTGGGATCCAGCCTTGTACACAGTATAAAGCAGTTGGAGAACATTTCAAGCACAGGAGAGGATACGGGTATGTGGCCTAGAATCACCACATGGCTTCTGTATCGGCCAGGCTGGGTGCAAATACCCTTTTCTAGTCAACAGCATAGGACCTTAAAGCCCCAATCCCGAGCTGAAAACTATCCAGGCCGAGATTCAGGTTGGTCTGCCATTTGTACATTGATAATTAGCCACAAAGATCAGTGGGACAACTTTTGCGCAAGACACTTGTCGGGGGAGTGGGCTTCCCAAGCTCTTTAAAGTAAGAAGTCAATTGCCACAACTGCTGTTTACTAACACATCTTTAAGGCTGTGAAGTTTATACAAATCACATATACTTGCTGCCGAAAGGCCTCTACCGTCTGCATAAACCCATGCGGCCCTCTCTTCCTTATCCTTTTATCATATTGGGCATTTAAGAAGCGTTACCATCCTCCAGCCTATATCAAGTATAAATAAATAAAAATAGCTGACCTGTTTAAAATTTTATGATTTTGAAATTAAGACGACAGAACCAAATTACAAGGACACAGCACAAAAGAATAATCATCTAATTTTACACGGTGCAAACACAGATATTGGTGTAGTAATGAGATTATTTCTTTCCAAGTAAAATGTTAGGCCCCCTGAGAACTGTAGTTCTTTTCTGAACAACTTGCCCTTTAAACACCAAACCGAAGGCAATCGTTCTGGCCAGCAAATTCAGAGGGGGCTTGTCACCTAAGCATAGCATCTGGATGTGCACAGATGAACTTTCAGGTGAGTTTGTTTGTTTGTTTAAGAACCCTGAAATCTCCCTTAAATTGTGCTCAATTGCTTTCTTGGAAAGAAATTATCTACAGCAGCTGCTCCATCAAGCTCCAGGAAAGCGAGCGATACAGGAAAGCGAGCGATACAGGACTGCAGGGCGTCTCCATTCACTCAGCTGGAAGGTCAGCTCTATCAGGCTCCTCCCTTCAGCTGTCATCTACAGCAGCCATTCCACAGGGCTGTCAATGCTTCTGAATGCCAGTTGCTAGAAGCCCCAGGAGGAGAGAGTGCTCTTATATCCGGGTCCTGCTTACAGGCTTCCCACAGGCATCTGGTTGGCCACTGTGAGAACAGGATGCTGGACGAGATGGGCCACTGGCCTGATCCAGCAGGCTCTTCTTATGTTCTTAACTCTGTAACTAAGAAATAGTTTTCTGCTTTCCTCCACCCGGACAATCCCTTTTCCTTCTTTTGTGTAGGGTCCTTTCGACTGCAACTCTGAGACCATTCTTTAAGCTGAAGAGCGAGGTAAAAATGCTTTAAATAAACTCTCTCTCTGAATACTTTTGAAAACTAAATGCTCCAGAGACATACATTACGCTGACAACTTTTTCAGCTGAAAGAAAAGAGTTCTGTGAAGGAAATAACACTGGGGGGGAAACAATCATTTTTATGCCATTTTATAAAATGCAGAGGACTATCATTCTCCCAGCTCCCAGCATTTCCATAATCCCAGAGGATAAGCCGCACCAATTCATATGCCTGTTAATTAGCACTTATTGCCTGCTACATACAAAAAAAAGGAGGGGGAGAACAGAGCAGAGCAGGCAGCAACCAAACTCATCTGTAGTCAGAATGTGTTTTTATCGCCATATCAGCTGCAGCCACTGCCAGGCCTGACAACAGCTGAACACAGCTTGGCAGAGTGCCTCAAATTACTGCCGACTAGAAGCACTTAAAGCATCCTCCTGGAGCTTGACATGACAAATAAAGCAATGATTCATAACTGAATTACAGCGAGGTTCTCTGGAAGGAAACAAACGCGGCGTTGAGGAGAACAGCTTGGCCGTTCCTTCACGGAGCTGAAAGGGAAAAAGGAACACCGAGGATGTTGCACTGACATGACAAGAGACACAAGCCCGGGAGGAAGCGAATGCTCAAACCAAGGGCAGCCCGGCAGGAGACAACGGAACGGATATAAGCCCCCCAAACACTTTCCTTCGGAGAGATTGCATTGCATCAGCTGGGCTTTGAGGCCCAAAGCAACGAGTTCAAGTAACTGGTAAAATGGGCTACTCCACCTCCTGAGCTGGCACTCTGGAACCTTCACCAACCCCATCGCAAACTGCTCCCTGGCACATGCTGTGGTCAGCTTCCCCTCATATTCCATCATACCTGTGATGGGATACCAGTTGCCGGCAGACAAAAAGGAGGTGGTTGTTGCCTTTGTGAGCTGCTTTGGGGCTCATAAGATGCATCTTGTTTTTACACATGTACATCATCTTATCTGTATGCCTCCTTTCCACAGTTAAAACCACGCTCAAGGAGGCTTACAACATGAAAAAACATGCCAATTTCAAACACGACAATTAGTCGTGAAACAATAAAACATCAAAAAGTACACAACCAAACTGAACAGTTTCCGCATAAATCATAACTAAGATACAAAATAAAGGCATCGTAAACTGATTAATTAAATCATCAATTCAAACATCAATGGATGAATATCAATTTATATCAGTAACAGCAACAACCCCTCCCCAACAAAAATCCCTATGCAACAGAACAGCAAGAGTCTGTCCAGCAGCCTCAGCTTTTGTAGCTGGAGTCAGTCAGGGCCCTACTCTGCAAGGCCAGGTGGGAAAAGGCCAGCAAGGCAGGGAAGCAGGTCTTCCAGGAATCATAGCCAATATGCTTGTGGATGTGTTTTCAACTGTTTTTAATGGGGCCTTGCAGTGAAGGGTGAGCAATAAATAAAATAACAATAATCTGAGCACACACCATTGGACACAGGAAGCTGGAACCGCGAAGCACATCTAGCAGTGCTCTTGCAGCGTTTGTAGCCAGGAATACAACTCAACACAGGCCGGCTGCAGCCCCCCTGGCAATCACCAGATGTACCCTGCTGAGCTTCCCAATCAGGAAACACAGCAGGACTCTCAGGCCGGCAGCCAGCTGTGCTTTCTCCCTCTCTGCCCCTTTGGTAAGCATAGAGGCTGGCAAGTAAGTGCTGAGGCACTGACACACACAGACTCTCCCCCTTTCCCTTCTGACTTGAATGCCAAAAGTCACAGCAACGGGAGTCAAACACTTCAGGGGTGCTTTGCACTCAGCTGGCAGACTAGCCAGGCTTCCCTAGTGTCTGCAAAAGATGCAGAGAAAGAGCAGAAACAGAACCCTGCTCCTCCATTCCAACAGAGCAGAACCGGGAGCAACAAGCTCTATCCTCCTCTTACATCATTTGAAATAATTTGCTATGGGGGTTCCGGTTTCCGCCTGCAGGAATGGCGGACCTGTTTTCCATCTCTCTGACCTTCGTAAGGAATTTGGCGGTTGCTAGGGGAGTAAATGGCAACCCCCTACCCTCTCCGGGGGTTACGGAGAGGGGCCGCTGGCCCGCGATGCCCCCAGACCCACTCCGACTGTTTTTGGAGTGGGGGGAGCTTGGGCTGAGCACTTACGAGGGCCAGGACTCCCGGACGCTAATCTGCATGGCGGGGATTTCCATGGTTAAAGAAGATAATTAGGCTTAAATCTATGGACATACTTCAGAAGGAGGGGAAGAAGCGCTGTTTACTGCTGAGAAATTTATGTTGCTGAGGGAGAGGAGTCAAAGATTGTACTGCATCTGGAAGAAGGATTGATGGGGACGGAGCGATAAGGGAAGTGAGTTTTTATTTTTTTTTCCTTCATATTGTTGCCTCGTACCTTCCCGGACGCGATGTCCTGGCTTGTTTGGAGTGAAAGAGAAGCAAAAGACTGTGTGAGTTGAACTTTATAACTGTTGTTACTGAGCATATTTTTTAAAGATGTGGAGTTGCCGATGAGAAAAGCCCCCCCCTAGTCGGACGGAAGGAGTTCTGGACGCGCTCGGAGGATTTATGAGCTGTGACGCACTTTAAATTGGAGCAGCGACCTGAAGCTAAGTTCAGCTATAGGGCAAGGAGATCCATTAATTTACCAAGAGTTTATGGTTTGATGTTTGGGTCTCCTGCCTGAAAAAGCTGTAAATTCTATAATGATCGTAAATCTTCATGGCTATGAGAGAAAACGAAAGTGATTTGAGCTTTTCAAGATGGCGCTGCTTCGGGCTGCTTCGACGCAACAGGGAGCTCCATTAAGAAGATTTATGGGGAGGCTGGACTGATTAACTCACACAGGAGAAAGAACATCTGTGAAACTTTGTTTGATATTTATCTCAGCAACTGGGAAACAATCGGATGAAAGTGGAAAGTGGAAAGTGGAAAGTCATCTATGTGACTGTAAGGGGAAGATCTGGATTAGTATGAACTTGGAGGACGATTTGAACTTTAGAAAAAAGACGGCAGTGGACAGTTGCGAGGAATTCCCAATTTCTTGAAGCATGGGAACCCAAATAAAAAATTCTTTAGATGATTTGGCATAACATTCGGTTTGATTGATATATATATGTGTATAATTTGAAATATTGAATGTGATATAATTGGTTTTAATTGGAAAATTAATAAAAATATTTTTTTTAAAAAAATGAAATAATTTGCTATGGAAAGATGAGTGTTGGGAGAAGCTTTCGAAGAGTCGAACACGAAGAGTCGAACACGACTAAACAACATATTTTATGACAGCTCTGATGTTTTAATTATCTGCCATGCTGGAGTGTGTGCGTATGTAATCACATGTTTAGTTGTTTGAATGTTGAAACACTGGTATGTTTTTGTTGTTGTTGTTTAGTAATTTAGTCGTGTCCGACTCTTTGTGACCCCATGGACCATAGCACGCCAGGCACTCCTGTCTTCCACTGCCTCCCGCAGTTTGGTCAAACTCATGTTGGTAGCTTCCAGAGCCATTGTTATTAGTGGCCTTAAAAGCAGCTTTGCTACGTGGGAAGGCAGAATAAATTATTCTTATTAAATATGTAAGATACAGAGCCTTAATACAGACAGAACAGGTTTGGCAGCTCAAAGCCCCTTTACAGAAGGTAGATTGAGAAGAGGGGATTCCCCCAATTATGGCACTCCTTAAAAGCTGCAACTTTAGAGCCCTCGAGTCTAGACAGAACTAATTTCTTTGTCTGCTAAAAATAGGGATTAAACATACCTGACAGTACCATTCCTTCTTACATGTGAAAGCTAAGACACTTGGGGCTAATAACCTGGCAAAATTCCAATAGCTACTTTGTTAGGAGACTGAAGAAAAGGTCTACAAAAAACCCCAATATTCCTACCTAGGAGCCACAACAATTAAGAATGTTGAACTGACAGCGGAAATTACACCGAAAAGCCCTAAGGCTTAAAAATAGAGAGCAATTTCAAAGACTATCTCATCTACTATATGGAATGCATAATGGTTAAAAAATTTATTTTAGAATGTTCCTGATCTACTAAGACATGCCCCACAAAACTCCACTGAACTGACTCGCATGCAAATCAGCTCTTCTAGATACTTTTCTGGTTTAGTTCTAAACCTCTTGTTTTACATCCAGCGGTTAAAGAGGAATGGGAAGGATCCTTGCTGTACATGTGCATGGTACCCCAAGTTCAGTCCCCTCAACTACCGTGAGTTAAGAGGTGTGGGGCTGAGACAGATGCACTTCCAGAGCCATTGGATAATTGAGTTTGAAGATTGGCAAGACTGGGCTCAGGTAGCTGGAAAGGAATTAGTTGGAAATGACTAGGTACTGTTGGGTAGCAGGCACCAACTGACAGCAGCTGCCCACGATTTTGCAGTCTGCTGGTGAGGAATACACTTCTTATTTATCACTGTACTGTATGTATTTCTGTTTTAACTGCATGCATTTTAGTGCTGTTTTATTATACTTTGTTCATACGTTTAATGTGCATTGTCCTGGGTGCTTTCTGAAGAAGGGCAATTTAGAAAGAATGGGGAGGGGAGGGGAGAGAAAATTCATCTCATCACCCACATGCATCTCTTCATTTTGTTGTAGTAATTAACCAAAAGCAATGGTATCCCTTCAGTACTGGCACCATTCATACCATACCACAGATATTCCCTTTGTCTGTCTTCCTTCTGTCCTGAACCGGTTCACTGGTTGGACCATTACTGGAGCAACCTTAAATGGCTTCTTCCTTCCCTAGCATCTTACAAGTTCTTGCTGGAACCCAGAGATCTGAAATGTTTCCTCCAGCCCAAGCTTTCTCAGAAAACTGCCCATGTAAATGGATCCTTTCCCTCGCTCAAACTTCTTCTTGACTCTGCCACTGCAACATCCTCTCTGCCTGGTCTTCCCTCCTGCCTTTCCCACATCTCTAATCCATTCAGAATGCCTCTGAGCTCACCTCTCCGCTGCTGCTTTGATCGTGTCATTCCCCATCAGCTTACTTTTAAGCCTCTCCACCTCTGTGTCCCTTCCTTCCCCTTACATCCCTTCTTGCTTACTTCAGATTCCTCCAGTTGTCTCGGCCTTTAATTCCAGTCTCTTTACAGCAGCCTTCCTTTCTCTCTTCTTAAGCCTCCCCTCAAAGTCCACTTTTGAGCAAAGCGTATTCTGATCCACCCTGAGCTTGAACAGCTTACCTGGTCTGTCTCTTTCACACACCTCCCAAAATATCCTAACACAAATCGTTAAGGTTGCTGCACACATTAAGGCAGGTGCCTAAAATTCTTTACACGTATAGCTAAAAAATGGTGGGTGGGTGGGTGGGTGTACTCACAGACATGTGATAGGAATATTCAAACCCAAAAGCTGGGATTGGCCTCATTTCCCTGTGGAATAAAAGATGGATGTGCTGCTGCATGGTTTGTGTGTGTGAAGAGGCCATAAGCTTTCTTGGCTGGACCATGAATCAATGGCAAAGCTTTGCATGTAGGTTCAATCCCCGGCGTTTCCTGATAAAAGGATCAGGAAGAACACAATTCCCCACAGAGGTCAGCCTGGAGATGATTCCTGTTTTATATCCATTATTGTCTTACCTATTTAAAATATTACATTATGAGATAGTATTTAGTTTATCCTGCCCTCGCCAAGAAACTCAATGTGGGAGTAAGTTAGGTGCTGTGTCTGCCTGCGTGAGCATGCAGAGTGCAGGTGGCGCTGTGGTCTAAACCACTGAGCCTCTGGGGCTTGCCGATCAGCAGGTTGGCGGTTCAAATCCCAGTGATGGGGTGAGCTCCCGTTGCTCTGTCCCAGCTCCTGCCAACCTAGCAGTTTGAAAGCATGCCAGTGCAAATAAACAGGTACAGTACCGCCACACAGAAAGGTGAAGGCGTTTCCGTGTGCTCTGGTTTCCATCACGGTGTCCCGTTGCGCAAGAAGCGGTTTCGTCCTGCTGGCCACATGAACCGGAAAGCTGTCTGCGGATAAACACCGGCTGCCTCGGCCTGAAAAGCGAGACGAGCGCCGCCACCCCATAGTTGCCTTTGACTGGACTTAATCGTCCAGGGGTCCTTTACCTTTAGCTACCTGCACCTACCTCCAAACCACTTAGTGATGGGAATGCGAATCCAGGTCAAAACATGGCCCTAAAGAGCAATCTAAAAATCCACAGAAGATGCCAAGAGTGTCCCAAAAGTCTCTCCTGCCTGCTCTGTTGCTTTGTTCCCAGACAGATAGGTTTATTTACTGATACAGCAGTGGAAAACCTCAGGCCTAGAGGCCAAATGCAGTCCTCCGGGCCTCTCTAGTCAGGCCTTGGAAGTATCCCAAGGCCACACAGGTCATTTCCCACATCTTCAGGTGCTTTTGCCAGGCAAGAATGTATTCTCATAACGTGATAAGGGTTCTTGCTTGCCTTGATGAAAAGGGGCAGGCGGGTGTAGAAACCTGAATTATGCATGGCTGCAATACAGTCCACTGTACAAATCACATCCCCCTCCAACTTTTTGCCTCTGCCCACTACAGGCATACGGCCCCCAGAAGCTTCCTTGGAAGGGAATGTGGCCCTCAGGTGGGACAAGGTTCCCCACCCTTGACTCAAGCTTCAGCATTCGCCCATCTCTCACAGGCACTGCCGCATTTGCTTGTCTTTCTCAGGCAACGCGTCTCAGTGGCTCTCCCACGTAAGCTGTCTAAAATTTAAATTAGGACTTGCCAAGAAAGCTGAAATCTTAATTTGCCTCTTACTAAATAACAAAGGCTTGTTTCTTTGACCCACAGCATTTATGGGGCATGTCTGGAGGAGGCACTTAATCACAATAATTTGTAGTGGCTCAGAAACTTTCAGATTTCATGACAGCCTGGCATTAAAAAAAACGCCACAAAACAAGAATGACAAGCTATAAGGAGCCCCAAAACCTCAATCTGAGGCTGGCTTTGGATTTTAATTTAGAGAATTCGTGGTCCCCCCCCTTTTTAACTAAGATAGCGCTGTCATACGATGTCCATGGGACTATCCTGAAGAAAACCAGACTTGCAACTTCAGTATCTATTTAACGAAAGTAAGGCCAAAGAAAACAGGAAGCCTTTATGGGCTAAGACGACCCAGCTTATTAACTCAACTTTGTGATTCAAAAGCACTTCACAAAGACCTAGGTATATTCAAGCACAGCATGTTAAGCCTACAAAATTGTCAGCAGGCTGTACGCAGAGAACACACACTTACCAGTACAAACAAGGCTGGCGCGCCAGGAAAAACACAGTAAATTATACATCAGAAATAAAGAGCTGCTACTTCCAGCCAGGCTTTTGAAGGCAGAGCTATGTAGGACATGCTCAGTGGGAAGGCACCATGAAAAAGCAGGTACAAGCGAGCAAACCTCTTGTTCTCATCTCATCGCAGCCACTTAAAGATTTCCCACTGCTGAGAAGCCTGTTGCACTTTTCCAGGAAATAGAAAATCACTAAGCTGGTCACCCACCAGGATCTATTCAATAAGGCCTCTCGGCATCCTTCATTCTGCACTAGATTTGAGAAGATATTTATGTACTCAAGTCTTCTCCCAATCCTTGCCAAAACCTATCAGACAATCTTATGCTTCAAATGTTTCGTTTTCAAAAGGAAAAAAAATCACAAAGCAAATTGCTCAAAAGCCACATAGAAAAATACCGTAACAATAATAATAATTTATTATTTATTCCCCAGCCACTCGGGACGGCTTCCAATAAAATACAGTGGTCTGTTCAACATCAAAAGCTTCCCTAAACAGGGCTGCCTTCAGATGTCTTCTAAAAGTCTGGTAGATGTTTTCCACTTTGATATCTGGTGGGTGGGTGTTCCACAGGGCAGGTGCCACTACCAAGAAGGCCCTCTGCCTGGTGCGAAGTAACTTGGCTACTCGCAGCGAGGCTGCTGTTCAGAGGGTTTGGTTTCATGCCGAGCAGTAGATACAAAATCATGTGATCTACAGAGGCTCAGGAGCAAGATCTGAAGAGCAAACCGATGAGCTAAGCTGAAGTCATTTCCCCTGCAGAGAAGAAGAAAGAGAAAGCCCAGGCACTCCATCCCCCCAATACCAGAAAGCCATGCATCAGGGGTGGGAAACCTGTGGCCCTCCAGACTTGGCTGGACCACAGCTCCCATAATCCCTGATCACTGGATAACTTGGTAGAGGCTCATAGAAACTGGAATCCAGCACTGTCTGGAGGAACACTGGTCCCCTACTTCTCCCATAGATGACGTTCTAGGATATGATGTTCAACCATCTGCCTAGCAGCAAGTGTCAGAATCCCCCAGTAGAGACTAGTGCTCCACTGGCTTCCTGTTATTTTCCAAATCACTTTCTGATCCTAACCTATTTATTTATTTCATGCCAAGTCACCCACCAGCTGAGGCCACCTTCTCTTTTATGTTTCCTAAACGCAATGTAGACAATTCCTTCTCTACACAAAGGGTGTCTCCGTTGCATCTGTGAGCTGCTGAGCAAAAGATCTATAACAGGCCCGTCCCTGGGCAAGAGGTCTTCTCCAACCATAGAAAGATAAAGGTAAAGGTAAAGGGACCCCTAACCATTAGGCCCAGTCGTGACCGACTCTGGGGTTGCGGCGCTCATCTCGCATTATTGGCCGAGGGAGCCGGCGTATAGCTTCCAGGTCATGTGGCCAGCATGACAAAGCCGCTTCTGGCAAACCAGAGCAGCACATGGAAACGCCGTTTACCTTCCCGCTGTAGCGGTTCATATTTATCTACTTGCATTTTGATGTGCTTTCGAACTGCTAGGTTGGCAGGAGCTGGGACCAAGCAACGGGAGCTCACCCCGTCACAGGGATTCGAACCGCCGACCTTCTGATCAGCAAGCCCTAGGCTCAGTGGTTTAACCCACAGCGCCACCTGGGTCCCTAAAGATAACGACGCTCATTTCAGTACAATTGAGTACATAGAAAGATAACGACGCTCAATTCAGTTCACAGATTCAAAATCTCAAATCCACAGAGAATGGTCTCCCGAGCTTCACAGAAGAACCAAGTGAAATACATTTAGGTGCCTGGCAAAAACATGCCTCTTCTGCCAGGCCTATGGATAATTAAAACCATCTATGGCCTTTTAAACTGGGGGTGGGCTATTGTTTTGTTTGTCACTATGTTATGTATTTTTGTGTTTTTATATCACCCTCGTTTTTCAAAATCCTGAAATAAACGGACAGAGTTTTCCTCCCTTTCTCGTAACAAGCGGACTCGTGGACATCCTATGAAGCTGCATGTTGGAATATTCAAGACAGATAAAATAAAGTACTTCTTTAAGCAGCACAAAGTCCAAACTATGGGACTCACTCCCACTGGGGGCAGCGCTGGTGACCAACTTAGATGGCTTTAAAATAAGATTGCTACTGTTACTCATTTCATTTCTACATCGCTTTATATTTTTAAGAAAAAATCATGGAAGAGAGGGCTATTGACGGCTACTAGCCATGCTGGTTACGTTCTACTCCCACTTTTGGAGACAGTATGCATCTGAATACCAGTTGCTGAGAGTCACAAGGAGCGAGAGAGCTGCCTTGTCCTGCTTGCGGGGTTGCCTTGTAGGCACCTAGTTGAGCACAATGAGAAGAGGATGCTGAACTTGGACAGCAGCCCAGCTCTCCTTAGGTTCTTAAAATGTTTTAATCTTATTGCATAGTAGAATCTCAAAATCTCTGCAAAGTGCCCAGTTAACACCAGAGTTTTACAAGGCCCTTCTCAGCAGAGATATGTTCTATTGTGTGCTTTAGGATCTGGAGAAAAACTGATTGAAATTCCGCACAAAGAAGAAGCCTGTTGAAGCAGTAAGGATAGAGTTTGGTACCTTTTATAGATGAAATATATCCTTCAGCGGAAAATAGTCCCAAACGTATTTCGTCTATGAATGTGGGGGCCACGGAAGTCTTCACAGCATTCCACAACTCTAAAACAGCAAACAACAAAGGAAGAGGTGAAAACACACCCATAACTTGCTGTAAGACATAGCCCTGTGAAGAGAGATTAGTTAAATTTACCTAACAGTGTGGATGACAGCAAAAGCATGAAGCAAAGTCTTTTTTCAAAACCAGGCTGGCAGCACCTGACATGAACCATCTTGAGCATTTTGATGCCTTTTAGTTGTAGCCTTACTAGCTTATTTCCCCATGTAGCCAACAGATGAAACTTTCCTCATGACTGATTGGGAAAAGCTTCAGCTGCAAAATTTATTATAAAACTGTTAAAAGCAGGAGAACCTTGCCAGTATTTTTTTTAAAAAAACTTATTTTCAAAAAAAACTTTGACCAGCTGGTGACAGCCCAGTAGCTGCTTCCCAAATTCCCATATAAAAGCAGTATCATAGAGGCTCCTGCAAAACAAAAAACGTCTGGGAGGTGGGGTGGTGGAAATAATCATTGGCGGAAAGTTCATTAGGCATCAAAGAAGCAGCCTGGCCAAGATCACTTGCTTCAAAGCCCACGTTTATCTTCAGCCTCAAAATCAAGGCTATTAAAAAAGCACCTCACTATTCAACCAACCAAATTATGTCCAAAACTAACTCCAGTAAAATGAATATGATATGGAAAATAAAAGAGATATTCTCAGATAGGAGTGTAGTGGGACAGGTCTCAGCTATTAACAAAAAAAGCTTAACATGGGACAAAGATAAATCACAGCACCTGCACTAACAGACTCCAGGTAAAAAAAAGGTAAAGGACCCCTGGTCTGTTAAGTCCAATCAAAGGCGACTATGGGGTTGCGGCGCTCATCTTGCTTTCAGGCCGAGGGAGCCAGCGTTTGTTCACAGTTAGTTTTCCAGCTCATGTGGCCAGCTGAACGAAACCGCTACTGGCCCACAGAGGACCATGACAATTGCCAGAGCGCACGGAAACGCCGTTTACCTTCCCACCGGAGTGGTACCTATTTATCTACTTGTACTGGCGTGCTTTCAAACTGCTAGGTTGGCAGGAGCTAGGAAAGAGCAACAGGAGCTCACTCTGTTGCGGGGATTCGAATTGCCAACCTTCCGATCAGCAAGCTGAAGAGGGACCACAGCACCACCCGCGTCCCAGACTCTAGGTACTGTATTGTCGACAGTCCAAAGACTTCCCAAAATCCAAATCATGCACATGTACACAACCTGCCAAACAACATTTTCAAGGAGTAACACAAACACAGGCAACAGACTGGGCAAACACCATCATATCAACCCTCTGTAATGTCTTGGCATATTTCCCTTCAGGCACCTTCATTCCAAGTTGCATTCCTAATTTCAGAAAGTCATCTCTAATGTTATTCAACTTCATTTTATTAAGTTTGTTTCACAAATGCGCGCACACATTTGCGAAGGCAACTAGGGACACAGGCTTACATCCAAGACTCTTGGAACAAACTACCTGAATAGCCCAGTACTAAGTGATTCAGATGAAAGTTTATGTGAAAGATCATGAAGTAATGCATAACCTGTCACTCTTGTAGTTTCAGGATACATATTTGAATATGTAGCTGGGTGCATTGCAGTGAAAGAGAGAACACATGCAAAAGCACAGAGGTGGGCATGAATGAAGATTCTTCTTCTTTGGCAATCACTTGTAGCCGAGTAAGATTGTCCTCCATAAACACAATTTTAACAATGGGTCCGTAAGTGACTGCGGAGGCCAATTCTGGATCCACACGTCTTTCCACAGTGGATCCGGGCGGGAGTTGATCACAGTGTGGATTTGCCAAGCGTGCCTTCCTCTTAGCACGAGGATACATGGACAGAAATCTAGCTGTTAAAGGAGATCATTCAGTTGGTGTTTAATCAAGTTACAAAGGGCTTGCTGAGGAACACTGTCAGAATGGGCTACAAATGACACCGTCAAGAATGGATTAAGAAGTGAAGGAGGATTCATTAGGAGAGCAGAGGTAGTAGTAGTAGTAGTAGCAGCAGCAGCAGGAGGAGGAGGAGGAGGAGGAGGAGGAGGAGGAGAAAGGTAAAAGGTAAAGGTAAAGGAACCCTGGACGCTTAAGTCAAAGGCGACTATGGGGTTGCGGCGCTCATTTCGCTTTCAGGCCAAGGGGGCTGGTGTTCATCCACAGACAGCTTTCCAGATCATGTGGCCAGCATGACGAAACCGCTTCTTGCGCAATGGGACACCATGACGGAAACCAGAGCGCACGGAAACACCGTTTAGCTTCCTGCCACAGCAGTACCTATTTATCTACTTGCACTAGTGTGCTTTCGAACTGCTAGGTTGGCAGGAGCTGGGACAGAGCAACAGGAGCAACGGGGATTCGAACCGCCGACCTTCTGATCGGCAAGCCCAAGAGGCTCAGTGGTTTAGACCACAGCGCCACCCGCATCCCCCAGGAGAAAGGACTGTGAGATGACTCACAGGGAGAGAAGAACATCAATAGAAGTTGCATGTCTTCTGTTTCTTAGCCTTATGAAGTCTTCAGCAGGTGACTCAAAGTTGATTTTGCAACTCTGGCCACCCAGGTTCTAGGTGATGCTCAGCAACCTGGGAGAATTCCAGACATTTTCCAACATTACTCGGGGCCTGGGGGGATTCCATATAGCCTTGTGCAGACTCAGACCAATGTTCATTTAGTCCAACATGCTATTTCTAGCAGCAGCCAGCAAAACGCCCCATCAAAGCTCACCAGAGAGGACACAAATGTGGCTGTTTTCAACATTAATCACATAAACACATAATCTGAATGCACTCATAAAGACAAAACAAAAATAAGCAGGCCAAAGAGAAGGAGCGCCTAGACCATCTCCAGAGAGCTGAGTGACAGTGCTCACCTAAGCCTCTAATATCACCCCCATCATGCACACTACCACTATCCCTTGCACATCTCGATCCATCACCCAACTCTTGTGTCACCAGGGGAAAGAGTCTCCTTTTCAGAGGGGGGATTTTCTTGTGCCACAAACAGACCTTGTTCCCGAGCTTACATAAGAACGTAAGAATAGCCTGTGGTGCCTGTCAGTAGCTATGCTTCATATGTTAATGGGTGGCAGAAAAATGCTGTTTTTCAGAGCTTCCTTTTTTCTCTCTTGTCGGAATGAAGGTTCATCACTAACGCAGCAGGAATGGAAACCTATGCATTTCTGAGAGCTAAGAATAAGATGAACTGAAATGGGCAAGTATCTCCCCATCCCATAACTCATGGCAGAGGCTGATGCTAAAATCTGTTAAACTAGCTGGCATGCAGGCTCTCCCCCCTCTCTCTGTCACACACACACAACACACCCCTTCTCAATCGATTCTTCCCCCATGCCTGCTGGAAGGTTATTTCCTCTTACAGTGGGGAGGCAGCAATGCCTGCAGCCTAGTGATTTTAGAAGGCACAAAAGGAGAAATGTACAGATATGTGGCCATTGGCCACAGACAGTGTTTCACCCCTATCATCCAACCTTGTCTTCTGGGTTCTCTTGCTTTAAATAAATAAATAAAATCCCAATTCCTGCATGATACTCCTTGTTGCCTTTCATAGCCAAGACTGTTTAAGGAAGCAACATCTCACATCCCTTCACACAAATTAGGACCCATCACTCAATTTACCTAATCGGCAGGTTGCTCCTTAACTCTGTTTGTCATCACAACCAGGTTGTCAAAAAGCATTAAGGGGTATGGATTTTTACCATATTTTCAAATCAACGCAGGCTCACTATACAAAATCCTGACTATACTCCTGAGTAAGCTCAACAGTTCTTAGTGAACTGGTCACAATGACTGCCAGTCTGTTACTGGCCACAAATCAAGGTTCTGCTTTTAGCAATCAAAAGTCCTAAACAACTTGGGATGAGGCTATCCAAGGGACTGTCGCCTTGTCCACTCTATGGGGAACTCAGAGTACCATAAGCCTGAGAGATACATTTAGCCCAGGCATCCCCAAACTGCGGCCCTCCAGATGTCTTGGCCTACAACTCCCATGATCCCTAGCTAGCAGGACCAGTGGTCGGGGAAGATGGGAATTGTAGTCCAAAACATCTGGAGGGCCGAAGTTTGGGGGTGCCTGGATTAGCCTATGCAAGAAACCAAGGCTTTTCAGGCAGGTGCCTCGCATGATGGTGTTTAGGTATATACTGAATACATGTTTGTTTACAAAGGTATTCCCTGAGGTGTAACCCAGCCATTTGTGAAAGATCAATTTTATATCTGATAAAACTGTTTCATCGTTTTTAGAGTTTGTATGCACAGTTTTATTGTTTTAGTTTGTTGAATTGATTTTATTGTTTTACAGCTTTATTGTTTTTACTCTGCACACCATTTTGAAGGCTTTATACTGTGAAATATACATTTGTTTATTATTATTAATAATAATAGCAATAGTATAAGTGCAGGGGTCAGCAACCTTTTTCAGCCATGGGCCAGTCCACTGTCCCTCAGACCATGTGGTGAGTAAGACTATTTGGGGGGGGGGGGGAGAATGAACGAATTCCTATGCCCCACAAATAACCCAGAGATGCATTTTAAATAAAAGGACACATTCTACTCATGTAAAAACACGCTGATTCCCGGACCCTCCATGGGCCGGACTGAGAAGGTGATTGGGCCGCATCCGGCCCCCGGGCCTTAGCTTGCCTACCCCTGATTAAGTGCAAGCCATTCTGGGTGTGTATTTTGTGTGGCATAAATTCACTGGGAAACATTAACTGAATTTCAAATCCAAGTTTGATCCTCCCCTTTCTTTTTAAACTAGGAGGACTTAAGACTGAGGGGGATCTTGTGCTTCAACACAACTGAACCTTTGAGCCCCACCTTCCACAGGGGCAGTAATAAACTTTGGTTACTGGAAGGATATTTGATTTGGTTGTGTTTCTTCACCTGTGCTTTTGGGGGGGGGAGTTTTGCAATTAAATGAAATCCCTCTCTCGACTTGCAGGATGTGGACACAATTATTGGCAAGAGTCTGAGGATGTGTACTTTTCCCACAGATGCTGTCTGGCTAGATTTATAGCCGGTAGAAGCAGGCTGGCACGTTGAGGAGAATGAAAAGGCATTTGTAAAGGGACTCCTTTTGGGGGTGGGGAAGAAGAGCACGCATGGGAACAAAAAATATATATAATACCATAGGGGAAGAGGTGACACACCCAGGGGACATATTAACTGAGATAAAAGTCTATTCTATGGAAAGTGACTTCAGATGATTTGCATGTTAACACATGCAGCTCAGAATCCTGGAAACCAAGCAAAGTTGCAGGACTGGGGGGTGGGGAATGCAAGCATCAATTGAGTGCAAAAACTTAGCAACTGGGAAGGAAGCTAAGTGGTTGAGTTGCTGACTGAGGCTGAAAAACTATCATTCTCTTTAATCCAAAATAATTCTCATCCTCCTAGTTCACATCTTAAAAATATTCACCATAATATACTTGTTCT
Source organism: Zootoca vivipara (assembly GCF_963506605.1). NCBI lineage: Eukaryota > Metazoa > Chordata > Lepidosauria > Squamata > Lacertidae > Zootoca > Zootoca vivipara. The sequence continues at coordinate 96,600,387 of NC_083279.1, forward strand.
CCAAGAGTACAAAAGGTATTTAAATAAGGGTATTTAAAAGACAAGTGCTGTGCATTATCTTGTCCCTGTGCTGTGACCCAAATTCCCCAGTGTCATAACCTGCCTCAGGACCAGAAATGGGAACCATGGTTTCGAAGAGATTGCCAGTTCTGACTTGGAGCCAAGGGATGGTTCGTGGCAATCACAGATGCCAGATGTAAATGTAGTAGTTAGTGTTGGTCCAGGACTGGGGAGACCTGGGTGTAAATCACAGAACCATTGAATTCCTCGTAAGAAAACTGTTAGTACATTTGCAAAGCTAAGCGGTGCCCAATATGGTTTCAAACTGGATGCCCCCCCCCGCATGCTGAGATTCCTGCATTGCAGTGGGTTGGACTAAAGGCTGCTTGGTGCACCTTCCAACTCTACAATTCTCTGATTCTCTGAAGTCTACTGGGTGACCTTGGGCCATTATCTCTCAACCTAACCCTCCTTCACATGGTTATGGGGAGGATTAAAATTGAAGGGGGCCAAATACACTATCCTGAGCTCCCATGAGGAAAGGGATATAAATGTTATAATAAATAAGAAGTCTACTTGACATCAGTCTCAGAGTGTGGCAGCTCTGAAAAAAGCAAATTCCATGCCAGTGATCATTAAGAAAGGAACTAAAACCACTATGAGAACAGGATGCTGGATTAGGCGTCTGATCCAGAAGGCTCTTCCTGGGTCCTTAAAATTTAGAGATGTCCAAAAAATTGCCAAAGCTCTGGCTCAGATTTGAGCTCTGAGGCCCATTAAAAACCTACCTCAAAGGAGAGGAGAGCTTCACAAGCTCCCAAATTCTTCTCCAGCTTGGGGAAAAAATCCCAACCAGAGAAGAATTCCAAGCTTATCCACCGCATGTAACCAGAGAGGGAAATAAGAACATCTGAACTCCTTCTTTCTTCTATTCACTCAGTGAGTATAATTTAAAGGGATGAGAGGAAGGGGTTTAAGGGGGGCAATTCCCAGAGTAAAACTGGCTCAGAAAAACAAATCTTTTCTGACTTTTGAGGGAAGAGCACCACTTGTTTCCAAGCCATTCCAATTTGCCCATCTCAATGAAAAATATTGCTAACTTTCATGTGGTCACTACCCCATACTCCCAGAAATAATGAGCCCATGAGATGTGGGCTGCAAGACAATGCACACTATGGCTGAATGAATGTTGTACCAAATTATTTGCTCTTCAGCAGCTCTTATTTTCCATCTGCACCAGGAGACGGTTGTGGCAGCAGAAATCTCCACAGGTGAAAGCTAAGGCCATTCTGTTCATCAGAACACAGCACTTCAAAAGACCATGTATTATGTGTTCATGAAAAGATACACTGACTGCAGTTTTACACAAAGTGGTCACATTCCAGTGACAGAGAAAGAAATGCAGCCAAAGCAGAAATACGTTCTTTCTCACACACATGCTCAGCCACTTTTCTTCTAGGACTTGCTGTTGTTTTAATAATGGCATTCGATGTGTACAGAGACAGCTTCATTTTCAATATTATATTATGTGTTTGTTTAGGTCAGGGACTCAACTCCCATACCTATCCTACAGCATAGGATCCACTCTGAATTTTACGCAACCCACACACAGCCTCATCTTTTTAACACTGAACATGGTTTAGCATTGCATGCAAATGCAACCCGTGAGTTAGTACCAACGGACAGCTTCAGAAATTACAACTGCATATTAATCTCATCTCCCAAGTGAGAACACCCAGGACCTTAGAAAACCATTGTTGTGTTGAACACACAATTGAAGCAAAAAAGGGAAGGGGACTAAGGGGGGGGGGGCAGTCCAATGTTTAAATAAAACATGTGTTTTACTTAAGATGAAATAGTTGCACAACACAACCATAAAATCTCCCTTGTCTTTTAATATTCTGAACTTTTAACAGAGCTGTAGGTGTCTTCTCTGCTCATCACAACGAATTTCCAACCATGCTACCATTTCCACTGCTTAAGTTTATGATGTAGAAAGAAAAGTTTGTCATCCATAAAAGATGCCAATCCATTAAGTCGCCCCTCTTAATCAGAACCTCATTTTGGAACTCAAATGTTTTCTGCACACAGATCTCCTCAGGCTCTTTCTCTCAACTGATTATTTGATGGTTTTAGGCATCATTATCCCTTATGCATTCTCAGCAATATTTTAAAGTGTGCCATGCCAGGATTATAAATTACTGAGACAATAAAAAAAATCACAATTTTCTCTGTAATTATTAATTCATCCTCCACCTGCAAGTACAAAACCCCAGCTCCAATAAAGCACTAGATGTATTTTCAATCTGTTATTTATAAAACACAGAACAGAGAGATCTTATCCCTTTAGGGGCCTCTGTTTGTACAGTCCAAACAAACCACCCATCTATATAAATTTCCCTCTAGCACTGTCATGAGTACAACAGAAAACCACGTTTGTAAACTTGTTTACTAGCTCTGCCACTTTCTGCTGCAATGTGAAATTTATTTATTTCTTAATTTAATAAATTTACATCCAGCCTTTCAGGGAAACTTCCTTGCAAGCTGACTTACAACAATATATTACAACAACACATTTGCAACATCATAAGGGAAAATAGCTAAAAATAAAACCACACAATCATAATAAAATTAAACAGCAGCACTAGCAGGTGGTCATCAAAGGATCCAGTCCAGGACAGTGTACTCTCAGCTAGAGGTATGGTATACAAGTTACTACAGTTAAGCACTCACGTAATAGCCATAAGGAATTGTATGCAGGTGAGGAGGAATCTTTGATTTTAGCTATAAGAATCAGACTCTGGTTCTTCCCATCCTTAGTCCTCCCTTCCCCTCCCCTCTTCCCCTCCCCTTTAATGCCTAGCCACACACTTACCCATCCCATCCCAGAAGGGTTTCATCCGAGTGAATAAAGTGGCAATTAACTTCCGTGTTGTACACAATTTGCAATTCTGCTCTGTCTATAAAAGGACTAGTAAAAATGGTGCATGCTATTAACTTTTCCAGACTTATTCACAAAGCGTGTTGGTCTGACGTAGTCGAAACAAAACAAAAAAAATTCCTTCCAGTAGCACCTTGGAGACCAACTAAGTTTGTCATTGGTATGAGCTTTCGTGTGCATGCACACTTCTTCAGATACGAAGATTCTTGTGCATGCACACAAAACCTCATACCAATGACAAACTTTGTTGGTCTCTAAGGTGCTACTGGGAGGAATTTTTTATTTTTATTTCGTTCCTTCTAAGCCAATATTGTTTCCCTTAACTGACAGCTGTCCTCCAGTGTCTCATTCTTCCAAGTCCTGATACCCAAGAGATGCCGAGTGCTGAATCAGAGACCTTCTCCGTGCAGAGCAGATGTTCTACACTAAGCTATGGCCCCTCCCCTAATTAAGAGCACTACTTGTTGCATCAAGCTCCTGTGGCACCCAATTAGGTAATGACACCAAAGAGGCACTCCTAATTAATAAGGAAGTCCTCCACAAGCCTATACACATGTGGATATCTCAACCAGAGCCCAAGACAGCTGACTAGATTATTCCTCTTTAAAAACACTCAAGGTGGCACACAATTAACTCCAGAGGAGGAGTACTCTGTGAAGGCAATTCTTTTGAGAGGCTTGTATTTCTCTCAGCAATGTTCAGCTGCTAAATAGGCTACACAAGGAATTCAATGCAAAATAATTGCGATGACCAATAAAAAATAAGCCACATCATTGAGATATAGACAATGTAATCTCCAGAGGGAGAGACAACAGACTGTCCTAGTCTGTTGAAGCCACAATAGAGTCTCGTAGCATGTTAAAGTCAGACAAATTTTATTATGGCACAGACTTTCATGGACTAGAATGCCCTTCATTAGATGCCTGAGTTTCCTGCATTGTGGTCCATGGATGCATGTAGTAGATTAGGAAGGAACTGGTAAGCTACTTGCCTAGAAGGAATTGTTGCTTGGCCCTGGAAATTCTAAGGAATGGAGAGCCCCCAAAAGATAATCTAATTTTATGTATTTATATAAATCTCCAGCATCCCCTTCTTCCCTAGGCTCCAGGGGGTAAAACAATGATACAGGCACACTTAAATAATCTTAATGATCATACAACCAACCACTACAAGCAGGGCTGTCTTAAGCATTTGCGGCGCCGGGGTGCAAACATCTGCCCGGCGCCCCCCCTGGTTGCCCAGTCCCAGGTGTGCAGGAGGGCGGAGCCAGCCAGCCGCCTCAGTATCTCGCTGGCTTGCCTGAACTCGCGGCGTAGAGCCGCCCACAGCAAAAGAGCCCGTCATGGCGCTCTTCCCCACTAAACTCTCGTGCCCGAGAGCCCCGCACCCCTAGCATCTATGGGTAAGATGGCCCTGACTACAAGGAAGTTTGCAAGGGGGGCCTGCAATAATATGTTGACTGGTAGTTTGCTCCAGACGGTTATGGCCAGATTGCTAAGCGCTTTTCCAGGATACTGGAAACTGGCTAAGATGTGGCCCTCCAAATGGACTTGGATCAGCTCCAGCTAGCATGGGCAGTGACCAAAGATGATGCAGTCCAACATCTGGAGGGCTGTGGGTTAGCCGCTCTTGATTTGTTTATCTATCATGTTTCTCCAAAAATAAGACACTGTCTTATATTTATTTTTCCTCAAAAAAACAACAACACTATGGCTTATTTTCAGGGGATGTCCTATTTTTTCCCCTCCTCCATTCTATCCCAGTTCCTGCCTCTCCCCACTGACAGTTTCTTCCCTCCCAGACACACAAAACCCCACACCATTTGAGTTATAGTGGTGCTGTTTTATGAGGCAGTTCATCCTCCTTGGGGTTACCCCCACCCTGCCTGCAGATTTCTTTGTATTCTGCAAACCCTGACACCTCTTCCAATACCATTTTCTTATTTGTGTGTGGTGCCATTTTTGCTACAATAAGAGAAAGCACAGGAAAAATTGAATTGTTACTGGCATATACAGAGGAAGAGGAGTAAGATACTTACACATCCTCTGAAGCAAACCTACATCACCCTGTTCTTCCACTGTGTAAACACCTCAGACAAGGCAATGATTCTGAAACACCCAAAACGTGAAAAAGCTCGACTCAATCAATATGAATAGGGACAAGTGGCACGCAAACATTAGGCACCTAACCTGAGAGACAAATCCCTAGCATTCCTTTATACAAACATTTCCTAACTTCTTGCTCACCCTATTCTGAAAAAAACAAAAACAGGCAACTCCCGTGTTTCATTAAAATGCACTAAACAGCTTGCACACACACTTATACATGCATATTTTACACACGCCTACCAAATACAACCAAAGAGTCTTAGATTTTTCCCCCTACATAACAAACAGATCAGACAGCATCCAACATCAATCTCAGACACGGCAAGGAATATGATCCGTTCAAAGCTTGCAGTACTTTGAGATATGGAAGAGACTTGCAGGAGAAAGTATCTCGGGGACATAATTCTTGAAACACTCAGGACTTAAGCTGCCTCGACTGCTGTCAGATGCTTACGGGCTAGATAATGGAATACATAAGGCACACCCAGAACAGCTGCAGCCCAACACATCATGCAGAGCACAGGAGATAAACATTTATTTAATCCACCCTATAAACATGAAAGGAAGTAACTTCTCTGTCTACTTAGAAAATCCTCTCCAGAAAACCTTTTATGAGCAACTCCCTATTATCACCTTCCAGGGAAAATTCACAATGGCGAGGTGTCAAGACCAGGACTGGCATTCAGTCACAGAGGGCACTTGCTGAAGGTCCTAGGGCCCCTAACTGGCCCAACCTGCCACCCATTCACTCATCACTCGGCCAGACTCCCACCCACAGCAGCTGCTCAGCTCACCTCTGTCCTGACAGCTTCTTCACCACCTCCCTGCAAAAAGGCCAAGATGATCTTTCCAGAGGCTGGCATTATGGGCAAAGTGGCCAGGCATCACCTGTGCTCCTGCAGTGGTTTGCCACAACAGCTGGGAAGGCTCTTAAAATATAGAAATTTTTAGAGCTTTTTCAGAAACACATAGGTTTTTTAAGTCTTTCTAGCAAGCTGTGATAGCGGCACAGGTATTCTCCTGGCCACCTCTTGGCCCTTTCACAGAGTCCAGACAGTGGATTAAAGGGTAGGTCTATCCTAACAGCTTTATCAACCATAATTTGGCACCAGCAGGACACTTCAATTATGCAAAGTTGCTGCAGCAATATAGGTCACAACATATATAAGGTGGCCTTTGCTATTGGCAAATATTTCTTCATGTCTTCCCAAGAGCAACGGTAACACACATTTCTAAATTGCAACTCAGCCTTTTAATCACAGGGCTATCATGAATTCTTACTCAGGGAGACTAGCCAGTTACCTAGTAACCACCTGGCAGCGGAAAGCAAGAGAGAATGGACTGTGTGTTGGGCTAATTACCAAACCATATGGGAAACACTAGACTAGATCTGCAGAGGATAAAAAGAGTAGATTAGCTAGCATATTATAAAAATTAACCACAACAGGAGACTTTTGAGCCAAAATACGCGAGCTATTTCCATGAGAATAAAATCACAGGCATTTATGAGTCCTGTGGATCACACTATCATTAAAAACAAGCAACCCATTTAAGCAACTATTTGTAAGATAAAAGAGCATTACCGGTATTGTATTTATTATTCCATCCACTGCAGCAAACGGTTTTAGACTGAATGATCGTTTACCAGAAGGAGCAATTTCTAGGAAATTGCAGTTCAAACCTCCATCTTATTACTCCCTTTGTGATGTGCAGATATAGTCCATGGGAAAGAAGAAGAAAAATCGCAAAGCAACATACATAAACTAGCCTCTTATGACACAGCATCTGCAACGGTAAGGGCTTATTTTACTGTATCAATGTCTGTGTTTTCATAAGATAGAATTTCTAAGTCTGGAAAAAGAGCCGACTTGTAACCCAGCTGCAACACTGTCTGAGCAGGGAGATCTTGGCTTCAATTGTTTATGCTCAAATAACCTCTAGGTTATACTGCTGCAATGTGTTATATGCAGAGCTGCATTTGAAGAGAGTTCAGAAATTATAGCATAGATTAGAACAGGCACCCCCAAACGGCGGCCCTCCAGATGTTTTGGCCTACAACTCCCATGATCCCTAGCTAACAGGACCAGTGGTCGGGGAAGATGGGAATTGTAGTCCAAAACATCTGGAGGGCCGAAGTTTGGGGGTGCCTGGATTAGAACATGGTGGCTAGACTGGTAACTGGGACAGGAAGGCAGGAACATTTAGCACTAGTTCTGGCCCACACTGGTTGACAATCTGTTCTCTGGGCCCTATTCAGAGTGCTGGTTTGACCTACAACGTGGAACCTGCCCAGACTCCAAGATCACCATTTGAGGCCCATCTCTGCACATCACCTCCAAGGGAGGCCTGGGAGACAGCAACAAGATTATGGTCCTTTTCTGTAATACGTTTCCGAGCACAATTCAAAGTGTTGGTGCTGACCTTGAAAGCCCTAAACGGCCTCGGTCCAGTATAGCTGAAGGAGCGTCTCCACCCCCATCGTTCTGCCCGGGCACTGAGATCTAGCACCGAGGGCCTTCTGGCGGTTCCCTCGCTGCGAGAAGCCAAGTTACAGGGAACCAGGCAGAGGGCCTTCTCGGTAGTGGCACCCGCCCTGTGGAACGCCCTCCCACCAGATGTCAAAGAGAAAAACATCTGCCAGACTTTTAGAAGACATCTGAAGACAGCCTTGTTTAGGGAAGGTTTTAATGTTTAACAGACCATTGTATTTTAATATTTTGTTGGAAGCTGCCTAGGGTGGCTGGGGAAACCCAGCCAGATGGGCAGGGTATAAATAATAAATTATTATTATTAATTATTATAATAGCTCCCCATCTTGTTGGAAGCCGACCAGAGTCGCTGGGGCAACCCTGTCAGATGGGCAGCATATAAATAATAAATTATCATCATCATCTATGCTCTCTCCAGGGAGGCCTGCCTGGCACCACTGTCATCATTCCAGTGCCAGGCAAAGCTTTTTATGGCTATTTCCCAAGGGTTTGCACAGCACCAACAACTGAATGTTTTTATTTTACACTTTATTCTATGACTCAAAGTCACTCCTTCTAGATAAATACAGAGTGAACATTTAAGTGGCGATGCGCAATCACTCTGGGAGGAGGAGAATGGGAGCTCAAACTCTTGGGTTTGGTAGAGCAGTTTCAGCTGTCCTGTCCCCATCTGTTTATCAGGTAGCTCAAAGTCGGTTCATAGCAGTACTGCTGTTTTGCAAATGGCAGCTTGCTACATTTGGGGCTGATCAGAGACACTGAAATGCCAAGGCATTTTCAATGGAAAGACTTCTGTTTCATTATCAGTTCCACATTATAATATGCTAAGACTACATTTGGTAGTCTTCTGGGTTATGATACATCTGCATAATTTGCCTTCGAGGATATCTGGGAGGGCATTATCAACTTTGATAAGAAGGGCTGGAGGAATCACTTATCCCATTTGAAAACAATTATCATTTTGTTTCCTTGGGCTTAATTCAGCTATGATTTGTTAATGCACTCAGATGTGACGCTAACGGTGTGATACAGATTACAAAATTAATAGCAATTGTGCAGTACAAAACCAAGTGCAAGAAATCTATAGAGCCCACATAATAAAGTTTAGTAATAAAATAATTACAAAGTGAGATTATATCACTTTAAACTTTTTAATAAGTTCAGTAAATACAAAAGGACATCTTGATTCTGATCTCATCAGTCCCTCCATCACAGTTGTTTTGTGAACAAGTCAGAGGGGTCAGGCTGAGGGAATTGGGCAGACAGGAAGACAGCCAAGATCTCTTGGGACATGGCTACCAACTCCCCATTTGGGCTCTTGGGAAGCTGTGCTTGCTCCCTTCAGAGCAAGTACAATTTCGCTGCTCTCTGTAGGACTAAGACAAGAGTCTCTGTGTTGCTTTCCACAGCTGGTACATTCACCGGTGACACGAGAGATTCATATACGTAAAAAGGGATCCACAATTCCACATGCCATGGTGTGCATTTGACCCCTGTTGGATACAGATTGCCTAGCCACAGCTATTCATGTCCTAGTAATTTCGGGGTGGATCACTCCAATGTGCTTTATGCGGGGCAATGTACTTTTATGAGGCACACCATCAATATGCTGATGACACCTAGATCTACCTGTTCCATCCGAATCAGGAGTGGCGGTTGAGCTGCTGAGCCATGGCCTGGAGGCAATTATGGGTTGGATGTGAGCCAATAAACTGAAGCTGAATCCAGACAAGGTAGATGTGCTATGTATTTGGGGTTCTTAAGTACAGGAAGTAGAAATGCTACTAGGTATGGACAGGGTTGAACAGGGTCATTATTTGGGGTGGTCTTTGATGCAGTACTGTCCCTGAAGCCCAGGTGGTTTCAGGTTGCCAGGAGTACCCATTTTGAACTGTTGTACCCTGACTTCTCTAGGGTGAAGGGGGGGTAAGGCACATACGTAATAAATAAATATGTTTCTCTAATCCAATATAAACACTAGGATTTTGAAAACTCAGATACCTCTATTGTTATATTACTTATGATAAAGGTAAAGGGACCCCTGACTGTTAGGTCCAGTCGTGGATGACTCTGGGGTTACGGTGCTCACCTCGCTTTACTGGCCGAGGGAGCCGGCATTTGTCCGCAGACAGCTTCCGGGTCATGTGGCCAGCATGACTAAGCTGCTTCTGGCGAACCAGAGCAGTGCACAGAAACACCATTTACCTTCCAGCCACAGAGGTGCCTATTTATCTACTCGCACCTTGACGTGCTTTCGAACTGCTAGGTGGGCAGGAGCAGGGACCAAGCAACAGGAGCTCACCCCATCACGGGGATTCGAACCGCTGACCTTCTGATAGGCAAGCCCTAGACTCTGTGGTTTAGACCACAGCGCCACCTGTGTCCCACTATATATGTAGGTGCTAATTTTGTACGTTGGAACTCATTATAACCTAAAACAAATGGGTAGGCAAATATATCACTGTTGATAAAGCGGATGGTCTGCTTATGGGAAAATCTACCCTGAGGTGCTTCTATTAACATGGCAGGATCAGGCAATTAGTTTTTAACCTTGTTTAAATTTAAGAACGTCTTCTTAACTGGATTATGGACAAATTAACTGGCTTGAGGCTTTACATGACTACACAGACCAATACCCCAGAGAGATAAAAATAGAAAGCTTATTAAGACATAAAGATAAGCAGGCAAAGTCCTATGGGGTACAGAGTCAATGAGCCTGGGGGGAAATGTTGATCTGGTCAAATGTTCATAGTTTTACGAATCCCTAGGAAAAACACTACTCAAATTAGGTACCACTAACCTTGCTGGTAAGGGATTTCTACGTGGTCAAAATAATCATATTGGCCTGAGGCTTGCAGACCTCTTAGGCCTCCCCTGCGCAGGAGAATAAGATAATTTAGCAAGTGCTTGCTCAAGTACTAACTTTAAGAGAAACAAGGACCATGATGGGAATTAGCATGACCTTCTTCATAGTGGCCCCTGAGTTGAGCTGCAAAATTTTACCTCAGTATTTTCATTGAGGAACCTGTATAAAGCTCATTGACATTGCTTAACGTCTGGAGATTGCAGAGGTTTCAAACTTTACTGCTGCTTTTGGAACAGGGTGCTAGAATTAACTTGGTGTGTTATATTTATGGTTTCCTATGTAATTAAAGAGTTATTAATAATTATATTGGGATCCTTTTTTCCTGTCATGAATTGCCTAGAGCTTACCAAGAGGCAGGATACAAGTGTTATAAAACAAATAAAGAGTCTGACATCTGAAGCTCTGCTATTTTTCACTTCCATTTCAATTAACAGCAAAAGGCCAAGGGAAGATATGATTGTGCCGCTGTGGCTGCCACTTCATTTTTGTTATCTGCAACATTATTTTTTATGCTAATTTTAGTGTTTTGTATTTTAGGTACCTTTCATAGTTATTTTCAGCAGCTGCTTTGAAAGGCCCATTTCTAAATTAAGACACGCATTTAACTATTTTTTTTAAAAAAAAATCTAACCTAAAATCCTTCCTTGAACATAACGGCAATTTATTGTTCTCTGTATTTTCCAAGCAGTCTCAAACCTGCACCTAATGGCTTTCAATTAGCAGATCTAAAAAAACCAAAATATGGATTTCATTAGGAGAAATGTGAAACAAAAATAGTATCCTATTCCTCAACAGTTCACATTCAGGTAGGTAGCCATGTTGGTCTGACACAGTCAAAATAAAAAATAAAATATGTTCTGGGTATAAGCTTTCGTGGGCATGCACACTTCTTCCGATCAGTAGCACCTGAAGATACATGAAGAACTGTGCATGCTACTGTACAATTTTCTCAACAGTCCAGTTAGCAGTCCTTGACAGAGTCAAAATCAACTTGCTTTGAAGGGCTAAAGGTAAAGGTAAAGGGACCCCTAACCGTTAGGTCCAGTCGCGAACGACTCTGGGGCTGCGGCGCTCATCTCGCTTTATTGGCCGAGGGAGCCGGTGTACAGCTTCCAGGTCATGTGGCCAACATGACAAAGCTGCTTCTGGCGAACCAGAGCAGTGTACAGAAACGCCATTTACCTTCCCGCCAGAGCGGTTATCTACTTGCACTTTGACGTGTTTTCGAACTGCTAGGTTGGCAGGAGCAGGGACCGAGCAACAGGAGCTCACCCTGTTGCGGGGATTCGAACTGCCAACCTTCTGATCGGCTGGTACCTCCTAAATGCAACAGCCTGTTATTCCTGGCTCTCTAGGGAACACCTGTGGTGTATCTTTGTCATCACAGGGATTCAAAGAGGGGAGAGACACTACAGTGGAAGTGATCATCACCTTAAGAGTTTATCGGCCCTTCAGTGAAAGGAAGCTGTGGAAGTTATGCTATCATCCGGAACAACAAGCTGCTTCCCTGCAACCAGTCACCTGGCCCCAGGCTCCCTAAGACCCACAAGCCCCCTTTCAGACTCTAATGCCTTGAGAGTGATGTTCCTGCCCCTGGGGTGTGGAGAAGTGGGATGAACCCTGAAGATCACAGCCAAATTTCACATGTGCTTGGGAAGTTAGTAAAAGTTACTGAAAGCTTACTCTGGCTGACTTTGCATTCTTTCTGAAATTGTCGAGCTTAATGGGGGGGATTTGTTAATTAGCATTCTGCTATCTGAATTGCTTGGGTTTAATTACCAAGGGCTGATTAACAATGTCTCATACTCAAGGCACATTTATGTAGTCCCAATATTTTTTTCTCGGGGGTGGGGGAAGAAAACCTAAGCTCATCACGACACTAGACAGGAACCACCACACTTCAAGGGCAAACTGCATTCCTATTGTTAATATCAACAACCTCAGATATGCAGATGACACAACTTTGATGGCAGCAAGTGAGGAGGAATTAAAGAATCTCTTAATGAGGGTGAAAGAGGAGAGCGCAAAATATGGTCTGAAGCTCAACATAAAAATAAAAAAAACCAAGATCATGGCCACTGGTCCCATCACCTCCTGGAAAATAGAAGGGGAAGAAATGGAGGCAGTGAGAGATTTTACTTTCTTGGGCTCCATGATCACTACAGATGGTGACAGCAGTCACGTAATTTAAAAGACACCTGCTTCTTGGGGGGAAAGCAATGACAACCTAGACAGCATCTTAAAAAGCAGAGACATCACCTTGCCTACAAAGGTCCGTATAGTAAAAGCTATGGTTTTCCCAGTAGTGATGTATGAAAGTGAGAGCTGGACCATAAAGAAGGCTGATCGCCGAAGAATTGATGCTTTTGAATTATGGCGCTGGAGGAGACTCTTGAGAGTCCCATGGACTGCAAGAAGATCAAACCGATCCATTCTGAAGGAAATCAGCCCTGAGTGCTCACTGGAAGGACAGATCCTGAAGCTGAGGCTCCAATACTTTGGCCACCTCATGAGAAGAGAAGACTCCCTGGAAAAGACCCTGATGTTGGGAAAGATGGAGGGCACAAGGAGAAGGGGACGACAGAGGATGAGATGGTGTGCCTGGCGTGCTCTGGTCCATGGGGTCACGAAGAGTCAGACATGACTAAAGGACTAAACAACAACATTGTTAATACTTCTGTTCAGGAATGTTAGGCGCTCTCAGTAAGCATGAATGCCAACACCAATGACACAGCACTAACCTGTACCACTCGAGTCTATGCTTTTCCCAATCGAGTAAATATTGATTTAGGGTGAAGACCAAGTTCCCTGCTATTTTCCCCAAGTTGTCATTTAGAGGAAGGAAATAAATGCTTGTTAATAAAATTAAGGACTAGCAAAACGTTCGTCATTATAGTGGGGTGAGTGCGCGCACGCGCACACATATAGGGATGGTGTGTATAGCTGCTAGGACGGGGAGGGGGGAATGCATCTGTCCACATGCAGAGGCTCACACATGATTCCTATCAGAGAGGATGAGGGCATCCACTATCTGGGGTGAGAGACAGGTCTTGTCCTCACACAGCCCTGTAAGATTTGTTGCTTAAAGGTCACAGTCATCCTAATGAAAAACGTTTTCCTGCTACAGACTCCACAGGCAATAACCAAACAGAAGTTATGTAGTCTATATGTAAGATAGACACATTTCTAAAATGTAATTTCTACGGCCCCACCCTTCACTGAGTGGAACTGTTTTACTATGAAATCACTTCAAGCTTCAATGGGAAGTGATTCATCAAATAAACAGTACCTCATGTTAAGATCGTGGGACGCAGGTGGCGCTGTGGGTTAAACCACAGAGCCTAGGGCTTGCTGATCAGAAGGTCGGCGATTCAAATCCCTGTGATGGGGTGAGCTCCTGTTGCTTGGTCCCAGCTCCTGCCAACCTAGCAGTTTGAAAGCACGTCAAAGTGCAAGTAGATAAATAGGTATCACTCTGGCGGGAAGGTGAACGGTGTTTCCGTGTGCTGCTCTGGTTCGCCAGAAGTGGCTTTGTCATACTGGCCACATGACCTGGGAAGCTGTATGCCGGCTCCCTCAGCCAATAACACGAGATGAGCGCCACAACCCCAAAGTCGGTCACAACTGGAACTAATGATCGGGGTCCCTTTACCTTTATGTTAAGATCACAAACAATATGTACAGTATTGTTTGTAGTCAACATATTAGCCTGAATTAGGGCCAAGTTTACCCAGTGCCCACAAAACCTAGGGTCAGCCAACCTCCAGCCAACAAACCAAACAAGATCTCGGTCTAGCAATATCTCCGAATGGAAAACCTGGGAAGCATAGAAAAGGATTGGAAAAGAGCTCAAATCAAGAGCTCCAGCAGATATAATCAAGCCTGAAAGGCATTAAGTGAAGACAAATGAAGATTGTAAACTGGACTGAAGGGCAGACAGAGCGCTTGGGAGGGAAAGCACATAAACAGTGTTTCCCTTTTAACAAGCTCATCATCTCCAGCCACCCAGCATTTTATGAAAGAAGATCAAAAATCCAGCCATGATTGTAGCATTTTTTAAAATGAGTCAGAAACAATTGTTAGGCTGAAGGATACACTCAGCCTGCCTAAGCAGGGTGCCTCTGCAATTGTGGCCATTTCAGGGCTTACCTGCATTTCCAAGACTGATTAGAGTGGATGAAATTTTGCTGTGCTTGAGCCGAAATACTGCAGGGAGTCAGAACAGGGACAATTTTCTAAAACATCCTGGGTTGTTGCCTAAGAGATGTTTTGTGTTCTGGGATAACAGCAATTATTCCTCATTGGGATTTCTCAATTGTCGGGAAAGTATAGAGGGCCATCAATACTGTTCTCTCTTTTGGGGGGAGGGGGGGCATACCAACCATTATATATTTCACACACAAAAAGTTCATTACGGGGAGTTTCTCTTTTTAGATGTACTTTAGTCAAAGCTCAATTCAACAAGTGACACAGCAGCATTTGAACAGAGAGGCTGACAGGTGCATTATTCAGCCTCACTAGAGAAAAATAATCAAATAGACATTTCACATCATAACTGTGCTGTTGCTCAGATTTAACATTTAAGCTATTCCCAAGCACTATTTCTTAGCAAACTAGTAACAAATTATTCATCTAACAAAATTTTCCCCTTCAAATCTGCTTAAAAAGGTAAAGGGGCCCCTGACCACCAGGGCCAGTCGTGTCCGACTCTGGGGTTGCGGCGCTCATCTCGCTATATAGGCAGAGGGAGCCAGTGTTTGTCCGCAGACAGCATCAGGGGTCATGTGGCCAGCATGACAAAGCCGCTTCTGGCGAACCAGAGCAGCGCACGGAAACGCCATTTACCTTCCCGCCAGGTGGGCAGGAGCTGGGACCGAGTAACAGGAGCTCACCCCATTGCAGGGATTCGAACCGCCGACCTTCTGATCAGCAAGACCTAGACTCTGTGGCTTAACCCACAGTGCCACCTGGGTCCCCCGAATCTGCTTACTCCAGTATTATTATTTGGGGGGGGGTGGAGAATACAAGGTCCAGGGTTCAAATCCCTACTCAGCCATGAAGCTCACTGGGTTACGTTGGGCCAGTCACTGTCTTGGCTATCCTACCTCAGAGGGTTGTTGTGATGATATAATGGGGAGGTGGAGAAGCATGTTCACCACCTTGGAGAAAAAATAAAATAAAATAAACTGCTATTTGAATTCTCCCCTCAGTGTCCATGGCATGGGTTTGCTTTAATTTCCTCCTCCCTTTCTCGTCACTTTGTAGTGTGCCCACTCTTTTCAATGGAAACGGGTGAAAAAGCAGTATGTAAATGTGACAAACATATACATTAATACGGTAACACTACCTCTATTATTTTAATGATTGCAGCTCAAGCCTATAAACACAGTCTGGGTGGAATCCAATATACGGTAGTACTAAGCCTGTCGTTTCGACAGTTCAAGGATTTCTGCTTTCACAAAGGAATGTTTCCCCTACACCCCCACAGCTTGCGCCCAAAATCTGTTCTGGAGCAGATCTTGGGGAAGAAGGGGGGAAATCCCAGTGCACAATGACAGGACACAGCAGAGTACCTACTGCTACAGGTGCAACCTACTAAAATCAAAATAAAAAAATTCCTTCAGTAGCACCTTAAAGACTAACTATAAAATTAGTTGGTCTTTAAGGTGCTACTGAAGGATTTTTTTTATTTTGCTTCGACTCAGACCAACACGGCTACCTACCTGTAACTACTACTAAAATCAGTTAGCTATCCTGACAGTTAATCTGCTAGAGCAGGGGTCAGCAACCTTTTTGCAGCCATGGGCTGGTCCACTGTCCCTCAGACCATGTGGTGGGCAGGACTATATTTTTTTAAAAAAATATGAATGAATTCCTATGCCCCACAAATAACCCAGAGATGCATATTAAATAAAAGCACACATTCTACTCATTTAAAAACACAGATTCCCAGACCGTCCATGGGCCGGATTGAGAAGGCAATTGGGCAGCATCCGGTCCACGGGCCTACCCCGGTGCTAGAGGCCAAGAGTATGAACAGTCTTGCAGGATCAGGGCCAAGAGGCATACTGCAATAGAAGGTGAATCATAAGGTCCAATGTCTATATACAGAGGGTCAGGGTCCTGAAAAGTGGTCCTTCTATGCACTATCACATAGGAAACAGCTTGGGATTGATTCTTTGCATTCAGAAAATATGAAAGGCTGACTGCAACACCAAAGACCAGAAATAGCTGGAGCCTCGCAGATGCAAGCAGAGAAAGCAGGGCAGTAAAGGAGACTGGAGGTCTGCTAGCTGGCAGAATTTATACTATCAACAGCTAATACCAGCCATGAATGAGTGAATTGCTTCCAGGTGCAAAATGAAGCCCCTCAAAAAACCCAGTCAAGTATTTAGCAGTCTGTTATAGGGTAACTGCTTGGAACTGCACAAAGGCTACTGAACCAGATAACCTGGGTTCAAGATGTACTACCCAACCATACCCCCTTCCCAAGAGTATTGTGATCGTAAGTCATGTTATCACCAGGAATAAATTCCATTGATTCAAACAGGAGTTAAAAGTAATTATCTAGATTAGCACTTACGAATTTAATGCGTTCCGAACGCACGTTTGTAAGTCGAAAAAAATTGTAAGTCGAATCCCATAGGAATGCATTGGGAGAAAAAATTCGTAAGTCGAAGCAACCCTATCTAAAAATTCGTAAGTAGAAAAAATTCTATCTAAACCGCATCCAAGATGGCGGACGGAGCTCCATTCATAAGTAGAAACATTCATAAGTAGAGTTATTCGTAAGTAGAGGTACCACTGTATTAAATATTATTTCTCTATGAATTCATTAGTAACTGAAATACATGTTCCAACATCTGTAAGTAGTTAATATGTATAATTTAATAAACCAGGCAGATATTGCAGAAAAGGTGGCAATTGACAAAAAAAATATTAATGACCAAGATGTGATTTGATGGCAGAATGATTTTTGGTCTGCAGCCTGTACCCTGCCTCATTACAGTCCCCCCTCTGGCTCTAACCGGACAATAATCAGCAGCCACTTCACAGTTAACATTTCATCACCAAATAACACTGTTGATTCAATCAAGCCCAGCAAAATGTTTCCCTTAAGATGCTTTCATCATCTGCATTTCTTGAAGAAATGCCCTTCCTTTCACCATCACAACTTCTCAGTGAGAACAAATACTCTGCTGCATCTGAAATCATATTTTGATTAAAACATAAATGGAACCAATTGCCTTTCCCCCTCGTTGGCTAACACAACATGCCTTTGTCTGAAGGAAGGCAGGGAGACAGATGAGAGGAAAAACTCAACCTGCTCATTTTTCCACATTTGACAGTTTTCAGCACAAACTGAATTCCTTCTGGATGAAATTCAATCAACAGGAAATACAAGCTATAACCTGAATGCTTATCACCAAACAGGGCAGGGGTGGAAGGAACTGCTAAAGCAAAAAAGCCTTTCAGCAATGAATAGGTTTGCGTTTTTTGCCATATTTCACGACTGTTTACAAAGAAGAGTGAACACAGGACTACCTTCACCTCAACACTATTAATCTGCAATATAATGATAAACTTAATTGCCCTTATTATTGCTGTCCCAATAAATGAACTCTTGCAGCAATCTCTTTAAATATAAAAAACCTTTTATCCCCATTCCAGCCTGTATTCATGATAGAAAATTAATGCAGCTGAACATTTCTCAGTCTTGCAATATATCTGCTTTCTGCCCACGGATGTTACATGGTGACATTTTCAATCACATCAAATCCAAAGCTTGGGTTCCAGCACATCATTAAAGACAAGGCAGAAACCATACTCATTTCCCCCACTACATAGGGTTACACAACACCCATCCATTTGCTTTTCCCAGTACATACAAAGACAGCCTTGGTTACATTTTAGGCAAATATACTGATGCCAATTTTTATTTTATGTGGTCACTACCATCCACACAATGTCCAAAAAAAAAAGGAACGTTGCAGAACACACACATTCCCCGGTTTCTCTAAAAGAATCCTTCTGCACAGCCCCAGAGTAACTTCCAAGAGTTGCCCTTTGCAAAGCTCAGATGTGGTAGTAAAGGTTCAGAGTATTTGCTGTTCAGGAACTGCAGTGATGCTAAGCAAGTATATGTGTGCTCTTAATTCTCCTTCCAGCTCCCAAGAGGAGGGGAGGCAAATTAGAATCCCAGTTCTTACCTTCCCCACGCTCTTGCAAAATGCAGTGTTCCTCTGCCTAAAATGCATTCAACTCCCACAGCACCTCATCACAGATCAGTCTGGCATAGTAGGAGTCATTCTCTAACTATGCACATTCCAATACTGTACTCTGCATTGAACATTCATGACACTTAAGAGGTACTATGCTTATGAAACATTGCTGCAGAAGCTCAGCTGAAGAAGCATATATTTAGGCTGCAATCCTATCTATACAGGGATGCGGGCGGCGCTGTGGGTTAAACCACAGAGCCTAGGGCTTGCCGATCAGAAGGTTGGCGGTTCAAATCCCTGTGACGGGGTGAGCTCCCGTTCCTCGGTCCCAGCTCCTGCCAACCTAGCAGTTCGAAAGCACGTCAAAGTGCAAGTAGATAAATAGGTATCGCTACAGCGGGAAGGTAAACGGCGTTTCCATGTGCTGCTCTGGTTCGCCAGAAGCGGCTTTGTCATGCTGGCCACATGACCTGGAAGCTATATGCTGACTCCCTCGGCCAATAACGCGAGATGAGCGCCGCAACCCCAGAGTCAGTCACGACTGGACCTAATGATCAGGGGTCCCTTTACTTTTACCTTTCTATACACGCTTAGCTGACAGTAAGTCCCACCAAACTCAAGGGGCACTTTTGAGGGGGCATGGGCAAAATTACACTGCACTGATCACTATTCAGCTGGATGTATGCCATCTTTACATGCTCCCTATTTTCACAGCCACTCCTGTAATTTGGTCCTCTCCCTACTGCCACTCCCACCCTCACTCCAAAAAGCATTCTTCCCAGTGTTAGAAACTGAATGGCACCTTAAACCTAGGTTATGGGCACTGCAATGGAGTGTCTAAGCACGCTTTTTATTAGAAGAATACAAAGCTGAAAATGAATGATCTGCAGCTAAAATCTTATGTTCATTTTTCACATGGTCGAGTCCTTCCCCTGCCCATATCCCTAGTATTCTAATGAGGGTCCCTTCTCTAGTCTTCAGAGGGTGAATGGATTTGGGGAGGCAGAAAAAGGTCCTCCTTTTCTTCCAGCAGTGGCAGTTTCAATCTGAAATCTTAGGCTCAGTACTGTGCCCAGAGCTCAGAAACTGCTCACATTAATGAAATTCCCTGTCGCAAAAAGCACCTAGAGCGGTGGGAGTTTCGAACGCCAATTTCTCCCAATCTCTTCCCCAAATATTAACCTTTGGTAGCAGGATATACATGCTGAATGTGAGCAAGTTTAGATACCCCATCACAGACCCTCCCTTCAAGATGTTATCTCGCTACCCTCACTTGCCTGTTACCTATCCATCAGCAATACCCCAATTATACCCTCACCATACTCCCTTTGCCTCAACAATCATATTAAACAACTGCTTCATTAAGACAGAAAACATGATATGCCTACCCAGTTGCCTCACCAGTTTTCATTCTCTCCCAGTGGCCAATGTTTTTATGCCACACCCCTCGTGCCTATAATAGTGCCATGATAAAGTTCACTCATGGCACCATGCTGGAATTCTTTCAAAACCTCTTGCCGGCATGCGGGCTTGCAATCCCTAGTTCCCGTGCACTCCTTTCATATGCTCACTCTGGCTTTTGGTATACAGTATCCCCCTCACCCACCTCCAAAGTATGCTGCATCCATCCCTTCACGATTTCCACCACAGCGTTTCCTGGTCCATCCTGCTAAGCACCTAGAAAGATTCCCCATGCCATGCTATGGCCCTGTACTAATCATGTTCTAAAGCCATCTACCTTAAAGCCTTTATGGGCAATGGATCACCATCTTGCTTTTACTCGATAATGCCCAACAAGCACCCAGAATTTATCCCAAATCCATTTAATTATCCCTTTTGTCTCACCCACAAACACATTTCCCCTTCCCCAAACCCAGGGCTTTTGTGATACCCCTGTACCAGCACACCGTGTTCCCATTCCTGCTATGCTACACCAGATATCAGTGCCCTGTGTCACCAAGCCAATGCCCTTCACCATCTCCCATTGCCTCAATGCCTGTTGTCATCACCTGCCTCGTCCCAACCCTTAACTCTCACAGGGAAAGGGGCACATGTAGCTAGCTTCCTCCGTCCCTATCACAGGCATACCAATGCCACCCGTAAAAGCCATCTTGCCCATGGGATATTGCCACTCTCTAAGACATCCAGCCCGTGGAAGTGCCCGATTCCAAACATCTTGCCAAACCCTGTATCACATCTACATCAACCCCCACTGAGATAAGTATCCTTTTACTTTCCTGACCCTACCCAATGCTAACATATTATGTCCCCCAATGCTTACTGTAAAGGCCTTTTGAGATTTCCATCCTTTTTAAACTGATATCCTGATTCTCCTCCTCCTCCTCCTCCAAGGAACTCAAGGCACAGTTCTCCCTGCCATCTGATCCTCAACCCTGTGAAGCAGGTGTGCGCCAAAAGGCTGGCCTAAGGTCACGCAGCGAGTTTCATGGCTAATCAGGGATTTGAACCTGGGGCCTCTCTGGTTCTCAGTCAACCATTCTGGATTTTCCCATTGCACTGCCGCCGCGTCCCATCCCCCCCAACACACAAAAGGATTCACAAACTTCATCTGCATGTTCCACATCGCACACCACACTAAGCCATCAACACACAAATGAACCCCTACTACACACTCCTGACAATTTCCCCCACCCTTCATGCCACTAGAGGTCAGGGGTCCCAATGCAGACCCACAAACCCTGTCCTGACGCAGCATGGCATCTCTTTCCCAGATCCCCCTGCTAAAATATTTTTAAAGGGCGCATACAAATTAATAAGAGTTCACAATCTCTCTCTCATATATATATATGCATACACATACATACATAACATGCATGTGCACGCACAAATTGCTTCTGCCCCTCCCCCCAAAAAACAATCCTTTAACCTTAACAAAGCAAGCACTCTGGGGCAGCCCCTCCTCAGTGATTCTGCACTGCCCCCCCAAAAAAAACTGCCTTGAGCCCTCTCTTGTGCATACCCCCCCACACACACACATACCACCAGCATCCTCGGTATCCCCCTAAACACACCAATACCCTGAGACTGCAGGCCAGAAATAATAAAACCACTAACAAGCCCGTCCCCACATTAACTTCCCAGACACACACCAAGCCCCCCACAACTGCAAGAACTTGGCAGAGGGGGGCACAGAAAAAGGAAGAGAACACCTACAAGACCCCTTACACTTGACCCTGCTAGGGTTTCCCATCTCTCCCACACTCTCTGAGGCTAAGGGGGTGATGATAGATAGATAGATATAGATGTTACATTATATTATATATATATTATACATATTTAATATATTATCATATTATATTATATCTATATATCTCCCTCCTTTTTCCCTGACGGAACTCAAGGTGGCTATGAGGGGGTCTCAAGGGGGTGGTTACCGAGGGGCTCTATGGGGGGATATCGAGGGGGTCTATGGGGATCTATGAGGGGGCCCGTGGGGGGGGGGCTACGAGGGGGTGGTTACCGAGGGGCTCTATGGTGGATATCGAGGGGGGTTATGTGGGGATCTATGAGCATAGCTGCCAAGTTATCCCTTTTTTTAAAGGGATTTTCCCTTATGCTGAATAGGCTTCCTCGTGAGAAAAGGGAAAACTTGGCAGCTATGTCTATGAGGGAGGTCTATAGGGGGAGTCATCGAGGGGGTCTATGGGGATCTATGAGGGGGCCCATGGGGGGCTATGAGGGGGTTTCGAGGGGCTCCCCTCCCCCCCCAGCGAAGGGGGGAGGGGAACTCGACGGCGCGGAGGGGGAGGCTGTTGTTGTTGTTGAGGGGTTTTCGGGGGGGTCCACCGGCGGCGGCCCCCTCCCCCTCCCCCTTTCCCACCTGCGGGTCAGGGAGCTGGGGTCCTCCTCGTCCTCGTCGCCTCCGGTTTCTCCTCGTCGGCGGTGCCCCGGGGCTCCAGCCTCCTCTCGCGGTAGCAGCAGCAGCGTCCGCCGGTGGCGGCGGCGGCGGTGTCGAGGGGGGAGCAGGAGGCCTCTGCGAGGGAGCCAAGGACGCGGAGCTTTGTGGGCGATCGGCGGGCGAGCGAGGCTGTGAGGGAGCGCAGCGCCGAGGATCCTGTCTGAGGCGGGCGAGGGAGGGAGGAGGGAGCGAGGGAGGGAAGGAGGAGGGGCGGGGCCAGCGCCAGCCGGCAGCCGGGAGAACCGCTGCGAGAGTCGAGAAGGCGGCGAGACTACAGATCCCGGCACGCCCCGCGCGCACAGGGTTCAGCCGCGTGAGGCGCCCGCTTCGCCGCGCGGCATCTCGGGGGTTGTAGTCGCCGAGGCGTCTTCTCCTCCTCCTCCTCCTCCTCCCCCTATTGGGCTTCGGCAGAAAGGGGAGGCGAGAGGAAGGGGCATGCTGGGAGTTGTAGTAGGTTAATCACAGACGGCTGAGTTATTAATAGCTGCTGGGACAGCTAATAACACGGTGATGGCGATCGCCGTCTTTATGGATTTTCCTGGGCGCCTTAAAATGTGAAAAGCATAACGTTGTTGTTGTTGTTGTTGTTGTTGTTGTTGTTGTTGTTTAGAAAATTAGCAAGGAAAGGCAGCCACAAACTTCTTTGCACTGAGGCTGCGTAAAATTGCTTGAAGTCCGATTTAAAACACAGTTAAAAGGCTACTTGAATAATAAAAATGGGTATTCACTCGGAGCTAAAAAGACCGGAGAGAGAGATCGGACATTTCTCCATATTTTTATCATTATTGTACATCTTTTACATCTCTACTTGGCTTTTAGGAAGTGCTATTGGAAAATATTGTTCGTATTTATATGAATTGATAAAGGACGTGACTTTTATTGTTTTCTGTGCAGATCGATTATATTATTATTATTATTATTATTATTATTTATTATTATTATTATTATTACGTGTCTGAGCGGTTTGTTTGTTCTCTCCCTGCCGCTTTTCAGACCAAAGACTCCACAGTTCGGCTCAAAGCATGCAATGAGAACCATTCTACTAATAATCGGAGGATGCAATGCAAAATAATAAAATAAAATAAATAATAATAATAATAATAATAATAAAGCTGCCTGGTCGCGTGGAAGCTAAGGACGGGTTATTCGAGCCTTGCGAAGTGGGCATGGTAAACAACGTCTGGGGGAAAAATAATTGTTGTGGAGGTGAGACCTGGGGAAAGCTTAGGCGGAAAACTATTCACCTTTTAATGTTCCAGGAGCTGAAAATGCCTTGCGGGGAGAGAAATGAACTGCACGGAGGCTCCATCGTTTGGGACCTGCTGCAAGCATTGCAAAACGATGCCCGTGTGCGGCTCTGGAGGAATAAATAAGACATTATTCTTTTCTGGCAGAGGAGCGAGGTCGAGCTGCCCTCCTTGCAACTGTGAGCACCGCTTGCAAGCATCTCAAAATGAGCTTCGGAGCCGGGCACTGAAATGCAATAAAATGGACCGTCTGTCCGCAGCAGCTGCGAGCGAGAGACCCGACGTGCTCTCGGGCGCTTTCCCACGAGCAGAGCCCGATGGGAGATGTAGTTGGAATAATCCACTTAGAAGCAGAGGGGAGGGTTGTTTGGGATGCAGGGAGTCGCAGAGCTTTCTCTTTCACTCTCTGCTCCCCCCACTCACCCACCCAATTTTCCTAATTTAAGGTTTCCTCATATGCTGGGTAATGTAGTCTTCTCATCTGCTTGGGTGGTTCATGGACAAAGAATACTCTAGGAGGCAGCAAGGAGCAAAGGATGTCAGATCCTGGAGGAGATGGGGAGAAAGAGTCTTGTTAACCCTAACGGATTACGCAGTAACTGCTGCAAGAGGTTGTTTTTTAAGGGGAAGAATAAATTTATTTTGCAAGATGCGTTAAGTTAAGTGACTGGTGAACGTGTTCGAGTCTTACAGCAAAAACACCAAGGTCAGCGCCGGATTTACGTATAAGCTAAACAAGCTATAGCTTAGGCTCTGGGGCCCCCAAAAAAAATTAAAGGGAGAAAAAAGTGGATGTACATTTCATGTTATATTCCACTTTTCTCCGAAACCGCTTGACCAATTACGTTCAAATTTGGACACAACATTCCATTCAAATACAGTACCTGAGTATTTCCATAACCTTAGATCAGGCATCCCCAAACTGCGGCCCTCCAGATGTTTTGGCCTACAACTCCCATGATCCGTAGCTAACAGGACCAGAGGTTGGGGAAGATGGGAATTGTAGTCCAAAACATCTGGAGGGCCCAAGTTTGGGGATGCCTGCCTTAGATTATACAGATGTCATACCTGCCACAGGTAAAAACATGAATTTGTCTTTTTTAAAAATAGCACCCTCCAGTGGACGTCAAAGGAACAGACGTCATAATCCCATCCCCTCCTCCTCCTGCCTCCTCACCGAGGCCTCTCCCGCCCTGAGAACCAGCCTGACTCCACAGGCCCCGCCACCGATGGAGCCAGGCCGCCCCAGAGAACGCTCCGTGCCCTGAGAACCAACCCAGCCCCACAGGCCCCACCGCCAATGGAGCCAGGCCGCCCAGGAGGCCCCCCCCCACTGACAGAGCCAGGCCGCCCAGAGGCCGCGCCGTGCCCTGTAAACCAACCCGGCCCCACAGCCCCACCATCGACAGAGCCAGGCCACCCCAGAGATCACACCACACCCCAAGAACCATCCCGCCCCACAGGCCCCGCCACCGACGGAGCCAGGCCACCCAGGAGACCCCACTACTGATGGAACCATGCCACCCGGGAGCCAAGCGGATTCCCCAGACCCCGTCACCAATGAACCCCATGCCCCGAGAACCAGACCAGCCCCACAGAACCCATGTCCGACCCCCCAGGAACCAGGCCAGATCCCACAAGCCCCATTGTAGACGGAGCCCATGCCCCGAGAACCAGGCCGCCACCATGACCCCAGGCCTGGCTCGGACCCTGACGTCCCTTCCACTCCACGGAGGAGTGTCCACATAAGACATGGCATGTCGGACCCAACCTCTATAACTTTACACTGTGTCAACTTCCCCACTAACCCCCACACCCCCACACAAAACTCCCACCTCGGGACCCCTGACCACCTCCATGTTACAACACCACCCACAAGTATTATGATATTCTACAACTTTGAAAGATAAACTTTCTATTTCCTTTCTTTTCAAGTTAACACACTGAGCCACAGCAACGCGTGGCAGGGGATAGTTAGTATAAGATTAAAAAAACAAATAAAATAAAACCTACATACAGCAACAGGTGTTTTGTGTTGTGTAGGCTCCTATGATGTAAGTCATGGGCCCCGCCTGCTAGCCTGCTCCCTAACATATCACTGGTTTGCTCCTTTCTATATATAGGGTGCCTACATTCTGCAGGGACTGCTTGTATGGCAACATGTGCAAATGGCTTGAGATACCTATGAGGTCCATAAATTACCACATAGCATATATTCCACACACAAAAACAGCAACCATTTGTTGTTGACAGCTGGACATATAAAGGGCCCCATTACCTTCAGTAGCTTAGGGCTTCACCAAAACAAAATCCAGCCCTGACCAAGGTATTGTGGAACCTTAAACCTTACGAGGGTACAAGGTATTTGTGGACTACAGCCTGCTTTAGGGGGTCACAGACCACAAGGCTGGCTGCCAATTCCAGTCCACCGGCTCCTTAAGTACAAGATAATTTATTGAAAACATTTCTGCATTATACTGCTGTCCATATGTATGGGGTGTTAGGGGATTCGTGGTACCTCTGATGGGAGACACATTGTGCTCCTTCTGGGGTTTGCCAGTTTGCCCACTCAGCTCTCGCCTGTGACTCCTGGAAGCTGCCAAAATGCGGCCACACCAATGGGAAAGGCTTTGACTAGACAGCTAAACCAGGTGAGGGTAGCCAATACGTCTCAAACCTTCGGTGAGTTAGGGACTTCCCCTGCATGCGAAGTCAAGCTCCAGGGGATGGAGCGGACAAAACCAAGAGTGGGTCCAACGGTCAAGGAGGCAGTTTCTGTGCTTGCAGTAGATCAGGCATGTCTAACAGCTAGATCGTGATCTACCAGTAGATCACTGGACGTCTGCGGTAGATCACTGGTAGATCATTGGATCCCCCCAAAGAAGGTGAACTGTGGCTCCCCTAAAAAAAGCTTAACCTCCTCCCTTTTTTACCTCCTCCCTGAAAAAAACTCCACAACTTTGACCCGAACTCCCCCAAAATGGGCCTTCCTCCTTCCTAAATAAAACTCAACAACTTTGACCTGAACCCCAAAAAAGGGGGTAGATCACTGCCAGTTTTTAACTCTGTGAGTAGATCGCAGTCTCTTGGGAGTTGGCCACCCCTGCTGTAAATAATAATAATAATAATAATAATAATAATAATAATAATAATAATAATACCCCGCCCATCTGGCCGGGCCTCCCCAGCCACTCTGGGCAGCTCCCAACAGAATATTAAAAACACTATAAAGCAGGCATCCCCAAACTGCGGCCCTGCAGATGTTTTGGCCTACAACTCCCATGATCCCTAGCTAAGAGGACCAGTGGTCAGGGATGATCCAAAACATCTAGAGGGCTGAAGTTTGGGGATGCCTGCTATAAAGCAACAAACATAAAAAAAAACTTCCCTAAACAGATGCTTTCTAAAAGTCAGATAGTTGTTTATTTCCTTGACATCTGATGGGAGGGCGTTCCACACTACCGAGAAGGCCCTCTGCCTGGTTCCCTGTAATCTCTCTTCTCGCAGTGAGGGGCAGGTGGGGCTTGCCAACCTGGGAAGGTAGCCCATCGAAGAGAAGGAAAATTCTGATCCTAAAACCTCTGCTACCTTGCGGAATCTCTTCGGGAGAAGAAAAGACTAAGGAGTAAACCCTACACAAATCCAAACTGGATTCCCTAAGGAGGTTGGATGGCGTCTTGTATGCCTCCTTCCGGGAGTGCCGGCAGCCAAGCTGTCACCTGACATCTTGTTCTGCTTTCCTTTTGACCACATCGGCGAGGATGAGAAGGGGGTCTTGTCATCTGGGCAGCTCAGGACCTCTATACACACTGTCCAGGCCTGCGCCCCAGAGAGGTCACTCTGGAGCTGCTAACTGAGCAAAAACACTGAAAGAGGCAGCAGTTACGAGTTTATCCAGCCACAGCAGGCGCTGTGATTCCCTAGTGGTTTGGCTTCACCTCCGGAGGCTCACTCCATTATCCTTTGAGACAGACAGATGCCCCAAAACATGGGTAGGCAAACTAAGGCCCGGGGGCCGGATCTGGCCCAATCGCCTTCTAAATCCAGCCCACGGACGGTCCAGGAATCAGCGTGTTTTTACATGAGTAGAATGTGTCCTTTTATTTAAAATGCATCTCTGGGTTATTTGTGGGGCATAGAAATTTGTTCATTCCCTCCCCCCTCAAAATATAATCCGGGGCTCCCCACAAGGTCTGAGGGACAGTGGACCGGCCCCCTGCTGAAAAGGTTTGCTGACCCCTTCCCAAAAACAACAACAAATTGCTGCCCATCCCTAAAGTTCTAGGCACAACTGCCGGCTTCATTGGCCCAGATGCTTTGGGGTGCACCCAGCCCCTCTAAATAGTAGTGGGGGAAAGAAAAGGAGTTCCCCTTTTCTGGATTCCAGCACTGCTTGGAAAGCTGAGGCAAGAGAGTTAATTAACCAAAATAATGGCAGGCTTGGGAGAAAATGATAGCACAGGAAAGGAGCAGTAGAGAAGGAAAGTGACGGGGGGTGGGGCCGGGGGAGCCACCATAGAGCATGGCAGGGGTCTTCCCCAGGGTCCCCCTCAGACCTCCCCAGGACTCGTGGGAAAGCTCTCCAGCATGTGGATGATTCTGATGGTGGTGAACCCTCCTTCATTTGATGTTTTTAAGGAGAGGCCTTCTGTCCGGGATTCTTTAGCTGTGATCCCTGCATTGCAGGGAGTTGGACTAGAGGACCTTTGAAGTTCCTTCCAACTCTGCAATTCTGTGATTCTCAGATCTCGTTGCCCTGTCTATCCAGCTGCGACAAACCCAGGACGTTGTCACCAATTAATTCGACAATCCCGGCGTTGTCACTAAAACTTCAGATGATCCCACCTAATATGTGCGGATCCCACCAATGTGATGTGCCTCCCTTTCTATGCCACTAGCAGAGTGTTGAAGGAAACTGGTTATTTCACAAACAACCCACCTATCCTTCTTGCGCCCAAATAAACTGCCTGTTTAGGTTTGGGGTCTGCTAGTGATCGAAGTGCAGTTCCAGTTCTCCCAATAACGTGGCTCAGTATCCCTTTTAACTCCCGGCAAGTGTATCAGGAACCACCTTGTGCTCACAGTCAGGATTCCAGGTTCACCCCAGCAGCCTGTTGCTACTTTGTGGCACCTTCTTCCTGGCACTTGTCCTCCCTGGGCTTGACCTTGAGGTTTTAAACTATTTTCCTGCTCCTCAGGTTTAGTCTAACCTCCTCACTACCGTCACCACCCTCTTGAGTTAGGATACTTCACTGGAATAACTAGGCACATCCGTTTTCAAAGTAACATTTAAGAAAGCTTTATTAATCTAGAGGACATGTAAAATGCGTAATGGTTTCATGCGTATCAGCTCTTATATCATGTTCTTAGTTACAGATAACACTGGCTGAATAATATAGTTCTAATAAACTTCTCCAAAAACACTCTCATATCTCCTACTACTACCCACACGCTCCGGCTCCCAAAACCCCTCTCAACTCTATCCACTGAAATAACTCCTCCCCATTCCTTTTAAACTCAAGGCAGTCCTGCCCCTCAGGAATGGAATGTGTCACTCAACACGGAGGTTGGGTTTAACACTTTCCACCCTGGGGTTTCTGTTGCAAGCCAGACCAGTCCGTTACACCAACACCCTGTGCAATGGAGGGAGGGGCGGCGGGGAGACACATGACCTCTCGTAGATAGGATCCCCTTCTCCTAATACAAATATTTACTGCTAAGAAACCCGCTACCAGCAAAGAACCATGCCTCCAGGGATGTTTTCCCTGGCAAAGGCACCGAGGAGGATCAGCAGTCATTTAAGTGTGCCACGCTGTGGCTCGTAGCCTCCAAGAATGTGGCGCAGCCCCCTTTGTGTGAATTTTTAATAAAGCAACAGGCATGCAATATTTAAATGAAACCCTGCGGGAGCCATTACTCGCTGGACCAAACAAGAGCAAGTCCAGTTCATTTTGGGCACAAACATCTGCCGCTTGCATCCACTCCTCAAACGGGGAAGAGCAGGGGGGATTTGCCGATGGGAAGGAGGGAAGGAGGGAAGGAGGGCGTTGCGCATTGACAGGACAGCCTTCCGCCCTTGGTGATGTTTTCCATGGTGCGTTGCTGTGGGTTAGTTCACCACAGCTATTCTCCAGATCAGTGGTTCCCAACAGGTGGTCTGCGGACCCCCAGGGGTCCACGAGCTATGCCAGAGGGGTCCGCAAGATGCTATTAGAATAAAAAAAAATATTAGATATATTTCGTATGATAACAGATTTTTTGTTTTGGCCGCTTCCTGCATGAGCAGAGTCTAGCGCAAAACTAGAATTAGATAGAGGCAGTAGTTCTGCTGTATGCTGTTAGGTGGCGCTTTACAAACACTACTGTTTTGCAAAGAGGCAGCGCACGCATTCTACTAATGCTCACCTCCCCAATATGCTTTGCGCGCGTCAGCTTCATTTGTGCGCTACTGCGCAGGTACCCTATCTTCTCCATTCCCCTCCCTCCTCCCTGGCGCGCGCTGCCTCTTTGCAAAACAGTAGTGTTTGTAAACAAAGCGTTGTTTTTCGCAGAAGCTACAGTTCGCGTAGTTAAAAATGGACCGTTGGTTAAAAATATAAAATATAAAAAGACTCTTAATTTGGCTCTCACTTTTTAATTTTAGGATTAGGAATTAATGGGGGTCCTTGTCACAATAGCGGCTTGATGAGGGGTCCTCGATAAAATTTTGTTGGGAACCACTGCTCCAGATTATGTGTGCGTGCGTGCTGCAGAAGTCCATTTACGGTGCATTTGTGATTATTTGCGCTCAGGATGCTGTCAGGGGAGTTATATATACCCAAACCAACAAATTCAAATGAGAATCGTTATTCTTATTTTATTTTATTTTATTATTTATTGAGTTTATATTCCCGCTTGGACTACTGCAATGCGCTCTGCGTGGGGCTACCTTTGAAGGTGACCCAGAAACTACAACTACAAGTAATCCAGACTGCGGCGGCAGCTAGACTGGTGACTGGGAGTGGCCGCTGAGACCTACATTGGCTCCCAGTACGTTTCCGAGCACAGTTCAAAGTGTTGGTGCTATGTTCATGTTCTTTATGATTTAATTTATAATTATAATTTATGATTTAATTTATGATTATGATTTATGGTTATGATTATGATTTACGGATATGATTATGATTATGTTCATGAAAAGTTTGTTTTCCTAATTTTTGTTTATTTATTTTTTGTTATGTTTGAAATTTTGTTGTTCTAAGTTATGTTTTGGATATTTGTGTTTTTTTTGGTGTGACTGTGAGTGTATTTTTTAATGTATAACTCAATAAAGTTCATTTTAATTCTAAAAAAAAAAAATTTCTAAAAAAAAACAAAGTGTTGGTGCTGACCTTTAAAGCCCTAAACGGCCTCGGTCCAGTATACCTGAAGGAGCGTCTCCACCCCCATCGTTCTGCCCAGACACTGAGGTCCAGCTCCGAGGGCCTTCTGGCGGTTCCCTCCCTGCGAGAAGCCAAGTTGCAGGGAACCAGGCAGAGGGCCCTTTTGGTAGTGGCGCCCGCCCTGTGGAATGCCCTCCCATCAAATGTCAAAGAAATGAACAACTATCAGACTTTTAGAAGACATCTGAAGGCGGCCCTGTTTAGGGAAGCTTTTAATTTTTGATGAATCATTGTATTGTAATATAAAAAATAATATTTATTTATTTATTTATTTATTTATTTATTTATTTATGCTATTATTCCACCCTCAAGGCGTTTCACATAAAATATCACAACATATATAATCTGAATAAAACAACAACCCAATAACACTCTCCCCCCCCCCTGAAAAGAGCCACATTTTAAAAGGGTATAGGGTGTCAAACAGATCAACCAAAGGTCTGGTTAAAAAAGAACGTTTTCCCCTGGCACCTAAAGGTGTGTAATGAAGGCGCCAGGCGAACTTCCCTGGGGGGAGCATTCCGCAGACGGGGAGCCACTGCAGAGAAGGCCCCGTTCTCATGTTGCCACCCTCCGGACCTCTCGGGGAGGGGGCACACAAAGAAGGGCCTCAGAAGATGATCTCACGGTCTGGGTAGGTTCATCTGGGAAGAGGCAGTCCTTGAGGTATTGCGGTCCTGAGCCGTTTAAGGCTTTAAAGGTCAAACCCAGCACTTCGAATTGGGTCTGGAAACTAATTGTTAGCCAGTGAGTCGGACCAGGATCGGTGTAATATGTGCAAACCGTCTTGCTCCAGTGAGCAAACTGGCCGCTGAATTCTGCACCAGCTGAAGTTTCCGAACCGTCTTTAGAGGCAGCCCTATGTAGAACGTAAAAAAGGAGATTCTGGCTAAACACAAGGAAGAACTTTCTGAGGGCAAAAACCATTTGACAGTGGAAGGTTGTGTCCTCTCCTTCCTTGGAGGTTTCAAAACAGAGGTTGGATGGCCCTCTGTCATGGATTTTAAAACTGAGATTCCTGCATTGCAGAGCTTGAGAGAGTTGGCTCCTTTAGATGACTTGTTAGCGCAAGGTGTTAAAAAACCCCCACAGATGCACCAAAAGTGAAGTCATCGTTTTCCCGTTGTAGGGAGATGGACTCATAATAGGTGAGCTCCAGGTTACCCATCTCCCCTCAGCAAAGCAGCATGAGTTTAGTAGAATCATAGAGTTGGAAGAGACCACAAGGGCCATCCAGTCCAACCCCCTGCCAAGCAGGAAACACCATCAAAGTATTATTGACATATGCCTGTCAAGCCTCTGCTTAAAGACATCCAAAGAAGGAGACTCCACCACACTCCTTGGTAGCAAATTCCACTGCCGAACAGCTCTTACTGTCAGGAAGTTCTTCCTAATGTTTAGGTGGAATCTTCTTTCTTGAAGTTTGAATCCATTGCTCCGTGTCTGCTTCTCTGGAGCAGCAGAAAACAACCTTTCTCTCTCCTCTATATGACATCCTTTGATATATTTGAACATGGCTATCATATCACCCCTTAACCTTCTCTTCTCCAGGCTAAACATACCCAGCTCCCTAAGCCGTTCCTCATAAGGCATCGTTTCCAGGCCTTTGACCATTTTGGTTGCCCTCCTCTGGACATGTTCCAGCTTGTCAGTATCCTTCTTGAACTGTGGTGCCCAGAACTGGACACAGTACTCCAGATGAGGTCTGACCAGAGCAGAATACAGTGGTACTATTACTTCCCTTGATCTAGATGCTATACTCCTATTGATGCAGCCCAGAATTGCATTGGCTTTTTTAGCTGCTGCATCACACTGTTGACTCATGTCAAGTTTGTGGTCTCCTAGATCCTTTTCACATGTACTGCTCTCAAGCCAGGTGTCTCCCATCCTGTATTTGTGCCTTTAATTTTTATTTATTTATTTATTTGCCCAAGTGTAGTACCTTACATTTCTCCTTGTTAAAATTCATCTTGTTTGCTTTGGCCCAGTTGTCTAATCTGTTAAGGTCATTTTGAAGTGTGATCCTGTCCTCTGGGGTATTAGCCACCCCTCCCAACTTGGTGTCGTCTGCAAACTTGCTCAGGATGCCCTCAAGCCCATCATCCAAGTCATTGATAAAGATGTTGAATAAGACTGGGCCCAAGACAGAACCCTGTGGCACCCCATTCATTTCTGCATGTTCTGGTTTTCTTCCGCTTGGACTACTGCAATGCGCTCTGCAAGGGGCTACCTTTGAAGGTGACTCGGAAACTACAAGTAATCCAGAATGCGGCAGCTAGACAAGTGACCGGGAGCTGAGCTTATTGTTGTAGATCCACTGAACTCAGGTGAACCCTTTCAAACACGCAAAAGCTTTGTTGGAAGTGGTCTATGCCTCTGAATACTGCATATGCATATGCTCCCAATCAAGTATTATTATTTTATTATTAAGTGAGAGGCTGCAAAGCCATCCGAAATGTTTTCCTCTTCTGGCTTCCCTTCCTGTGTTAATTGTCTCCGGAATATATTTTTTGAGCTACGGCATTCTGACTGTGTTCCCTTTGTGCTCTAATAAGCCCAATAAATAAATAAATGCTAATAACGGCCTTGGGAAAAAGATTGCCTGCACAAACATCCCTAAACGTGCATGCATATTTATTGAGACGCTAACCTCCAACGACCATTTAGATACAGCAGAAACGGCAGTGCGCTTGTTTCAAGCTATTAGCAGCTTTGCTGATGTGAAAACACCAGCCTTTGGGGGGGGGGAATGTGATTTGTGCACAAAGAGGGCTTCATAAAATATGGGATGCTTGATCATTTCATTAGGGATATGGTAAGAGAGATGCCATCTTCTGACCCTTCTGATTTAAGCCATTATTGCCCTGTTTCAAAAGTGCCCTTTTGAGGCAAGTGCTCATTGGTCCATAAACTCCACATTTAGTGGTTCTGGCCACATGACCCGGAAGCTGTACGCCAGCTCACTCGGCCAGTAAAGCGAGATGAGCGCCGCAACCCCAGAGTCGTCCACGACTGGACCTTTACCCATGTACTATCTGAAACCCAAGGGGTGCATTGGTTGCCATATGTGAAATACTGTGGGAATGTACAAATGACATACTCTGTACAAGGCACAGGTTTATTGGGGGGTAATCCATCAAGTGATTTACCACAGGACCACAGGACCACTGGCGCCAGTCTGTCTGTTTACACATCTTCCTTGTTGGCATGAGTGATGTATACGTTAAAGGTTAATGTATTTTACGAGGGGAGAATGCTTAATAAAGAAGCTGGGGCTGGGAGAAATCTCAGCACTCTCTCGGCACTTTCTCAGCACTTCTCTGTTTTACCTTTTGCATCTACGGATCTCTCTCTGTCTCAACTCATTTTGCACCATTGCCGGCTGGCTTTTCCGACAAAATACTGTATATTCTGGCGTATAAGACGACTGGGCGTATAAGACGACCCCCATCCTTTCCAGTTAAAATATAGAGTTACGATCTGCTTCGAATAAGTTCGTACAAGTTTTTATTATGGGTTTAGGAAAAATTGAAACATGAAATAAGGAATTAAAGTTATAAGAGGAAAGCATAGTTGAAATGATTTGTAAATAGGGAACTAATATGGAAAACTGGGAAATTTACTTTGTTTTATGTTTGTTTGTGGTTTGCTTTTGGTGTTTCTTTTATTTTTCTTCATATGTTTTCTTCTTGATTTTGTATAATTTTGTATAATTTCGTATTTTGTGTTATGTTGTGTTTATTTTGTTTATTTATGTTATTTTTCCTTGCTTTGTATTTTATGTTGGATACTAAATAAAGATATTTTTAAAATAAAATAAAAAATAAAAAAATATAGAGTTTGGGATATACTCGCCGTATAAGAAATACGACCCGGCGTATAAGACAACCCCCGACTTTTGAGAAGATTTTCCTGGATTAAAAAGTAGTCTTATACGCAGGAATATACAGTACCTTGGCATTATTTTCAGCACTCATTACTAGTGTCTGGTTATTTCAGAGAAGAAGCCAGGCCAAAAAGGGTTGCTTAACAGAGAAGTATCTTTATTGCAAAAGAACAGTCGAGAACAGCAGCATGAGTCACTTCCTCCGTTGGGCACAGCGCCATCTATAGGGGAAACGGCGGCATACCGGCAATGTGGACATCATAGTCAGGGTCCCAGCCTCCTTTCCCTGAGCGCATCTGCTGGCAAAGGACATTTGGAGAGCTGATCTTCTTGGCTTCCGTGGGCTGTTTTTCTCTTCTCAAAGGGAATGCTGAAGTCTGCCATTAGGATTTCCGTCGGCTCTCAGCTGGCTTCTTGTGCATGGTATGGATTCAATGAGATGGCGCTCATCAAAGTGCAGGTAGCTTTGTTCAAACTCGGTACTACGTTGATAATGTGTGTAGGTTTAGGTTTAGGGTTAGGTTTAGAGTTAGATTAAGGTTTAAGTTTAAAGTTAGGGTTAGGGCTAGGGCTAGAGTTAGGGTTAGGGTCAGAGTTAGAGTTAGGGTTACAGTTAGAGTTAGGGTTAGGGTTAGGGTGCTGGCATCCGGCTGGGAGATCTTGCCTCCCCTTGTTCGTAGCAGCAAGGCATCCTCCGACTTTCCATTGCAAGGTTCTACTGGCATCCCATTATGTCTTGTATCAGATATTATAGTAACGGAGAACATCAGAACAAGATAAAACAATAACATTGCAGGTAATTGAGTATTCCGTTTTGAGTATTCAGTATGTTCGAAACCTGAGATACGACTGTACAAGATTCTTCAGAAAGAGCCAGGTTATGATTTTGGATGCCTTTTCAGCTGTTGGAGAGCACATGGATGCCTCAAAATGTTCACGTCCTCTTTGAAATGAGCACCGTTTCAAATCCCCCAAAATACACTCTGGTAACGTTTCTGCTTCTGTTGTCCTGCTAAGCAGCCTCTTGATGCACAGTTTATCCTCCAGAATTGTGGATTCTGCCCACCTTGTCAATTTCTCAGCCATCTGCCCAGTTGCTCGACGACCATTGGTGTGCAATCTGCATAAACCTGCCCATTTACCCGTCAGGCGCTGCGCAACTATATGCCTGGAAAGTCCCCAAAAGTTCTCCTTTCATAGCTTCCTGTTCTTTCAACAGTAGTCTGTGAAAATACAGCTGTGCAAGCCAAACATTCGTGCTGACATCGACTTGAGCATGTTAGCCAAGGCGTGTTTGCAGGAGAAAAGTTTCCATAAAACATTGAAGTGCCACAAAAAAAAAAGGAATTCCTGGTATGTAATGCCTGTGGGAAAAATTGGGTTCGCCAGATAGATTTGAAACTTTGTTGGGGGCTGATCTATTAAGGCAAAGGAGTCAGGGCTCCGCTAACCTCAGCCAGTCTCTGCCTGCTGTCTTTCTAACAATCAACTTGTGTAAGACACAGCACCTGCCTATCAGCTTCCTCCTATTGTCACAGAAGGGAGGAGGAGGATGGGGGCAAAACTATAATTGTTTGGCTTTGCCTGTCCCTGGCTCTGGCACCACCTACTGCTGAACTCCCTGCTCTCCACTCTACCAGTCATAGAATCATAGAGTTGGAAGAGACCACAAGGGCCATCCAGTCCAACCCCCTGCCAAGCAGGAAACACCATCAAAGCATTATTGACATATGGCTGTCAAGCCTCTGCTTAAAGACCTCCAAAGAAGGAGGCTCCACCACACTCCTTGGTAGCAAATTCCACTGCCGAACAGCTCTTACTGTCAGGAAGTTCTTCCTAATGTTTAGGTGGAATCTTCTTTCTTGTAGTTTAAATCCATTGCTCCATGTCCGCTTCTCTGGAGCAGCAGAAAACAATCTTTCTCCCTCTATATGACATCCTTTGATATATTTGAACATGGCTATCATATCACCCCTTAACCTTCTCTTCTCCAGGCTAAACATACCCAGCTCCCTAAGCCGTTCCTCATAAGGCATCGTTTCCAGGCCTTTGACCATTTTGGTTGCCCTCCTCTGGACACGTTCCAGCTTGTCAGTATCCTTATTGAACTGTGGTGCCCAGAACTGGACACAGTACTCCAGGTGAGGTCTGACCAGAGCAGAATACAGTGGTACTATTACTTCCCTTGATCTAGATGCTATACTCCTATTGATGCAGCCCAGAATTGCATTGGCTTTTTTAGCTGCTGCATCACACTGCTGACTAATGTCAAGTTTGTGGTCTACCAAGACTCCTAGATCCTTTTCACATGTACTGCTCTCAAGCCAAGTGTCACCCATCCTGTATTTGTGCCTTTCATTTTTTTTGGCCCAAGTGTAGTACCTTACATTTCTCCTTGTTAAAATTCATCTTGTTTGCTTTAGTCCCCGACAGACACCAGCCAACCACTGAGCACAGTCTTGCATTGTCTCCTTCCTCCAGCAAGTCCAGCCACTTTTGATTGACAGAATTTGTGTGGAGAGGGTAACAACGTTTAGATTTCCAGGCATTGAGTTACAGGAGGATCTGTTCCGGAGTTTTTGAGAATTTTAAGGAAAAACCATCTTCCACAAAAGCTGCCGCTTGCCTTCTATCACTGTGCCATACAGAGCGTGCTCACGTACGGTTTATGTGTCTGGTACGGAAGCTGTACGTCTCAGGACAGAGCAGGGCTGTGTAGAATTATTAAAACAGCAGAGAGCATTATTGGCTGCTCACTCTCCACCTTAGAACAAATCTACACCACCAGGTGCCATAGAAAAGCGCTAGACATATCAAGAGATCCAACGCACCCTGGTCACCATTTCTTTCAGCTCCTGCCATCGGGACAGAGATATAGAACTATGCAGGCAAGAACGAGCCGTCTCAGGAACAGTTTCTCATCATGGGACTGAAACTGCCTTGGTCGCACTGGTTAATGATATTCGGCGGGCTAGGAACAAGGGTGAGAGCTGTTTCCTAGTTCTGCTGGATCCATGGAGGCACAGGTCAATTCTGTGTCCAGGGCAGCTGTCTATCAGCTCCATCTGGTACGCAGGCTGAGACCCTACCTGCCTGCAGACTGTCTCGCCAGAGTGGTGCATGCTCTGGTTATCTCCCGCTTGGACTACTGCAATGCGCTCTACATGGGGCTACCTTTGAAGGTGACCCAGAAACTACAACTAATCCAGAATGCGGCAGCTAGACTGGTGACTGGGAGCAGCCGCCGAGACCACATAACACTGGTATTGAAAGATCTACATTGGCTCCCAATACGTTTCCGAGCACAGTTCAAAGTGTTGGTGCTGACCTTTAAAGCCCTAAATGGCCTCGGTTCAGTATACCTGAAGGAGCGTCTCCACCCCCATCGTTCTGCCCGGACACTGAGGTCCAGTACCGAGGGCCTTCTGACGGTTCGCTCATTGCGAGAAGCCAAGTTGCAGGGAACCAGGCAGAGGGCCTTCTCGGTGGTGGCGCCCTCCCATCAGATGTCAAAGAGAAAAACAGCTACCAGATTTTTAGAAGACATCTGAAGGCAGCCCTGTTTAGGGAGGCTTTTAATGTTTAATTGTTTTATTTCATTTTTCTGTTGTAAGCTGCCCAGAGTGGCTGGGGAAACCCAGACAGATGGGCGGGGTATAAATAACATATTATTATTATTATTATTATTATTATTATTATTATTATTATTATTATTATTATTTTCTCTCTAGAGCGATTTTGGCCTTAAATGGAAAGCCTGGACTTTGAAGTCATCTTATTTTACTTGTTATTTGTATTATATTTACTGTTTTTAATTAGGTTTTGTAATTTTGGATTATGCGGAATGCTTTATCTGAGTGGATGTAGCAACCGAGTAATTTCGTTGTTCCCACAAGGGGACAATGCTAATAAAGATATCTTATCATAAGTCAATGAGATCAGGCTGAATATTGTGAAGACTCGTGGCAAGAATAACGATATTGTGAGGCTTCCGGTTTCCGACTGTGAGAAGTGGCTGACTGCCACATGATTGGACTTCAGCCGTGCCGGTAATTAAGGGTTGATATGGGGGTAACGAGCCCTGGCAGACTCCCCAGAGTGGGGGAGGACTGTTTTGTAGACCTGCAGATTGTCCAGGATTTGTCAGCTTGCATCAAGGTTCAAGTGGCAAGGACGCTGGGTCCTAGAGAACGGCACAACTGGCACTCTCCGAAGTCACTCTCACAAGCTGGAAATATATGTTTAATAAAATAATTAGATTTGGACAATAAACAGACATAGTCTGGGCTGAAGAAGATTGAGGAAAAATATGCAGAACTGCACAGTCCCTGGTGTTTAAGCTCGGACTTCAAAGAGATTCTCATCATGGTGTTTGGATTACGGAGGCGATTGATGGACTTGGACTTGATGAAGATAAAAGAAGAAACAAGATGGCGCTTGTTAGTATGACGCAGCATGGAAAAATGAGAATTCCTCCCTTTTTCGAGAGACGTAGGAAATATTTGCTGGCTGACTTTATAATGACTTGACATAACAATTTGAGACAACATACAGTGCATCTGTTTACAGAATTCTCTTCATTACTAGCTGTTCCCAGCGACACGATGCTGTGGCTCAGAAAGAGAAAGCAATCATTTCCCCCAAAAAACCATGCGTGTTCTGTTAAATCCCCCCACCCCACCCTGACCCATTCATCCTCCCCAAAGGCATGGCCCTCCTCTACTCAGTGCCCCCATTATTCACTCCAGCCTCATTCCTCACCCCAGATGTCACGACACCTCTCTCTCTGGTCCCCCCCCCGCTGTGTGATGTCATCTTCCTCCCGCGTGATGGCACCCGTCACCACGACCCCTCTCTCTCTTCCACCCGCACACCCCATGTGCATCTTCGGAAGGGCCTGGCCTCTTCCCCTGGCTGGGCAATGCCATGGGCTTGAGGGCATCCTGAGCAAGTTTGCAGATGACACCAAATTGGGAGCGGTGGCTAATACCCCAGAGGACAGGATCACACTTCAAAATGACCTTAACAGATTAGACAACTGGGCCAAAGCAAACAAGATGAATTTTAACAGGGAGAAATGTAAAGTACTACACTTGGGCAAAAAAAATGAAAGGCGCAAATACAGGATGGGTGACACCTGGCTTGAGAGCAGTACATGTGAAAAGGATCTAGGAGTCTTGGTAGACCACAAACTTGACATGAGTCAACAGTGTGATGCAGCAGCTAAAAAAGCCAATGCAATTCTGGGCTGCATCAATAGGTGTATAGCATCTAGATCAAGGGAAGTAATAGTACCACTGTATTCTGCTCTGGTGAGACCTCACCTGGAGTACTGTGTCCAGTTCTGGGCACCACAGTTCAAGAAGGATACTGACAAGCTGGAATGTATCCAGAGGAGGACAACCACACCTTGAGATACCGCCCAGGGCGGAAGACCTGCATGCAAAGCATATGTTCCAATCCTGCGCTATGGAGATGCAAAGCCTGCCTTGAAGGATGTGGGGGTGGTCTCCCTTTGGAAATGGGGCTGCCGGAAGGAGGATATGAAAGGAAGATGCAGCCCAGCTGCAGCCGGAACAGCAGGTGCCCCTGAGTTCTGAAGGAGGAGCATCACTTCTCGGGAGGGGCCATGTAGGCCCAGGTCCAGGTGTGGTGGGGGGTTGCCACGGTGACAAGGACCCACCCTCTTTTGTGACATCTCTTCCTTCTCCTTTAAAAGCCACAGACTTGCAGGTGGCCATTGTGGGTTAATAGTGAGGCAGGTAGAGGAGAGAGCAGGTGGTGGTTGGCAGATTAGGCAAGGTGTTTAGTTGATTATTTTCTCAGTTTCTTATTTTGATTTTGATTTCATTTCTTACTTTCATTTGATCTATTTTCATTTATTTTTTTATTTTAACACTTTTATTTTATTTTATTTTATTATTTATTTTAATATTTTTAATTTTACATTTTTGTGCACATCTGTGCCTACTTTGTATATATTTCTTCTGTACATAGAGGGGTAGGGTTAGGCTTAGGCTTAGGCACGGGGTTTGGGTCAGAGTTAGGCTTGGATGGGCATTTCAGATAGCTAGTTTAGAGAGGAGGGTGGGATTTTTTCCTGGAAGAAATGGGCAGGCTGTAAGTAGGATTCCTTCCCTTTCTCTTTGTCTTATTGGGTTGGGGGAGGGGGTGAATCCTGGGGTCCCCTGCACATCCCTGGCTCTCTGGAAATTGACCTGGCCAATCTTCTCCAGAGAGCTCAGCTCCTCCACACTCTTTCCCTGCCTTCCCCCTTTTTCTCCCCTCTAATCATACACTTTTACTAGGACATTCCTAGCCCACTTTCCTCCCAGGAGCTCAAAGTGGCCTTCATGGTTCTCCCTGCCACCAATTTTTCTCTTCACAGCAGCCCTGCAAAGTTGGCTAGGCTGGCCCAAGGTCCACCAGGGAGCTTCATGGCTGAGTGGGGATTCGAACCCTGCTCTCCCAGGTCCTCCTAGTCCTGCCCACCTCTGCCTGGCTCCATCTTGCCATCTCCCCAGCTGCCCAAAGCCATCGCCCTTTCCCCCCTTCATGGGGGTCTCTCTGGTTCCAAGGAAGACTCCACCACCTTCCTCTCTCGGCCCCCCGCACAGACACAAACACTGGGGCTCCTGAACCCCTCTCTCCCCTCTGCTTCTCTGATCTAGATTCAGGTGGTTCAGGGCCCTGTTCAGCTGCCGGTGGAGGAACAGGGTGGCCCCGCTGCAGAGGAGCCCGTGGTGATAGGTGAGGAAGTGTGGACACCGAAGGGCCAGGGGGGCACCTCAGGGTGCAGGAGAAGACTCTTGGAAGAACCTGGCCAGGTGCTCTGAGATGAACTCACCTGTCCCCATGTTTTCCTCTTTTTGTAGATGTGCCATGGGTTTTCTTCCATCAAGCAATAGTGAGTATTGGAGAAAACAAGAGCAGGGAGAGGATCCCTCAGAGCTGCCCCCCCCTCTGCCTGGGCTCTTTGCCCCCCACTCTGCACTCTCAGATGAAGAGGAGCCTTCCCCTCGCAAGGAACTGACAGCCTGACTTTTGCAGTTTCAGCCGCTGGAGCGGGAGCTAGATTCCTTGCTCCAGGTGACACAGAGCTGCCAGGCAGCTGCCCTGAGAGGCCTCCACACCCTTCAGGTGTCCAAGCACCGGACAGCGGATGCCCTTCTGGTGAGTGACCAGTGGTGTGAGGGACCCCCATGGTGAGGTGGGGGGCTTTGGGGAGGGGCTTGTGCCGGCTTAGGGCATGGGGTTGCCGATCCAGCAGAAAGCCAAGCCTGGCCTTTGGGGTCGGAGCCACCCTCTGGCTGTCCCCCGGAAGGAGCTGACGTCTCTCCTCTGCTCTGCATGTTTGAGGGACTTCTTTGTGTGCCTGAGGATCATCAGCACAGGGAGGGAGGTCCTTTGTCTTGAGCTTGTCTTTGCCTGGCTCTTACGTAATTCCATCCCGGACTTAACCTCTCTTCTCTCTTTTCCCAAAGGATCTGAAGGGTCAGTTCCACTGCCTGCTGGAGGGTCCCCTTACGGAGGCCCCCAATGCTGCCACCCTCCTCCAGATACTCAATGGAAGTGTCCTGATGACACTTACGAGTTGCCCAGAGTGCAGCAGCCTTTTCCAAGTGTGGAGAAAAAGCTTTGGCTCAGAGTTGGCCTGACTCTGAGACGCTCTTCTATCCCGCAGGATCTCCAAAGCGACACCGTTGAAGAAAGCGGGGAGACCAAAAACCTGGCGGCCAGCTGCATCTCTGCACTGCTGTCCTTTGCCCAAAGCTTTCCCCAGTTCGCAGTAAGTAGTTTGCCTTCATGCATTCATTTCTTGGAATACTGGGGTCCAGGATGAGGCCAGAGGCTTTTCCTGCCCCCTTTCCTGATGCTGCCCTTCCACCTCTGCCCAGGAGGCTGCAGGGCCCAGGGAGGTCCTCTGGGACAAGGGATTGGGCCCAGGACAGAGGGAGGCCCTTCCTTCCTGGCTTGGGGGTGCTTCTGTGCTCTCTTGCACCCATCCAAGGTGGGTTTCATAGCATCATCTGACCTGGATTTTTCTTTCCTCTGCAGATGACAGTAGTTCAGCCAGAGTTGGCCTGCTTCCGGCTGAATCTGAAAGAAGGTAAGCCCCACACCTTGGAGACAGGGAACTCCCTTGTCCCTTCTTTGCCCAAGACTCACCTCCCAGGTTTTCTTGCTGAGAGTCCTGCAGGACCTGCTCCCTGCCTGGCAGGCCTTTCCCACCTGGCCTGGGAGGGCATAACCCAGACTGACTCCAGCTACAAGAAGCGGAGGGGGCTGAACAGACTCTGGGGTTGGGGTCTTGTTGAGGGGTGCTTGCTAGCAGGGGTGCTTCCCGCTTCCTTTGCCCTCCATGGTCTCCCTGCCTGAGCTGACAGAGCTGGTCTCACAGGCGGAGTTCAGGACTCCCTGACTGCTGGTGCTGGACGACTTCAAAATCTGGGCCAAAGCAGCTGGCTCTGGGGTGCTCAGGACCAATGGGGAGGGATGATGGGAAGTGTAGTCCAGGAGCTGCTGGGGACCCAGGTTGGGGAAACCCTGCTTTAAGGCAACTTTTATGTTTGGCCTGCAAAGATGGGACCTGTCCATGTTTATATTTTCTTGTATTTTGTTTCCCTCATGGCCTGTGTGTGTTTTTTTTTTAAAAAAAAGAGGGCAAATTGAAAGAAAAATTGTATGGCAAGTTGCAGAAGAATA
The DNA here is from genome assembly GCF_963506605.1 of Zootoca vivipara. Lineage (NCBI taxonomy): Eukaryota > Metazoa > Chordata > Lepidosauria > Squamata > Lacertidae > Zootoca > Zootoca vivipara. The sequence goes on from NC_083279.1 coordinate 96,644,192, forward strand.
AAAGGTTGCGTTTGAAAAAAAACCACACAAAAACTGGGGGGTGGACTCCTAAAGATTTTATTGGGGGGTGGGCAAAGACCCCTAGGCCTTTAAGAGGTGGTGCCTATTCCCTACCCCGTGTCTCAGGATGGTTACAACATAAAAAAACAACATAAAAACACAAAACACCACACTTTAAAAGGGCATTAGATGTCAAACAGCAAAAGGCCTGGTTAAAAAGGTGCTGATTTGCCTGGCTCCTAAAGGTGTATAATAGTTTTTCCGACTTTTGTATGGATTCTTTTATGGGAAGTGAGTTTGGAGCTACGGTATCAGCGAAGCTCTTTCAACAGGGGCAACACAACAGGGGGCGGGGGGGTGCGCCCGAGCTCCACTCTGCAGGGGGCAGTGCGCCCTGGCCCTTCCGCACCCATCGACGGCGGCCAACGTGGCCGCCATCACGGAGAGGCCGCCTCGATGCTGCTGGCTGCCATCCGCCACTCGAGGCTTGGGAGTAACGGGGGCAGGGGCATCCCGTGATGCAGCATCACACGTCAGCGTCGCGTGTCTACGCAGACGTCATGCGACGCTGCATCACGGGGTGGTCCCTCCCCGCAACTCCCAAGTCTCACTCGGCGAGGTGGAGGCTAGTAAGAAGACTCGATTACCGCCGCGGCAGCTGGAAGCTAGTTGCCGCTGCGGCGAGCGAGTCTTTCTTCTGGGTGCTGCTGCTCCGAGTGAGGCTTGGGAATCAGGGGGGGAGAGTTATCCCACAACGCAGCACCATACGCATGCGTGCAACATCACGACACCCCGCCCCCCGGTTTAGCCGCCCCAGGTTCCGCTCTAGTGCGCATGCTCTAGTGACAGCTGGGGTAGGAACACCACTGTCTTTCGACATTCCACGCACTGATAGTGTTTCTCCCCTGTATGAATTCTTAGATGGGAAGTGAAATTGTGCCTGTGACTGAAGCTCTTTCTACATTCCACACACAGTTTCTCCCCTGTATGAAGTGAGAGGAGCGCCGACTGAAGCTCTTTCCACATTCAAAGCACTGATAGGGTTTCTCCCCTGTATGAATTCTTTGATGGAAAGTGAGATTGTGGCTGTGGCTATTGAATTTTATAACAAATAAAAATACAAATATATATTTTTAAAACAATAAGTTTTATTAATTTCTTTCTTTAAAAACATAGACGTACAACATGCATATATTTCATATTCTTCTTTTTCATAACATTTTACAAAAAGAAAATAGAAAAGGAAAGAATAAAAGAAAAAGAAAAAAGAAAGAGAAAAAGGGGAGGAAAGATACTAATATAGAAAACAAACAAACAATCTGTATACAAAAAAAAAGACAAAAAGAAAACCATTACATCTCTCTATATGTACAATCCACACCTTCTTTGTGAAAACTTCCAATTATTCTCTCTGTAATCTACATATTAACCTTATTTTATCACACAATTCTGAATTTACATCTACATTCGCCCCCCCCCCTTAAGAAAGTCAGGTTCAACTTTAGTCTGCCATTAGGATTCTGGGTATACCACTACTATTTAAATACTCATCAAACATCCTCCATTCCTTCTGTGTTTTTTTGTTTCGTTTGTCCTCTTATTCTTCCAGTGGTTTTTGCTAACTGTAAATATTCTATCATTAAAGTTTGCCAATCCATTATGCTGGGTGCATTTTTGTTTTCCCAATTTCTGGCGACCAGGACTCTTGCCGCTACAATTCCATACAATAACAATATTCTTTTTGTGGTTTTAATATCCTCTGGTATTATATTTAATAAAAACATTTCCGGTCTTTTTCTAAATGTGCATTTTAACATTTTTAAAAGATCTTCATAGATGTTATTCCAGTACCTACATATTTCCGGACAATTCCACCACATATGTATTAGAGACCCTTTTTCCGCATTGCACCTCCAGCACATAGATTTATTTTTATACTTCTTGGCTAACTTTTCTGGTGTTTGGTACCACCTGTGCATCATTTTAAAGATGTTTTCTATTAAGTTATAACAGGCGGTAAACTTTAAATCCACCCTCCACAGTCTTTCCCATTGCTCCATCAGGACATTGTAGCCAAGGTCTTGGGCCCACTTCACCATTACTGGTTTAACCTGCTCCTCTTTGAGTTCCCATTCCAACAGCAGGTCATAAATATGTGAAATACGTGAAATGTACTTCCCATCATTCTGTATTAGTTCTTTTTCAAATTTTGATTTTTCCTTTGCAATGCCCATTTTTTTATCCTGATTAAACCTATGATTGATTTGAAAGTATTGTAGCCAGTCCGAAAGGTATTATTTTCTCTCTTCATATTTTTTCAATATTAGCTCATTTTGTTTCTTTTCCAATAAGTCCTGATAGGTGGCGATCTTTATCTCCATATTTAGTGTCTTAACTGTTATAACATTTGTTGATGATGTCCACAAAAGGATCCTGGGTTCCAAAATTCCTTTGTATTTTACCCAGATCAGGTATAATGATTTTCTTACTAAGTGGTTCAGGAAACCTTTGTGGACCTTAACCTTATCGTAAAGTACTGGGTAGGTAAGAGTGCCAGCCAAATCGATTTTCCACTCCTTCCAGGTCTAATATTTCTGGATTTTTCAAAGTTACCCATTCCTTTAACCAGACTATGCCCGCTCCCCCTTTCCTGTCTGTTAGCAGCTGGTACTTTATTCTTGGTCTCTTACCATTCCATATAAACTTTGTTATATCTTTTTTTCCACTCCTGTGTGCGTTTATTTTTTTATTTTTAAGACGGCAAATTGTATGGCAAGTTGCGGAAGAATAAAAGGTTGCGTTTGGAAAAACACAGACAAAAAGGTGTGTGTGTGGCCTTCTCAAATATTTTATGGGCGGGGGGCAAAGACCCCTAGTTGGTGCCTATTCCCTACACCTACATGTCTCAGGATGGTTACAACATCAAAGCACAAAACACCACATTTTAAAAGGGCATTAGATGTCAATCAGCCAAAGGCCTGGTTAAAAAGGTGCCAATTTGCCTGGCTCCTAAAGCTGTATAATGTAGGGTTATCAGATGTCCCTGGTTCCCAGGGACAGTTCCCAGTTTTACCAATCTGTCCATGGCCAAAGATACCAGCGGCAAGAGGCGCTGTGGCCGCTGCTGTTGCCAGTGTGGACAGCCAGGTTAGACCATAGCTGCCAAGTTATCCCTTTTTTAAAGGGATTTTCCCTTATGCTGAATAGGCTTCCTCGCGAGAAAACGGGAAACTTGGCAGCTATGAGTTAGACAGCTGTTAGACAAGCGGGAACATTCCCTCTCCCGCTCCCACCCTCCTCCTCCTCCGCCTGCTCCATTTGCGGCTGATGCTGCTTCCACATCTTTATTGGTGCTTTGGCGGGAACCTTGCCCCGAGGGCTGAGGGGAGACGTGGAGGGCGCCGGCATATGGTTTATGATGTTCCTTCCCAAACGTCCGAATTTGAGAGGGGTGCAGATGCAAGGAAAGAAACGCTGATGGCAGTCATAAAGGCTGGGTGCTTTTATTGCCCGACCAATGGAGACACCATCCTCCCACCTCCTCGCTTGTAAATAAAAATAATAATACTCTGCCAATTGGCTCCACCCTCTCCCCACACAGTATCCTTATTGCATTTTTCTCTACTTAAAGCGTCAGACAGAAAATAGGGGAGGTTCATATTATAATAGCTTTCGTTATCTATCCGTTTGTATTCCTCATGTGCCTTTTTCTGGGACGACCTGACTCTCTGTCCCCTCTCTACCCCCCCTTTGTTCCTTCCTTCCTTTTCGGTGACGCTTCCAGGAATCCCAGAAAAGAAAAGGGGGGCCCTGAACCCACGCACCCACCAAAATAGAGGAGGTTCATATTAAAATAGCTTTGGTTATCTATCCGTTTGTATTCCTCATGTGCCTTTTTCTGGGACGACCTCTCTCTACCCCCCCATTTTGTTCCTTCCTTCCTTTTTGGTTACGCTTCCAGGAATCCCAGAAAAGAAAAGGGGGGGCCTGAACCCACGCACCTACCGACCCACACCTCCCTCAGTTCCAACTATCCCATCCTAATTTTGCTTCCCCTTCTCTCTTTCCCCCTCCCCACCCTTCACCCATAACCAAGGAACCTGGCTCTGGTTGCCATGTAAACTACATATGTTTACAAAAGATTGCTCCCTACTAATAATCCAGATGCTACTGTCTTTTAACCCCTTGGCTGCTGCAAAAGAGTGTCCCTGGATTCATTGAAAAAAATCTGGTAATCTGGTTTTTCTGACCTTTGTATGGATTCCACATTCCACACACTGTTTATTCGGGGGAAGACCCTTATGCCTTCAAGAGCTGCCACCTATTCCCTACACCTAGAGGTCTCAGGAAGGTTACAAAATAATAACACAACACAAAAACACAAAATACCACATTTTAAAAGAGCATTAGATGTCAATCATCCAAAGGTCTGGTTAAAAAGGTGCTGATTTGCCTGGCTCCTAAAGCTGTACAATGGTTTTTCCAACATTAGTATGGATTCTTTTATGGGAAGTGAGATGGGAGCTCTGACTGAAGCTCTTTCCACATTCCACACACTGATAGGGTTTCTCCCCTGTATGAATTATTTGATGGGTAGTGAGACTCCGGCTGTAAGTAAAGCTCTTTCCACATTCCACACACTGATACGGTTTCTCCCCTGCATGAAGTCTTTGATGGGAAGTGAGAGACAAGCTCTGACTGAAGCTCTTTCCACATTCCATGTACTGATAGGGTTTCTCCCCTGTATGAATTCTTTGATGGTTATTGAGAGAGGAGCTCTGACTGAAGCTCTTTCCACATTCGAAGCACTGATAGGGTTTCTCCCCTGTATGAATTCTCTGATGGGAAGTGAGATTGGAGCTCTGAATGAAGCTCTTTCCACATTCCACACACTGATGGGGTTTCTCCCCTGTATGAATTCTTTGATGGAAAGTGAGAGGAGTTATTACTGAAGCTCTTTCCACATTCCACACACTGATACAGTTTCTCCCCTGTATGAATTCTTTGATGGTTATTGAGAGAGGAGCTCTGACTGAAGCTCTTTCCACATTCGAAGCACTGATAGGGTTTCTCCCCTGTATGAATTCTCTGATGGGAAGTGAGATGGGAGCTCTGACTGAAGCTCTTTCCACATTCCACACACTGATGGGGTTTCTCCCCTGTATGAATTCTTTGATGGAAAGTGAGAGAGGAGTTATTACTGAAGCTCTTTCCACATTCCACACACTGATACAGTTTCTCCCCTGTATGAATTCTTTGATGGTTATTGAGAGAGGAGCTCTGACTGAAGCTCTTTCCACATTCCACACATTGATAGGGTTTCTCCCCTGTATGAATTCTTTGATGGTTATTGAGAGAGGAGCTCTGACTGAAGCTCTTTCCACATTCCACACACTGATAGGGTTTCTCCCCTGTATGAATTCTTTGATGGTTATTGAGAGAGGAGCTCTGACTGAAGCTCTTTCCACATTCCACACACTGATAGGGTTTCTCCCCTGTATGAATTCTTTGGTGGTTAGTGAGAGAGGAGTTATTACTGAAGCTCTTTCCACATTCCACACACTGATATGGTTTCTCCCCTGTATGAATTATTTGATGGGAAGTGAGAGAGGAGTTATCACTGAAGCTCTTTCCACATTCCACACACTGATATGGTTTCTCCCCTGTATGAATTCTTAAATGGTTAGTGAGATGGGAGCTCTGACTGAAGCTCTTTCCACATTCGAAGCACTGATAGGGTTTCTCCCCTGTATGAATTCTTTGATGGGAAGTGAGATTGGAGCTCTTAATGAAGCTCTTTCCACATTCCAAACACTGATATGGTTTCTCCCCTGTATGAATTCTTAAATGGTTAGTGAGATGGGAGCTCTGACTGAAGCTCTTTCCACATTCCACACACTGATAGGGTTTCTCCCCTGCATGAATTCTTTGATGGGAAGTGAGATTGGAGCTCTTAATGAAGCTCTTGCCACAATCCACACACTGATAGGGTTTCTCCCCTGTATGAATTCTTTGATGGGAAGTGAGATTGGAGCTCTTAATGAAGCTCTTGCCACAATCCACACACTGATAGGGTTTCTCCCCTGTATGGATTCTTTGATGGGAAGTGAGACTGTGGCTGTGACTAAAGCCCTTTCCACATTCCACACACTGATATTGTTTCTCCTCTGTATGAATTATTTGATGGTTATTGAGTTGGGAGCTCTGACTGAAGCTCTTTCCACATTCCACACACTGATATGGTTTCTCCCCTGTATGAATTCTTTGGTGGTTAGTGAGATGGGAGCTCTGACTGAAGCTCTTTCCACATTCCACACACTGATAGGGTTTCTCCCCTGTATGAATTCTTTGATGGGAAGTGAGACTGTGGCTGTGACTAAAGCTCTTTCCACATTCCACACACTGATAGGGTTTCTCCCCTGTATGAATTCTTTGATGGGAAGTGAGAGAGTAGTTATTACTGAAGCTCTTTCCACATTCCACACACTGATATGGTTTCTCCCCTGTATGAATTCTTTGGTGGTTAGTGAGATGGGAGCTCTGACTGAAGCTCTTTCCACATTCCACACACTGATATGGTTTCTCCCCTGTATGAATTCTTTGGTGGTTAGTGAGATGGGAGCTCTGACTGAAGCTCTTTCCACATTCCATACACTGATAGGGTTTCTCCCCTGCATGAATTCTTTGATGGGAAGTGAGATTGTTGCTGTAACTGAAGCTCTTTCCACATTCCACACACTGATATGGTTTCTCCCCTGTATGAATTCTTTGGTGGTTAGTGAGATGGGAGCTCTGACTGAAACTCTTTCCACATTCCACACACTGATAGGGTTTCTCCCCTGAATGAATTCTCTGATGGGAAGTGAGACTGGAGCTCTGACTGAAGCTCTTTCCAAATTCCATGCACTGATAGAGTTTCTTTCTGATGAGATTTTGTTGATGGGAAGTGGAATGGGAGCGCTGACTGCAGCTTTCTGCACACTCCAATTTTTTACCTGGCTTCTCTTCTCTGAAGATTTTGTCATGGTCACCTTTGTTCTCGATTTCCAATTCATCACAATCTGCAACGGAAACAAAAAAGGGATTAGAGCCTCAGGAACAAATGGAGAAGAACTGAAGGCAGTTGGGGAGGTGTTCATTAGCTGTGTTGTTTATCATTAACCAACATTTTTATTATTAGATTCTGATGAGTTGTTGAATGTTACTTTGTTTGATATATAGTAGTGTTCAAAATTTCTGGAAGAGTTTTGGGGGAAAGTGTTTTTCAGAGGGTTGATCGCTCACAACACTTCTTTTGGAGTAATATCATAAAATTATATGTCAATGGAAAGATAATTTAATCAAGAATGCAATCCAACGGACTTCCGGCATGGCAAAATGGCGAGCGGCACGCGACCGTGGAGCTCCTAGGAGCCACTGATGTGCCCAAGCCGCTTGAACAACTTCGGAGCCGTTAAAACCGCTGCCAACGCTGCACAGGAGCCGGGAGAGCCCGGTGGATCGGCCGGGGAGCCGTTGGGGCCCCCTGCTCCTCCCTCCCTCCGATCGCAGGAGCCGGGTGTCCGACCATCAACACCCGGCGGGAACTGCCGCCGCCGCCAACACACGAGTGCTGGGAGAGCCCGGCAGATCGATCGGGGAGCCGTCGGGGCCCTCTGCTCCCGCTCCCCCTCCCCCGATCATCGTGAGTAGAAGCCGGGTGTCCGGCCATCGACACCCGGCGGGAACTGCTGCTGCCACCACCGCACGAGCGCCGGGAGAGCCTGGCAGATCGATTGGGGAGCAGTCGGGGCTCTCTGTCCCTGCTCCCCCTCCCGCCGATCGTGGCGAACCGCAATCGGGAGCGCCTGGCCTCCGGGACTCTGAGTCCTGAGGAGGTAAGCCCGGACCTCGTGGCCGCCGCCATTGTCACCGCTGCTGCCGCCGCCACCGCCAACAGAAAAGGAGCGAGGAGAAGGGACCTGATCCGAGCCCTTGCAGCCCTTGCCGCTGCAACATAGCGCCGGGATCGCCCGGCCTTCCAGGACCCTGGGGCCGGTAGAGCCCACGAACCTACCCCCTCTGTCCATTAATGAGACTGGGGTAGATCAGCGTCTAAAGGAAGGCCTGTCGGAAAAGGCTTTGATTGCAGACTGAGGCCGTCATTCCAAGTCTAGGCCCAGCCTGAACCTGCTCCTCTATTTGTCTATTTTTGAATAAAAAAAATATTTTTTATTTTTGAATATTTTCAGCGGATTTTTTTATATTTTTCTTTTCTTTCCCTTTTCCCCTCCCCCCCTTTAAATTTTTCTTCAGTGGAAACGAAGATAAATAGAAAGGGGAAAGAAAGGGAAAACACACACACACAAAAATAACACCAAAAAACTTTACCTAATATTTTTAGTGTTCTTTCCATTTATCACCTCCATCTCCCACCTTTTGACACAAGACCCCCCTTTCTTTCCGTACATTTTGGACTTTTGAGGGACCGCAGCACAAAGCAAAGACGGGGACCCCCCCCCCCAGGCTCTCGGCCCCTTTTGCTTAATTTCTATCATTTTCAAGCTGGCGTCCTCTCCCTCCAACCTCTTTTGCCTTGGCTTGGCTCTGTTTTTTTCCTCCTTGATGCATAGAGGTGCCCTTTGGAACCCCTCATAGACTTTTGCAGCCCCCCCCCAAATATCCTCTCCTTGTTTTTGATCTCCATCTCACTGGTTGCTTCCCACCCCCACCTTTGTCTTCTATCCCTTTTCTCTTTTTCTCACTTTCCTTTTCAGTTCCCTCTTTCTCCCTTCTGGATCAAACCTCCTCCTCATCTACTCTGTCTATTGACCTGTCTCCAAAGAGGAAGCATTTCCTCCTCCCTATTACCCCCCCTTGAAAACGGTTGTCTTTGTTTTGTCTTTGTCTTGCCTCCTTCATTCCAATATGTAACCCTTCTCTTTAAATCCCTTCCAAAATACTCAATTCCCCTTTATTCAATTTCCCCTTATCTTCCCCTCCTACCCCACTTCTCATTCCCCCACCTCTTCTTTTGTTTTACACCCTCTTTGTTCGCTGGAGTGCTCGCTTGTCCGTCTCTAAATCGAACCTCCCCTCTTTCGCTTGTTTGTTTGTCTACTTTCACCTGTTTGTCTGTCTGTCTATTGGTTTATCCGCCTCTCCGAGTACCTGACCACCACTTTGACAGCACTGCTGAGGCGAATACGACAGTCTCTGAGAAGTTCTTATAACATTGCCAAGGGATGACACAAATGATTGCTTAATCCAAACGCTCTGCAGAAGCCACCAGTCAACAACGCCTGACTAGTCCAATAACCCAACACCCAGAAATCATAACCGCCATAATCCCTAACCCCAACACGTCCCACTCCGAGAGAATGCCAAACAAACCTCAAACCAAAAACGCCAAGGAGATAAAGGTGTCACCAACTAAAAAGATGGTAAATAACATTGAGACCGCAACACCTCCTCAAAATGACGAAATATTACAACACCTAAGAGAAATGGAAGAGAGGATGACAAGTAAACTGGAAGCTGCAGTGGAAAATGCAATGACCCCCATACAACTACTAATCAGCAATCTTACCTCCAGAGTGGAAGCTCTAGAAAAGAAGAATCAACTGCAAGAAAGAACAATAGAGCAATACCAGGATGAAACCGCACGTATGAATAAGAAATTGTACGAACTGGAAAGAGAAAACGAAGAACTGAGAATTAAACAAGCAGACATCGAAGACCGAAACAGGCGCTGCAACATCCGCTTCCGCTACATTCCAGAAAAAGCAGAAGAGAAAAGCCCAGCAGACCTAATTGTAAGCTGGTTGAAAGATACAATCCCAAATCTGACACTCAAGGTATCCGATCTGGAGAGGGCACACAGAGCTTTAAAAGTTATGCCAAAACCTGATGCTCACCCAAGAGACATCATAGTGTGCTTTTCATGCTACAAAAAAAAAGGAAGAGATATGGAACAGCCTCAGAAACTCAACCAACCTCCAATACAAAGACAACTCCATATTGGTCCTACAAGACTTATCCTAAGACACCCTAAATCGGAGAAGAAACCTACGCCCATACACTCAGCTTCTTAAGCAAAAAGGGATTCGATACCGTTGGGGCTTTCCCTTCCGTCTCATTGTGGCAACCGATACAACACAGTACATGGCTACCAACGAAACGGAAGCCCAATAACTACTGAGGAACCTTGGGCTTGACCTTCCACTGGATCGGCAACAGAAAGAGCTACCAAGCGACAGCCGATATCAAGAAAATGGAACAGCAGTAAATGAATGGATGGAAATAAAGAGGGGAAAGAGACAACAGAAGCAACACGTCAAGACTCGCCGGTACAACCATCTACCATCGCTCACAAAATCATTCTACCGAACATACTCCACAGGACGCCAGACCATGATCAACCGAACCAAAACATCACTGAGGAACAACCCTACAACAACACCAATCATAGCTGAATGAAGCAACCGGAAATCATCTCGAACTGCAGGACTGGTGATTCCCCTCCCCTCCCCTCCCCTCCCATAGGCCTTAAACATAGCTAACAGCATCAATATCCCCCCAACACCTCACCTCCATAGATCCTACCCCCATCCCCAACCCCACCCCGACACCAGTCCAAACAACCTTAATCACATTCCCCATCAATCACAACTCATATCTCCAGTATCCCTTCCATACCAAACAAGAGAAAAACAACTCCCCCAGCATCCATAACACAACTCACTATCAGGCTAAAACATAATACATATTCAATAACATGGTGGCCTCAGAGCGTGCCAACACATATACACACTCTAATACATCAGTAATGTTGCTATTAACATTGGCAACGTTGCTCACGAACCTAACATCACAAAACTATTCTACACCGTCTCGCTGATCATCCCCTATCGCAAACAACGAGGGGGAAGGCCTGTCTCTGAGCACAGCCCTTCACATCAGCCGAGACCCAGGACCAACCGGCTAATCACCAAAAGGTCCAAAATACCCCAAATGAACACCTATATAACTACATATAGGAGACCCTCTATAACACGGGTGTCAAAGACAAGGCCCGCGGGCCAAATCCGGCCCGCCAGACCTCGTCATGTGGCCCGTGTAGCCGCCGCTTGCCTGCCCGCTGCTTGCCTGCCCGTTCGCCCGCCGCTTGCCACTCGCAGCTTTCCCTCCTCTTGCTGCTTGCTGCAGAGGCGTTTCCCTGCAATGCCTTCAATGTCCTACAGGGGGCGCAGGGCCCCGCAGGCGGGGAGGCGGTGGAACCTGAGAGCGCGTGCGCCCAGCTCCTTCCCCTTCCTCGCCCTGTCACACTTCCTCCGTTCCTCCGAGTCCGAGGCGACGAGCAGCAGCTGCAGCAGCGACGGCGCTGGCCGGTCGAGCGCCAGGGCCGTCTTCAGCTTATCTGGCGCCGTGGTGCACAGATTCCTCAAGCGCCCACACCCTCACCCCCACGTTTCCCTCTGGGCGGGCAGCGGCTGGAGGGCGGCTCCTCTGGCTGGATGGAGGCTCCGGGCACCATGCATCGCGGCATGGTGGAGGCGGGCAAGCGCTGAGGGGCGGCTCCTCCAGCAGGGAGGAGATGCCGTGGAGGAGCAGGGGGCGTGTGAGAACCATGCACCCCTTTTTGAACTCCTGAACAACAAGAAGATATGATTCTGGGGTTTCAAAAGCAACTTTAAAAACCCAAACCAGAAACTTGTTTGTTACAGCAAATGGGGAGGAGCAGCAGTGAGACTGGGCGGGGAGGAGAGGCAGAGAGAGTATGTTAAGTTTCAAGAGAGCAAGAGTGAGATTGATGGTGGGGGAGATGTTTAAGAGAGGAGAGAATAAACTTTTTTTAAAAAATCTGCACTGATCGAGGGAGGATCTCCAGGATCTTTCCAGCAGTTCTCCCGAAGTAATCACCATGTAAACACAGCTGCTGCAAACCCCAGGAGTTACGAGAGAGAGAGAGAGAGCGCTTTTACGCATGTATCTCTGCACCCTGCCAAGGTTCCCCCCCCCGCACCCCGCTTTTCTTTTGAAAGGCGTTCCGAATGAGTGGAAAGTAATCACTGTGTCAGTTAAAGTGAGTGTTGCAGGGAAAGCGGATCCTAGGCGCTGTGTGTGTGTGTGTGTGTGTGTGAGAGAGAGAGAGAGAGAGAGAGAGAGAGAGAGAGAGAGAGAGAGAGAGAGAGAATCCTGGGCTGTAAACGCCTCCTCCAAACACAGCTGCTGCAAACCCCAGGAGTTACGAGAGAGAGAGTGCCCGAGAGAGCTTTTACGCACGCATCTCTGCACCCCGCCGATCTCTCGCTTTGGGTGGAAGGTGTATGTATTTAAGACCCAGACAAGCTGGACAAAGGGACCCTGCTTGGGCCGCTTTCCCGCAGGGCCCTAATGCGCCCCGGCTTCCTCGCCCCGGTGGAAGAAGGCGGCTCGCGCTCCACACTCTGCTCCACTTTTGTGCGCTTCATGGAAGCAAATTGGAGAGAGACCCATCGCTATCCTCGTCCTCCTTTCTCTACAACCCAGCCCACCAGTAGCAGATAACAGGAAGTCCAGGTAACTGGACTTCCATTAGACTGCAGCTTTGTGGGGAATTACATGGCTCAATGCTCCTCCACTTTTAAAATAATACACCAAGACAGAAATTTAAAAGTCAAGAAGATGGTGTCTAGTGTGTGTTTGTTTTTAATCTTTGATTATCTCTTCCCCATTCCCATGGAGGAATAGTCAAGCAACAGAGGTCTCTATGACATTTGGGGCGAACACAACCCGGGAGACACCACCCACACATTTCAATCCGGACGCCACGGTACAACGTCCAGACTGGACAGCATCCTGCTCACGCATGGTCTGATCCCCTTAGTAGAATCAACAAACATAGGCAGCATCAAAATCACAGACCATGCCCCAGTAGAAGTCACTGTTAAAATAGGTGAAGAAACAAAAACCACCCCATCATGGTCTTTCAGTCCCATCCTAACCACAAACACCCAAATTAGAGCAAATATCACAAAAACTCTCCAAAACTATTTTAAAGAGAATGATGTAGACAATATAAATACTCCCCTCTTATGGGACGCAATGAAAGCGGTGACCAGAGGAGCTTGCATAAAAGAGAAAGCACTCCTTAAAAAACAAACCTCTTCAAAAAATAACAAAATAGAACAAGATATCATTGCCCTCTCATCACGTTACAAACAAACAGGATCCAAAAAACTACTTAAACTTCTAGAACAAAAAAGAAGAGAATTAGACTCCTTAGAAATCAACAAAACAATGATCAATATTTTATATTCTAAACAGCGCTTCTATGAATACGGAGGGGAAAACTTCAGACTATTAGCAAATAGATGCAGGAAAAAAGCACTTAAAACAAGAATACACTGCATCACCAAAAAAGACGGCAACATAACATTTCCCCCGAAAGAAATAACTTCTGAATTTGCAGAATTCTACTCCAACCTGTACACCTCCCACAACCCAACTGAGGAGGGAATTAGAAAATTCCTAACAGGACTGACCATGCCCACTTTAACCGATGAAGAACAGGAATTCATGGACAGCCCTATCACCCCCGAGGAAATAGACACGGTCCTTAAAAACTTGAAATCACACAAAGCCCCGGGCCCAGACGGCTTCACAGCTGAATTCTATAAAAAAATTAAAGAACCCCTGATGCCCTACATGATGCGCCTATTTAATGATATCATGAAAGGGGGGCTTATTCCCAAAACATGGAATCACTCCAAAATAGTTTTCATCCCAAAGCCATTGAAGGACAACCTCAAAGTAGAATCTTACCGCCCAATCACATTAATAAATCAGGATTACAAGATATTCACATCAATCTTGGCCAATCGCTTAAAAATCTTCCTAGGCAATTTAATAGTCCCAGACCAAACCAGTTTCGTCCCTGGTCGCAATATTACAGACCCCATCAGGAAACTACTAAACTTAATCGACCACAGCAAGGCAACTAAACTTCCACTGACAATTATGTCCCTAGATATCCTCAAAGCTTTTGATTGCTTAGAGTGGAAATACTTATTAGCAGTACTAACTAACATGAAATTTGGCCCCAACTTCTTACAAATCCTCAAACAAATATATTCCCAAGCCTCAGCAAAATGCAGAATTAATAATATGGACTCAAACACCATAGCAATCCAAAGAGGCACAAAACAAGGATGTCCGCTGTCTCCATTCTTATTTATCCTGGCTTTGGAGCCCCAAGCAATCCGAATCCGAGCAGCCACAGACATCAAGGGAGTGGAAATAAAAGGCAGAAATTATAAATTAGGGCTGTTTGCAGATGACCTAATGGTCACAACATCAGACCCCTTAAATACAGCAACCTTCCTAATCAGAGAACTCAACACATTTGCAATGGTGTCGGGCTTACAAGTAAACTTTGGTAAGAGTTTGGTAAGAGTTGGTCAGAAGCCATGTGCTTCAACACCCCTCCCCACATCCAAAAAGAACTTACTAATATCACCAAAATAAAACTTTGCCACACCAAATTCAGATACCAAGGAGTACAAATAACCCAGAACCTCAATAAATTATACCTCCACAATTACAAACCCCTGTGGCGACAAATAAACAAAGACCTAAAGAGATGGGACAGTATGAGTTTCACTCTTTCAGACAAAATAAAAAAAATTCCTTCAGTAGCACCTTAAAGACCAACTAAGTTTATATTTTGGTATGAGCTTTCGTGTGCATGCACACTTCACAAAAGCTCATACCAAAATATAAACTTAGTTGGTCTTTAAGGTGCTACTGAAGGAATTTTTTTATTTTGCTTCGACTCAGACCAACACGGCTACCTACCTGTCTTTCAGACAAGATAGCCATGGTCAAAATGGTCACCCTCCCAAAACTAACCTACCTATTCCAAACCCTCCCAATTTGGATCCCCCCAACCAAACTTCGTAAATGGCAGGGAAAATTACACTCTTTTATTTTCTCACATAAAAAACCAAGGATTAGCATCAAATACCTTCACCTCCCCACCTCAGCAGGATGGGGAATCCCCAACATAGAAACATACTACAACGCCAACCAAATACGCCATATAATCCCATATATACTTGAAGACGAGACAAAACAATGGGTACACCTGGAGAGGGACTCAATTGAAAATATCTGCACCACAGCATACCCTTTCCTCCCAAACAAACTAAGGAAGATTCCCAGAACACTCAACAGATACACACAAACCATGTTCAAAGCATGGAAAGCAGAAACTAGTAAACTATCTCCAACCCCATCCCCATTAATTCCCCTGGCTTACCATCCCTTGTTCCATCATGCAGCACAAAACCTCCAGATGAAAACCTGGCGAACCAAAGGTTTACATCGTTTAATGGACTTCTATCAAGACAACAAACCTTTGTCAACACAAGAAATACAGGACAAACTAGAAGACATCCCAATGCCCTGGTTAGCACAACATCAACTACATGCCTTTCTAAATAACCCAACAGTAAAATCGGCAGCAACTAGACCCCTGACAACTTTCGACAGCCTCCTCCAAATGTTAAAAGGACATGGAAAAGGGATGGTATCTGCAATATACAAAATACTACTACAAAATCCCACAGACCCCTTGGACAACCTAAAAAGACAATGGGAGGATGACATAGGATATGAAATCAACCCTACCCAATGGACTAGAATGTGGTCGAAACCCCCTTCAAATCTATATCAATGAAAAGAAAAGAACTCTCGTTGAAACTAACTTACAGATGGTACCTGACTCCAAGGAAACTAGCACTAATACGTTCAGGAACCTCATGAAATGTTGGAGAGGATGCACCTCCATAGGCACATATCTCCACGTGGTGGGAGTGCCCTAAAATCCAATCATTCTGGATGACATTCATGCAAGAAATCTGTAAGATAACTAAGCAAGTGCTAGATATTACCCCAGAATTGGTTTTACTAAATATCTTTCAAGATAACAACGCTCACTCAGATCACAAAGAACTTATAATCCACCTATTGTCAGCAACTAGAAACATCATAGCCAGGCACTGGAGGGACATGTCAGGGGTAAGCATGGACCAATGGTACCAAGTTGTATGGGAAACGGCCCTACTAGAAAAACTAACCAGTAAGCTGAAACTGACACGGGGACAAACAGAAGAAGACACCTTCACCCCAGTATGGTTCCCCTTCATCACATATACAGCCCAACAAGACAACGACAAAAACTTACCGTCGGCATACAAATCAATATGGCTAACCTAATCAAAACATCCTCCCTCCCCACTCACACAAGGAACTAAAGATCATCACAGCCAACCACAAATGAGCAATCACATCCTAAGATGAATCCCGACCTCTCTCACCAACAGAGAAGCACGAATAAACAACAGAGAACCTGCACAAACTACGCTGACGCCGAACCCCTACACATATCAAGAAAAACAGAAACATTGACAATCCACCACACCCAACTCCCCATCCCACCCACCTCTTTCCCCCCTTCCTCATAAAGTCTCAACAAGTAAAATTGATGTGTAAAAATGATGCATGAGACACTGCACTACCTTTGTAACCCAATAAAATCCTTAATAAAATAATTATTAAAAAAAGAAAGAAAGAAGAATGCAATCCAACAAAGTTTTTTTAGTTACCCGTATTCTATCAAACGTTATAGCCAAATAACCAGAAAAAGGAAGCACAACTTGCTTAGGTTGACTTTTCTCAGTGTGTTATGTGATTGTTATCAAGTTGGAAGCCGCCCAGAGTGGCTGGGACAACCAAGCCAGATTGCCAGGGTATAAATAAAAATTATTATTATATCTGCAATGGTACCTTGATTTAAGAACTGTTCTGTTCCGGAAATGATAAAGTTTGTAAACTGAGGTACCACTGTATTATTATTACCTGAGATTCAATAAGCCTAGCTCTTCTCTGGGATGAATTTTGTTTGGCCCAGTCATGGCATCCCCTCCATCTCCAATGTCAGTCGTCTCTTTGGTCAACCCAAGACTGACAGGAGCAAAAACAAAAACAGAAAACCTGAAGCCACTTATCTTTCCTAACAATTCTCAAGCTGACATTGAAGATGGCCTGGGCAGTTCAGACCAGCTCAATCGTGGTAGAAAAAGGAATAATTTGAGGAAGATTGTTCAAAGAAAAAAATGTAATTTACTGTTTATTGTGGGGGTGTTAGGTTCCCAGGTGTTATAGGGGGTGCTGGAGAGCTCTGTACCATATCTGCACATGTGCAGGAAACGCTTCTGCGCATGCGTGAGCGATTTGGCGCTTCTGCTCATGCGTGAGCGGTGAGACCCGGAAGCAACCCTTTCCGGTACTTCCAGTTTGCCGCGGGACACAACCTGAAAAAAAGGAACATGAAGCGGACGTAACATGAGGTATGACTGTAGAGGTATTTTTCGAATTTCCAGGCACATATGACGATATGATGAATACCAAGAGAGGCCACGATCCCACGAATCTCCTCCATGACCTCCTCATACAGAGCTCTCTGGTCAGGATCCAGCAACGCCCACTCCTCGTCCGTGAAACGAACAGTGACATCTTCAAAGCACACTGAACCCTAAAAGAAAAAGGGAAATGTCCTCCTCTGAGACAGCATCAATATGATCTGCTACACAATGCTCTGTTGTTTCCTTCCTGTAAATTGCAGCGGTGTTCCAATAGGATTGCTTTGCTGCACATTTTAATTATGGATGCTTATTTTATTCTGCGTTTTAATTATGGGTGTTCGTCTTTGTGCAAATAGGGGGTACTCCACCTTCTGTTTTTCAAGTCATTCTGCCTACACAAGTTACAGGGAACCAGGCAGATGGCCTTTTCAGTAGTGGTACGCACCCTGTGGAACGCCCTCCCACCAGATGTCAAAGAGAAACACAACTACCAGACTTTTAGAGGACATCTGAAGGCAGTCCTCTTTAGGGAAGCTTTTAATGCTCAATAGATTATTGTATTTTAATACTTCTGTTGGAAGCCGCCTAGATGGCGGGGTATAAATAATTTTTTATTATTATTATTACTAGTATCATGAAGCCCGTTAAAGTAACGGATGCTAGAACAGTAAACTAAGGAAGGAAGGAAGGAAGGAAGAAAAGAGGGAGCAGGAGGGAGAGAGGAAGGAAAGAGGGGAGAGAAAGAAGAGTAGGAAAGAAGGAAGGGAATAAAGAAGGAAAGAATAAGAAAGAGGGAGAGAAGACAGAAAGGGAGAAAGGAGGAAGGAAGGAAAGAAAGAAAGAAAGGGAAGCGGGGGGGGTGTTGCCGCCTTGATTCGGCGCCAGAGAAGAGCGGGAAGGGACCCAGGGGCAAAAAGCATTTCCTGCGCAGCATGAGGCAGCGGGTGTCGGTTTTAGGAGAGGTGCGTAAAGCCACCTCACAGTTGTGCGTTTGCGGGGAGGGTGCTGAGCCGCGGCAGGAGGAGGAGGAGGCGGCTTGCTGGGTCAGCAAGTCCTGAGCCTCTGGGATGCAGCAGTAGCACTTTGAAACCACCTCCTCCTGCCGTGGCTCGGGGCGCTCCACGCGGCACTGCTGGGTGCTTTGTCGGTGCTTCAGCAGCAGCAGCCAGTTCCAGGTGGCGAGCCACGGCAGGAGGAGGAGGATTCAAAGTGCTACAGAGCACTGCTGCATCCCAGAGGCTCGGGACTCTCCATGCGGCGCTGCCGGGCGCTGACCCGGCAAGTCGCCTCCTCCTCCTGCCGCAGCTCAGCACCCAGAACTGGCTGTTGCTGTTGCTGCTGCTGAAGCGCCGACAAGGCGCTCTGCCCCATTTGCACATAACAAAAAATGTATTTTGGCGCCAGTGAGCAACATGGCTGGTTTGGGAGAAGTGTGAGTAGGCGAGGCTGGGAGCTGAGGGCCCCGGGTCCGGTCAGCTGGCCCCGGAGGGTCCCCTATGTACCGTAGGGTAGCACTTTGAAACCACCTCCTCCTGCCGTGGCCCGGGGCACTCCACGCAGGGCTGCTCCGGCCACCTTTCTAACTGTTTCTAACAGGGCTGCTCTTTTTTTGCGGCTCAGGGTATGGCTTATTTTCGTGAGCGAGCGAGGGCGAGTGAGAGGAGAGGAGGGCAGGGTGGCCTTGCCTGGCTGCCCGCCGGCCCACGGGTGGCGAAAAGAAGCATGGCAGGCACCGCACTGCCAGAGGCTGGGGAGAAACTTTCCATCGCCTTCGCCCTCCCCTGTTGAGTCAGACGCGCCACCTCAACCCAAGGAGGGACAGAGGGAGGCGCTGCTCAAAGGTGCCCTTCCTCCCCCCATTCACCTCCGCCGGCCTCCACCCTCGCTTCCCCGATGCGCCCTGCCACCCTCAGCCAGCGCCGAGGCGCTATACCGGGGAGGAGAGGAGAGGCTCCTTCCCCGCCCTGGCCTGGCTTGTCTGGAAACGGCACCGGGGGGGGGAGCGTAGGGGGGGGAGAAAAAGTAAGCAGCATCCTCCTCCTCGCGCTTTAGCGCAACCGCAGCGAGGCGCTTGTCCGGCCGGGAGCAGCGGTTGGCGGCCGCAGGTAAACGGTAGGCAGAGGGGTGGAGGGAGGGGAGAGGGCGTGCATGTGTGTGCGTCCAGTCTCTGCGTCCAATCCTTGTGTCCGTGGGGCACGTGCGCAGTAGCGCAGACACAGGGACACAATAATAACAATAATAATAATAATTTATTATTTATACCCCGCCCATCTGGCCGGGTTCCCCCAGCCACTCTGGGCGGCTAGGACTGGACGCAGAGACACAAGCATTCCAGTTTGCCTGGACTTTATTATATAGGATTATTATTATTATTATTATTATTATTATTATTATTATTATTATTATTATTACACAAGCATTCCAGTTTGCCTGATGGATGGATCCACTTTCTCCCCTCCTCATGAGCTGTTCTGGGGGTTCCCTCCCAATGCCTTAGAGCAGGCATGTCAAACCTGCGGCCCTCCAGATGTTTTGGACTACAATTCCCACCTTCCCCAACCACTGGTCCTTCTAGCTAGGGATCATGGGAGTTGTAGGCCAAAACATCTGGAGGGCCGCAGGTTTGACATGCCTGCCTTAGAGTCAAATTCAAGGGGTTCATGGGGGTATGGCGAGAGGGAGGAATGGGGGGCAGCCCCCATTTTGCAGCGGCTGGTGCTAATTAGGTGAATCCAGGCCACTATTTGTCCTCATTTGTCCTCTGCTTAGAAACCAAATTTAGCATTCAGTGCTCAATCTACAAATAAAATACGGTAAGCCTATTTTGGATGGCCATCTGTCTTGGATGATCTAGCAGAGATTCCTGCAATGCAGGGGGTCTCCTGGCTCTTGGGGACAAGCAGGGAGGGTGGCTTCTGACAAAAGGAGAGGGAGCCACCGGTGGCTCCTCCTTATCCTGACTCACCCGTGCCTCTTGACCTCCCTCCTCCCACTTGCCTCCATCCTCTTCTGCCTCTGATTCTGGACTGCATTCTGCCACAGAGTCTCCCAGTTCACTAAGCCCTGTTAGCCCTTCAGCTTCTGACACCTCCTCTTCCCAGGCTTCTCCCTCTTCCCCCTCTGACCACCCATCCTTCTTCTACCTCCACTTCTTGGGCTCTGAGCCATCTTCCCTTCTTGGTTCCCCGGCTGCATCCTCCCACCATTCCTCTGTGCCCAACCAGTCCATGACATTGCTCCATCCCTCGGCCCCTGTCCCCACAAGGCAGCTTCCCCTGACCTGATCTGGTTCCACAGCTGCTGCTTCCCTTCTGCCCCCATGAATAGACGGATCATGAGGTCTTGCCGGCATCATTCTGTCACCTGCAAGAGAAAAAAGGTAAACAGGTCGCCAGGAGTGCCTGCTTCTCTCACAGGTGAAACAGGGCATCTCTAACTACAGATGGGCCTTTGAGAAAGCCTTACCTGCTGAGAACATTTAGACGTTTGTGCCCATTTCATATGTTTGCTGTGCAGAAATACATCTCCCCTCCCCTGGACCCTTGTTCCCAATTGTCTCCCTCCAAAACAACATGAAAAGAACCATCAGATGAGTTGGGAAAAGAACAGAATGAGGCCAAATGGAGAAAAACCACCTTCCTCCTAACCTACTGAGAGCGTTTGGAAGTTTGTGCCCATTTCATATGTTTGTTGTGCAGAAATACATCTCCCCTCCTCTGGACCCTTGTTCCCAACTGTTTCCCCCCCAAACAAGATGAAAAGAACCCTCAGATGATTTGGAGCTCCAACAGAATGAGACCAAACAGAGAATAACCACCTTCCTCCTTACCCAGCGGCCTCTCTCTGGTGTCCAACGGAGGCCTCTCTGCCTCACAGGAATCCAGCTCCATTTCTGCAAAATGGTCCTTTCCCTGAAAAAGAAACAAGGATTCAAAAGAGAGAATGGTGAAGAATATTAGAAAGAGAATGTCAAAGACTTCAAGGGTGAGAGATCTCATTCCATGGATGCTTTCCCAGAAAACGGATGGGCCATCAGTTGACCATTATGGGATATTCTCTGTCCTGTTTTGAGCCTTTGGGGAGTATCCAGAGGAAAGTCTCTCTCACCTGCTTTCTCTCCTCTGCCTGACTCAGGAGGAAACCTTCGGCCACGGCCACGGCCTGGGAACTGGTCTCTGCTCCGCATTCTCTCACCCAGCTCTCCATCTCCGGGGGAAGGACAGCCAGGAACTGAACCACCAAAAACAGGGCTTTCCTTCCTAAAAAAGCTAAACATCACTTTCCTCCTCCCTAAAGAAGCTCAACAACTTTTACGTGAACCCCCAAAAAACAGGGCTTTCCTTCCTAAAAAAAAGTTCAACAACTTTGACCTGAACCCCCCCAAAAGGGGATAGATCACTGCCAGTTTTTAACTCTGTGAGTAGATTGCAGTCTCCTGGAAGTTGGCCACCCCTGCTCTAAGAGATCGGAAGGAACCCTTTTAGTCTTCTGCCAATTTCTGTCTGTTGTAATGAAAAAGTCTAGGAAATCCTACAAAGGAAATACATTGTTCTGTTACAGAATTTGTAGGACATGGGTGGGGGTGGGGAAATGGTTCCTTGAGCAAGCATGGATGAGTCTTGCTTGGAACCAGGGCTGGATTGCACCGGATCCCAGACCATGAGCTCTCTTTTTGAAAAGAAAGAGAAGGAGGAAGAAGAGAAGAAATAAGTCTCTAGCGTTCTAGCAATTAACCTGGTTTCTGCTGCCTTCAACCTGGTTTCTGCTGCCTTCCAGTAAATGCATGAAGTCAGAACTGACTGACAAGGGAATCATTTGTATCTTGTGAAAAATGGATGCTTAGCTCTAGTGGGGGACCTCACCCGGGGGTCCTAAGGAGGTAGCTCCCCACCCCCACCCACCCCTGCTTCTGTCTTCTTTCATTGCACTTGGAATCTCTGCCGCTCTCAAGACAGACTCCTTAATGGCTTAATACAGAACTATTGATGCCAAGGTCCCTGGAGGCTCAGTGAGTAGCAGCGCCCATTTCTGCCTGGTTTTCCAGCAACAATTCCTTTGGGACAGAGAGGATGTGGTCCTGGGATGCCATGCTCTGGGTGCGAGGGGATTGCTGCAGTGGCCTCCGTGTGGAGCTGCCCTTGGAGATGATTGGGAAACTGGTTTGCAATGCAGCAGCCAGACTATGTGCTGGGATCCCTCTCTTTATTCCTGGCCTTTCTCTCCCACCTTTCCTTCCTTCCTCCACGTGGTTTTTTTTTTGGGGGGGGCTAGCCCACCTCCTCGAGCAGCTTTGGAAAACCATTTGCACATGTTTCCTCTGTTGTGCAATGACGCTGAGTGATGTCACACAGAGTTAAAACTCCTAGGGACTCCTTTGTTTGAAGAAGAGAGATTTCGTGGGAGTTTGGGATCCTCTGATCTCCAGGAAGGAGAGCGTTGCAGAGCTCGCCCTGACCTGGCTTTGCCCCCCCCCCCCCCGCACGAGCAGATCAGGCCCCCCAGGCACCCTCCCCTGCTGCAGCCCTGGGACCCCCACCGTCTCCCCACTGCACCCTCGGGGGGGGGGGAGAGGAGACTCACCAGATCCCAGGAGGGGACAGCGATGCAGCCCTTGCAGGAGAGACACCAAAGCAACACTCCCCCCTTCCTTGCAGGAAAGGACTGGAGAGGGAGGGGCCTTGGCTCTGGAGGACCTGGCCCCCCTCTTGCTTCCTGTCCTCTCTAGGAAGGGAGCTCGGTTCCCTTTAACCCCTGTCGTTTCCCCCCCCCCTGTCCTCTCTAGGAAGGGAGCTCGGTTCCCTGGCCCCTCCTTGCTTCCTGTCCTCTCTAGGAAGGGAGCTCGGTTCCCTTTAACCCTTGCAAAGCCGAGCTCGCCGAGCTTAGCCCTCTCTCGCTTGGCAGAACCTCGGCTTTTTATTATTATTATTTTATTTAGGGGTCAGCTGCCCCCCTGGCTACGCCAATGCCCAGATATCCTTTTTCTTCGTTGGACTCTGAGCATCTCCCTCTGTTGTCCGGAAATCAGAGGAACAGCTTGCAGGGAAAAGCGCTTTGCAGGAGGCAAGGAACCTCCTTCTCGAATTCAGGAGTGGAGAGAGAGGAGGGGATCCTAGAGTCATCTAGTCCAACCCCCAGCAATGCAGGGATCTCAGCTCAAGCATCCATGGCAGATGGCCGTCCGATCTCTGCTTAGAAACCTCCAAGGAAGGAGAGTCCACCACCTCCCAAGGGAGACCTTTCCCCTGCCAAACTGCTCTTAGATGTCCCTCAAGGCAGCGGGTCCTGAGTTCTAGCACTGCTGAAACCATTGCACTGGCTACCAAGGAGGAACCAAGCAAAGTTCATAAAAAATAAATCCTATTCTCATCATGAATGAGTAATAGTTTCTTATGCACCCTTTTTATGCTACCGTAATCAGGGCCGTCTTAAGCATATCAGGCGCCGTGGTGCGAAGATCCCTCCGGCGCCCCCCTTAGAGAGCAGTGTGGAATTTCTAAGAGGTCAAAACCACACATTCTGGAACAAAACTAATCACAATCTCTGTAGGTTCATATATGCATTTATTACATAACATATGTGAACCCCTTCCACACAAATCATGTTTGAGCACTAACAATTATCTTCCTATGTACATGATCAGAAGAAGAAAAGACAGAGGAGGCTTCACCATGAGCCCACCTGAGACAGGGCACTTCAGCAGGAGGTGACAGATCTGTGTCCTAATGAAATTTACCTTCTTCCTCTCATCCTGATTGGTGCACAATGTCAGGCAGAGCCTGGAAGGAACAGCACCCAAGGGAAGGGAAGTAGTGGAAGGGAGAGAGTAGAGGGGGAACCCTGTTGAACCGAGAAGAGCATTATTCAGCAGCATTGGGCAAACAAATCTTACAAGAAAACTGAGAAGAGTTTTAAACAATGAGTAGAAAATATGAAATGGGCAGTAGCATTTAAGACAATATTGAGAGGCTTAAGAGAAGATGCCAGGTAAGAGTGGTACCATGACTGTCACATGTGAACTGACCCTGTACATATGATTAAGAAGGTCTACTGAATCACAGGAAAAGGTTAGTCTGTTTAGACAAGGTTTAGTAGAATGTTGACCAAAGAAAACAGAATATAAAAGTCAGAGGAAACCCTGTTCCTGCATCACTTCAGTGTGGGACCTATTGTATGAACAAAGCACTTATGAAAATAATTATATTCAGCGCTTTTCTTCTAGAAAGAAGGTGCTGATACTGCAAACCCTTGAGTATCCCCAGAAAAAAAGCACTGATTATATTCCCAGTCATCTTCAGCCACACAGGTATGGCTATGGAGGAAATGAACACTGGATTTCTATCTAAAGATGCACATCAGAGCTCTCAAAAATATATGAGCTCTCTCCGCATGCTGTTTTAAAATCTAAGGTTTAGTTATAGCTATTCAGGAAGGCCAAATGCCTATTGGTCATGCTGGCGATGATTTGATCACCCCTGACAGTCCTTAAGGAAGAAATAAATAAAGCCCAAACACTTGGGGAACTATTATTGATTGACTAAATACCAATTTATCTTATTTTGTATTTTTCATTCTGTGTCACCAAAATGATAGCAATCTCTGTCAAACTTTGTAGAGAAGTGCTTCTCTTATTTTGTTAGCAACTGATGTACACTCATCATGGAAAGCAATTGTATTCAATCACATCTCCCAAAGAGTGATATGACTATGACACACAATGTGTTGGCTATCAACTCACATTTTACTAATTCTAGTAAGATATATAGTTTCAAGGAAGGTGTTATGAGGTCACACTGTGTTGTGTAACAGAGGCAGCATCATTCAGATCATGCCAGTTTTCCTTGATGCAACTGATGCTTTGGTACAAGGACCTACTTTAGTGGAAACACTAGAAAAGAGCAACCACATTGTCATACATATGAGGAAGTGAAATTAAAAACAGCATAGAAACAAGCAGAATTATTGGAGGTATCCACATCAAAGGATCTTGCTAACCTCAAAAGAATTCCTGTTCATCCTTCAACCAATTGTTCTGATAATAATTTTCCATAAGAAGGAAGGAGGTTCATGAACAAATTTGTTAGAAATCCAGCATCTCAGCTTCAAACTTCAATGTGTGCTCTGATTTGCTTGCATAAATTCCATAGAAGCAGGCTTTGTCATTGATTCTGATGTCAGAAATGGTTCTGCTATACAATAGGAAGGGACATGGATCGGGGCGTACCCAGGATCAAAACGGGGGGGGGGGGGCGACAACTGATTATTTGCCATCGCCCTACCTAATTACTGGCTTTTGTTGGTGGTTATAAGTGTCGGAGTGTGTGTTTTTGTAGGTTGTAAGCCACCTTGAATTCATTTGGGGAGTGAAAGACAAGATGCATGTTTTGGTAAGAATTACCTTTTGGTAAGAATTGTCTTTGAATTTATATGGACAGATTTTTGCCAATCGAAGATTGCCTAATGTCAGATGGTGACAAGGAAATTGGGAGGATTTATTTGAAAATATGGTCCTCAAAAATCTGCTGTTTGAATGTAAAACATAGATCCTCCCCCCTCTCCAAAACACATACTTCGGTAATAAACCCTCTCCGTCTGCAACAGCAACCTGCCGTTCTTTCTACCTGTTAAATGAAATGCCAACAAAGCCAGTTGCCTCACCGGGCGCTATCATTCGCACCTGCGCAGGGGTGGCCTGACACGACTCCGTGCCCCAGGGGTACAAAGGACCGCTTCCACACGTGTCTCGCCCAGAGCCTTTTAAAAGCAAAACGGGGCTCGGCGCCACGTTCGCAACAGATGCGGGGCCAGAGCAGGGTCGCCGCCTCCGCCCACAGGCTCCATTCCTCGCAGTTCAAAGCCTGTGTCACAGCCGGGCGGAGGCCGGGCCTACAACGCCCCCCCCCCAGCCTTCGACCCCCGAAGGGAAGCGGCCTCCTCCACCCGCCCAGCGGAATCTCTCCCTCCTGTGTGGCTGCTCTGGGGCCGCCTCTGCCCTTCCCGCGGGGGCCCCAGCCGGGCTCCCGCCGCTTGACGAGTTGCCGTTGGACCGGCTGCCTGGCCGTGCGGTCCTTCCTCCCCCCCCCCCACGGCTCCCTCACCTCGAGCCCCACGGGCTCGCGCTCAGCCCCGGCCAGATGGCTCTTTGCGGTGGTCCAGGCGGAGTCGAGGCGGTGCTGGGGGCGCGCGCTGCGCCGCCCCAGGCTGTCCGCTGATGCCGCCGAAAACGTCGCCGGCGCAGCGGGAGAGAAGGAAGCAGAGGAAAAAAAAATCTCCCGCCGCTGAGCTGGACTCCGCCCCTTCCTTTCATGCTGCCCAAGCAGCTGAGGGCTCCCTGCGCCCCCGGTGGCAGCTTCAGGCACTGCAGGGCTCTTTCCGAGATCTGATCAGCTCCGAGTCTCGGCTCTTCCATGGAGTCCCAGACGGCTCCAGCTCAGCCCGGACTCCCAACCAGGCGCCCTCCGGAGCTTGGCGCCCTGGTGCATTACGCCACCCAGCCCTGCCTTAGAGCCGGCCCTGACCGTAATATACCAAAGTAGGGACCCAGGTGGCGCTGTGGGTTAAACCACAGAGTCTAGGGCTTGCCGATCAGAAGGTCGGCGGTTCGGATCTCTGCAATGGGGTGAGCTCCCGTTGCTTGGTCCCATCTCCTGCCAACCTAGCAGTTCGAAAGCACATCAAAGTGCAAGTAGATAAATAGCGCAAGTAGATAAACCACTGGCAATAATCTTTGAAAATTCCTGGAGAACAGGCGAAGTTCCAGCAGACTGGAGGAGGGCAAATGTTGTCCCTATTCTCAAAAAAGGGGAAATAGAGGACCCAAACAATTACCGCCCAGTCAGCCTGACATCAATACCAGGAAAGATTCTAGAGCAGATTATTAAGCAAACAGTCTGTGAGCACCTAGAAAGGAACGCTGTGATCACTAAAAGTCAGCATGGGTTTCTGAAAAATAAGTCATGTCAGACTAATCTGATCTCATTTTTTGACAGGATTACAAGCCTGGTAGATGAAGGGAACGCTGTGGATGTAGCCTATCTTGATTTCAGCAAGGCCTTTGACAAGGTGCCCCATGATATTATTGTAAAGAAGCTGGTAAAATGCGGGCTAGACAATGCTACTATTCAGTGGATTTGTAACTGGCTGACTGACCGGAGCCAAAGGGTGCTCATCAATGGCTCCTTCTCATCCTGGAGAGTAGTGACTAGTGGGGTGCCACAGGGTTCCATAGCTGCCAAGTTTTCCCTTTTCTCGCGAGGAAGCCTATTCAGCATAAGGGAAAATCCCTTAAAAAAAAGGATAACTTGGCAGCTATGCAGGGTTCTGTCTTGGGCCCAGTCTTATTCAACATCTTTATCAATGACTTGGATGATGGGCTTGAGGGCATCCTGAGCAAGTTTGCAGATGACACCAAATTGGGAGGGGTGGCTAATACCCCAGAGGACATAGCACTCTTCAAAATGACCTTAACAGATTAGACAACTGGGCCAAAGCAAACAAGATGAATTGTAACAAGGAGAAATGTAAAATACTACACTTGGGCAAAAAAAAATGAAAGGCTCAAATACAGGATGGGAGACACCTGGCTTGAGAGCAGTACATGTGAACAGGGCCGGCTCTACGGCCAGGCTGGGTGGCGCTGGGCGCCATGGCGGCAGCCCCGGCCCGCCCGCTGGCTGCTCCGCCACGCAGCAGCGCCATCGGCAGCAGCGCTACGCGGTAAGTCCGCCCGCCCGTCGCGCAGCAGTGCTGGCGGCGGCCGCGCTGCGCTGAGCCCAACCATCCACCGGTCTGCCTGTCCGTCGCGCTGGAAAACGGGGCGGCGGAGGGATCCGTCGCACCACGGCACCAGGGCGCCAAAGGTGCTTAAGACGGCCCTGCATGTGAAAAGGATCTAGGAGTCTTGGTAGACTACAAACTTGACATGAGTCAACAGTGTGATGCAGCAGCTAAAAAGCCAATGCAATTCTGGGCTGTATCAATAGGAGTATAGCATCTAGATCAAGGGAAGTAATAGTACCACTGTATTCTGCTGTGCTCAGACCTCACCTGGAGTACTGTGTCCAGTTCTGGGCACCACAGTTCAAGAAGGATACTGACAAGCTGGAACGTGTCCAGAAGAGGGCAACCAAAATGGTCAAAGGCCTGGAAACGATGCCTTATGAGGAACGGCTTAGGGAGCTGGGTATGTTTAGCCTGGAGAAGAGAAGGTTAAGGGGTGATATGATAGCCATGTTCAAATATATAAAAGGATGTCATATAGAGGAGGGAGAAAGGTTGTTTTCTGCTGCTCCAGAGAAGCGGACACGGAGCAATGGATCCAAACTACAAGAAAGAAGATTCCACCTAAACATTAGGAAGAACTTCCTGACAGTAAGAGCTGTTCGGCAGTGGAATTTGCTACCAAGGAGTGTGGTGGACTCTCCTTCTTTGGAGGTCTTTAAGCAGAGGCTTGACGGCCATCTGTCAGGATTGCTTTGATGGTGTTTCCTGCTTGGCAAGGGGTTGGACTGGATGGCCCTTGTGGTCTCTTCCAACTCTATGATTCTATGATTCTAGGGTCCGCTACGCCGGGAAGGTAAACGGTGTTTCCGTGTGCTGCTCTGGTTCACCAGAAGCAGCTTTCTCATGCTGGCCACATGACCTGGAAGCTGTTTGTGGACAAACGCTGGCTCCCTCGGCCTACAGAGCGAGATGAACACC
The DNA here is from genome assembly GCF_963506605.1 of Zootoca vivipara. Lineage (NCBI taxonomy): Eukaryota > Metazoa > Chordata > Lepidosauria > Squamata > Lacertidae > Zootoca > Zootoca vivipara. The sequence continues at coordinate 96,673,276 of NC_083279.1, forward strand.
GCAACCCCAGAGTCGGACATGACTGGACCTGATGATCAGGGGCCCCTTTACCTTTTAATACACAAAAGTATGCCATTTCCCTTTCCATAAATGCTTAATTGCTAATTCAATGGACTGAAAATGTATGGTTGCTTTCATTATGTTTAGGGAAGCTTTTAATATTTGATGGACTATTGGATTTTAATATTTTGTTGGAAGCCGCCCAGAGTGGCTTGGGTAACGCAGCCAGATGTGCGGGTATAAATAAAAAAAAAATATTATTAATTAAATTGATCAGGTGAGTGTTCTCCTTTCGGAAGAGGCATGTGGAATCTCCACGGTTGCTAATAGCATAACGTTGAAAGGCTAGTGAAATATGGGGAGCCCTTGAGCATCTGCTTGGCATGCAGAATGTCCCAGGGTCAACCCCTGACATCTCCTGCAAGGGCTGGGTGAAATCCCTGCCTGAAACTCTGGGGAGCTGCTGCCCGTCAGTGTAGACCAGGTGTCCTCAAACTATATCTCACGGGCTGAATCCAGCCTGCCAGGGTCGTGAATCTGGCCTGCACGGCAATTTAAGAATCTGCCAAGTCTCTGAGGATGAAGGCATCTTGCCATCTGTTCAGTCAGTCCCTGCGCTACGCTGAATGAAAGGCCAGGGCGTTTTGTCCGGGCGTGGGGAAGTGTTGTCTTTTGGCTTGAAGAGGGAAGTTAAGCTTGGCAGAGGAAAGCCGACTTGGGTCAATTCGGTTTCGTTATGTAGACCTTTAAAGGTGGGAGAAGGAAAAGTAGTCCTAATTTTGTGAGTGTCACAGCAGTCTTTCCACTCATGTGATTTACATGCTCTGAAAGTTGGGGTCTGTTTTGACATTTAAAATTTAAAAGGGTGGAGTGGAACCCTCTCGTGACCATCTCGTTAGCCTGGGGAGCCACACTCTGGTTGAAGGTGGCCAGGATTAGCCCCCAAGGCCTGGGGTGTCCCTGAGGAACTGACAGCCTGACTTTAGCCTTTCAGCTGCTGGAGGAAGATCAGCTGTTCCTGCTGGAGGTGATTCAGAACTGCCAGGCAGCTCAGCTCAGGGGCTCCGAACCCTGAAGTGCTCCAAGCAGGAGATGGCCCAAGCCATCCTGGTGAGTGATGGGTGGTGTGGGGGACCCCCCTGGGGAAGTGGGGCAGGGAGGGGCTTTGGGGAAGGGATTGGACCCCTCAGACCTGCTCTGCGCTGGCTGGGCTCTTTGCCCCCCAATCTGCAGTTGCTGGTGACGAAGGATTAGGCAAGGCGTTCAGTGGATTCTTATATTCTCAATTTCTTGTTATGATTCTGATTTCATTTATTACTTTTATTATTTAAACTTTTTTTCTCCTTCCCCCTCACAGCTTTTGCTTTTCTTTTGGTTTATTTCATTGATTTCAACCCGCTGAGATTCTTGACACGGGCTTTCATGGTTATTTATTTATTTGTTTGTTTGTTTTAATTTGATTTGTTTTCATTCTTTATTTTAATATTTTTGTTCTTTTTTAATTTTACATTTTTATTTTGTGCACATTCATTCCTATTTTGTGTATATATATATTTCTTGTTTTGATTCTTATTTCATTTATTACTTTTATTTGATTGATTTATATTTTATTTTAACACTTTATTTTATTTTGCACAAAGCAGCTCAGGCCCTCCTTCCCCCCTCACAACTGTTGCTTTTGTTTTGGTTGATTTTCTTGATTTCAGTCCACTGAGATTCTTGACATGGGTGAGCTATCGTGGTTTGTTTGTTTGTTTTTATTTTTATATTTGTTGTTCTTTAGTTTAATATTTTTTATTTTACCTTTTTATTTTGTGCACATATGCGCCTATTTTGTAAATATTTTGTATATATTGCTTTTGTACAGAGTACTTAGAGTTAGGTGTAGGCTTAGGGCTAGGCTGGGGGTGGGGGTCAGAGTTAGGCTTGGATGGTCTTTTTAGATAGTTTGCTAGTATTATAAGAGAATCCATGACCAGAGGGGATCCTGAGATAAATTTATGAACCCTGCTTGGTATGCCTATTGCCTTTAAACATTGCCCTTCAAATTGAACGTTCCTTCCACATGTTGGTCACTGGAGTTCAATCTTTGTATCAAGTGTATTTTTCCTCCCTCATGACCTTTGTGCATTTATTTATTTTTTATTTTTAAGAGGGCAAATGTAAAGAGAAATTGTATGGCAAGTTTCGGAAGAGTAAAAGGTTGCGTTTGGAAAAAAACACAAAAAGTAGGGGGGGGTTGGCCTCCTCAAATATTTTAAGGGGGGGCAAAGACCCCTAGATGGTGCCTACTCCCTACACCTACATGTCTCCGGGGGGTCACAACATAAAAGCACAAGATAAAAGCACAAAACACCACATTAAAAGGGTGGAGTGGAACTGGATATTGACCATCTCGTTAGCCTGGGGAGCCACATTCTGGTTGAAGGAGGCCAGGATTAGCCCCCAAGGCCTGGGGTGTCCCTGAGGAACTGACAGCCTGACTTTAGCCTTTCAGCTGCTGGAGGAAGATCAGCTGTACCTGCTGGAGGTGATTCAGAACCGCCAGGCAGCTCAGCTCAGGGGCTCCGAACCCTGAAGTGCTCCAAGCAGGAGACGGCCAAAGCCATCCTGGGGAGTGATGGGTGGTGTGGGGGAGCCCCATGGGGAAGTGGGGCAGGGAGGGGTTTGGGGGATGGGGTTGTGCATCTGCTGGAGAGGAAGAGACTACTGGCTCAAGGCATGGGGAGCCATTCCCATAGAAAGCCAAGCTTTGAGAGAACCAGAACAGGGATGGGACCCCTCAGACCTGCTCCCCGCTGGCTGGGCTCTTTGCCCCCCACTCTGCAGTTGGTGGTGGTTGATGAAGGATTAGGCGAGGCGTTAAGTGGATTCTTATATTCTCAATTTCTTGTTATGATTCTGATTTCATTTTTTACTTTTATTATTTAAACTTGTCCCTTTTTTCTCCTTCCCCCTCACAGCTTTTGCTTGTCTTTTGGTTTATTTTATTGATGTCAACCTGCTGAGATTCTTGAGACAGGTGAGCTTTCGTGGTGGTTTGTTTGTTTTTATTTTATCTGCGCAATGTGTGGCCTCCTCAAATATTTTATGACGGGCAAAGACCCCTAGCTGGTGCCTATTCCCTACACGTACATGTCTCCGGATGGTCACAACATAAAAGCACAAAACACCACATTTTAGGAGGGCATTAGATGTCACTCAGCCAAAGGCCTGGTTAAAAAGCTGCCAATTTGCCTGGCTCCTAAAGCTGTATAATGTAGGGTTATCAGACGTCCCCGGTTCCCAGGGACAGTTCCCGGTTTTACCAATCTGTCCATGGCCAAGGATGCCAGTGGCAAGAGGCTCTGTGGCCGCTGCTGTTGCCAGTGCGGACGGCTGGGCTGTGTTAGACGAGAGGCAACATTCCCCCTCCCGCTCCCACCCTCCTCCTCCTCCGTCTGCTCCTCTTGCTGCTGCTGCTTCCGCTTGTTTATTGGTGTTTTGGCGGGAACCTTGCCCCGAGGGCTGAGGGGAGACGTGGAGGGTGCCGGCATATGGTTTATCATGTTCCTTCCCAAACGTCCGAATTTGAGAGGGGTGCAGATGCAAGGAATAAAGGCTAGGCGTTTTATTGCCCGACCAAAGGAGACACCACCCTCCCACCTCCTCGCTTGTAAATAAAAATAAAAATACTCTGCCACATGGCTCCCCCCTCTCCCCACACAGTCTCCCTATTGCATTTTTCTCTACTTAAAGCGTCAGACAGAAAATAGGGGAGGTTCATATTATAATAGCTTTCGTTATCTATCCGTTTGTATTCCTCATGTGCCTTTTTCTGGGACGACCTGACTCTTTGTCCCCTCTCTACCCCCCCCCTTTGTTCCTTCCTTCCTTTTCGGTGACACTTCCAGGAATCCCAGAAAAGGGGGGGCGAACACACACACACACCCCTCCCTCAGTTCCAACCATCCCATCCTAATTTTGCTTTCCCTTCTCTCTCTCCCCCTCCCCACCCTTCACCCATAACCAAGGAACCTGGCTCTGGTTGCCATGTAAACTACATATGTTTACAAAATGATACTCCCTACTAATAATCCAGATGCTACTGTCTTTTAACCCCTTGGCTGCTGCAAAAGAGTGTCCCTGGATTCATTGAAAAAAATCTGGTAATCTCGTTTTTCCGACCTTTGTATGGATTCTTTTATGGGAAGTGAGTTTGGAGCTCTGACTAAAGCTCTTTCCACATTCCACACACTGATAGGGATACTCCGCTGTATGGATTCTTTGATGGGAAGTTAGACAGGAGCTATTGCTGAAGCTCTTTCCACATTCCACACACTGTTTTTTCGGGGGAAGACCCTTACGCCTTTAAGAGTGGCCACCTATTCCCTACACCTACAGGTCTCAGGAAGCTTACAACATAATAACACAACACAAAAACACAAAATACCACATTTAGATCTGGTTAAAAAGGTGCTGATTTGCCTGGCTCCTAAAGCTGTACAATGGTTTTTACGACATTATTATGGATTCTTTTATGGGAAGTGAGAGAGGAGCTCCGACTGAAGCTCATTCCACATTCCACACACTGGTAGGGTTTATCTCCTGTATGAATTCTTTGATGCTTAGTGAGAGAGGAGTTCAGACTGAAGCTTTTTCCACATTCCACACACTGATAGGGTTTATCTCCTGTATGAATTCTTTGATGCTTAGTGAGAGAGGAGTTCAGACTGAAGCTTTTTCCACATTCCACACACTGATAGGGTTTCTCCCCTGTATGAATTCTTTGATGGGAAGTGAGAGAGGATCTATCAGTGAAGCTCTTTCCACATTCCATGCACTGATAGAGTTTCTCCTCTGTATGAATTCTTTGATGCCTAGCGAGACTGGGGCTCACTCTGAAGCTCTTTCCACATTCCACACACTGATATGGTTTCTCCCCTGTATGAATTCTTTGATGCTTAGTGAGAGAGGAGCTATGACTGAAGCTCTTTCCACATGCCACGCACTGATATGGTTTCTCCCCTGTATGAATTCTTTGATGGGAAGTGAGACTGTGGTTGTGACTGAAGCTCTTTCCACATTCCACACACTGATAGGGTTTCTCCCCTGTATGAATTATTTGATGGGAAGTGAGAGAGGAGTTCCTACTGAAGCTCTTTCCACATTCCACACACTGATGGGGTTTCTCTCCTGTATGAATTATTTGATGGGAAGTGAGAGAGGAGTTCCTACTGAAGCTCTTTCCACATTCCACACACTGATAGGGTTTCTACCCTGTATGAATTCTTTGGTGGTTAGTGAGATTAGAGCTCTGACTGAAGCTCTTTCCGCATTCCACACACTGATAGGGTTTCTTCCCTGCATGAATTCTTTGATGGGAAGTGAGAGAGTAGTTATTACTGAAGCTCTTTCCACATTCCACACACTGATATGGTTTCTCCCCTGTATGAATTCTTTGGTGGTTAGTGAGATGGGAGCTCTGACTGAAGCTCTTTCCACATTCCACACACTGATAGGGTTTCTCCCCTGTATGAATTCTTTGATGGGAAGTGAGAGAGTAGTTATTACTGACGCTCTTTCCACATTCCACACACTGATAGGGTTTCTCCCCTGTATGAATTCTTTGGTGGTTAGTGAGATGGGAGCTCTGACTGAAACTCTTTCCACATTCCACACACTGATAGGGTTTCTCCCCTGTATGAATTCTCTGATGGGAAGTGAGATTGGAGCTCTGACTGAAGCTCTTTCCACATTCCATGCACTGATAGAGTTTCTTTCTGATGAGATTTTGTTGATGGGAAGTGGAATGGGAGCGCTGACTGCAGCTTTCTCCACACTCCAATTTTTTACCTGGCTTCTCCTCTCTGAGGATTTTGTCATGGTCACCTTTGTTCTCGATTTCCAATTCATCACAATCTGCAACGGAAACAAAAAAGGGATTAGAGCCTCAGGAACAAATGGAGAAGAACTGAAGGCAGTTGGGGAGGTGTTCATTAGCTGTGTTGTTTATCATTAACCAACATTTTTATTATTAGATTCTGATGAGTTGTTGAATGTTACTTTGTTTGATATATAGTAGTGTTCAAAATTTCTGGAAGACTTTTGGGGGAAAGTGTTTTTCAGAGGGTTGATCGCTCACAACACTTCTTTTGGAGTAATATCATAAAATTATATGTCAATGGAAAGATGATTTAATCAAGAATGCAATCCAACGGACTTCCGGCATGGCAAAATGGCGAGCGGCACGCGACCGTGGAGCTCCTAGGAGCCACTGATGTGCCCAAGCCGCTTGAACAACTTCGGAGCCGTTAAAACCGCTGCCAACGCTGCACAGGAGCCGTGTTCAAAATTTCTGGAAGACTTTTGGAGGAAAGTGTTTTTCAGAGGGTTGATCGTTCAAAACACTTCTTTTGGAGTAATTTACTGTTTATTGTGGGGCTGTTTCCAGGTGCTATAGGGGGTGCTGGAGAGCTCTGTACCATATCTGCACATGTGCAGGAAACGCTTCTGCGCATGCGTGAGTGATTTGGCGCTTCTGCGCATGCACAGATGCAGTGAAACCCGGAAGCAACCCTTTCCGGTACTTCTGGGTTGCCGCCGGACACAACCTGAAAAAAAGGAACATGAAGCGGACGTAACATGAGGTATGACTGTAGAGGTATTTTTTGAATTTCCAGTCACATATGACAATATGATGAATACCAAGAGAGGCCACGATCCCATGAATCTCCTCCATAACCTCCTTATGCAGAGCTCTCTGGTCAGGATCCAGCAACGCCCACTCCTCGTCTGTGAAACGAACAGTGACATCTTCAAAGCACACTGAACCCTAAAAGAAAAAGGGAAATGTCCTCCTCTGAGACAGCATCAATATGATCTGCTACACAATGCTCTGTTGTTTCCTTCCTGTAAATTGCAGCGGTGTTTCAATAGGATTGCTTTGCTGCACATTTTAATTCTGGATGCTTATTTTATTCTGCGTTTTAATTATGGGTGTTCGTCTTTGTGCAAATAGGGGGTACTCCACCTTCTGTTTTTCAAGTCATTCTGCCTACACAAGTTACAGGGAACCAGGCAGATGGCCTTTTCAGTAGTGGTACGCACCCTGTGGAACGCCCTCCCACCAGATGTCAAAGAGAAACACAACCACCAGACTTTTAGAGGACATCTGAAGGCAGTCCTCTTTAGGGAAGCTTTTAATGCTCAATAGATTATTGTATTTTAATACTTCTGTTGGAAGCCGCCTAGATGGCGGGATATAAATAAATTTTTATTATTATTATTACTAGTATCATGAAGCCCGTTAAAGTAACGGATGCTAGAACAGTGAACTAAGGAAGGAAGGAAGGAAGAAAAGAGGGAGCAGGAGGGAGAGAGGAAGAAAAGAGGGGAGAGAAAGATGAGTAGGAAAGAAGGAAGGGGATAAAGAAGGAAAGAATAAGAAAGAGGGAGAGAAGGCAGAAAGGGAGAAGGAAGGAAGGAAGGAAAGAAAGAAAGGGAAGCGGGGGGGGGGGTCGCCACCTTGATTCAGCACCAGAAAAGAGCGGGAAGGGACCCAGGCGCAACAAGCATTTCCCGCGCAGCGTGAGGCAGCGGGTGTCAGTTTTAGGAGAGGTGCGTAAAGCCTCCTCAGAGTTGCGCGTTCGCGGGCAGGGTGCTGAGCCGCGGCAGGAGGAGGAGGCGGCTTGCCGGGTCGGCGAGTCCTGAGCCTCTGGGACGCAGCAGTGCTCTGTAGCACTTTGAATCCTCCTCCTGCTGCCGTGGCTCGGGGCGCTCCACGCGGCACTGCTGGGTGCTTTGTCGGTGCTTCAGCAGCAGCAGCCAGTTCCAGGTGGCGAGCCACGGCAGGAGGAGGAGGATTCAAAGTGCTGCAGAGCACTGCTGCATCCCAGAGGCTCGGGACTCTCCACGCGGTGCTGCCGGGCGCTGACCCGGCAAGTCGCCGCCTCCTCCTCCTGCCGCGGCTCAGCACCCAGAACTGGCTGTTGCTGCTGCTGAAGCGCTGACAAAGTGCTCTGCCCCATTTGCACATAACAAAAAATGTACTTTGGCACCGGCAAGCGCGCGGGCGACATGGCTGGTTGGGGAGAAGAAGTGTGAGTAGGTGAGGCCTGGAGCCGAGGGCCCCAGGTCCGGTCAGCTGGCCCCGGAGGGTCCCCTATGTACCGTAGGGTAGCACTTTGAAACCACCTCCTCCTGCCGTGGCCCGGGACGCTCCACGCAGCGCTGCTCCGGCCACCTTTCTACCCCCCCTAGGCCCCAGTTGATTGGCAGCTTTCTGCTGCTCTTTTTTTGCGGCTCGGGGTATGGCTTATTTCCGTGAGCGAGCAAGGGCGAGTGAGAGGAGAGGAGGGCAGGGTGGCCTTGCCTGGCTGCCCACCAGCCCATGGGTGGCAAAGAGAGGCATGGCAGGCACCGCACCGCCAGAGGCTGGGGAGAAACTTGCCTTCGCCTTCGCCCTCCCCTGTTGAGTCAGACGCGCCGCCTCAACCCAAGGAGGGACAGAGGGAGGCGCTGCTCAAAGGTGCCCTTCCTCCCCCCATTCACCTCCGCCGGCCTCCACCCTCGCTTCCCCGATGCGCCCTGCCTCCCTCAGCCGGCGCCGAGGCGCTACGCCGGGGAGGAGAGGCTCCTTCCCCACCCTGGCCTGGCTTGGCTGGAAGCGGCACCGGGGGGGAGCGTAGGGGGGGGAAGGAAAAGTAAGCAGCCTCCTCCTCCTTGCGCTTTAGCACAAGCGCAGTGAGGCGCTTGTCCGGCCCGGAGCGGCGGTTGGCGGCCGCAGGTAAACGGTAGGCAGAGGGGTGGGGAGAGAGAGCGTGCGCGTGTGCGTCCAGTCTCTGCGTCCAATCCCTGTGTCCGTGGGGCACATGCGCAGTAGCGCGGACACAAGGACACAGGGGCTGGACACAGAGACACTTGGACTTTATTATATAGGATTATTAATGGATCCACTTTCTCCCCTCCTCGTGAGCTGTTCTGGGGGTTCCCTCCCAATGCCTTAGAGTCAAATTCAAGGGGTTCATAGGGGTATGGCGAGAGGGAGGAATGCGGGGCAGGCCCCATTTTGCAGCGGCTGGTGCTAATTAGGTGAATCCAGGCCACTATTTCCCCTTATTTGTCCACTGCTTAGAAACCAATTTTAGCATTCAGTGCTCAATCTACAAATAAAATACGGTAAGCCTATTTTGGATGGCCATCTGTCTTGGATGATCTAGCAGAGATTCCTGCAATGCAGGGGGTCTCCTGGCTCTTGGAGACAAGCAGGGAGGGTGGCTTCTGGCAAAAGGAGAGGGAGCCACCGGTGGCTCCTCCTTATCCTGACTCACCCGTGCCTCTTGACCTCCCTCCTCCCACTTGCCTCCATCCTCTTCTGCCTCTGATTCTGGACTGCATTCTGCCACAGAGTCTCCCAACTCACTAAGCCCTGTTAGCCATTCAGCTTCTGACACCTACTCTTCCCAGGCTTCTCCCTTTTCCCCCTCTAACCGCCCATCCTTCTTCCACCTCCACTTCTTGGGCTCTGAGCCATCTTCCTTTCCTGGTTCCCCAGCTGTATCCTCCCACCATTCCTCTGTGCCCAACCAGTCCATGACATTGCTCCATCCCTCGGCCTCTGTCCCCACAAGGCAGCTCCCCCTGACCTGATCTGGTTCCACAGCCGCTGCTTCCCTTCTGCCCCCATGAAAAGACGGATCAGGAGGTCTTGCAGGCATCATTCTGTCACCTGCAAGAGAAAAAAGGTAATCAGGACGCCAGGAGTGCCTGCTTCTCTCACAGGTGGAACAGGGCAGCTCTAACTACAGATGGGCCTTTGAGAAAGCCTTACCTGTTGAGAGTAATTGGACGTTTGTGCCCCCCAAAACAAGGTGAAAAGAACCCTCAGATGAGTTGGAAAACCAACAGAATGAGACCAAACGGAGACAAACCACCTTCCTCCTTACCCAGTGACCTCTCTTTGGTGTCCAACGGAGGCCTCTCTGCCTCACAGGAATCCAGGTCCATTTCTGCAAAATGATCCTTTTCCTGAAAAAGAAACAAGGATTCAAAACAGAGAATGGGAAGAAATATTAGAAAGAGAATGACAAAGACTTGAAGGGTGTGAGATCTCATTCCATGAATGCTTTCCCAGAAAACGGATGGGCCATCAGTAGACCATTATGGGATGTTCTCCCTCCTGTTTGGAGCCCCTTGGGAGTATCCAGAGGAAAGTCTCTCTCACCTGCTTTCTCTCCTCTGCCTGACTCAGGAGGAAACCTTCGGCCAGGGCCACCACCTGGGAACTGGTCTCCGCTCCGCATTCCCTCACCCAGCTCTCCATCTCCAGGGGAAGGACAGCCAGGAACTGCTCCAAGATCACCAGGTCCAGCATCTCAGCTTTCGTGTGCCTTTCTGGCTTCAGCCACTGGTGGCAAAAGTGGTAGATTCGGCTACAAACCTCTCGGGGTCCTTTGGCCTCCTGGCAGCAGAACTGCCTCAACTTCTGGCTCTGCACCTCTGAGCGGAGGGTGTCCTCCTCACCCAGGATCTTCTGCACTGGGTTTTCCCAGAATCCCCCACTGCTCCCAGATTGGATGGCATGTCTTCTTCCTGTTCCAGGGCCAGCTGAATCTCGCTCATCCATCTCTGCTCTCAGGAAGCCTCTAATAGATCGGAAGGAACCCTTTGGTCTTCTGCCGAGTTCTGTCCGTCTTAATGAGAAGCTCTAGCAAATCCTACAAAGCAAATACATTGTTCTGTTACAGAATTTGTAGGACAGGGGAAAATAATGGTTCCCTGAGCAAGCATGGGTGAGTCTTGTTGGGAACCAGGGCTGGACTGCACAACATCCCAGACCATGAGCTCTCTTTTTGAAAAGAAAGAGGATGAAGAGGAGAAGAAATAAGTCTCTAGCCTTCTAGCAAGGCAAAATGTGGAGGCAACTGAAGGGATTTCTGTGAGATTAATCAACCTGGTTTCTGCTGCCTTCCAGTCAGTGCATGAAGTCAGAACCGACTGACAAGGGAATTATTTGTATCTTGTGAAAAATGGATGCTTGGCTCTAGTGTAAGCTCCCCACCCCCACCACCACCCCACCACCACCCTTCTTCTGTCTCCTTTTCTTGCACTTGGACTCTCTGCCGCTCTCAAGACAGACTCCTGGGGTGGGGTTCCTTTTTCTTTGCTCTGAGGGCCAGGTATGTATCTGACCAACTCCCTAAGGGCCAAGTGGGCGGGGCCAAAGACATCTCCCTTGAAATTTAGGCGGGTAATTTATTATTATTATTCTGTTTAACACACACACACAGCCATTGATGCCAAGGTTCATGGAGGCTTGGTGAGTAGCAGTGCTCATTTCTGGCTGGTTTTCCAGCAACAATCCCTTTGGGACAGAGAGGATGTGGTCCTGGGATGCCATGCTCTGGGTGCGAGGGGATTGCTGCAGTGGCCTCCGTGTGGAGCTGCCCTTGGAGACGACTGGGAAACTGGTTTGCAATGCAGCAGCCAGACTATGGGCTGGGATCCCTCTCTTTATTCCTGGCCTTTCTCTCCCACCTTTCCTTCCTTCCTCCACGTGGGTTTTTTTTTTTGGAGGGTGGGGGTTGGTCCACCTCCTCGTCCAGCTTTGGAAAACCATTTGCACATGTTTCATCTGTTGTGCATTGACGCTGAGTGATGTCACACTGAATTAACGTCCTAGGGACTCCTTTGTTTGAAGAAGGGAGATTTCCTTCGAGTCACTTTTTTCTGAAAGGCCAAATCAGTTTGGGATCCTCTGATCTCCAGGAAGGAGAGCGTTGCAGACCCCCTCACCCCTCCCTGGCTGGACCCTCTCCTCCCTGACTTGACGGCTAGGCACACTGTGGCGTCTTATGCTGAGGTGTGGGGGGGGCGCCCCCACGCTGCATCTGCCATCCCGTCTCCCCTTTTCTTGTTATTTATGGATAGGCCTCGCAACAGCTGGGGTGCAGTACGTAATCTGGAGCAGAAAGGGTCATGATGTGGGGGGCAAGGCAAACCTTGCAAAGTTGTAAAAATGAGGAAACACATTGTATAGTTTGCAGTAAGTTGAGCAAATGTATGGCAGCAGATAGTGAGTCTGATATCTCTGGTTGTTGGGCTCGCGAGAGCTGGTGTTGTCTGGTGGCAACAAGGACTTTGATGTTACCCCAACTAACCAGATGTGGTTCCTTCCTGGTCTGCATTCAACAGCGCTTCCTCTCCCTTGGGAGTTGCCTTTCCGGCATCTCCTATAGGGTTAGCTGGAAGTTTGGAATCGGATTGGTCAGGTCCTGATGCCAGGCCATGCTGGACAGCTGATTGGACGGCTGACCACACACACTCAACTGGAACTCACAACGGACCTGTAAGGGTAAAAATAACTGCATAGCCCCCAGGAGATCAGGGGCGCAGGGCCAGGCCACTGCAGGTCTGGCAGAAAACACCTGTGGGTGCTCGATGTCCTGGGATTTGCAGAAATGCCTGTCTGCTGGTCTGAATTTAAAGTAGGATTATTAAGAGAAAACAACAAGATATTTAATTTTACATTGGACCTCCCCCAGGGTCCAGAATCTTTCCCCATTCCCTTTTTGTTTTTCCAAAACTCTAACAAGTGCCTGAACTTGTGCTAGAAGCAGATTGAACCGTTTAAACAAGACCTTTGCAGAGTGGTGGAAACAGCATGTAGCTTCCACTGGGTCTGAGAATGAGGAAGTTATTTTAATACCATGCAAGGAAGCATCTGCTCGAACGTTTCCTGCTGCAGGCAGATTTGACGCGCAAAGGAAGGAAACGAACGTTGAGAAATTAGCTACTGCAGAGAGAGAGAGAGAGAGAGAGAGAGAGAGAGAGAGAGAGAGAGAGAGAGAGAGAGAGACAGCCCAAGTAGATGTTCATCAATCTGAAGAGTGATCAAAGCCATAGGCAATTGTTCAATAAGCTGAGATACAAAATGGCTATTTACTATCAGATCAAATGCGATAGCTGGAAAGAGCTGGAATGCTTAAAATTACTGCAGCAATTCCTCTCTCCGTGACTTGGGTTTGTCCCCCCCCCAGCACCCTCCCCTGCTGCAGCCGTGGGACCCCCACCGTCTCCCCACTGCACCCTCTGGGGGGGGGAGAGAGAGGAGACTCACCCGATCATCCCAGGAGTGAAGGGACAGCGATGCAGCCCTTGCAGGAGAGACACCAAAGCAGGAAAGGACTGGGGAGGGAGGGAGGCTCCTTGGCTCTGGAGGACCTGGCCCCCCTCTTGCTTCCTGTCCTCTCTAGGAAGGCAGCTAGGTTCCCTTTAACCCTTGCAAAGCCGAGCTCGCCGTTTTATTATTTTTTAGGGATTTAGGGGTGCAGCTGCCCCCCTGGCTACGCCAATGCCCAGATATCCTTTTGGGGGTGAGGCTCTTGGTTGGACTCTGAGCATCTCCCTCTGTTGTCCGGAAACCAGAGGAACAGCTTGCAGGGAAAAGGGCTTTGCAGGAGGCAAGGAACCTCCTCCTCGAATTCAGGAGTGGAGAGATAGGAGCGCATCCCGGGGTCATCTAGTCCAACCCCCAGCAATGCAGGAATCTCAGCTCAAGCATCCATGGCAGATGGCCGTCCGATCTCTGCTTAGAAACCTCCAAGGAAGGAGAGTCCACCACCTCCCAAGGGAGACCTTTCCCCTGCCAAACTGCTCTTAGATGTCCCTCAAGGCAGCGGGTCCTGAGTTCTAGCACTGCTGAAACCATTGCACTGGCTACCAAGGAGGAACCAAGTAAAGTTCAAAATAAATAAATCCTATTCTCATCATAAATGAGTAATGTAAGGTGGATGGCTGGCTTCCCAAATTGACCAGACAAAATCTCAGGCAGTTGAACCAATTTATTATTGGTTTGTCGGCAAAACAATATGGAGCAGTAGGGAAAAAACCATTCCTCATTCTGCCCGCCGCTTTTATACCTTTTTGACAGAGTGAAGGCCAGCCTTTCTGCAGTACTTCATCAACCAATCAAGAGAGAGCACCCCAAGATGCAAAGTCATTTACCTAACCCCACTAAGTGGCGTTATGTACCTGGTACTTTCATACACGTGTCTATGTGGAATTTTACAGGCACAATTGTGGTTGCGCCCTACTTAGAACTTGCGGTTGGTTTGTGGCGGGCTACATCCTCTTCAGATGGAACAGAACATCTTGCGGTTAAGCTAACTTCCTTTTGCAATGGGTTACAGAGAAAGGTACAAACAGAGAAGTGCTGTCTAATTTACTTTCTATCAGAGACAGAGAGATTTAGAAAATGGAGTTCCTCTTGCTCTTAGGGCCTGCGTGGCCTGACCAGGATTATTCTGGCCCTGGTTATTGCCACCCTATAGTAATACTTACCTATACGTTTACATTAAAGGTGGGAGAAGGAAATATAGTCCTGATTTTGTGAGTGGCACAGCGGTCTTTCCACACATATAGAATAGAATAGAATAGAATAGAATAGAATAGAATAGAATCATAGAGTTGGAAGAGACCACAAGGGCCATCCAGTCCAACCCCCTGCCAAGCAGGAAACACCATCAAAGCATTCCTGACAGATGGCTGTCAAGCCTCTGCTTAAAGACCTCCAAAGAAGAAGACTCCACCACACTCCTTGGCAGCAAATTCCACTGCCGAACAGCTCTTACTGTCAGGAAGTTCTTCCTAATGTTTAGGTGGAATTTTCTTTCTTGTAGTTTGAATCCGTTGCTCCGTGTCCGCTTCTCTGGAGCAGCAGAAAACAACCTTTCTCCCTCCTTTATATGACATCCTTTTATATATTTGAACATGGTTATCATATCACCCCTTAACCTTCTCTTCTCCAGGCTAAACATACCCAGCTCCCTAAGCCGTTCCTCATAAGGCATCGTTTCCAGGCCTTTGACCATTTTGGTTGCCCTCTTCTGGACACGTTCCAGCTTATCAGTATCCTTCTTGAACTGTGGTGCCCAGAACTGGACACAATACTCCAGGTGAGGTCTGACCAGAGCAGAATACAGTGGTACTATTACTTCCCTTGCTCTAGATGCTATACTCCTATTGATGCAGCCCAGAATTGCATTGGCTTTTTTAGCTGCTGCATATGATTTACATGCTCTGAAAGTTGGGGTCTGTTTTGATATTTAAATTTTTAAAAGGGTGGAGTGGACCCAGATATTGACCATCTCATTAGCCAGGGGAGCCACATTCTGATTGAAGGAGGCCAGGATTAGCCCCCAAGGCCTGGAGTGTCACTTCCTTGTAGTAGGACTTGGAATCCAGGAGAAAACTCTTGGAATAGCCTAGCCAGGTGCTCAGGGACAGACTCACCTGTCCCCATGTCTTCCCTTTGCATATGTGCTGAGGTTGCACATCCCTCCCCAGGGTGAGTATTGGAGAGAACCAGAGAAGGGACTCAGACCTGCCCTCCTTGCCCCCCACTCTGCACTCTCGGATGTGGAGAAGCCCTCCCTTTGTGAAGAACTGACAGCCTGACTTTTGCCTTTCAGCTGCTGGAGGAAGATCAGCTGTTCCTGCTGGAGGTGATTCAGAACTGCCAGGCAGCTCAGCTCAGGGGGTTTTGAACCCTGAAGTGCTCCAAGCAGGAGACAGCCAAAGCCATCCTGGTGAGTGATGGGTGGTGTGGGGGACCCCCATGGGGAAGTGGGGGAGGGAGAGGCTTTGGGGAAGGGACTGGACCCCTCAGACCTGCTCCCCGCTGGCTGGGCTCTTTGCCCCCCACTCTGCAGTTGGTGGTGGTTGATGAAGGATTAGGCGAGGCGTTAAGTGTATTCTTATATTCTAAATATCTTATTTTGATTCTTATTTCATTTATTACTTTCATTTATTTATTTATATTTTATTTTAACACTTTATTTTATTTATTTTGCACAAAGCAGCTCAGAGCCTTCCTTCCCCCTCACAGCTGTTGCTTTTGTTTTGGTTTTCTTGATTTCAGTCCGCTGAGATTCTTGACACGGGTCAGTTTTTCCACGGTTAATTATTTTTTTGTTTTTATTTTTTATTTTAATATTTTTGTTCTTTGTGGTTTTTTGTTCTTTAGTTTAATATTTTTTATTTTACCTTTTTATTTTGAGCACATTTGTGCCTATTTTGTATATATATAAATTTATATGTTTATTTTGTACATAGAGTACTTAGGGTTAGGTGGAGGCTTAGGGCTGTGGTTGGGGTTGGGGTCTGAGTTAGGCTTGGATTGTCTTTTTAGATAGTTAACTAGTGTTATAAGAGAATCCATGACCAGAGAGGGTACCCCGAGATAAATTTATGAACCCTGCTTGGTATGCCTATTGCCTTTAAACATTGCCCTTCAAACTGAACGTTCCTTCCACATGTTGGTCACTGAAGTTCAATCTTTGTATCAATTTCCTTTCGGTTTTTTTCTTTTTATACTTTTGTATTTGTTTCTAAACTTTGTATCAGTTTGTATCAAAACTGTCAAATTGACTTTGTACCACCCGCAACTGTCAAAATACTTCCCAGCACCACCTACTGAGTCTACAAATGGACACACACACAAATACAACTTCAGAAAGTTTTATTTAAATAAAGGAAAATGCAGGACAAGGCATCACACCTGCACTGAGGAATCCTGTCTCCTTATCAGACAGCTCCTAGCACTTCCCAAGACTGGCCCCTGACTCTGAGGCTCTTTCCTCCCGCAGGACCTCCGAGGATACGCCCTCTGTGACAATGGGGAAGAGCGGAAACTAGCGCCAACAGCATTTCTCCCAGTTCAAAGTACCGTAAGTATCTTGTCTTCCTGTATTCATTTCTTTGGTTGCTTCCATCCTCCCAATAGCACATCCCTGAGTAACTCTGAACGCAGATGATGCGGTGTGTGTTCCTGGATGCCAGGATGAGCCCAGCAGCTTTTCCTGCCCCCTTTCCTGCTGCTGCCCTTCCACCTCTGCCCAGGAGGCTGCAGGGCTCAGGTTGGTCCTCTGGGACAAGGGATTGGGTCCAAAGTGGGTGCAGCCATCCAAGGTGGGTTTTTGTACTGTCATCTGACCCAGATTTTTATTTCCTCTGCAGAATGTAATAGCTCAGCCGGAGTTGGACGACCTGAGGCCCGATCAGAGTTGGCCTGCTTACAGCTGAATCTGAAAGAAGGTAAGCCCCACACCTTGGAGACAGGGAACTCCCTTGTCCCTTCTTTGCCCAAGACTCACCTCCCAGGTTTTCTTGCTGGGAGTCCTGCAGGACCTGCTCCCTGCCTGGCAGGCCTTTCCCACCTGGCCTGGGAGGGCAGCGCCCAGACGGACTCCAGCTACAAGAAGCGGAGGGGGCTGAACAGACTCTGGGGTTGGGGTCTTGTTGAGGGGTGCTTGCTAGCAGGGGTGCTTCCCGCTTCCTTTGCCCTCCATGGTCTCCCTGCCTGAGCTTACAGAGCTGGTCTCACAGGCGGAGTTCAGGACTCCCCGAATGCTGGTGCTGGCCGACTTCAAAATCTGTGCCATAGCAGCTGGCTCTGGGGTGCTCAGGACCAATGGGGAGGGATGATGGGAAGTGCATAGCTGCCAAGTCTCCCGTTTTCGCCGGGAAAACCCCGATTTTAAAGGCTTTTCACGCTGTCATCCCGAATGGGGAAATATCCCGTGATTCACCCGTATTTCTTGCAAACAGAGCCAGGAAGTGTGCGCGCGAGTATCACTCTTTACTTTTTCCTATCTCTATGGACACGCAAACAGAGCCAGGAAGTGTGCGCGCGAGTATCACTCTTCACTTTTCCTATCTCTATGGGCACGCCTCTGCGTGTGGCGATTCTTGCTCTTGTCCTCCCCCCCCCCCCGTCGGGTTGGCTCGGCTCTTAACACGTGGGGGGGGTGAGAGAGCGCCGACCAACCAGGGAGCCCCTGAGCAGCCCGGGACCAGGAAGAGAAGGAAGAGGAGGAAAGAAAGAGAAGAAAGAGGGGCTCCTGGGAAGGAGAAGAAAGAGGAGTCTTTGTTCCTGCCGCTGCAAGGCTGGCATGCATCAGCCAGGTAAAGGGGGTGCAGTGCGATCGCTGGGGGGGGGGGAAAGGGGCTGTAGATCCAGCTGGGGAGTGGGGAGATGAAGGTCACCGCTGGAGGGTGGGGGTCCCCATACAGCAGCAGCAGCAGCAGCAGCAGCCAGGGCCAGGGCCAGGGCCAGGGCCAGGGCTGGTGCGTGCACGGACCCAGCAACTGCCATGCTGGGCTGCAGAGTACTTAGTTGGTTGAAGGCGGAGGAGTCAAGCCGGGGAGGGGGATGATTACTTGTGCCCCCAGTCCACCTTACAACCCCCAGAGGATGGAAGCTTCTGCCTCCCCGCAGCTGCGCTCTGTGCACCCCATTTCTCCCCAGAATTAAAGGACTGGGCGAGGGGTGGGGGGAAGGTTGCAAATTGAGGTGCCAGCCCTCCCAACACACACCAGACCTCCTCTAGCCCCCCATTCTCAGGCACTGCCTTAGGCATTCTTAGGCACTCTGGGGCTGATGGGATTTGTAGTTCAAAACAGCTGGAGGTCTCCAGGTTGGGGAAACTGTTTTTAGTCTATCTATTGCAGGAATCTTTTGGGCAAAAAAGGGGCTTGAACCCATTGAAAGTCGTAAAAAACATTCTTGCTATTGATAGTTATTGTTTTGAGTTTTTTGTGTTTTACAATCAAGAGCTGTATAAAGCAAATCATTTTTTAATTTGTCAGTCAAGCATGAGAATCTTAATTGTGGATTTGAGACCTATGTTGGGCAAATAATTCCTGCCTTGTAGGGGGTTGGACTAGATGACCCTTGTGGTCCCTTCCAACTCTACAATTCTATGATTTTATTAAATAAATTATATTAATTAAAATTAAATTAAATAAATTGGGCTGTGATAAGGTATACCAGGAGCAATTTGTCTGCTTGGTGGTTTGGGGGGCTTTCTCTGAGCTCAAAACCTTATACTGTATGTATATAATTGTGGAGTTGGAAGGGGTCCCGAGGGTCATCTAGTCCAACCCTTGCAATGCAGGAATATGCAGCTGTCCCATACGGGGATCGAACTTGTGACGTTGGCATTCTCAGCACCACACTGTAACCAACTGAGCTATGCATGCACCTTGTCTTCCAACAAAATATGCCCAGAGGCAGCTTGTGTTTGCAAAGTGGCGAGGCAGTGATGACTTTCTGCACATGCTCAGAAGTGTGCTTACTAGTTTCCAAGGGCTCAAATCAAGCCATCCTTGCTCCCTAATCCTTCAAGAATGAGCACAAATGCAAGGTCTCCCGCCTCCCTCAATCTCTTGCTGAGCTCAGCCTTCCTCAATAGGAGCAGAGCTATAAGGATGGCTGAGCAATGTTCTCCGGCTTGCTAGGAAAACATCTGGGATTCTGGAGAGACATTTCGCAGAACGTTTCACTGCCACAAGCTCTGAGCCAGTGGAGGGAGCTGGCAAACAGCCAGAAATTTTGCAGAAGGGAAACAAAGTCTAGCCCTCAAGGCAAAACAAAATGTACGCAGGGTGGGTTTGGCCTGTTCGTCATAGAATCATAGAGTTGGAAGAGACCCCAAAGGCCATCCAGTCCAACCCCCTGCCAAGCAGGAAACACCATCAAAGCATTCTTGAGATATGCCTGTCAAGCCTCTGCTTAAAGACCTCCAAAGAAGGAGACTGCACCACACTCCTTGGCAGCAAATTCCACTGTCGAACAGCTCTTACTGTCAGGAAGTTCTTCCTAATGTTTAGGTGGAATCTTCTTTCTTGTAGTTTGAATCCATTGCTCCGTGTCCGCTTCTCTGGAGCAGCAGAAAACAACCTTTCTCCCTCCTCTATATGACATTCTTTTATATATTTGAACATGGCTATCATATCACCCCTTAACCTTCTCTTCTCCAGGCTAAACATACCCAGCTCCCCAAGCCGTTCCTCATAAGGCATCATTTCCAGGCCTTTGACCATTTTGGTTGTCCTCCTCTGAACACATTCCAGCTTGTCAGTATCCTTCTTGAACGGTGGTGCCCAGAACTGGACACAGTACTCCAGGTGAGGTCTGACCAGAGCAGAATACAGTGGTACTATTACTTCCCTCGATCTAGATGCTATACTCCTATTGATGCAGCCCAGAATTGCATTGGCTTTTTTAGCTGCTGCATCACACTGTTGACTCATGTCAAGTTTGTGGTCTACCAGGACTCCTAGATCCTTTTCACATGTACTGCTCTCAAGCCAGGTGTCTCCCATCCTGTATTTGTGCCTTTCATTTTTTTGCCCAAGTGTAGTACTTTACATTTCTCCTTGTTAAAATTCATCTTGTTTGCTTTGGCCCAGTTGTCTAATCTGTTAAGGTCATTCTGAAGTGTGATTCTGTCCTCTGGGGTATTAGCCACCCCTCCCAATTTGGTGTCATCTGCAAACTTGCTCAGGATGCCCTCAAGCCCATCATCCAAGTCATTGATAAAGATGTTGAATAAGACTGGGCCCAAGACAGAACCCTGTGGCACCCCACTAGTCACTACTCTCCAGGATGAAGAGGAGCCATTGATGAGCACCCTTTGGGTTCGGTCAGTCAGCCAGTTACAAATCCACTGAATGGTAGCATTGTCTAGCCCACATTTTACCAGCTTCTTTACAAGAATATCATGGGGCACCTTGTCAAAGGCCTTGCTGAAATCAATATAGGCTATATCCACAGCATTCCCTTCATCTACCAGGCTTTTAATTCTGTCAAAAAATGAGATCAGATTAGTCTGACATGACTTATTTTTCAGAAACCCATGCTGACTTATTTTTCAGAAACTCAAACAGCAACACCAGGATTCCTAGGAGGGGGGTGGCTTCTGAAGAGAGGTGCAAACTTATATGTGCTTGGGTTGCAGGCCAACCCTTCCACCCTCCGCATTAGATAGGGAGAGAAAAGGACCGGCGCTGGGTTCTTTCAGTGCCCAGACATGTGCAGAGCCGGCACAGGGAAGTCGCTTCTGCGCATGTCCAGACATGCGTAGAAACGACTTCCGGTGCCACACCGCTGGGTGAGTCTGTGATCCCTTATTTTTCAATGCTGAACTTGGCAGCTATGGGGAAGTGTAGTCCAGGAGCTGCTGGGGACCCAGGTTGGGGAAACCCTGCTTTAAGGCAACTTTTATGTTTGGCCTGCAAAGATGGGACCTGCCCACGTTTATATTTTCTTGTATTTTGTTTTCCTCATGGCCTGTGTGTGTGTGTTTTTTTTTTTAAAAAAAGAGGGCAAATTGAAAGAGAAATTGTATGGCAAGTTGCAGAAGAATAAAAGGTTGCGTTTGAAAAAAACCCACACAAAAACTGGGGGGTGGACTCCTAAAGATTTTATTGGGGGGGGGCAAAGACCCCTAGGCCTTTAAGAGGTGGTGCCTATTCCCTACCCCGTGTCTCAGGATGGTTACAACATAAAAAAAAACATAAAAACACAAAACACCACGCTTTAAAAGGGCATTAGCTGTCAAACAGCAAAAGGCCTGGTTAAAAAGGTGCTGATTTGCCTGGCTCCTAAAGGTGTATAATGGTTTTTCCAACTTTTGTATGGATTCTTTTATGGGAAGTGAGTTTGGAGCTATCAGCGAAGCTCTTTCAACAGGGGCAACACAACAGGGGGCGGGGGGGTGCCGCCCGAGCTCCACTCTGCAGGGGGCAGTGCGCCCTGGCCCTTCCGCACCTATCGACGGCGGCCAACGTGGCCGCCATCACGGAGAGGCCGCCTCGATGCTGCTGGCTGCCATCCGCCACTCGAGGCTTGGGAGTAACGGGGGCAGGGGCATCCCGTGATGCAGCATCACACGTCAGCGTCGCGTGTCTACGCAGACGTCATGCGACGCTGCATCGCGGGGTGGTCCCTCCCCGCAACTCCCAAGTCTCACTCGGCGAGGTGGAGGCTAGTAAGAAGACTCGATTACCGCCGCGGCAGCTGGAAGCTAGTTGCCGCTGCGGCGAGCGAGTCTTTTTTTTGGGCGCTGCTGCTCCGAGCGAGGCTTGGGAATCGGGGGGGGGGGTTATCCCACAACGCAGCGTCATACGCATGCGTGCAACATCACGACACCCCGCCCTCCGGTTTTGCCGCCCCAGGTTCCGCTCTAGTGCGCATGCTCTAGTGACAGCTGGGGTAGGAACACCACTGTCTTCCGACATTCCACGCACTGATAGTGTTTGTCCCCTGTATGAATTCTTAGATGGGAAGTGAAATTGTGGCTGTGACTGAAGCTCTTTCTACATTCCACACACAGTTTCTCCCCTGTATGAAGTGAGAGGAGCGCCGACTGAAGCTCTTTCCACATTCAAAGCACTGATAGGGTTTCTCCCCTGTATGAATTCTTTGATGGAAAGTGAGATTGTGGCTGTGGCTATTGAATTTTATAACAAATAAAAATACAAATATCTTTTTTTAAAACAATAAGTTTTATTAATTTCTTTCTTTAAAAACATAGACGTACAACATGCATATATTTCATATTCTTCTTCTCTTTCATAACATTTTACAAAAAGAAAATAGAAAAGGAAAGAATAAAAGAAAAAGAAAAAAGAAAAAGAGAGAGAAAAAGAAGGGGAGGAAAGATACTAATATAGAAAACAAACAAACAATCTGTATACAAAAAAAAGACAAAAAGAAAACCATTACATCTCTCTACAGTGGAACCTCGGTTTATGAACACCTCGGTTTATGAATTTTCAGTTTATGAACGCCGCGGACCCATCTGGAACGGATTAATTCACTTTCCATTACTTTCAATGGGAAAGTTCGCTTCAGTTTATGAACGCCTCAGTTTATGAACAGACTTCCGGAACCAATTACACCCATGCTTCAGTTTATGAACGCTTCAGTTTAAGTACTCCGCGGACCCATCTGGAACGGATTAATCCACTTTCCATTACTTTCAATGGGAAAGTTCGCTTCAGTTTATGAACGGTTACTCCGCGGACCGTCTGGAACAGATTAATCCACTTTCCATTACTTTCAATGGGAAAGTTCGCTTCAGTTTATGAACGCTTCAGTTTATGAACAGACTTCCGGAACCAATTGTGTTCATAAACCGAGGTACCACTGTATATGTACAATCCACACCTTCTTTGTGAAAACTTCCAATTATTCACACTGTAATCTACATATCAACCTTATTTTATCGCACAATTCTGAATTTACATCTACATTCCCCCCCCCTTAAGAAAGTCAGGTTCAACTTTAGTCTGCCATTAGGATTCTGGGTATACCACTACTATTTAAATACTCATCAAACATCCTCCATTCCTTCTGTGTTTTTTTGTTTCGTTTGTCCTCTTATCCTTCCAGTGGTTTTTGCTAACTGTAAATATTCTATCATTAAAGTTTGCCAATCCATTATGCTGGGTGCATTTTTGTTTTCCCAATTTCTGGCGACCAGGATGCTTGCCGCTACAATTCCATACATTAACAATATTCTTTTTGTGGTTTTAATATCCTCTGGTATTATATTTAATAAAAACATTTCCGGTCTTTTTCTAAATGTGCATTTTAACATTTTTAAAAGTTCTTCATAGATGTTATTCCAGTACCTACATATTTCCGGACAATTCCACCACATATGTATTAGAGACCCTTTTTCCAGCACATAGAATATTTATTTTTATACTTATTGGCTAACTTTTCTGGTGTTTGGTACCACCTGTACATCATTTTAAAGATGTTTTCTATTAAGTTATAACAGGCGGTAAACTTTAAATCCAGCCTCCACAGTCTTTCCCATTGCTCCATCAGGACATTGTAGCCAAGGTCTTGGGCCCACTTCACCATTACTGGTTTAACCTGCTCCTCTTTGAGTTCCCATTCCAACAGCAGGTCATAAATATGTGAAATACGTGAAATGTACTTCCCATCACTCTGTATTAGTTCTTTTTCAAATTTTGATTTTTCCTTTGCAATGCCCAATTTTTTATCCTGATTAAACCTCTGATTTGAAAGTATTGTAGCCAGTCCGAAAGGTATTATTTTCTCTCTTCATATTTTTTCAATATTAGCTCATTTTGTTTCTTTTCCAATAAGTCCTGATAGGTGGCGATCTTTATCTCCATATTTAGTGTCTTAACTGTTATAACGTTTGTTGATGATGTCCACGAAGGGATCCTGGGTTCCAAAATTCCTTTGTATTTTACCCAGATCAGGTATAATGATTTTCTTACTAAGTGGTTCAGGAAACCTTTGTGGACCTTAACCTTATCGTAAAGTACTGGGTAGGTAAGAGTGCCAGCCAAATCGATTTTCCACTCCTTCCAGGTCTAATATTTCTGGATTTTTCAAAGTTACCCATTCCTTTAACCAGACTATGCCCGCTGCCGCATGGTACAACTCTAAATTTGGGAGAGCGAACCCCTCCCCCTTTCCTGTCTGTTAGCAGCTGGTACTTTATTCTTGGTCTCTTACCATTCCATATAAACTTTGTTATATCTTTTTTTCCACTCCTGTGTGCGTTTATTTTTTTATTTTTAAGACGGCAAATTGTATGGTAAGTTGCGGAAGAATAAAAGGTTGCGTTTGGAAAAACACACACAAAAAGGTGTGTGTGTGGCCTTCTCAAATATTTTATGGGCGGGGGGCAAAGACCCCTAGTTGGTGCCTATTCCCTACACCTACATGTCTCAGGATGGTTACAACATAAAAGCACATCATCAAAGCACAAAACACCACAATTTAAAAGGGCATTAGATGCCAATCAGCCAAAGGCCTGGTTGAAAAGGTGCCAATTTGCCTGGCTCCTAAAGCTGTATAATGTAGGGTTATCAGATGTCCCTGGTTCCCAGGGACAGTTCCCAGTTTTACCAATCTGTCCATGGCCAAAGATGCCAGCGGCAAGAGGTGCTGTGGCCGCTGCTGTTGCCAGTGTGGACAGCCAGGTTAGACCATAGCTGCCAAGTTATCCCTTTTTTAAAGGGATTTTCCCTTATGCTGAATAGGCTTCCTCGTGAGAAAACGGAAAACTTGGCAGCTATGGGTTAGACAGCTGTTAGACAAGCGGGAACATTCCCTCTCCCGCTCCCACCCTCCTCCTCCTCCGCCTGCTCCATTTGCGGCTGATGCTGCTTCCACATCTTTATTGGTGCTTTGGCGGGAACCTTGCCCCGAGGGCTGAGGGGAGACGTGGAGGGCGCCGGCATATGGTTTATGATGTTCCTTCCCAAACGTCCGAATTTGAGAGGGGTGCAGATGCAAGGAAAGAAACGCTGATGGCAGTCATAAAGGCTGGGCGCTTTTATTGCCCGACCAATGGAGACACCATCCTCCCACCTCCTCGCTTGTAAATAAAAATAATAATACTCTGCCAAATGGCTCCACCCTCTCCCCACACAGTATCCCTATTACATTTTTCTCTACTTAAAGCGTCAGACAGAAAATAGGGGAGGTTCATATTATAATAGCTTTCGTTATCTATCCGTTTGTATTCCTCATGTGCCTTTTTCTGGGACGACCTGACTCTCTGTCCCCTCTCTACCCCCCCTTTGTTCCTTCCTTCCTTTTCGGTGACGCTTCCAGGAATCCCAGAAAAGAAAAGGGGGGCCCTGAACCCACGCACCCACCAAAATAGAGGAGGTTCATATTAAAATAGCTTTGGTTATCTATCCGTTTGTATTCCTCATGTGCCTTTTTCTGGGACGACCTCTCTCTACCCCCCCATTTTGTTCCTTCCTTCCTTTTCGGTGACGCTTCCAGGAATCCCAGAAAAGAAAAGGGGGGGCCTGAACCCACGCACCTACCGACCCACACCTCCCTCAGTTCCAACTATCCCATCCTAATTTTGCTTCCCCTTCTCTCTTTCCCCCTCCCCACCCTTCACCCATAACCAAGGAACCTGGCTCTGGTTGCCATGTAAACTACATATGTTTACAAAAGATTGCTCCCTACTAATAATCCAGATGCTACTGTCTTTTAACCCCTTGGCTGCTGCAAAAGAGTGTCCCTGGATTCATTGAAAAAAATCTGGTAATCTGGTTTTTCTGACCTTTGTATGGATTCCACATTCCACACACTGTTTATTCGGGGGAAGACCCTTATGCCTTCAAGAGCTGCCACCTATTCCCTAC
Organism: Zootoca vivipara; assembly: GCF_963506605.1. Taxonomy (NCBI): domain Eukaryota; kingdom Metazoa; phylum Chordata; class Lepidosauria; order Squamata; family Lacertidae; genus Zootoca; species Zootoca vivipara. Next base: position 96,699,259 of record NC_083279.1, read on the forward strand.
ACCTAGAGGTCTCAGGAAGGTTACAAAATAATAACACAACACAAAAACACAAAATACCACATTTTAAAAGAGCATTAGATGTCAATCATCCAAAGGTCTGGTTAAAAAGGTGCTGATTTGCCTGGCTCCTAAAGCTGTACAATGGTTTTTCCAACATTAGTATGGATTCTTTTATGGGAAGTGAGATGGGAGCTCTGACTGAAGCTCTTTCCACATTCCACACACTGATAGGGTTTCTCCCCTGTATGAATTATTTGATGGGTAGTGAGACTCCGGCTGTAAGTAAAGCTCTTTCCACATTCCACACACTGATACGGTTTCTCCCCTGCATGAAGTCTTTGATGGGAAGTGAGAGACAAGCTCTGACTGAAGCTCTTTCCACATTCCATGCACTGATAGGGTTTCTCCCCTGTATGAATTCTTTGATGGTTATTGAGAGAGGAGCTCTGACTGAAGCTCTTTCCACATTCGAAGCACTGATAGGGTTTCTCCCCTGTATGAATTCTCTGATGGGAAGTGAGATTGGAGCTCTGAATGAAGCTCTTTCCACATTCCACACACTGATAGGGTTTCTCCCCTGTATGAACTCTTTGATGGAAAGTGAGAGAGTAGTTATTACTGAAGCTCTTTCCACATTCCACACACTGATGGGGTTTCTCCCCTGTATGAATTCTTTGATGGAAAGTGAGAGAGGAGTGCTTACTGAAGCTCTTTCCACATTCCACACACATATGGTTTCTCCCCTGTATGAATTCTTTGATGGGAAGTTAGAGTGTTCCTCCAACTGAAGCTCTTTCCACATTCCACACACTGATAGGGTTTCTCCCCTGTATGAATTATTTGATGCTTAGTGAGAGAGGAGTTCAGACTGAAGCTTTTTCCACATTCCACACACTGATATGGTTTCTCCCCTGTATGAATTCTTTGATGGGAAGTGAGAGAGTAGTTATTACTGAAGCTCTTTCCACATTCCACACACTGATATGGTTTCTCCCCTGTATGAATTCTTTGGTGGTTAGTGAGATGGGAGCTCTGACTGAAGCTCTTTCCACATTCCACACACTGATATGGTTTCTCCCCTGTATGAATTCTTTGGTGGTTAGTGAGATGGGAGCTCTGACTGAAGCTCTTTCCACATTCCATACACTGATAGGGTTTCTCCCCTGCATGAATTCTTTGATGGGAAGTGAGATTGTTGCTGTGACTGAAGCTCTTTCCACATTCCACACACTGATATGGTTTCTCCCCTGTATGAATTCTTTGGTGGTTAGTGAGATGGGAGCTCTGACTGAAACTCTTTCCACATTCCATACACTGATAGGGTTTCTCCCCTGTATGAATTCTCTGATGGGAAGTGAGATTGGAGCTCTGACTGAAGCTCTTTCCACATTCCATGCACTGATAGAGTTTCTTTCTGATGAGATTTTGTTGATGGGAAGTGGAATGGGAGCGCTGACTGCAGCTTTCTGCACACTCCAATTTTTTACCTGGCTTCTCCTCTCTGAAGATTTTGTCATGGTCACCTTTGTTCTCGATTTCCAATTCATCACAATCTGCAACGGAAACAAAAAAGGGATTAGAGCCTCAGGAACAAATGGAGAAGAACTGAAGGCAGTTGGGGAGGTGTTCATTAGCTGTGTTGTTTATCATTAACCAACATTTTTATTATTAGATTCTGATGAGTTGTTGAATGTTACTTTGTTTGATATATAGTAGTGTTCAAAATTTCTGGAAGAGTTTTGGGGGAAAGTGTTTTTCAGAGGGTTGCTCGCTCACAACACTTCTTTTGGAGTAATATCATAAAATTATATGTCAATGGAAAGATAATTTAATCAAGAATGCAATCCAACGGACTTCCGGCATGGCAAAATGGCGAGCGGCACGCGACCGTGGAGCTCCTAGGAGCCACTGATGTGCCCAAGCCGCTTGAACAACTTCGGAGCCGTTAAAACCGCTGCCAACGCTGCACAGGAGCCGGGAGAGCCCGGTGGATCGGCCGGGGAGCCGTTGGGGCCCCCTGCTCCCCCCTCCCGCCGATCGCAGGAGCCGGGTGTCCGACCATCAACACCCGGCGGGAACTGCCGCCGCCAACACACGAGTGCTGGGAGAGCCCGGCAGATCGATCGGGGAGCCGTCGGGGCCCTCTGCCCCCGCTCCCCCCTCCCCCGATCATCGTGAGTAGAAGCCGGGTGTCCGGCCATCAACACCCGGCGGGAACTGCTGCTGCCACCACCGCACGAGCGCCGGGAGAGCCTGGCAGATCGATTGGGGAGCAGTCGGGGCTCTCTGTCCCTGCTCCCCCTCCCGCCGATCGTGGCGAACCGCAATCGGGAGCGCCTGGCCTCCGGGACTCTGAGTCCTGAGGAGGTAAGCCCGGACCTCGTGGCCGCCGCCATTGTCACCGCTGCTGCCGCCGCCACCGCCAACAGAAAAGGAGCGAGGAGAAGGGACCTGATCCGAGCCCTTGCAGCCCTTGCCGCTGCAACATAGCGCCGGGATCGCCCGGCCTTCCAGGACCCTGGGGCCGGTAGAGCCCACGAACCTGCCCCCTCTGTCCATTAATGAGACTGGGGTAGATCAACGTCTAAAGGAAGGCCTGTCGGAAAAGGCTTTGATTGCAGACTGAGGCCGTCATTCCAAGTCTAGGCCCAGCCTGAACCTGCTCCTCTATTTGTCTATTTTTGAATAAAAAAATTTATTTTTTATTTTTGAATATTTTCAGCGGATTTTTTTATATTTTTCTTTTCTTTCCCTTTTCCCCTCCCCCCCTTTAAATTTTTCTTCAGTGGAAACGAAGATAAATAGAAAGGGGAAAGAAAGGGAAAACACACACACACAAAAATAACACCAAAAAACTTTACCTAATATTTTTAGTGTTCTTGCCATTTATCACCTCCATCTCCCACCTTTTGACACAAGACCCCCCTTTCTTTCCGTACATTTTGGACTTTTGAGGGACCGCAGCACAAAGCAAAGACGGGGACCCCCCCCCAGGCTCTCGGCCCCTTTTGCTTAATTTCTATCATTTTCAAGCTGGCGTCCTCTCCCTCCAACCTCTTTTGCCTTGGCTTGGCTCTGTTTTTTTCCTCCTTGATGCATAGAGGTGCCCTTTGGAACCCCTCATAGACTTTTGCAGCCCCCCCCCAAATATCCTCTCCTTGTTTTTGATCTCCATCTCACTGGTTGCTTCCCACCCCCACCTTTGTCTTCTATCCCTTTTCTCTTTTTCTCACTTTCCTTTTCAGTTCCCTCTTTCTCCCTTCTGGATCAAACCTCCTCCTCATCTACTCTGTCTATTGACCTGTCTCCAAAGAGGAAGCATTTCCTCCTCCCTATTACCCCCCCTTGAAAACGGTTGTCTTTGTTTTGTCTTTGTCTTGCCTCCTTCATTCCAATATGTAACCCTTCTCTTTAAATCCCTTCCAAAATACTCAATTCAATTTCCCCTTATCTTCCCCTCCTACCCCACTTCTCATTCCCCCACCTCTTCTTTTGTTTTACACCCTCTTTGTTCGCTGGAGTGCTCGCTTGTCCGTCCCTAAATCGAACCTCCCGTCTTTCGCTTGTTTGTTTGTCTACTTTCACCTGTTTGTCTGTCTGTCCATTGGTTTATCCGCCTCTCCGAGTACCTGACCACCACTTTGACAGCACTGCTGAGGCGAATACGACAGTCTCTGAGAAGTTCTTATAACATTGCCAAGGGATGACACAAATGATTGCTTAATCCAAACGCTCTGCAGAAGCCACCAGTCAACAACGCCTGACTAGTCCAATAACCCAACACCCAGAAATCATAACCGCCATAATCCCTAACCCCAACACGTCCCACTCCGAGAGAATGCCAAACAAACCTCAAACCAAAAACGCCAAGGAGATGAAGGTGTCACCAACTAAAAAGATGGTAAATAACATTGAGACCGCAACACCTCCTCAAAACGACGAAATATTACAACACCTAAGAGAAATGGAAGAGAGGATGACAAGTAAACTGGAAGCTGCAGTGGAAAATGCAATGACCCCCATACAACTACTAATCAGCAATCTTACCTCCAGAGTGGAAGCTCTAGAAAAGAAGAATCAACTGCAAGAAAGAACAATAGAGCAATACCAGGATGAAACCGCACGTATGAATAAGAAATTGTACGAACTGGAAAGAGAAAACGAAGAACTGAGAATTAAACAAGCAGACATCGAAGACCGAAACAGGCGCTGCAACATCCGCTTCCGCTACATTCCAGAAAAAGCAGAAGAGAAAAGCCCAGCAGACCTAATTGTAAGCTGGTTGAAAGATACAATCCCAAATCTGACACTCAAGGTATCCGATCTGGAGAGGGCACACAGAGCTTTAAAAGTTATGCCAAAACCTGATGCTCACCCAAGAGACATCATAGTGTGCTTTTCATGCTACAAAAAAAAGGAAGAGATATGGAACAGCCTCAGAAACTCAACCAACCTCCAATACAAAGACAACTCCATATTGGTCCTACAAGACTTATCCTAAGACACCCTAAATCGGAGAAGAAACCTACGCCCATACACTCAGCTTCTTAAGCAAAAAGGGATTCGATACCGTTGGGGCTTTCCCTTCCGTCTCATTGTGGCAACCGATACAACACAGTACATGGCTACCAACGAAACGGAAGCCCAATAACTACTGAGGAACCTTGGGCTTGACCTTCCACTGGATCGGCAACAGAAAGAGCTACCAAGCGACAGCCGATATCAAGAAAATGGAACAGCAGTAAATGAATGGATGGAAATAAAGAGGGGAAAGAGACAACAGAAGCAACACGTCAAGACTCGCCGGTACAACCATCTACCATCGCTCACAAAATCATTCTACCAAATATACTCCACAGGACGCCAGACCATGATCAACCGAACCAAAACATCACTGAGGAACAACCCTACAACAACAACAATCACAGCTGAATGAAGCAACCGGAAATCATCTCGAACTGCAGGACTGGTGATTCCCCTCCCCTCCCCTCCCCTCCCATAGGCCTTAAACATAGCTAACAGCATCAATATCCCCCCAACACCTCACCTCCATAGATCCTACCCCCATCCCCAACCCCACCCCGACACCAGTCCAAACAACCTTAATCACATTCCCCATCAATCACAACTCATATCTCCAGTATCCCTTCCATACCAAACAAGAGAAAAACAACTCCCCCAGCATCCATAACACAACTCACTATCAGGCTAAAACATAATACATATTCAATAACATGGTGGCCTCAGAGCGTGCCAACACATATACACACTCTAATACATCAGTAATGTTGCTATTAACATTGGCAACGTTGCTCACGAACCTAACATCACAAAACTATTCTGCACCGTCTCGCTGATCATCCCCTATCGCAAACAACGAGGGGGAAGGCCTGTCTCTGAGCACAGCCCTTCACATCAGCCGAGACCCAGGACCAACCGGCTAATCACCAAAAGGTCCAAAATACCCCAAATGAACACCTATATAACTACATATAGGAGACCCTCTATAACACGGGTGTCAAAGACAAGGCCCGCGGGCCAAATCCGGCCCGCCAGACCTCGTCATGTGGCCCGTGTAGCCGCCGCTTGCCTGCCCAATGCTTGCCTGCCCGTTCGCCCGCCGCTTGCCACTCGCAGCTTTCCCTCCTCTTGCTGCTTGCTGCAGAGGCGTTTCCCTGCAATGCCTTCAATGTCCTACAGGGGGCGCAGGGCCCCGCAGGCGGGGAGGCGGTGGAACCTGAGAGCGCGTGCGCCCAGCTCCTTCCCCTTCCTCGCCCTGTCACACTTCCTCCGTTCCTCCGAGTCCGAGGCGACGAGCAGCAGCTGCAGCAGCGACGGCGCTGGCCGGTCGAGCGCCAGGGCCGTCTTCAGCTTATCTGGCGCCGTGGTGCACAGATTCCTCAAGCGCCCACACCCTCACCCCCACGTTTCCCTCTGGGCGGGCAGCGGCTGGAGGGCGGCTCCTCTGGCTGGATGGAGGCTCCGGGCACCATGCATCGCGGCATGGTGGAGGCGGGCAAGCGCTGAGGGGCGGCTCCTCCAGCAGGGAGGAGATGCCGTGGAGGAGCAGGGGGCGTGTGAGAACCATGCACCCCTTTTTGAACTCCTGAACAACAAGAAGATATGATTCTGGGGTTTCAAAAGCAACTTTAAAAACCCAAACCAGAAACTTGTTTGTTACAGCAAATGGGGAGGAGCAGCAGTGAGACTGGGCGGGGAGGAGAGGCAGAGAGAGTATGTTAAGTTTCAAGAGAGCAAGAGTGAGATTGATGGTGGGGGAGATGTTTAAGAGAGGAGAGAATAAACTTTTTAAAAAAAATCTGCACTGATCGAGGGAGGATCTCCAGGATCTTTCCAGCAGTTCTCCCGAAGTAATCACCATGTAAACACAGCTGCTGCAAACCCCAGGAGTTACGAGAGAGAGAGAGAGAGAGCGCTTTTACGCATGTATCTCTGCACCCTGCCAAGGTTCCCCCCCGCACCCCGCTTTTCTTTTGAAAGGCGTTCCGAATGAGTGGAAAGTAATCACTGTGTCAGTTAAAGTGAGTGTTGCAGGGAAAGCGGATCCTAGGCGCTGTGTGTGTGTGTGTGTGTGTGTGTGTGTGTGTGTGTGAGAGAGAGAGAGAGAGAGAGAGAGAGAGAGAATCCTGGGCTGTAAACGCCTCCTCCAAACACAGCTGCTGCAAACCCCAGGAGTTACGAGAGAGTGCCCGAGAGAGCTTTTACGCACGCATCTCTGCACCCCGCCGATCTCTCGCTTTGGGTGGAAGGTGTATGTATTTAAGACCCAGACAAGCTGGACAAAGGGACCCTGCTTGGGCCGCTTTCCCGCAGGGCCCTAATGCGCCCCGGCTTCCTCGCCCCGGTGGAAGAAGGCGGCTCGCGCTCCACACTCTGCTCCACTTTTGTGCGCTTCATGGAAGCAAATTGGAGAGAGACCCATCGCTATCCTCGTCCTCCTTTCTCTACAACCCAGCCCACCAGTAGCAGATAACAGGAAGTCCAGGTAACTGGACTTCCATTAGACTGCAGCTTTGTGGGGAATTACATGACTGAATGCTCCTCCACTTTTAAAATAATACACCAAGACAGAAATTTAAAAGTCAAGAAGATGGTGTCTAGTGTGTGTTTGTTTTTAATCTTTGATTATCTCTTCCCCATTCCCATGGAGGAATAGTCAAGCAACAGAGGTCTCTATGACATTTGGGGCGAACACAACCCGGGAGACACCACCCACACATTTCAATCCGGACGCCACGGTACAACGTCCAGACTGGACAGCATCCTGCTCACGCATGGTCTGATCCCCTTAGTAGAATCAACAAACATAGGCAGCATCAAAATCACAGACCATGCCCCAGTAGAAGTCACTGTTAAAATAGGTGAAGAAACACAAACCACCCCATCATGGTCTTTCAGTCCCATCCTAACCACAAACACCCAAATTAGAGCAAATATCACAAAAACTCTCCAAAACTATTTTAAAGAGAATGATGTAGACAATATAAATACTCCCCTCTTATGGGACGCAATGAAAGCGGTGACCAGAGGAGCTTGCATAAAAGAGAAAGCACTCCTTAAAAAACAAACCTCTTCAAAAAATAACAAAATAGAACAAGATATCATTGCCCTCTCATCACGTTACAAACAAACAGGATCCAAAAAACTACTTAAACTTCTAGAACAAAAAAGAAGAGAATTAGACTCCTTAGAAATCAACAAAACAATGATCAATATTTTATATTCTAAACAGCGCTTCTATGAATACGGAGGGGAAAACTCCAGACTATTAGCAAATAGATGCAGGAAAAAAGCACTTAAAACAAGAATACACTGCATCACCAAAAAAGACGGCAACATAACATTTCCCCCGAAAGAAATAACTTCTGAATTTGCAGAATTCTACTCCAACCTGTACACCTCCCACAACCCAACTGAGGAGGGAATTAGAAAATTCCTAACAGGACTGACCATGCCCACTTTAACCGATGAAGAACAGGAATTCATGGACAGCCCTATCACCCCCGAGGAAATAGACACGGTCCTTAAAAACTTGAAATCACACAAAGCCCCGGGCCCAGACGGCTTCACAGCTGAATTCTATAAAAAAATTAAAGAACCCCTGATGCCCTACATGATACGCCTATTTAATGATATCATGAAAGGGGGGCTTATTCCCCAAACATGGAATCACTCCAAAATAGTTTCCATCCCAAAGCCATTGAAGGACAACCTCAAAGTAGAATCTTACCGCCCAATCACATTAATAAATCAGGATTACAAGATATTCACATCAATCTTGGCCAATCGCTTAAAAATCTTCCTAGGCAATTTAATAGTCCCAGACCAAACCAGTTTCGTCCCTGGTCGCAATATTACAGACCCCATCAGGAAACTACTAAACTTAATCGACCACAGCAAGGCAACTAAACTTCCACTGACAATTATGTCCCTAGATATCCTCAAAGCTTTTGATTGCTTAGAGTGGAAATACTTATTAGCAGTACTAACTAACATGAAATTTGGCCCCAACTTCTTACAAATCCTCAAACAAATATATTCCCAAGCCTCAGCAAAATGCAGAATTAATAATATGGACTCAAACACCATAGCAATCCAAAGAGGCACAAAACAAGGATGTCCGCTGTCTCCATTCTTATTTATCCTGGCTTTGGAGCCCCAAGCAATCCGAATCCGAGCAGCCACAGACATCAAGGGAGTGGAAATAAAAGGCAGAAATTATAAATTAGGGCTGTTTGCAGATGACCTAATGGTCACAACATCAGACCCCTTAAATACAGCAACCTTCCTAATCAGAGAACTCAACACATTTGCAATGGTGTCGGGCTTACAAGTAAACTTTGGTAAGAGTTTGGTAAGAGTTGGTCAGAAGCCATGTGCTTCAACACCCCTCCCCACATCCAAAAAGAACTTACTAATATCACCAAAATAAAACTTTGCCACACCAAATTCAGATACCAAGGAGTACAAATAACCCAGAACCTCAATAAATTATACCTCCACAATTACAAACCCCTGTGGCGACAAATAAACAAAGACCTAAAGAGATGGGACAGTATGAGTTTCACTCTTTCAGACAAAATAAAAAAAATTCCTTCAGTAGCACCTTAAAGACCAACTAAGTTTATATTTTGGTATGAGCTTTCGTGTGCATGCACACTTCACAAAAGCTCATACCAAAATATAAACTTAGTTGGTCTTTAAGGTGCTACTGAAGGAATTTTTTTATTTTGCTTCGACTCAGACCAACACGGCTACCTACCTGTCTTTCAGACAAGATAGCCATGGTCAAAATGGTCACCCTCCCAAAACTAACCTACCTATTCCAAACCCTCCCAATTTGGATCCCCCCAACCAAACTTCGTAAATGGCAGGGAAAATTACACTCTTTTATTTTCTCACATAAAAAACCAAGGATTAGCATCAAATACCTTCACCTCCCCACCTCAGCAGGATGGGGAATCCCCAACATAGAAACATACTACAACGCCAACCAAATACGCCATATAATCCCATATATACTTGAAGACGAGACAAAACAATGGGTACACCTGGAGAGGGACTCAATTGAAAATATCTGCACCACAGCATACCCTTTCCTCCCAAACAAACTAAGGAAGATTCCCAGAACACTCAACAGATACACACAAACCATGTTCAAAGCATGGAAAGCAGAAACTAGTAAACTATCTCCAACCCCATCCCCATTAATTCCCCTGGCTTACCATCCCTTGTTCCATCATGCAGCACAAAACCTCCAGATGAAAACCTGGCGAACCAAAGGTTTACATCGTTTAATGGACTTCTATCAAGACAACAAACCTTTTTCAACACAAGAAATACAGGACAAACTAGAAGACATCCCAATGCCCTGGTTAGCACAACATCAACTACATGCCTTTCTAAATAACCCAACAGTAAAATCGGCAGCAACTAGACCCCTGACAACTTTCGAAAGCCTCCTCCAAATGTTAAAAGGACATGGAAAAGGGATGGTATCTGCAATATACAAAATACTACTCCAAAATCCCACAGACCCCTTGGACAACCTAAAAAGACAATGGGAGGATGACATAGGATATGAAATCAACCCTACCCAATGGACTAGAATGTGGTCGAAACCCCCTTCAAATCTATATCAATGAAAAGAAAAGAACTCTCGTTGAAACTAACTTACAGATGGTACCTGACTCCAAGGAAACTAGCACTAATACGTTCAGGAACCTCATTGAAATGTTGGAGGATGCACCTCCATAGGCACATATCTCCACATGTGGTGGGAGTGCCCTAAAATCCAATCATTCTGGATGACATCCATGCAAGAAATCTGTAAGATAACTAAGCAAGTGCTAGATATTACCCCAGAATTGGTTTTACTAAATATCTTTCAAGATAACAACGCTCACTCAGATCACAAAGAACTTATAATCCACCTATTGTCAGCAACTAGAAACATCATAGCCAGGCACTGGAGGGACATGTCAGGGGTAAGCATGGACCAATGGTACCAAGTTGTATGGGAAACGGCCCTACTAGAAAAACTAACCAGTAAGCTGAAACTGACACGGGGACAAACAGAAGAAGACACCTTCACCCCAGTATGGTTCCCCTTCATCACATATACAGCCCAACAAGACAACGACAAAAACTTACCGTCGGCATACAAATCAATATGGCTAACCTAATCAAAACATCCTCCCTCCCCACTCACACAAGGAACTAAAGATCATCACAGCCAACCACAAATGAGCAATCACATCCTAAGATGAATCCCGACCTCTCTCACCAACAGAGAAGCACGAATAAACAACAGAGAACCTGCACAAACTACGCTGACGCCGAACCCCTACACATATCAAGAAAAACAGAAACATTGACAATCCACCACACCCAACTCCCCATCCCACCCACCTCTTTCCCCCCTTCCTCATAAAGTCTCAACAAGTAAAATTGATGTGTAAAAATGATGCATGAGACACTGCACTACCTTTGTAACCCAATAAAATCCTTAATAAAATAATTATTAAAAAAAGAAAGAAAGAAGAATGCAATCCAACAAAGTTTTTTTAGTTACCCGTATTCTATCAAACGTTATAGCCAAATAACCAGAAAAAGGAAGCACAACTTGCTTAGGTTGACTTTTCTCAGTGTGTTATGTGATTGTTATCAAGTTGGAAGCTGCCCACAGTGGCTGGGACAACCAAGCCAGATTGCCAGGGTATAAATAAAAATTATTATTATATCTGCAATGGTACCTTGATTTAAGAACTGTTCTGTTCCGGAAATGATAAAGTTTGTAAACCGAGGTACCACTGTATTATTATTACCTGAGATTCAATAAGCCTAGCTCTTCTCTGGGATGAATTTTGTTTGGCCCAGTCATGGCATCCCCTCCATCTCCAATGTCAGTCGTCTCTTTGGTCAACCCAAGACTGACAGGAGCAAAAACAAAAACAGAAAACCTGAAGCCACTTATCTTTCCTAACAATTCTCAAGCTGACATTTGAGATGGCCTGGGCAGTTCAGACCAGCTCAATCGTGGTAGAAAAAGGAATAATTTGAGGAAGATTGTTCAAAGAAAAAAATGTAATTTACTGTTTATTGTGGGGGTGTTAGGTTCCCAGGTGCTATAGGGGGTGCTGTAGAGCTCTGCACCATATCTGCACATGTGCAGGAAACACTTCTGCGCATGCGTGAGCGATTTGGCGATTCTGCTCATGCATGAGCGGTGAGACCCGGAAGCAACCCTTTCCGGTACTTCCAGGTTGCCGTGGGACACAACCTGAAAAAAAGGAACATGAAGCGGACGTAACATGAGGTATGACTGTAGAGGTATTTTTCGAATTTCCAGGCACATATGACGATATGATGAATACCAAGAGAGGCCACGATCCCACGAATCTCCTCCATAACCTCCTTATGCAGAGCTCTCTGGTCAGGATCCAGCAATGCCCACTCCTCGTCCGTGAAACGAACAGCAACATCTTCAAAGCACACTGGACCCTAAAAGAAAAAGGGAAAGAAGAGTAGGAAAGAAGGAAGGGAATAAAGAAGGAAAGAATAAGAAAGAGGGAGAGAAGACAGAAAGGGAGAAAGGAGGAAGGAAGGAAAGAAAGAAAGAAAGGGAAGCGGGGGGGGGGGGTCGCCGCCTTGATTCGGCGCCAGAGAAGAGCGGGAAGGGACCCAGGGGCAAAAAGCATTTCCTGCGCAGCGTGAGGCAGCGGGTGTCGGTTTTAGGAGAGGTGCGTAAAGCCACCTCACAGTTGTGCGTTTGCGGGGAGGGTGCTGAGCCGCGGCAGGAGGAGGAGGAGGCGGCTTGCTGGGTCAGCAAGTCCTGAGCCTCTGGGATGCAGCAGTAGCACTTTGAAACCACCTCCTCCTGCCATGGCTCGGGGCGCTCCACGCGGCACTGCTGGGTGCTTTGTCGGTGCTTCAGCAGCAGCAGCAGCCAGTTCCAGGTGGCGAGCCACGGCAGGAGGAGGAGGATTCAAAGTGCTACAGAGCACTGCTGCATCCCAGAGGCTCGGGACTCTCCATGCGGCGCTGCCGGGCGCTGACCCGGCAAGTCGCCTCCTCCTCCTGCCGCAGCTCAGCACCCAGAACTGGCTGTTGCTGTTGCTGCTGCTGAAGCGCCGACAAGGCGCTCTGCCCCATTTGCACATAACAAAAAATGTATTTTGGCGCCAGTGAGCAACATGGCTGGTTTGGGAGAAGAAGTGTGAGTAGGCGAGGCCGGGAGCTGAGGGCCCCGGGTCCGGTCAGCTGGCCCCGGAGGGTCCCCTATGTACCGTAGGGTAGCACTTTGAAACCACCTCCTCCTGCCGTGGCCCGGGGCGCTCCACGCAGGGCTGCTCCGGCCACCTTTCTAACTGTTTCTAACAGGGCTGCTCTTTTTTTTGCGGCTCAGGGTATGGCTTATTTTCGTGAGCGAGCGAGGGCGAGTGAGAGGAGAGGAGGGCAGGGTGGCCTTGCCTGGCTGCCCGCCGGCCCACGGGTGGCGAAAAGAAGCATGGCAGGCACCGCACTGCCAGAGGCTGGGGAGAAACTTTCCATCGCCTTCGCCCTCCCCTGTTGAGTCAGACGCGCCACCTCAACCCAAGGAGGGACAGAGGGAGGCGCTGCTCAAAGGTGCCCTTCCTCCCCCCATTCACCTCCGCCGGCCTCCACCCTCGCTTCCCCGATGCGCCCTGCCACCCTCAGCCAGCGCAGAGGCGCTATACCGGGGAGGAGAGGCTCCTTCCCCGCCCTGGCCTGGCTTGTCTGGAAACGGCACCGGGGGGGGAGCGTAGGGGGGGGGAGAAAAAGTAAGCAGCATCCTCCTCCTCGCGCTTTAGCGCAACCGCAGCGAGGCGCTTGTCCGGCCGGGAGCAGCGGTTGGCGGCCGCAGGTAAACGGTAGGCAGAGGGGTGGAGGGAGGGGAGAGGGCGTGCATGTGTGTGCGTCCAGTCTCTGCGTCCAATCCTTGTGTCCGTGGGGCACGTGCGCAGTAGCGCAGACACAGGGACACAATAATAACAATAATAATAATAATTTATTATTTATACCCCGCCCATCTGGCCGGGTTCCCCCAGCCACTCTGGGCGGCTAGGACTGGACGCAGAGACACAAGCATTCCAGTTTGCCTGGACTTTATTATATAGGATTATTATTATTATTATTATTATTATTACACAAGCATTCCAGTTTGCCTGATGGATGGATCCACTTTCTCCCCTCCTCATGAGCTGTTCTGGGGGTTCCCTCCCAATGCCTTAGAGTCAAATTCAAGGGGTTCATGGGGGTATGGCGAGAGGGAGGAATGGGGGGCAGCCCCCATTTTGCAGCGGCTGGTGCTAATTAGGTGAATCCAGGCCACTATTTGTCCTCATTTGTCCTCTGCTTAGAAACCAAATTTAGCATTCAGTGCTCAATCTACAAATAAAATACGGTAAGCCTATTTTGGATGGCCATCTGTCTTGGATGATCTAGCAGAGATTCCTGCAATGCAGGGGGTCTCCTGGCTCTTGGGGACAAGCAGGGAGGGTGGCTTCTGACAAAAGGAGAGGGAGCCACCGGTGGCTCCTCCTTATCCTGACTCACCCGTGCCTCTTGACCTCCCTCCTCCCACTTGCCTCCATCCTCTTCTGCCTCTGATTCTGGACTGCATTCTGCCACAGAGTCTCCCAGTTCACTAAGCCCTGTTAGCCCTTCAGCTTCTGACACCTCCTCTTCCCAGGCTTCTCCCTCTTCCCCCTCTGACCACCCATCCTTCTTCTACCTCCACTTCTTGGGCTCTGAGACATCTTCCCTTCTTGGTTCCCCGGCTGCATCCTCCCACCATTCCTCTGTGCCCAACCAGTCCATGACATTGCTCCATCCCTCGGCCCCTGTCCCCACAAGGCAGCTTCCCCTGACCTGATCTGGTTCCACAGCTGCTGCTTCCCTTCTGCCCCCATGAATAGACGGATCATGAGGTCTTGCCGGCATCATTCTGTCACCTGCAAGAGAAAAAAGGTAAACAGGTCGCCAGGAGTGCCTGCTTCTCTCACAGGTGAAACAGGGCATCTCTAACTACAGATGGGCCTTTGAGAAAGCCTTACCTGCTGAGAACATTTAGACGTTTGTGCCCATTTCATATGTTTGCTGTGCAGAAATACATCTCCCCTCCCCTGGACCCTTGTTCCCAATTGTCTCCCTCCAAAACAACATGAAAAGAACCATCAGATGAGTTGGGAAAAGAACAGAATGAGGCCAAATGGAGAAAAACCACCTTCCTCCTAACCTACTGAGAGCGTTTGGAAGTTTGTGCCCATTTCATATGTTTGTTGTGCAGAAATACATCTCCCCTCCTCTGGACCCTTGTTCCCAACTGTTTCCCCCACCAAACAAGATGAAAAGAACCCTCAGATGATTTGGAGCTCCAACAGAATGAGACCAGAGAATAACCACCTTCCTCCTTACCCAGCGGCCTCTCTCTGGTGTCCAACGGAGGCCTCTCTGCCTCACAGGAATCCAGCTCCATTTCTGCAAAATGGTCCTTTCCCTGAAAAAGAAACAAGGATTCAAAAGAGAGAATGGTGAAGAATATTAGAAAGAGAATGTCAAAGACTTCAAGGGTGAGAGATCTCATTCCATGGATGCTTTCCCAGAAAACGGATGGGCCATCAGTTGACCATTATGGGATATTCTCTGTCCTGTTTTGAGCCTTTGGGGAGTATCCAGAGGAAAGTCTCTCTCACCTGCTTTCTCTCCTCTGCCTGACTCAGGAGGAAACCTTCGGCCACGGCCACGGCCTGGGAACTGGTCTCTGCTCCGCATTCTCTCACCCAGCTCTCCATCTCCGGGGGAAGGACAGCCAGGAACTGAACCACCAAAAACAGGGCTTTCCTTCCTAAAAAAGCTAAACATCACTTTCCTCCTCCCTAAAGAAGCTCAACAACTTTTACGTGAACTCCAAAAAAACAGGGCTTTCCTTCCTAAAAAAAAGTTCAACAACTTTGACCTGAACCCCCCCAAAAGGGGATAGATCACTGCCAG
The DNA here is from genome assembly GCF_963506605.1 of Zootoca vivipara. Lineage (NCBI taxonomy): Eukaryota > Metazoa > Chordata > Lepidosauria > Squamata > Lacertidae > Zootoca > Zootoca vivipara. The sequence continues at coordinate 96,714,796 of NC_083279.1, forward strand.
TTTTTAACTCTGTGAGTAGATTGCAGTCTCCTGGAAGTTGGCCACCCCTGCTCTAAGAGATCGGAAGGAACCCTTTTAGTCTTCTGCCAATTTCTGTCTGTTGTAATGAAAAAGTCTAGGAAATCCTACAAAGGAAATACATTGTTCTGTTACAGAATTTGTAGGACATGGGTGGGGGTGGGGAAATGGTTCCTTGAGCAAGCATGGATGAGTCTTGCTTGGAACCAGGGCTGGATTGCACCGGATCCCAGACCATGAGCTCTCTTTTTGAAAAGAAAGAGAAGGAGGAAGAAGAGAAGACCTCGCCCTGACCTGGCTTTGCCCCCCCCCCGCACGAGCAGATCAGGCCCCCCAGGCACCCTCCCCTGCTGCAGCCCTGGGACCCCCACCGTCTCCCCACTGCACCCTCGGGGGGGGGAGGGGAGAGGAGACTCACCAGATCATCCCAGGAGGGGACAGCGATGCAGCCCTTGCAGGAGAGACACCAAAGCAACACTCCCCCCTTCCTTGCAGGAAAGGACTGGAGAGGGAGGGGCCTTGGCTCTGGAGGACCTGGCCCCCCTCTTGCTTCCTGTCCTCTCTAGGAAGGGAGCTCGGTTCCCTTTAACCCCTGTCGTTTCCCCCCCCTGTCCTCTCTAGGAAGGGAGCTCGGTTCCCTGGCCCCTCCTTGCTTCCTGTCCTCTCTAGGAAGGGAGCTCGGTTCCCTTTAACCCTTGCAAAGCCGAGCTCGCCGAGCTTAGCCCTCTCTCGCTTGGCAGAACCTCGGCTTTTTATTATTATTATTTTATTTAGGGGTCAGCTGCCCCCCTGGCTACGCCAATGCCCAGATATCCTTTTTCTTCGTTGGACTCTGAGCATCTCCCTCTGTTGTCCGGAAATCAGAGGAACAGCTTGCAGGGAAAAGCGCTTTGCAGGAGGCAAGGAGCCTCCTCCTCGAATTCAGGAGTGGAGAGGGAGGAGGGGATCCCTGGGGTCATCTAGTCCAACCCCCATCAATGCAGGAATCTCAGCTCAAGCATCCATGGCTGATGGCCATCCAATCTCTGCTTAGACACCTCCAAGGAAGGAGAGTCCACCCCCTCCCAAGGGAGACCTTTCCCCTGCCAAACTGCTCTTAGATGTCCCTCAAGGCAGCGGGTCCTGAGTTCTAGCACTGCTGAAACCATTGCACTGGCTACCAAGGAGGAACCAAGTAAAGTTCATAAAAAATAAACCCTATTCTCATCATGAATGAGTAATAGTTTCTTATGCACCCTTTTTATGCTACCGTAATCAGGGCCGTCTTAAGCATATCAGGCGCCGTGGTGCGAAGATCCCTCCGGCGCCCCCCTTAGAGAGCAGTGTGGAATTTCTAAGAGGTCAAAACCACACATTCTGGAACAAAACTAATCACAATCTCTGTAGGTTCATATATGCATTTATTACATAACATATGTGAACCCCTTCCACACAAATCATGTTTGAGCACTAACAATTATCTTCCTATGTACATGATCAGAAGAAGAAAAGACAGAGGAGGCTTCACCATGAGCCCACCTGAGACAGGGCACTTCAGCAGGAGGTGACAGATCTGTGTCCTAATGAAATTTACCTTCTTCCTCTCATCCTGATTGGTGCACAATGTCAGGCAGAGCCTGGAAGGAACAGCACCCAAGGTAAGGGAAGTAGTGGAAGGGAGAGAGTAGAGGGGGAACCCTGTTGAACCGAGAAGAGCATTATTCAGCAGCATTGGGCAAACAAATCTTACAAGAAAACTGAGAAGAGTTTTAAACAATGAGTAGAAAATATGAAATGGGCAGTAGCATTTAAGACAATATTGAGAGGCTTAAGAGAAGATGCCAGGTAAGAGTGGTACCATGACTGTCACATGTGAACTGACCCTGTACATATGATTAAGAAGGTCTACTGAATCACAGGAAAAGGTTAGTCTGTTTAGACAAGGTTTAGTAGAATGTTGACCAAAGAAAACAGAATATAAAAGTCAGAGGAAACCCTGTTCCTGCATCACTTCAGTGTGGGACCTATTGTATGAACAAAGCACTTATGAAAATAATTATATTCAGCGCTTTTCTTCTAGAAAAAAGGTGCTGATACTGCAAACCCTTGAGTATCCCCAGAAAAAAAGCACTGATTATATTCCCAGTCATCTTCAGCCAGACAGGTATGGCTATGGAGGAAATGAACACTGGATTTCTATCTAAAGATGCACATCAGAGCTCTCAAAAATATATGAGCTCTCTCCGCATGCTGTTTTAAAATCTAAGGTTTAGTTATACCTATTCAGGAAGGCCAAATGCCTATTGGTCATGCTGGCGATGATTTGATCACCCCTGACAGTCCTTAAGGAAGAAATAAATAAAGCCCAAACACTTGGGGAACTATTATTGATTGACTAAATACCAATTTATCTTATTTTGTATTTTTCATTCTGTGTCACCAAAATGATAGCAATCTCTGTCAAACTTTGTAGAGAAGTGCTTCTCTTATTTTGTTAGCAACTGATGTACACTCATCATGGAAAGCAATTGTATTCAATCACATCTCCCAAAGAGTGATATGACTATGACACACAATGTGTTGGCTATCAACTCACATTTTACTAATTCTAGTAAGATATATAGTTTCAAGGAAGGTGTTATGAGGTCACACTGTGTTGTGTAACAGAGGCAGCATCATTCAGATCATGCCAGTTTTCCTTGATGCAACTGATGCTTTGGTACAAGGACCTACTTTAGTGGAAACACTAGAAAAGAGCAACCACATTGTCATACATATGAGGAAGTGAAATTAAAAACAGCATAGAAACAAGCAGAATTATTGGAGGTATCCACATCAAAGGATCTTGCTAACCTCAAAAGAATTCCTGTTCATCCTTCAACCAATTGTTCTGATAATAATTTTCCATAAGAAGGAAGGAGGTTCATGAACAAATTTGTTAGAAATCCAGCATCTCAGCTTCAAACTTCAATGTGTGCTCTGATTTGCTTGCATAAATTCCATAGAAGCAGGCTTTGTCATTGATTCTGATGTCAGAAATGGTTCTGCTATACAATAGGAAGGGACATGGATCGGGGCGTACCCAGGATCAAAACGGGGGGGGGGGGCGACAACTGATTATTTGCCATCGCCCTACCTAATTACTGGCTTTTGTTGGTGGTTATAAGTGTCGGAGTGTGTGTTTTTGTAGGTTGTAAGCCACCTTGAATTCATTTGGGGAGTGAAAGACAAGATGCATGTTTTGGTAAGAATTACCTTTTGGTAAGAATTGTCTTTGAATTTATATGGACAGATTTTTGCCAATCGAAGATTGCCTAATGTCAGGTGGTGACAAGGAAATTGGGAGGATTTATTTGAAAATATGGTCCTCAAAAATCTGCTGTTTGAATATAAAACATAGATCCTCCCCCCTCTCCAAAACACATACTGAGGTAATAAACCCTCTCCGTCTGCAACAGCAACCTGCCGTTCTTTCTACCTGTTAAATGAAATGCCAACAAAGCCAGTTGCCTCACCGGGCGCTATCATTCGCACCTGCGCAGGGGTGGCCTGACACGACTCCGTGCCCCAGGGGTACAAAGGACCGCTTCCACACGTGTCTCGCCCAGAGCCTTTTAAAAGCAAAACGGGGCTCGGCGCCACGTTCGCAACAGATGCGGGGCCAGAGCAGGGTCGCCGCCTCCGCCCACAGGCTCCATTCCTCGCAGTTCAAAGCCTGTGTCACAGCCGGGCGGAGGCCGGGCCTACAACGCCCCCCCCCCAGCCTTCGACCCCCGAAGGGAAGCGGCCTCCTCCACCCGCCCAGCGGAATCTCTCCCTCCTGTGTGGCTGCTCTGGGGCCGCCTCTGCCCTTCCCGCGGGGGCCCCAGCCGGGCTCCCGCCGCTTGACGAGTTGCCGTTGGACCGGCTGCCTGGCCGTGCGGTCCTTCCTCCCCCCCCCCCCACGGCTCCCTCACCTCGAGCCCCACGGGCTCGCGCTCAGCCCCGGCCAGATGGCTCTTTGCGGTGGTCCAGGCGGAGTCGAGGCGGTGCTGGGGGCGCGCGCTGCGCCGCCCCAGGCTGTCCGCTGATGCCGCCGAAAACGTCGCCGGCGCAGCGGGAGAGAAGGAAGCAGAGGAAAAAAAAATCTCCCGCCGCTGAGCTGGACTCCGCCCCTTCCTTTCATGCTGCCCAAGCAGCTGAGGGCTCCCTGCGCCCCCGGTGGCAGCTTCAGGCACTGCAGGGCTCTTTCCGAGATCTGATCAGCTCCGAGTCTCGGCTCTTCCATGGAGTCCCAGACGGCTCCAGCTCAGCCCGGACTCCCAACCAGGCGCCCTCCGGAGCTTGGCGCCCTGGTGCATTACGCCACCCAGCCCTGCCTTAGAGCCGGCCCTGACCGTAATATACCAAAGTAGGGACCCAGGTGGCGCTGTGGGTTAAACCACAGAGTCTAGGGCTTGCCGATCAGAAGGTCGGCGGTTCGGATCTCTGCAATGGGGTGAGCTCCCGTTGCTTGGTCCCATCTCCTGCCAACCTAGCAGTTCGAAAGCACATCAAAGTGCAAGTAGATAAATAGCGCAAGTAGATAAACCACTGGCAATAATCTTTGAAAATTCCTGGAGAACAGGCGAAGTTCCAGCAGACTGGAGGAGGGCAAATGTTGTCCCTATTCTCAAAAAAGGGGAAATAGAGGACCCAAACAATTACCGCCCAGTCAGCCTGACATCAATACCAGGAAAGATTCTAGAGCAGATCATTAAGCAAACAGTCTGTGAGCACCTAGAAAGGAACGCTGTGATCACTAAAAGTCAGCATGGGTTTCTGAAAAATAAGTCATGTCAGACTAATCTGATCTCATTTTTTGACAGAATTACAAGCCTGGTAGATGAAGGGAACGCTGTGGATGTAGCCTATCTTGATTTCAGCAAGGCCTTTGACAAGGTGCCCCATGATATTCTTGTAAAGAAGCTGGTAAAATGCGGGCTAGACAATGCTACTATTCAGTGGATTTGTAACTGGCTGACTGACCGGAGCCAAAGGGTGCTCATCAATGCCTCCTTCTCATCCTGGAGAGTAGTGACTAGTGGGGTGCCACAGGGTTCCATAGCTGCCAAGTTTTCCCTTTTCTCGCGAGGAAGCCTATTCAGCATAAGGGAAAATCCCTTAAAAAAAGGGATAACTTGGCAGCTATGCAGGGTTCTGTCTTGGGCCCAGTCTTATTCAACATCTTTATCAATGACTTGGATGATGGGCTTGAGGGCATCCTGAGCAAGTTTGCAGATGACACCAAATTGGGAGGGGTGGCTAATACCCCAGAGGACATAGCACTCTTCAAAATGACCTTAACAGATTAGACAACTGGGCCAAAGCAAACAAGATGAATTGTAACAAGGAGAAATGTAAAATACTACACTTGGGCAAAAAAAAAAAATGAAAGGCACAAATACAGGATGGGAGACACCTGGCTTGAGAGCAGTACATGTGAACAGGGCCGGCTCTACGGCCAGGCTGGGTGGCGCTGGGCGCCATGGCGGCAGCCCCGGCCCGCCCGCTGGCTGCTCCACCACGCAGCAGCGCCATCGGCAGCAGCGCTGCGCGGTAAGCCCGCCCGTCGCGCAGCAGTGCTGGCGGCGGCCGCGCTGCGCTGAGCCCAACCATCCACCGGTCCGCCTGTCTGTCGCGCTGGAAAACGGGGCGGCGGAGGGATCCGTCGCACCACGGCGCCAGGGCGCCAAAGGTGCTTAAGACGGCCCTGCATGTGAAAAGGATCTAGGAGTCTTGGTAGACTACAAACTTGACATGAGTCAACAGTGTGATGCAGCAGCTAAAAAGCCAATGCAATTCTGGGCTGTATCAATAGGAGTATAGCATCTAGATCTAGGGAAGTAATAGTACCACTGTATTCTGCTCTGGTCAGACCTCACCTGGAGTACTGTGTCCAGTTCTGGGCACCACAGTTCAAGAAGGATACTGACAAGCTGGAACGTGTCCAGAAGAGGGCAACCAAAATGGTCAAAGGCCTGGAAACGATGCCTTATGAGGAACGGCTTAGGGAGCTGGGTATGTTTAGCCTGGAGAATAGAAGGTTAAGGGGTGATATGATAGCCATGTTCAAATATATAAAAGGATGTCATATAGAGGAGGGAGAAAGGTTGTTTTCTGCTGCTCCAGAGAAGCGGACACGGAGCAATGGATCCAAACTACAAGAAAGAAGATTCCACCTAAACATTAGGAAGAACTTCCTGACAGTAAGAGCTGTTCGGCAGTGGAATTTGCTACCAAGGAGTGTGGTGGACTCTCCTTCTTTGCAGGTCTTTAAGCAGAGGCTTGACGGCCATCTGTCAGGATTGCTTTGATGGTGTTTCCTGCTTGGCAAGGGGTTGGACTGGATGGCCCTTGTGGTCTCTTCCAACTCTATGATTCTATGATTCTAGGGTCCACTACGCCGGGAAGGTAAACGGTGTTTCCATGTGCTGCTCTGGTTCACCAGAAGCAGCTTTCTCATGCTGGCCACATGACCTGGAAGCTGTTTGTGGACAAACGCTGGCTCCCTCGGCCTACAGAGCAAGATGAACGCCGCAACCCCAGAGTCGGACATGACTGGACCTGATGGTCAGGGGCCCCTTTACCTTTTAATACACAAAAGTATGCCATTTCCCTTTCCAGAAATGCTTAATTGCTAATTCAATGGACTGAAAATGTATGGTTGCTTTCATTATGTTTAGGGAAGCTTTTAATATTTGATGGACTATTGGATTTTAATATTTTGTTGGAAGCCGCCCAGAGTGGCTTGGGTAACGCAGCCAGATGTGCGGGTATTAAAAAAAAAATATTATTAATTAAATTGATCAGGTGAGTGTTCTCCTTTCGGAAGAGGCATGTGGAATCTCCACGGTTGCTAATAGCATAACGTTGAAAGGCTAGTGAAATATGGGGAGCCCTTGAGCATCTGCTTGGCATGCAGAATGTCCCAGGGTCAACCCCTGACATCTCCTGCAAGGGCTGAAGGAAATCCCTGCCTGAAACTCTGGGGAGCTGCTGCCAGTCAGTGTAGACCAGGTGTCCTCAAACTATATCTCACGGGCTGAATCCAGCCTGCCAGGGTCGTGAATCTGGCCTGCACGGCAATTTAAGAATCTGCCAAGTGTCTGAGGATGAAGGCATCTTGCCATCTGTTCAGTCAGTCCCTGCGCTACGCTGAATGAAAGGCCAGGGCGTTTTGTCCGGGCATGGGAAAGTGTTGTCTTTGGGCTTGAAGAGGGAAGTTAAGCTTGGCAGAGGAAAGCCGACTTGGGTCAATTCGGTTTCGTTATGTAGACCTTTAAAGGTGGGAGAAGGAAAAGTAGTCCTAATTTTGTGAGTGTCACAGCAGTCTTTCCACTCATGTGATTTACATGCTCTGAAAGTTGGGGTCTGTTTTGACATTTAAAATTTAAAAGGGTGGAGTGGAACCCTCTCGTGACCATCTCGTTAGCCTGGGGAGCCACACTCTGGTTGAAGGTGGCCAGGATTAGCCCCCAAGGCCTGGGGTGTCCCTGAGGAACTGACAGCCTGACTTTTGCCTTTCAGCTGCTGGAGGAAGATCAGCTGTTCCTGCTGGAGGTGATTCAGAACTGCCAGGCAGCTCAGCTCAGGGGCTCCGAATCCTGAAGTGCTCCAAGCAGGAGACGGCCCAAGCCATCCTGGTGAGTGATGGGTGGTGTGGGGGACCCCCCTGGGGAAGTGGGGCAGGGAGGGGCTTTGGGGAAGGGATTGGACCCCTCAGACCTGCTCTGCGCTGGCTGGGCTCTTTGCCCCCCAATCTGCAGTTGCTGGTGACGAAGGATTAGGCAAGGCGTTCAGTGGATTCTTATATTCTCAATTTCTTGTTATGATTCTGATTTCATTTATTACTTTTATTATTTAAACTTTTTTTCTCCTTCCCCCTCACAGCTTTTGCTTTTCTTTTGGTTTATTTCATTGATTTCAACCCGCTGAGATTCTTGACACGGGCTTTCATGGTTATTTATTTATTTGTTTGTTTGTTTTAATTTGATTTGTTTTCATTCTTTATTTTAATATTTTTGTTCTTTTTTAATTTTACATTTTTATTTTGTGCACATTCATTCCTATTTTGTGTATATATATATTTCTTGTTTTGATTCTTATTTCATTTATTACTTTTATTTGATTGATTTATATTTTATTTTAACACTTTATTTTATTTTGCACAAAGCAGCTCAGGCCCTCCTTCCCCCCTCACAACTGTTGCTTTTGTTTTGGTTGATTTTCTTGATTTCAGTCCACTGAGATTCTTGACATGGGTGAGCTATCGTGGTTTGTTTGTTTGTTTTTATTTTTATATTTGTTGTTCTTTAGTTTAATATTTTTTATTTTACCTTTTTATTTTGTGCACATATGCGCCTATTTTGTAAATATTTTGTATATATTGCTTTTGTACAGAGTACTTAGAGTTAGGTGTAGGCTTAGGGCTAGGCTGGGGGTGGGGGTCAGAGTTAGGCTTGGATGGTCTTTTTAGATGGTCAGCTAGTGTTATAAGAGAATCCATGACCAGAGGGGGGATCCTGAGATAAATTTGTGAACCCTGCTTGGTATGCCTATTGCCTTTAAACATTGCCCTTCAAACTGAACGTTCCTTCCACATGTTGGTCACTGGAGTTCAATCTTTGTATCAAGTGTATTTTTCCTCCCTCATGACCTTTGTGCATTTATTTATTTTTTATTTTTAAGAGGGCAAATGTAAAGAGAAATTGTATGGCAAGTTTCGGAAGAGTAAAAGGTTGCGTTTGGAAAAAAACACAAAAAGTAGGGGGGGGGTTGGCCTCCTCAAATATTTTAAGGGGGGGCAAAGACCCCTAGATGGTGCCTACTCCCTACACCTACATGTCTCCGGGGGGTCACAACATAAAAGCACAAGATAAAAGCACAAAACACCACATTAAAAGGGTGGAGTGGAACTGGATATTGACCATCTCGTTAGCCTGGGGAGCCACATTCTGGTTGAAGGAGGCCAGGATTAGCCCCCAAGGCCTGGGGTGTCCCTGAGGAACTGACAGCCTGACTTTAGCCTTTCAGCTGCTGGAGGAAGATCAGCTGTTCCTGCTGGAGGTGATTCAGAACCGCCAGGCAGCTCAGCTCAGGGGCTCCGAACCCTGAAGTGCTCCAAGCAGGAGACGGCCAAAGCCATCCTGGGGAGTGATGGGTGGTGTGGGGGAGCCCCATGGGGAAGTGGGGCAGGGAGGGGTTTGGGGGATGGGGTTGTGCATCTGCTGGAGAGGAAGAGACTACTGGCTCAAGGCATGGGGAGCCATTCCCATAGAAAGCCAAGCTTTGAGAGAACCAGAACAGGGATGGGACCCCTCAGACCTGCTCCCCGCTGGCTGGGCTCTTTGCCCCCCACTCTGCAGTTGGTGGTGGTTGATGAAGGATTAGGCGAGGCGTTAAGTGGATTCTTATATTCTCAATTTCTTGTTATGATTCTGATTTCATTTTTTACTTTTATTATTTAAACTTGTCCCTTTTTTCTCCTTCCCCCTCACAGCTTTTGCTTGTCTTTTGGTTTATTTTATTGATGTCAACCTGCTGAGATTCTTGAGACAGGTGAGCTTTCGTGGTGGTTTGTTTGTTTTTATTTTATCTGCGCAATGTGTGGCCTCCTCAAATATTTTATGACGGGCAAAGACCCCTAGCTGGTGCCTATTCCCTACACGTACATGTCTCCGGATGGTCACAACATAAAAGCACAAAACACCACATTTTAGGAGGGCATTAGATGTCACTCAGCCAAAGGCCTGGTTAAAAAGCTGCCAATTTGCCTGGCTCCTAAAGCTGTATAATGTAGGGTTATCAGACGTCCCCGGTTCCCAGGGACAGTTCCCGGTTTTACCAATCTGTCCATGGCCAAGGATGCCAGTGGCAAGAGGCTCTGTGGCCGCTGCTGTTGCCAGTGCGGACGGCTGGGCTGTGTTAGACGAGAGGCAACATTCCCCCTCCCGCTCCCACCCTCCTCCTCCTCCGTCTGCTCCTCTTGCTGCTGCTGCTTCCGCTTGTTTATTGGTGTTTTGGCGGGAACCTTGCCCCGAGGGCTGAGGGGAGACGTGGAGGGTGCCGGCATATGGTTTATCATGTTCCTTCCCAAACGTCCGAATTTGAGAGGGGTGCAGATGCAAGGAATAAAGGCTAGGCGTTTTATTGCCCGACCAAAGGAGACACCACCCTCCCACCTCCTCGCTTGTAAATAAAAATAAAAATACTCTGCCACATGGCTCCCCCCTCTCCCCACACAGTCTCCCTATTGCATTTTTCTCTACTTAAAGCGTCAGACAGAAAATAGGGGAGGTTCATATTATAATAGCTTTCGTTATCTATCCGTTTGTATTCCTCATGTGCCTTTTTCTGGGACGACCTGACTCTTTGTCCCCTCTCTACCCCCCCCCCCTTGTTCCTTCCTTCCTTTTCGGTGACACTTCCAGGAATCCCAGAAAAGGGGGGGGCGAACACACACACACACCCCTCCCTCAGTTCCAACCATCCCATCCTAATTTTGCTTTCCCTTCTCTCTCTCCCCCTCCCCACCCTTCACCCATAACCAAGGAACCTGGCTCTGGTTGCCATGTAAACTACATATGTTTACAAAATGATACTCCCTACTAATAATCCAGATGCTACTGTATTTTAACCCCTTGGCTGCTACAAAAGAGTGTCCCTGGATTCATTGAAAAAAATCTGGTAATCTCGTTTTTCCGACCTTTGTATGGATTCTTTTATGGGAAGTGAGTTTGGAGCTCTGACTAAAGCTCTTTCCACATTCCACACACTGATAGGGATACTCCGCTGTATGGATTCTTTGATGGGAAGTTAGACAGGAGCTATTGCTGAAGCTCTTTCCACATTCCACACACTGTTTTTTCGGGGGAAGACCCTTACGCCTTTAAGAGTGGCCACCTATTCCCTACACCTACAGGTCTCAGGAAGCTTACAACATAATAACACAACACAAAAACACAAAATACCACATTTAGATCTGGTTAAAAAGGTGCTGATTTGCCTGGCTCCTAAAGCTGTACAATGGTTTTTACGACATTATTATGGATTCTTTTATGGGAAGTGAGAGAGGAGCTCCGACTGAAGCTCTTTCCACATTCCACACACTGGTAGGGTTTATCTCCTGTATGAATTCTTTGATGCTTAGTGAGAGAGGAGTTCAGACTGAAGCTTTTTCCACATTCCACACACTGATAGGGTTTATCTCCTGTATGAATTCTTTGATGCTTAGTGAGAGAGGAGTTCAGACTGAAGCTTTTTCCACATTCCACACACTGATAGGGTTTCTCCCCTGTATGAATTCTTTGATGGGAAGTGAGAGAGGATCTATCAGTGAAGCTCTTTCCACATTCCATGCACTGATAGAGTTTCTCCTCTGTATGAATTCTTTGATGCCTAGCGAGACTGGGGCTCACTCTGAAGCTCTTTCCACATTCCACACACTGATATGGTTTCTCCCCTGTATGAATTCTTTGATGCTTAGTGAGAGAGGAGCTATGACTGAAGCTCTTTCCACATGCCACGCACTGATATGGTTTCTCCCCTGTATGAATTCTTTGATGGGAAGTGAGACTGTGGTTGTGACTGAAGCTCTTTCCACATTCCACACACTGATAGGGTTTCTCTCCTGTATGAATTATTTGATGGGAAGTGAGAGAGGAGTTCCTACTGAAGCTCTTTCCACATTCCACACACTGATAGGGTTTCTCCCCTGTATGAATTCTTTGGTGGTTAGTGAGATTAGAGCTCTGACTGAAGCTCTTTCCGCATTCCACACACTGATAGGGTTTCTCCCCTGTATGAATTCTTTGATGGGAAGTGAGAGAGTAGTTATTACTGACGCTCTTTCCACATTCCACACACTGATAGGGTTTCTCCCCTGTATGAATTCTTTGGTGGTTAGTGAGATGGGAGCTCTGACTGAAACTCTTTCCACATTCCACACACTGATAGGGTTTCTCCCCTGTATGAATTCTCTGATGGGAAGTGAGATTGGAGCTCTGACTGAAGCTCTTTCCACATTCCATGCACTGATAGAGTTTCTTTCTGATGAGATTTTGTTGATGGGAAGTGGAATGGGAGCGCTGACTGCAGCTTTCTCCACACTCCAATTTTTTACCTGGCTTCTCCTCTCTGAGGATTTTGTCATGGTCACCTTTGTTCTCGATTTCCAATTCATCACAATCTGCAACGGAAACAAAAAAGGGATTAGAGCCTCAGGAACAAATGGAGAAGAACTGAAGGCAGTTGGGGAGGTGTTCATTAGCTGTGTTGTTTATCATTAACCAACATTTTTATTATTAGATTCTGATGAGTTGTTGAATGTTACTTTGTTTGATATATAGTAGTGTTCAAAATTTCTGGAAGACTTTTGGGGGAAAGTGTTTTTCAGAGGGTTGATCGCTCACAACACTTCTTTTGGAGTAATATCATAAAATTATATGTCAATGGAAAGATGATTTAATCAAGAATGCAATCCAACGGACTTCCGGCATGGCAAAATGGCGAGCGGCACGCGACCGTGGAGCTCCTAGGAGCCACTGATGTGCCCAAGCCGCTTGAACAACTTCGGAGCCGTTAAAACCGCTGCCAACGCTGCACAGGAGCCGTGTTCAAAATTTCTGGAAGACTTTTGGAGGAAAGTGTTTTTCAGAGGGTTGATCGTTCAAAACACTTCTTTTGGAGTAATTTACTGTTTATTGTGGGGCTGTTTCCAGGTGCTATAGGGGGTGCTGGAGAGCTCTGTACCATATCTGCACATGTGCAGGAAACGCTTCTGCGCATGCGTGAGTGATTTGGCGCTTCTGCGCATGCACAGATGCAGTGAAACCCGGAAGCAACCCTTTCCGGTACTTCTGGGTTGCCGCCGGACACAACCTGAAAAAAAGGAACATGAAGCGGACGTAACATGAGGTATGACTGTAGAGGTATTTTTTGAATTTCCAGTCACATATGACAATATGATGAATACCAAGAGAGGCCACGATCCCATGAATCTCCTCCATAACCTCCTTATGCAGAGCTCTCTGGTCAGGATCCAGCAACGCCCACTCCTCGTCCGTGAAACGAACAGTGACATCTTCAAAGCACACTGAACCCTAAAAGAAAAAGGGAAATGTCCTCCTCTGAGACAGCATCAATATGATCTGCTACACAATGCTCTGTTGTTTCCTTCCTGTAAATTGCAGCGGTGTTTCAATAGGATTGCTTTGCTGCACATTTTAATTCTGGATGCTTATTTTATTCTGCGTTTTAATTATGGGTGTTCGTCTTTGTGCAAATAGGGGGTACTCCACCTTCTGTTTTTCAAGTCATTCTGCCTACACAAGTTACAGGGAACCAGGCAGATGGCCTTTTCAGTAGTGGTACGCACCCTGTGGAACGCCCTCCCACCAGATGTCAAAGAGAAACACAACCACCAGACTTTTAGAGGACATCTGAAGGCAGTCCTCTTTAGGGAAGCTTTTAATGCTCAATAGATTATTGTATTTTAATACTTCTGTTGGAAGCCGCCTAGATGGCGGGATATAAATAAATTTTTATTATTATTATTACTAGTATCATGAAGCCCGTTAAAGTAACGGATGCTAGAACAGTGAACTAAGGAAGGAAGGAAGGAAGAAAAGAGGGAGCAGGAGGGAGAGAGGAAGAAAAGAGGGGAGAGAAAGATGAGTAGGAAAGAAGGAAGGGGATAAAGAAGGAAAGAATAAGAAAGAGGGAGAGAAGACAGAAAGGGAGAAGGAAGGAAGGAAGGAAAGAAAGAAAGGGAAGCGGGGGGGGGTCGCCACCTTGATTCAGCACCAGAAAAGAGCGGGAAGGGACCCAGGCGCAACAAGCATTTCCCGCGCAGCGTGAGGCAGCGGGTGTCAGTTTTAGGAGAGGTGCGTAAAGCCTCCTCAGAGTTGCGCGTTCGCGGGCAGGGTGCTGAGCCGCGGCAGGAGGCGGAGGCGGCTTGCCGGGTCGGCGAGTCCTGAGCCTCTGGGACGCAGCAGTGAAACCACCTCCTGCTGCCGTGGCTCGGGGCGCTCCACGCTGCACTGCTGGGTGCTTTGTCGGTGCTTCAGCAGCAGCAGCCAGTTCCAGGTGGCGAGCCACGGCAGGAAGAGGAGGATTCAAAGTGCTACAGAGCACTGCTGCATCCCAGAGGCTCGGGACTCTCCACGCGGTGCTGCCGGGTGCTGACCCGGCAAGTCGCCGCATCCTCCTCCTGCCACGGCTCAGCACCCAGAACTGGCTGTTGCTGCTGCTGAAGCACCGACAAAGTGCTCTGCCCCATTTGCACATAACAAAAAATGTACTTTGGCACCGGCAAGCGCGCGGGCGACATGGCTGGTTGGGGAGAAGAAGTGTGAGTAGGTGAGGCCTGGAGCCGAGGGCCCCAGGTCCGGTCAGCTGGCCCCGGAGGGTCCCCTATGTACCGTAGGGTAACACTTTGAAACCACCTCCTCCTGCCGTGGCCCGGGGCGCTCCACGCAGCGCTGCTCCGGCCACCTTTCTACCCCCCCCCAGGCCCCAGTTGCTTGGCGGCTTTCTGCTGCTCTTTTTTTGCGGCTCGGGGTATGGCTTATTTCCGTGAGCGAGCGAGGGCGAGTGAGAGGAGAGGAGGGCAGGGTGGCCTTGCCTGGCTGCCCGCCGGCCCACGGGTGGCGAAAAGAAGCATGGCAGGCACCGCACTGCCAGAGGCTGGGGAGAAACTTTCCATCGCCTTCGCCCTCCCCTGTTGAGTCAGACGCGCCACCTCAACCCAGGAGGGACAGAGGGAGGCGCTGCTCAAAGGTGCCCTTCCTCCCCCCATTCACCTCCGCCGGCCTCCACCCTCGCTTCCCCGATGCGCCCTGCCTCCCTCAGCCGGCGCCGAGGCGCTACGCCAGGAAGGAAAGGCTCCTTCCCCACCCTGGCCTGGCTTGGCTGGAAGCGGCACCGGGGCGGAGCGTGGGGGGGGGAGGAAAAGTAAGCAGCCTCCTCCTCCTTGCGCTTTAGCGCAAGCGCAGTGAGGCGCTTGTCCGGCCCGGAGCGGCGGTTGGCGGCCGCAGGTAAACGGTAGGCCGAGGGGTGGGGAGAGAGAGCTTGCGCGTGTGCGTCCAGTCTCTGCGTCCAATCCCTGTGTCCGTGGGGCACATGCGCAGTAGCGCGGACACAAGGGCACAGGGGCTGGACACAGAGACACTTGGACTTTATTATATAGGATTATTAATGGATCCACTTTCTCCCCTCCTCGTGAGCTGTTCTGGGGGTTCCCTCCCAATGCCTTAGAGTCAAATTCAAGGGGTTCATAGGGGTATGGCGAGAGGGAGGAATGGGGGGCAGGCCCCATTTTGCAGCGGCTGGTGCTAATTAGGTGAATCCAGGCCACTATTTCCCCTTATTTGTCCACTGCTTAGAAACCAATTTTAGCATTCAGTGCTCAATCTACAAATAAAATACGGTAAGCCTATTTTGGATGGCCATCTGTCTTGGATGATCTAGCAGAGATTCCTGCAATGCAGGGGGTCTCCTGGCTCTTGGAGACAAGCAGGGAGGGTGGCTTCTGGCAAAAGGAGAGGGAGCCACCGGTGGCTCCTCCTTATCCTGACTCACCCGTGCCTCTTGACCTCCCTCCTCCCACTTGCCTCCATCCTCTTCTGCCTCTGATTCTGGACTGCATTCTGCCACAGAGTCTCCCAACTCACTAAGCCCTGTTAGCCATTCAGCTTCTGACACCTACTCTTCCCAGGCTTCTCCCTCTTCCCCCTCTGACCGCCCATCCTTCTTCCACCTCCACTTCTTGGGCTCTGAGCCATCTTCCTTTCCTGGTTCCCCAGCTGTATCCTCCCACCATTCCTCTGTGCCCAACCAGTCCATGACATTGCTCCACCCCTCGGCCTCTGTCCCCACAAGGCAGCTCCCCCTGACCTGATCTGGTTCCACAGCCGCTGCTTCCCTTCTGCCCCCATGAA
This sequence comes from Zootoca vivipara, assembly GCF_963506605.1. Classification (NCBI taxonomy): domain Eukaryota; kingdom Metazoa; phylum Chordata; class Lepidosauria; order Squamata; family Lacertidae; genus Zootoca; species Zootoca vivipara. Next base: position 96,730,752 of record NC_083279.1, read on the forward strand.
AAGATGGATCAGGAGGTCTTGCCGGCATCATTCTGTCACCTGCAAGAGAAAAAAGGTAATCAGGACACCAGGAGTGGCTGCTTCTCTCACAGGTGGAACAGGGCATCTCTAACTACAGGTTGGTCTTTGAGAAAGCCTTACCTGCTGAGAGCAATTGGACGTTTGTGCCCATTTCATATGTTTGTTGTGCAGAAATACATCTCCCCTCCTCTGGACCCTTGTTCCCAACTGTCTCCCCCCCCAAAACAAGGTGAAAAGAACCCTCAGATGAGTTGGAAAACCAACAGAATGAGACCAAATGGAGACAAACCACCTTCCTCCTTACCCAGTGGCCTCTCTCTGGTGTCCAACGGAGGCCTCTCTGCCTCACAGGAATCCAGGTCCATTTCTGCAAAATGATCCTTTCCCTGAAAAAGATACAAGGATTAAAAACAGAGAATGGGGATGAATATTAGAAAGAGAATGACAAAGACTTGAAGGGTGTGAGATCTCATTCCATGAATGCTTTCCCAGAAAACGGATGGGCCATCAGCAGACCATTATGGGATGTTCTCCCTCCTGTTTGGAGCCCCTTGGGAGTATCCAGAGGAAAGTCTCTCTCAGGCAAAAAGATAGCGTTTACATTTTTAGATGCTGAGAAAGCATTCGACAATCTAAATTGGGAATTCATGAAAGAAGCTTTGGAAAAATTAGGGGTAGGGAATAAATTTATGAAGGGAATTAATGCAATTCATAATAAACAGGTGGCAAGGCTAATAATCAATGGAAGGATAACTGAAGAATTTGAGGTAACTAAAGGGACGCGTCAAGGATGCCCGCTGTCCCCATTATTGTTTATTTGGTCTCTAGAATTCCTGATTCGAGATATCAGGGGGGATAAGGAATTTAAAGGGATTAGAGTGGGAGGAAGTGAGTATAAAATCAGAGCTTTCGCTGATGATTTGGTAGTTATGATGGAAGATCCGATAGAAACAATAAAAAATTTGGATAAGAAATTGGCGGTGTATGGGGAATTGGCAGGATTTAAAACAAACGGAGGGAAAACTAAAATAATGATAAAAAATATGAGGAGGACAGATATAGAGGATTTAGGCCAAATAAAGGATTGGGAAGTGACGAATAAAATAAAATATCTAGGGGTAATATTAACACCAAATAATATAAATTTATTCGAGGATAATTATGCTAAAACATGGATCAAAATTAGAGAGGATTTGGAAAGGTGGACCGGGCTCAACTTGACGCTAGCAAGTAGAATATCGGCGATTAAAATGATGGTCTTGCCTAAAATGCTTTTTCTATTTCAAATGTTGCCCATAAAAATTAAAAAAGAGACGTTTGAGAGGTGGAAAAAAGATCTTAGTAAGTTTATTTGGCAAAAAAAGAAAGCGAGGGTTCAGTTTAGATTGTTGACGGATGCTAAAGAGAGAGGAGGGTGGGGGGTCCCAGATTTAAAGCTGTATCATGCGGCAGCCAGCTTATGTTGGATGAAAGAATGGTTCACTCTAGAAGACAGAGATTTACTGAGACTAGAAGGATTCAGGAATTGTGGAGGATGGCATGCGTACCTGTTGAAAGAAAGAAAGGGGGATTATAATCTATTCACAAATCATATAATTAAAAAGTCACTGTTTTATATATGGGAAGAATATAAGAATCTATTAGAACCCAAAACCCCATGGTGGGCATCACCTTTCGAAATGGTGGCAATGGATAGTAACCCGAAGGGAGGGAAGTGGCAGACATATAAAGATCTTGTGGAAAAAGTAGATGGTGAATATAGATTAAAATCATATCAACAGGTTGAGTGCTTCTGTCAAAGTTGGTTTCAATATTGTCAAGTACAAAGTGCATTTAATAAACATAAAATGATAGGTTTTTTGGAGAACAAATCAAAGTTACAAGATCTATTAATTGATAACCCAAAAAAACCATTGGCAAGAATTTATAAATTTTTACTAGAACGGGAGATGAAGGACGAGGCGGTGAAGCATGTGATGATCAAATGGGCACAGGATGTGGGAAGAACAATATATAGTGAACAGTGGGAAAGGCTATGGAGAATTGACATTAACTTCACAGCCTGCATGGGAATCAGGGAAAACATCTGGAAAATAATCTATAGGTGGCATCTAACACCTGGAAAGTTAGCAAAAATATATAAAAACGATGCCGATAAATGTTGGAAGTGCAAGGAAATTAAAGGGGATTATTTCCACTGTTGGTGGGGTTGCAAATAAATAAATAAATTTTGGACAGAAGTTTATGAGAATGTTAAAAAAATATTAAAATGGACATTTGAGAAAAAACCCGAGATCTTATTGTTAAGCCTGATCCCGGAGGATGTGCCTGCAGATAGAAAGAACATCTTGCTTTACGCCTGCGCCGCGGCCAGATTATTAATAGCACAAAATTGGAAGGGAGAGAAACTACCGACTATACAGGATTGGCGCATTAAATTAGTGGAATTTATGAATTTAACCGCGATAATTAGGAAAGTCCCCAAACAGAAATGGATAAAAGAATGGAAGTACGTAGAGGATTACCTTAGAGCTGAAGGTATTAGTGCTAGATGGGTAATTTGCTCTGATTAAATTCACACAAGATTATGGGAATTGTAAGAATAGGTGAAGAAAATGAGATAAATGTAAATGATGTGTTTTTTAAGGGAAAGCATAGTAACGTTCAGTATAATTGGAAACCGATGTGTAAATGTTGGGAAGTTTATTGTAATTTTATTTTTTGTATTTTCCTTTTTTTCTCCTTTCTTCTTTCCTTTTTTCCTTTTTTCTTTTTTTCCTTTATTTTTTCTAATAAGTTTCTAATCAGTTTTGGTTTCTTTCTTGTACAATTCTGACTTATGTTTGTACTAATGTATTTCATTTGCGTTGATTTATGTTATGTTATGTTGTGTTGAATTATATGGATTTTATTGTTAATATGTGTAATATTTAATAAAGTATTTTAAACTTTTTTAAAAAAAAGAAAGTCTCTCTCACCTGCTTTCTCTCCTCTGCCTGACTCAGGAGGAAACCTTCGGCCAGGGCCACCACCTGGGAACTGGTCTCTGCTCCGCATTCCCTCACCCAGCTCTCCATCTCTGGGGGAAGGACAGCCAGGAACTGCTCCAAGATCACCAGGTCCAGCATCTCAGCTTTCGTGTGCCTTTCTGGCTTCAGCCACTGGTGGCAAAAGTGGTAGAGTCGGCTGCAAACCTCTCGGGGTCCTTTGGCCTCCTGGCAGCAGAACTGCCTCAACTGCTGCTGGCTCTGCACCTCTGAGCGGAGGGTGTCCTCCTCACCCAGGAACTTCTGCACTGGGTTTTCCCAGAATCCCCCACTGCTCCCAGTTTGGTTGGCATGGCGTCTTCCTGTTCCAGGGCCAGCTGAATCTCGCTCATCCATCTCTGCTCTCAGGAAGCCTCTGAGAGATCGGAAGGAACCCTTTGGTCTTCTGCCGAGTTCTGTCCGTCTTAATGAGAAGCTCTAGCAAATCCTACAAAGCAAATACATTGTTCTGTTACAGAATTTGTAGGACAGGGGAAAATAATGGTTCCCTGAGCAAGCATGGATGAGTCTTACTGGGAACCAGGGCTGGACTGCACAACATCGCAGACCATGAGCTCTCTTTTTGAAAAGAAAGAGGATGAAGAGGAGAAGAAATAAGTCTCTAGCCTTCTAGCAAGGCAAAATGTGGAGGCAACTGAAGGGATTTCTGTGAGATTAATCAACCTGGTTCATTCTGCCTTCCAGTCAGTGCATGAAGTCAGAACCGACTGACAAGGGAATTATTTGTATCTTGTGAAAAATGGATGCTTGGCTCTAGTGTAAGCTCCCCACCCCCACCCCACCCCCCTTCTTCTGTCTCCTTTTCTTGCACTTGGACTCTCTGCCGCTCTCAAGACAGACTCCTGGGGTGGGGTTCCTTTTTCTTTGCTCTGAGGGCCAGGTATGTATCTGACCAACTCCCTAAGGGCCAAGTGGGCGGGGCCAAAGAAATCTCCCTTGAAATTTAGGCGGGTATTTTATCATCATCATCATCATCAGCATCATTTAATAGCTTAACACATACACAGCCATTGATGCCAACGTCCCTACTCTGTGAGTAGCAGCACCCATTTCTGGCTGGTTTTCCAGCAACAATCCCTTTGGGACAGAGAGGAAGTGGTCCTGGGATGCCATGCTCTGGGTGCAAGGGGATTGCTGCAGTGGCCTCCGCGTGAAGCTGCCCTTGGAGACGACTGGGAAACTGGTTTGCAATGCAACAGCCAGACTATAGGCTGGGATCCCTCTCTTTATTCCTGGCCTTTCTCTCCCACCTTTCTTTCCTTCCTCCACGTGGGTTTTTTTTTTTGGGAGGGAGGGGGTTGGTCCACCTCCTCGTCCAGCTTTGGAAAACCATTTGCACATGTTTCATCTGTTGTGCAATGACGCTGAGTGATGTCACACAGAATTAACGTCCTAGGGACTCCTTTGTTTAAAGAAGGGAGATTTTGTGGGAGTCAGTTTTTTTCTGAAAGGCCAAATGAGTTTGGGACCCTCTGAAGTCCAGGAAGCTGGACCCTCTCCTCCCTGACTTGACGGCTAGGCACACTGTGGCGTCTTATGCTGAGGTGGGCGGGTGCCCCCACGCTGCATCTGCCATCCCGTCTCCCCTTTTCTTGTTATTTATGGATAGGCCTCACAACAGCTGGGGTGCAGTACGTAATCTGGAGCAGAAAGGGTCATGATGTGGGGGGCAAGGCAAACCTTGCAAAGTTGTAAAAATGAGGAAACACATTGTATAGTTTGCAGTAAGTTGAGCAAATGTATGGCAGCAGATAGTGAGTCTGATATCTCTGGTTGTTGGGCTCGCGAGAGCTGGTGTTGTCTGGTGGCAACAAGGACTTTGATGTTACCCCAACTAACCAGATGTGGTTCCTTCCTGGTCTGCATTCAACAGCGCTTTCTCTCCCTTGGGAGTTGCCTTTCCGGCATCTCCTATAGGGTTAGCTGGAAGTTTGGAATCGGATTGGTCAGGTCCTGATGCCAGGCCATGCTGGACAGCTGATTGGACGGCTGACCACACACACTCAACTGGAACTCACAACGGACCTGTAAGGGTAAAAATAACTGCATAGCCCCCAGGAGATCAGGGGCGCAGGGCCAGGCCACTGCAGGTCTGGCAGAAAACACCTGTGGGTGCTCGATGTCCTGGGATTTGCAGAAATGCATGTCTGCTGGTCTGAATTTAAAGTAGGATTAATAAGAGAAAACAACAAGATATTTAATTTTACATTGGACCTCCCCCAGGGTCCAGAATCTTTCCCCATTCCTTTTTTGTTTTTCCAAAACTCGTAACAAGTGCCTGAACGTTTGCTAGAGGCAAATTGAACCGTTTAAACAAGACCTTTGCAGAGTGGTGGAAACAGCATGTAGCTTCCACTGGGTCTGAGAATGAGGAAGTTACTTTAATACCATGCAAGGAAGCATCGGCTGGAGCGTTGAGAAAGTAGCTACTGCAGAGAGAGAGAGAGAGAGAGAGAGAGAGAGAGAGAGAGAGAGAGAGAGAGAGAGAGAGAGAGAGAGAGAGAGAGACCAAGTAGATGTTCATCAATCTGAAGAGTGATCAAAGCCATAGGCAATTGTTCAATAAGCTGATATACAAAATGGCTATTTACTATCAGATCAAATGCGATAGCTGGAAAGAGCTGGAATGCTTAAAATTACTGCAGCAATTCCTCTCTCCGTGACTTGGGTTTGTCCCCCCCCCGGCACCCTCCCCTGCTGCAGCCGTGGGACCCCCACCGTCTCCCCACTGCACCCTCTGGGGGGGGGAGAGAGAGGAGACTCACCCGATCATCCCAGGAGTGAAGGGACAGCGATGCAGCCCTTGCAGGAGAGACACCACAGCAGGAAAGGACTGGGCAGGGAGGGAGGCTCCTTGGCTCTGGAGGACCTGGCCCCCCCTTGCTTCCTGTTCTCTCTAGGAAGGCAGCTAGGTTCCCTTTAACCCTTGCAAAGCCGAGCTCGCCGTTTTATTATTTTTTAGGGATTTAGGGGTGCAGCTGCCCCCCTGGCTACGCCAATGCCCAGATATCCTTTTGGGGGTGAGGCTCTTGGTTGGACTCTGAGCATCTCCCTCTGTTGTCCGGAAACCAGAGGAACAGCTTGCAGGGAAAAGGGCTTTGCAGGAGGCAAGGAACCTCCTCCTCGAATTCAGGAGTGGAGAGATAGGAGGGCATCCCGGGCTCATCTAGTCCAACCCCCAGCAATGCAGGAATATTGAGTCAAAGGATTTTATATCTGTATTATTATTGTCTGTATTTGCATTAGGATAAAGTAACTGCCTTTTGGTCCCAGAGGGTACAGCTACTATTGGTTCATTTAAGCTGCTGTATTTGGATCCTCTGTCTTATTGGTTCCCTCCAAAAGGCAGCACTGTGATTGCCTGATATTGTTCCCTCCAAAATGTATCCCTTCCTAGCTAGTCCCCTGTCCCTATAAATGTAGCTTTCCTCTCCTCAGTCTTCAGTCTTGTTCACTTTAATAAAGAGCTGTTACTAGAGAACTGTCTCCAGCATGTTTTGTCAAGAGAGCTGAAATCACAAACCCCACGTCACAACAACTGGCGACGAGGATGGGATCCGGAATGCTGAGGAGCGGTTAAACACAACCCTGCCTCAGAGTCCGGATTGCAGCTGAGAACAAGACTCACTGGCCAGCTGAGAAGACGACCCTGCCCGCTAGGACAATGGAGAGTCCAAGGGTATTGGAGCCCTTCCAGCCATCAGAGCCCCACACCTGGGAAGACTACGTCGAACGCTTCGAGTTCTTCGCAGTGGCTCAAGGGATCACCGATGCCAGCAAAAGAAGGGCCACATTCCTGAGCTACTGTGGGCCCGAGACCTTCAAGCTAGCCAAGGCATTACTTGCTCCAGCGAAGCTGAGTGAGACATCTCTCAAAGATATTCTTGCCTGCCTAACAAGCCACTTGGCGCCTACTGAGACCAAGATGGCCCGGCGGATGGAGTTCCATAAGAGGCAGCAGCATGCTGGGGAGTCTGTATCCGCATTTCTGGCTGAACTCCGGAAGCTCGCTCAGCACTGCGGCTTCCAAAATCTGGAAGAGACTCTCCTGGATCGGTTTATTGGTGGTCTGAGCAGCAAGAAAGCCAGAAGACGCATCGTGGCTAAAGAAGATGTTACCCTTGCTTCAGCCTTGAAGGAGGCCACCGCCACGGAGAATTATGAAAGAGAGGAGCTTGATGCCAGTCGCAAGGCCACTAAGCCACAGATAGAAGTTGCGCATGCCATGGACGAGCTAGAGGCTACTCCAAGCCAGAGCCCAGTCCGTGGGGTTGAGTCGGTGCGTCAGGCCTGCACAGTGCACAGAGATCGCCGAGGCAGTTGTCCAGGTTGTGGCGGAAACCATGAAAGGAAGAGTTGTCGTTTCAGGGATGCTATCTGCCGGACGTGCGGAAAGACGGGTCACATCGCCAGGGTCTGTAGATCGGCGGCGTCGGGAGCGACAGGAGCACCTAGACTGGAGCATCGCAGACCGCCCACAGCAACTCGTTTTCTAAAGGACTGCCACTACGTAACGGAGATCAACGGGAGGGCCGTGCAGTTTCCAGCGCAAGGCAAGGCACACGTCAAGGTGAAGATTGAGGGTCAGCAGTGCGACATGGAGGTGGACTCCGGATCCGCATTCACCATCGTGTCGGACCAGACCGCGAAGACATTCTTCCCCAGGGGTAAGTTGCCCCCTCTGGAGCCCTTTCCGGCAACCTTGCAGTCGTACTCAGCAGGCCGCATCCATGTTATGGGAATGTGTGCCGTGAGAGTACAGTTCCGGGACAAACAGGCTGTACTCAAACTGGTGATTGCGAAGGGCAGTCGCCCCAGTCTCCTGGGCACTGACTGGTTCCCTGCCCTGGGACTGAGTATCTCAGGGCTTAATTCAATCCAAACCTGCCCTGAGATGAGCGAGGTATTATGCAAGGAATTTGCTGGTCTCTTTAATGGAAAACTGGGTTGTTATAAAGGGCCCCCAGTTGACTTCGAGTTGGACCCCGGGGTGGCTCCAATCCGACTCAAACCAAGGCGAGTGCCATTTGCACTGCAACCCAAGATCGAGGCAGAGCTGGATAAATTGGTCAAGCAGGGAGTTCTCTCACCCGTGGACTCTGCTAAGTGGGAGACTCCAATCGTCACACCCCTTAAAGCAAATGGGGAAGTCAGGATATGTGCAGATTACAAATGTACTATCAATAAGGCACTCAGGGGAAACTCATACCCCATTCCAGTTGTATCACATCTGTTGGCTAAACTGGCTGGGGGCAAGGTGTTCGCCAAAATTGACCTGGCACAAGCTTACCAACAGCTGCCAGTAACCCCACAATCAGCGGAAGCACAGACTATTGTCACACATAAAGGGGCGTTCAGAGTTAACAGATTACAGTTCGGAGTTTGTGTGGCCCCAGGGATTTTTCAAGGGCTCATGGAACGCCTGTTAAGAGGTCTGCCGGGGGTCTTGCCATTTTTTGATGACGTTTTGATTGCTGGAAAAGACCCACAGGAACTGGTTGCGCGTGTCCGTGCAGTGTTGCTCAAGTTCAAGGAGGTGGGGTTGCAACTGAAAAAGGAAAAATGCAGTTTTGGGGTGCCAACGGTGGATTTCTTGGGGTTTAAAATTGATGCATCAGGCATCCACCCCACAGATGCTAAGATTAAGGCCATCATCGAGGCACCACGACCACAGAACAAGACGGAGTTGCAGTCATTCCTGGGACTTATTAACTTTTATCATTCGTTCTTACCCCAGAAAGCTTCGGTAGCTGAACCATTACATAGACTATTGCAGAAAAAGAATGTGTGGCGATGGGGGCGGGAGCAGCAGAAGGCTTTTGACTCCTTGCGAGGAATGCTGAGTAGCAGGAGCATCCTTGCTCATTATGATGAGTCAAAGCCGCTGGTCCTGGCATGTGATGCCTCTCAATACGGTCTGGGGGCTGTGCTGAGTCATAGGGAACCGGATGGGTCGGAAAAGCCCATCTCTTTCTATTCCCGTACGTTGTCGCCCACGGAGCGCAACTATGCTCAAATTGATAAAGAGGCACTGGCTATTGTGTCCGGAATCAAAAGGTTCTATGATTATTTGTACGGTCGCCAATTCTCCATTGAAACGGACCACAAACCACTGTTAGGGTTGTTCAACCCAAACAAACAAACGCCACAAATTCTCTCCCCCAGAATGTTGCGTTGGTCAATATTCCTGAATGGGTTCCAGTACACCTTGACCCATGTGCCGGGGAAACAATTGTGCCATGCTGATGCGCTGAGTCGCTTGCCCCTTCCTGGCGGGAGCAATGAGGATCCTGCTCCGGCGGAGCACATTATGATGCTAGAAACACTTCCGGGGGCTCCTGTAACAGCTACGGATATAGCTGAGAAAACGAGGAAAGATGCTGTTCTCTCCCGTGTGCTCACTTGGGTGGGGAGGGGGTGGCCAGGTGGTCCGCATGAAGAAAAATTCAGGCCTTATGCGACAAGGCAGCACGAATTGTCCATGCATAAGGGTTGTCTCCTATGGGGAGATAGGGTGATCATCCCAGCACCACTGAGAAACAGGGTTCTTGAGACGCTTCACATGGGACACCCGGGAATGGTCAGGATGAAGTCGCTAGCCCGATGTTATGTGTGGTGGCCTGGAATGGACCAGAACATAGAACAATGGGTACGAACATGCAAGGCATGCCAAGAGGTGCGGCCAGAAGTGGCCAGAGCACCAGTCCACTGGTGGGAGCAGTCCAGGACTCCCTGGAGCCGGCTGCACATAGATTTTGCGGGGCCATTCCAAGGGAAGGTCTTTTTGGTTATCGTTGATGCATATTCCAAATGGTTAGAAGTGGCGATGGTCCCTAGCATGGCATCAGCTGCCGTAATCAAGGTGTTGAGGCAGCTGTTTGCTACCCACGGGTTACCTGAGACCATTGTATCAGATAATGGGGCAGCTTTTGTATCCCAAGAATTCAGGGCATTCTTGGCTGATAACTTCATAAGAGGGGTCACATCCGCGCCCTTTCACCCATCCTCCAATGGGCAGGCTGAGCGCATGGTAAGAACAGCCAAAGAATCCATTGCGCGCTTAATGGAGGGTAACTGGTCGGCTCGCATTGCGCGAATGTTATTTTTGCAGCATGCGACGCCGTGTACTGCGACGGGCAAGTCGCCAGCCGAGCTGCTCTTAGGTAGAAGACTGGTAACGGTGCTGGATTATGTCCACCCAGATAAAATGCCAAACCGTAATTCAAGAGCAACCCCCCAGGCTGAGACTGACACAACAAGGTATCTCGCCCCTGAAGATCTGGTCTGGGTGAGGAACTATTCACGAGGTCCGCGGTGGGTGGCTGGTGTGATCACCCGGGCTAGTGGACCTGTGTCCTATTATGTGACCTTGGAAAATGGGCAAGTTTGGAAGAGACATATAGATCAGCTGAGGCGCCGGGCGCTCAGCAGGGAGGAGTCAGATAATTCATCCCTGGCTAATGACGCACAGCTGCGAGACCAGAGTGAAAATGGTCCAGAGGTGCAGTCACCAGGGGCTTCAGCAAATGAACCAGGGTCTGCTAGTCCTCATGATGACGTGGTACAGGTCGGGGACCCTGAGATGTCTGGGATTCCCTCTGTTCCTGATGAAACCCCTATAGCAGCCCCTCCACCACAGGTAACACCCAATCCAGAACCTGCAACACCTGTTGTCAGGAGATCAGGTAGAAGTTGTAGGACCCCACAGTACCTGAGGGATTACGTCTGCTGTGCTCACTAGGGGGGGAGGGGTGTTGTGTATTGAGTCAAAGGATTTTATATCTGTATTATTATTGTCTGTATTTGCATTAGGATAAAGTAACTGCCTTTTGGTCCCAGAGGGTACAGCTACTATTGGTTCATTTAAGCTGCTGTATTTGGATCCTCTGTCTTATTGGTTCCCTCCAAAAGGCAGCACTGTGATTGCCTGATATTGTTCCCTCCAAAATGTATCCCTTCCTAGCTAGTCCCCTGTCCCTATAAATGTAGCTTTCCTCTCCTCAGTCTTCAGTCTTGTTCACTTTAATAAAGAGCTGTTACTAGAGAACTGTCTCCAGCATGTTTTGTCAAGAGAGCTGAAATCACAAACCCCACGTCACAACACATCTAGTCCAACCCCCAGCAATGCAGGAATCTCAGCTCAAGCATCCATGGCAGATGGCCGTCCCATCTCTGCTTAGAAACCTCCAAGGAAGGAGAGTCCACCACCTCCCAAGGGAGACCTTTCCCCCGCCAAACTGCTCTTAGATGTCCCTCAAGGCAGCGGGTCCTGAGTTCTAGCACTGCTGAAACCATTGCACTGGCTACCAAGGAGGAACCAAGTAAAGTTCAAAATAAATAAATCCTATTCTCATCATAAATGAGTAATGTAAGGTGGATGGCTGGCTTCCCAAATTGACCAGACAAAATCTCAGGCAGTTGAACCAATTTATTATTGGTTTGTCGGCAAAACAATATGGAGCAGTAGGGAAAAAACCATTCCTCATTCTGCCCGCCCCTTGTCCATGTACAGAGAGCTTTTATACCTTTTTGACAGAGTGAAGGCCAGCCTTTCTGCAGTACTTCATCAACCAATCAAGAGAGAGCACCCCAAGATGCAAAGTCATTTACCTAACTCCACTAAGTGGCGTTATGTACCTGGTACTTTCATACACGTGTCTATGTGGAATTTTACAGGCACAATTGTGGTTGCGCCCTACTTAGAACTTGCGGTTGGTTTGTGGCGGGCTACATCCTCTTCAGATGGAACAGAACATCTTGCGGTTAAGCTAACTTCCTTTTGCAATGGGTTACAGAGAAAGGTACAAACAGAGAAGTGCTGTCTAATTTACTTTCTATCAGAGACAGAGAGATTTAGAAAATGGAGTTCCTCTTGCTCTTAGGGCCTGCGTGGCCTGACCAGGATTATTCTGGCCCTGGTTATTGCCACCCTATAGTAATACTTACCTATACGTTTACGTTAAAGGTGGGAGAAGGAAATATAGTCCTGATTTTGTGAGTGGCACAGCGGTCTTTCCACGCATATGATTTACATGCTCTGAAAGTTGGGGTCTGTTTTGATATTTAAATTTTTAAAAGGGTGGAGTGGACCCAGATATTGACCATCTCATTAACCAGGGGAGCCACATTCTGATTGAAGGAGGCCAGGATTAGCCCCCAAGGCCTGGAGTGTCACTTCCTTGTAGTAGGACTTGGAATCCAGGAGAAAACTCTTGGAATAGCCTAGCCAGGTGCTCAGGGACAGACTCACCTGTCCCCATGTCTTCCCTTTGCACATGTGCTGAGGTTGCACATCCCTCCCCAGGGTGAGTATTGGAGAGAACCAGAGAAGGGACTCAGACCTGCCCTCCTTGCCCCCCACTCTGCACTCTCGGATGTGGAGAAGCCCTCCCTTTGTGAAGAACTGACAGCCTGACTTTTGCCTTTCAGCTGCTGGAGGAAGATCAGCTGTTCCTGCTGGAGGTGATTCAGAACTGCCAGGCAGCTCAGCTCAGGGGGTTTTGAACCCTGAAGTGCTCCAAGCAGGAGACGGCCAAAGCCATCCTGGGGAGTGATGGGTGGTGTGGGGGACCCCCATGGGGAAGTGGGGGAGGGAGAGGCTTTGGGGAAGGGACTGGACCCCTCAGACCTGCTCCCCGCTGGCTGGGCTCTTTGCCCCCCACTCTGCAGTTGGTGGTGGTTGATGAAGGATTAGGCGAGGCGTTAAGTGTATTCTTATATTCTAAATATCTTATTTTGATTCTTATTTCATTTATTACTTTCATTTATTTATTTATATTTTATTTTAACACTTTATTTTATTTATTTTGCACAAAGCAGCTCAGAGCCTTCCTTCCCCCTCACAGCTGTTGCTTTTGTTTTGGTTTTCTTGATTTCAGTCCGCTGAGATTCTTGACACGGGTCAGTTTTTCCACGGTTAATTATTTTTTTGTTTTTATTTTTTATTTTAATATTTTTGTTCTTTGTGGTTTTTTGTTCTTTAGTTTAATATTTTTTATTTTACCTTTTTATTTTGAGCACATTTGTGCCTATTTTGTATATATATAAATTTATATGTTTATTTTGTACATAGAGTACTTAGGGTTAGGTGGAGGCTTAGGGCTGGGCTGGGGGTTGGGGTCCGAGTTAGGCTTGGATGGTCTTTTTAGATAGTTAGCTAGTGTTATAAGAGAATCCATGACCAGAGAGGGGATCCCGAGATAAATTTATGAACCTGCTTGGTATGCCTATTGCCTTTAAACATTGCCCTTCAAACTGAACGTTCCTTCCACATGTTGGTCACTGAAGTTCAATCTTTGTATCAATTTCCTTCCTGTTTTTATTCATTTTATACTTTTGTATTTGTTTCTAAACTTTGTCTCACTATGTATAAAAACTGTAAACTTGACTTTGTACCACCCGCAACTGTCAAAATACTTCCCAGCACCACCTACTGAGTCTACAAATGGACAGACACACAAATACAACTTCAGATAGTTTTATTTAAATAAAGGAAAATGCAGGACAAGGCATCACACCTGCACTGATGAATCCTGTCTCCTTATCAGACAGCTCCTAGCACTTCCCAAGACTGGCCCCTGACTCTGAGGCTCTTTCCTCCCGCAGGACCTCCGAGGATACACCCTCTGTGACAATGGGGAAGAGCGGAAACTAGCGCCAACAGCATTTCTCCCAGTTCAAAGTACCGTAAGTATCTTGTCTTCCTGTATTCATTTCTTTGGTTGCTTCCATCCTCCCAATAGCACATCCCTGAGTAACTCTGAACGCAGATGATGCGGTGTGTGTTCCTGGATGCCAGGATGAGCCCAGCAGCTTTTCCTGCCCCCTTTCCTGCTGCTGCCCTTCCACCTCTGCCCAGGAGGCTGCAGGGCTCAGGGTGGTCCTCTGGGACAAGGGATTGGGTCCAAAGTGGGTGCAGCCATCCAAGGTGGGTTTTTGTACTGTCATCTGACCCAGATTTTTATTTCCTCTGCAGAATGTAATAGCTCAGCCGGAGTTGGACGACCTGAGGCCCGATCAGAGTTGGCCTGCTTACAGCTGAATCTGAAAGAAGGTAAGCCCCACACCTTGGAGACAGGGAACTCCCTTGTCCCTTCTTTGCCCAAGACTCACCTCCCAGGTTTTCTTGCTGGGAGTCCTGCAGGACCTGCTCCCTGCCTGGCAGGCCTTTCCCACCTGGCCTGGGAGGGCAGCGCCCAGACTGACTCCAGCTACAAGAAGCGGAGGGGGCTGAACAGACTCTGGGGTTGGGGTCTTGTTGAGGGGTGCTTGCTAGCAGGGGTGCTTCCCGCTTCCTTTGCCCTCCATGGTCTCCCTGCCTGAGCTTACAGAGCTGGTCTCACAGGCGGAGTTCAGGACTCCCCGAATGCTGGTGCTGGCCGACTTCAAAATCTGTGCCATAGCAGCTGGCTCTGGGGTGCTCAGGACCAATGGGGAGGGATGATGGGAAGTGCATAGCTGCCAAGTCTCCCGTTTTCGCCGGGAAAACCCCGATTTTAAAGGCTTTTCACGCTGTCATCCCGAATGGGGAAATATCCCGTGATTCACCCGTATTTCTTGCAAACAGAGCCAGGAAGTGTGCGCGCGAGTATCACTCTTTACTTTTTCCTATCTCTATGGACACGCAAACAGAGCCAGGAAGTGTGCGCGCGAGTATCACTCTTCACTTTTCCTATCTCTATGGGCACGCCTCTGCGTGTGGCGATTCTTGCTCTTGTCCTCCCCCCCCCCCGTCGGGTTGGCTCGGCTCTTAACACGTGGGGGGGGTGAGAGAGCGCCGACCAACCAGGGAGCCCCTGAGCAGCCCGGGACCAGGAAGAGAAGGAAGAGGAGGAAAGAAAGAGAAGAAAGAGGGGCTCCTGGGAAGGAGAAGAAAGAGGAGTCTTTGTTCCTGCCGCTGCAAGGCTGGCATGCATCAGCCAGGTAAAGGGGGTGCAGTGCGATCGCTGGGGGGGGGGGGGAAAGGGGCTGTAGATCCAGCTGGGGAGTGGGGAGATGAAGGTCACCGCTGGAGGGTGGGGGTCCCCATACAGCAGCAGCAGCAGCAGCAGCAGCAGCAGCAGCCAGGGCCAGGGCCAGGGCCAGGGCCAGGGCCAGGATGCCACGAGCATATCGTGTTGGGGCTGGTGCGTGCACGGACCCAGCAACTGCCATGCTGGGCTGCAGAGTACTTAGTTGGTTGAAGGCGGAGGAGTCAAGCCGGGGAGGGGGATGATTACTTGTGCCCCCAGTCCACCTTACAACCCCCAGAGGATGGAAGCTTCTGCCTCCCCGCAGCTGCGCTCTGTGCACCCCATTTCTCCCCAGAATTAAAGGACTGGGCGAGGGGTGGGGGGAAGGTTGCAAATTGAGGTGCCAGCCCTCCCAACACACACCAGACCTCCTCTAGCCCCCCATTCTCAGGCACTGCCTTAGGCATTCTTAGGCACTCTGGGGCTGATGGGATTTGTAGTTCAAAACAGCTGGAGGTCTCCAGGTTGGGGAAACTGTTTTTAGTCTATCTATTGCAGGAATCTTTTGGGCAAAAAAGGGGCTTGAACCCATTGAAAGTCGTAAAAAACATTCTTGCTATTGATAGTTATTGTTTTGAGTTTTTTGTGTTTTACAATCAAGAGCTGTATAAAGCAAATCATTTTTTAATTTGTCAGTCAAGCATGAGAATCTTAATTGTGGATTTGAGACCTATGTTGGGCAAATAATTCCTGCCTTGTAGGGGGTTGGACTAGATGACCCTTGTGGTCCCTTCCAACTCTACAATTCTATGATTTTATTAAATAAATTATATTAATTAAAATTAAATTAAATAAATTGGGCTGTGATAAGGTATACCAGGAGCAATTTGCCTGCTTGGTGGTTTGGGGGGCTTTCTCTGAGCTCAAAACCTTATACTGTATGTATATAATTGTGGAGTTGGAAGGGGTCCCGAGGGTCATCTAGTCCAACCCTTGCAATGCAGGAATATGCAGCTGTCCCATACGGGGATCGAACTTGTGACGTTGGCATTCTCAGCACCACACTGTAACCAACTGAGCTATGCATGCACCTTGTCTTCCAACAAAATATGCCCAGAGGCAGCTTGTGTTTGCAAAGTGGCGAGGCAGTGATGACTTTCTGCACATGCTCAGAAGTGTGCTTACTAGTTTCCAAGGGCTCAAATCAAGCCATCCTTGCTCCCTAATCCTTCAAGAATGAGCACAAATGCAAGGTCTCCCGCCTCCCTCAATCTCTTGCTGAGCTCAGCCTTCCTCAATAGGAGCAGAGCTATAAGGATGGCTGAGCAATGTTCTCCGGCTTGCTAGGAAAACATCTGGGATTCTGGAGAGACATTTCGCAGAACGTTTCACTGCCACAAGCTCTGAGCCAGTGGAGGGAGCTGGCAAACAGCCAGAAATTTTGCAGAAGGGAAACAAAGTCTAGCCCTCAAGGCAAAACAAAATGTACGCAGGGTGGGTTTGGCCTGTTCGTCATAGAATCATAGAGTTGGAAGAGACCCCAAAGGCCATCCAGTCCAACCCCCTGCCAAGCAGGAAACACCATCAAAGCATTCTTGAGATATGCCTGTCAAGCCTCTGCTTAAAGACCTCCAAAGAAGGAGACTGCACCACACTCCTTGGCAGCAAATTCCACTGTCGAACAGCTCTTACTGTCAGGAAGTTCTTCCTAATGTTTAGGTGGAATCTTCTTTCTTGTAGTTTGAATCCATTGCTCCGTGTCCGCTTCTCTGGAGCAGCAGAAAACAACCTTTCTCCCTCCTCTATATGACATTCTTTTATATATTTGAACATGGCTATCATATCACCCCTTAACCTTCTCTTCTCCAGGCTAAACATACCCAGCTCCCCAAGCCGTTCCTCATAAGGCATCATTTCCAGGCCTTTGACCATTTTGGTTGTCCTCCTCTGAACACATTCCAGCTTGTCAGTATCCTTCTTGAACGGTGGTGCCCAGAACTGGACACAGTACTCCAGGTGAGGTCTGACCAGAGCAGAATACAGTGGTACTATTACTTCCCTCGATCTAGATGCTATACTCCTATTGATGCAGCCCAGAATTGCATTGGCTTTTTTAGCTGCTGCATCACACTGTTGACTCATGTCAAGTTTGTGGTCTACCAGGACTCCTAGATCCTTTTCACATGTACTGCTCTCAAGCCAGGTGTCTCCCATCCTGTATTTGTGCCTTTCATTTTTTTGCCCAAGTGTAGTACTTTACATTTCTCCTTGTTAAAATTCATCTTGTTTGCTTTGGCCCAGTTGTCTAATCTGTTAAGGTCATTCTGAAGTGTGATTCTGTCCTCTGGGGTATTAGCCACCCCTCCCAATTTGGTGTCATCTGCAAACTTGCTCAGGATGCCCTCAAGCCCATCATCCAAGTCATTGATAAAGATGTTGAATAAGACTGGGCCCAAGACAGAACCCTGTGGCACCCCACTAGTCACTACTCTCCAGGATGAAGAGGAGCCATTGATGAGCACCCTTTGGGTTCAGTCAGTCAGCCAGTTACAAATCCACTGAATGGTAGCATTGTCTAGCCCGCATTTTACCAGCTTCTTTACAAGAATATCATGGGGCACCTTGTCAAAGGCCTTGCTGAAATCAATATAGGCTATATCCACAGCATTCCCTTCATCTACCAGGCTTTTAATTCTGTCAAAAAATGAGATCAGATTAGTCTGACATGACTTATTTTTCAGAAACCCATGCTGACTTATTTTTCAGAAACTCAAACAGCAACACCAGGATTCCTAGGAGGGGGGTGGCTTCTGAAGAGAGGTGCAAACTTATATGTGCTTGGGTTGCAGGCCAACCCTTCCACCCTCCGCATTAGATAGGGAGAGAAAAGGACCGGCGCTGGGTTCTTTCAGTGCCCAGACATGTGCAGAGCCGGCACAGGGAAGTCGCTTCTGCGCATGTCCAGACATGCGTAGAAACGACTTCCGGTGCCACACCGCTGGGTGAGTCTGTGATCCCTTATTTTTCAATGCTGAACTTGGCAGCTATGGGGAAGTGTAGTCCAGGAGCTGCTGGGGACCCAGGTTGGGGAAACCCTGCTTTAAGGCAACTTTTATGTTTGGCCTGCAAAGATGGGACCTGCCCACGTTTATATTTTCTTGTATTTTGTTTTCCTCATGGCCTGTGTGTGTGTGTTTTTTTTTTTTAAAAAAAGAGGGCAAATTGAAAGAGAAATTGTATGGCAAGTTGCAGAAGAATAAAAGGTTGCGTTTGAAAAAACCCCCCACAAAAACTGGGGGGGTGGACTCCTAAAGATTTTATTGGGGGGGGGGCAAAGACCCCTAGGCCTTTAAGAGGTGGTGCCTATTCCCTACCCCGTGTCTCAGGATGGTTACAACATAAAAAAAACCATAAAAACACAAAACACCACACTTTAAAAGGGCATTAGATGTCAAACAGCAAAAGGCCTGGTTAAAAAGGTGCTGATTTGCCTGGCTCCTAAAGGTGTATAATGGTTTTTCCAACTTTTGTATGGATTCTTTTATGGGAAGTGAGTTTGGAGCTATCAGCGAAGCTCTTTCAACAGGGGCAACACAACAGGGGGCGGGGGGGTGCGCCCGAGCTCCACTCTGCAGGGGGCAGTGCGCCCTGGCCCTTCCGCACCCATCGACGGCGGCCAACGTGGCCGCCATCACGGAGAGGCCGCCTCGATGCTGCTGGCTGCCATCCGCCACTCGAGGCTTGGGAGTAACGGGGGCAGGGGCATCCCGTGATGCAGCATCACACGTCAGCGTCGCGTGTCTACGCAGACGTCATGCGACGCTGCATCGCGGGGTGGTCCCTCCCCGCAACTCCCAAGTCTCACTCGGCGAGGTGGAGGCTAGTAAGAAGACTCGATTACCGCCGCGGCAGCTGGAAGCTAGTTGCCGCTGCGGCGAGCGAGTCTTTTTTCTGGGCGCTGCTGCTCCGAGCGAGGCTTGGGAATCGGGGGGGGGGTTATCCCACAACGCAGCGTCATACGCATGCGTGCAACATCACGACACCCCGCCCTCCGGTTTTGCCACCCCAGGTTCCGCTCTAGTGCGCATGCTCTAGTGACAGCTGGGGTAGGAACACCACTGTCTTCCGACATTCCACGCACTGATAGTGTTTCTCCCCTGTATGAATTCTTAGATGGGAAGTGAAATTGTGGCTGTGACTGAAGCTATTTCTACATTCCACACACAGTTTCTCCCCTGTATGAAGTGAGAGGAGCGCCGACTGAAGCTCTTTCCACATTCAAAGCACTGATAGGGTTTCTCCCCTGTATGAATTCTTTGATGGAAAGTGAGATTGTGGCTGTGGCTATTGAATTTTATAACAAATAAAAATACAAATATCTTTTTTTAAAACAATAAGTTTTATTAATTTCTTTCTTTAAAAACATAGACGTACAACATGCATATATTTCATATTCTTCTTCTCTTTCATAACATTTTACAAAAAGAAAATAGAAAAGGAAAGAATAAAAGAAAAAGAGAGAGAAAAAGAAGGGGAGGAAAGATACTAATATAGAAAACAAACAAACAATCTGTATACAAAAAAAAAAGACAAAAAGAAAACCATTACATCTCTATATGTACAATCCACACCTTCTTTGTGAAAACTTCCAATTATTCTCTCTGTAATCTACATATCAACCTTATTTTATCACACAATTCTGAATTTACATCTACATCCCCCCCCCCTTAAGAAAGTCAGGTTCAACTTTAGTCTGCCATTAGGATTCTGGGTATACCACTACTATTTAAATACTCATCAAACATCCTCCATTCCTTCTGTGTTTTTTTGTTTCGTTTGTCCTCTTATTCTTCCAGTGGTTTTTGCTAACTGTAAATATTCTATCATTAAAGTTTGCCAATCCATTATGCTGGGTGCATTTTTGTTTTCCCAATTTCTGGCGACCAGGACTCTTGCCGCTACAATTCCATACAATAACAATATTCTTTTTGTGGTTTTAATATCCTCTGGTATTATATTTAATAAAAACATTTCCGGTCTTTTTCTAAATGTGCATTTTAACATTTTTTAAAGATCTTCATAGATGTTATTCCAGTACCTACATATTTCCGGACAATTCCACCACATATGTATTAGAGACCCTTTTTCCGCATTGCACCTCCAGCACATAGATTTATTTTTATACTTCTTGGCTAACTTTTCTGGTGTTTGGTACCACCTGTGCATCATTTTAAAGATGTTTTCTATTAAGTTATAACAGGCGGTAAACTTTAAATCCACCCTCCACAGTCTTTCCCATTGCTCCATCAGGACATTGTAGCCAAGGTCTTGGGCCCACTTCACCATTCCAACAGCAGGTCATAAATATGTGAAATACGTGAAATGTACTTCCCATCATTCTGTATTAGTTCTTTTTCAAATTTTGATTTTTCCTTTGAAATGCCCATTTTTTTATCCTGATTAAACCTATGATTGATTTGAAAGTATTGTAGCCAGTCCGAAAGGTATTATTTTCTCTCTTCATATTTTTTCAATATTAGCTCATTTTGTTTCTTTTCCAATAAGTCCTGATAGGTGGCGATCTTTATCTCCATATTTAGTGTCTTAACTGTTATAACGTTTGTTGATGATGTCCACGAAGGGATCCTGGGTTCCAAAATTCCTTTGTATTTTACCCAGATCAGGTATAATGATTTTCTTACTAAGTGGTTCAGGAAACCTTTGTGGACCTTAACCTTATCGTAAAGTACTGGGTAGGTAAGAGTGCCAGCCAAATCGATTTTCCACTCCTTCCAGGTCTAATATTTCTGGATTTTTCAAAGTTACCCATTCCTTTAACCAGACTATGCCCGCTCCCCCTTTCCTGTCTGTTAGCAGCTGGTACTTTATTCTTGGTCTCTTACCATTCCATATAAACTTTGTTATATCTTTTTTTCCACTCCTGTGTGCGTTTATTTTTTTATTTTTAAGACGGCAAATTGTATGGCAAGTTGCGGAAGAATAAAAGGTTGCGTTTGGAAAAACACACACAAAAAGGTGTGTGTGTGGCCTTCTCAAATATTTTATGGGTGGGGGGCAAAGACACCTAGTTGGTGCCTATTCCCTACACCTACATGTCTCAGGATGGTTACAACATCAAAGCACAAAACACCACATTTTAAAAGGGCATTAGATGTCAATCAGCCAAAGGCCTTGTTAAAAAGGTGCCAATTTGCCTGGCTCCTAAAGCTGTATAATGTAGGGTTATCAGATGTCCCTGGTTCCCAGGGACAGTTCCCAGTTTTACCAATCTGTCCATGGCCAAAGATGCCAGCGGCAAGAGGCGCTGTGGCCACTGCTGTTGCCAGTGTGGACAGCCAGGTTAGACCATAGCTGCCAAGTTATCCCTTTTTTAAAGGGATTTTCCCTTATGCTGAATAGGCTTCCTCGCGAGAAAACGGAAAACTTGGCAGCTATGGGTTAGACAGCTGTTAGACAAGCGGGAACATTCCCTCTCCCGCTCCCACCCTCCTCCTCCTCCGCCTGCTCCATTTGCTGCTGATGCTGCTTCCACTTCTTTATTGGTGCTTTGGCGGGAACCTTGCCCCGAGGGCTGAGGGGAGACGTGGAGGGCGCCGGCATATGGTTTATGATGTTCCTTCCCAAACGTCCAAATTTGAGAGGGGTGCAGATGCAAGGAAAGAAACGCTGATGGCAGTCATAAAGGCTGGGCGCTTTTATTGCCCGACCAATGGAGACACCATCCTCCCACCTCCTCGCTTGTAAATAAAAATAATAATACTCTGCCAAATGGCTCCACCCTCTCCCCACACAGTATCCCTATTGCATTTTTCTCTACTTAAAGCGTCAGACAGAAAATAGGGGAGGTTCATATTATAATAGCTTTCGTTATCTATCCGTTTGTATTCCTCATGTGCCTTTTTCTGGGACGACCTGACTCTCTGTCCCCTCTCTACCCCCCCCTTTGTTCCTTCCTTCCTTTTCGGTGACGCTTCCAGGAATCCCAGAAAAGAAAAGGGGGGCCCTGAACCCACGCACCCACCAAAATAGAGGAGGTTCATATTAAAATAGCTTTGGTTATCTATCCGTTTGTATTCCTCATGTGCCTTTTTCTGGGACGACCTCTCTCTACCCCCCCATTTTGTTCCTTCCTTCCTTTTCGGTTACTCTTCCAGGAATCCCAGAAAAGAAAAGGGGGGGCCTGAACCCAGGCACCTACCGACCCACACCTCCCTCAGTTCCAACTATCCCATCCTAATTTTGCTTCCCCTTCTCTCTTTCCCCCTCCCCACCCTTCACCCATAACCAAGGAACCTGGCTCTGGTTGCCATGTAAACTACATATGTTTACAAAAGATTGCTCCCTACTAATAATCCAGATGCTACTGTCTTTTAACCCCTTGGCTGCTGCAAAAGAGTGTCCCTGGATTCATTGAAAAAAATCTGGTAATCTGGTTTTTCTGACCTTTGTATGGATTCCACATTCCACACACTGTTTATTCGGGGGAAGACCCTTATGCCTTCAAGAGCTGCCACCTATTCCCTACACCTAGAGGTCTCAGGAAGGTTACAAAATAATAACACAACACAAAAACACAAAATACCACATTTTAAAAGAGCATTAGATGTCAATCATCCAAAGGTCTGGTTAAAAAGGTGCTGATTTGCCTGGCTCCTAAAGCTGTACAATGGTTTTTCCAACATTAGTATGGATTCTTTTATGGGAAGTGAGATGGGAGCTCTGACTGAAGCTCTTTCCACATTCCACACACTGATAGGGTTTCTCCCCTGTATGAATTATTTGATGGGTAGTGAGACTCCGGCTGTAAGTAAAGCTCTTTCCACATTCCACACACTGATACGGTTTCTCCCCTGCATGAAGTCTTTGATGGGAAGTGAGAGACAAGCTCTGACTGAAGCTCTTTCCACATTCCATGCACTGATAGGGTTTCTCCCCTGTATGAATTCTTTGATGGTTATTGAGAGAGGAGCTCTGACTGAAGCTCTTTCCACATTCGAAGCACTGATAGGGTTTCTCCCCTGTATGAATTCTCTGATGGGAAGTGAGATTGGAGCTCTGAATGAAGCTCTTTCCACATTCCACACACTGATAGGGTTTCTCCCCTGTATGAACTCTTTGATGGAAAGTGAGAGAGTAGTTATTACTGAAGCTCTTTCCACATTCCACACACTGATGGGGTTTCTCCCCTGTATGAATTCTTTGATGGAAAGTGAGAGAGGAGTGCTTACTGAAGCTCTTTCCACATTCCACACACAGATATGGTTTCTCCCCTGTATGACTTCTTTGATGGGAAGTTAGAGTGTTGCTCCGACTGAAGCTCTTTCCACATTCCACACACTGATAGGGTTTCTCCCCTGTATGAATTATTTGATGCTTAGTGAGAGAGGAGTTCAGACTGAAGCTTTTTCCACATTCCACACACTGATAGGGTTTCTCCCCTGTATGAATTCTTTGATGGGAAGTGAGATGGGAGCCATAACTGAAGCTCTTTCCACATTCCACACACTGATATGGTTTCTCCCCTGTATGAATTCTTTGATGGGAAGTGAGATGGGAGCCATAACTGAAGCTCTTTCCACATTCCACACACTGATATGGTTTCTCCCCTGTATGAATTCTTTGATGGGAAGTGAGAGAGGAGTTCTTACTGAAGCTCTTTCCACATTCCACACACTGATATGGTTTCTCCCCTGTATGAATTCTTAAATGGTTAGTGAGATGGGAGCTCTGACTGAAGCTCTTTCCACATTCCACACACTGATAGGGTTTCTCCCCTGTATGAACTCTTTGATGGAAAGTGAGAGAGTAGTTATTACTGAAGCTCTTTCCACATTCCACACACTGATAGGGTTTCTCCCCTGTATGAATTCTTTGATGGTTATTGAGAGAGGAGCTCTGACTGAAGCTCTTTCCACATTCCACACACTGATAGGGTTTCTCCCCTGTATGAACTCTTTGATGGAAAGTGAGAGAGTAGTTATTACTGAAGCTCTTTCCACATTCCACACACTGATAGGGTTTCTCCCCTGTATGAATTCTTTGATGGTTATTGAGAGAGGAGCTCTGACTGAAGCTCTTTCCACATTCCACACACTGATAGGGTTTCTCCCCTGTATGAATTCTTTGGTGGTTAGTGAGAGAGGAGTTCTTACTGAAGCTCTTTCCACATTCCACACACTGATATGGTTTCTCCCCTGTATGAATTCTCTGATGGGAAGTAAGACTGTTGCTGTGACTAAAGCTCTTTCCACATTCCACACACTGATATGGTTTCTCCCCTGTATGGATTCTTTGATGGGAAGTGAGACTGTGGCTGTGACTAAAGCTCTTCCCACATTCGACACACTGATAGGGTTTCTCCCCTGTATGAATTCTTTGATGGTTATTGAGAGAGGAGCTCTGACTGAAGCTCTTTCCACATTCCACACACTGATAGGGTTTCTCCCCTGTATGAATTCTTTGGTGGTTAGTGAGAGAGGAGTTCTTACTGAAGCTCTTTCCACATTCCACACACTGATATGGTTTCTCCCCTGTATGAATTCTCTGATGGGAAGTAAGACTGTTGCTGTGACTAAAGCTCTTTCCACATTCCACACACTGATATGGTTTCTCCCCTGTATGGATTCTTTGATGGGAAGTGAGACTGTGGCTGTGACTAAAGCTCTTCCCACATTCGACACACTGATAGGGTTTCTCCCCTGTATGGATTCTTTGATGGGAAGTGAGACTGTGGCTGTGACTAAAGCCCTTTCCACATTCCACACACTGATATTGTTTCTCCTCTGTATGAATTATTTGATGGTTAGTGAGTTGGGAGCTCTGACTGAAGCTCTTTCCACATTCCACACACTGATATGGTTTCTCCCCTGTATGAATTCTTTGGTGGTTAGTGAGATGGGAGCTCTGACTGAAGCTCTTTCCACATTCCACACACTGATAGGGTTTCTCCCCTGTATGAATTCTTTGATGGGAAGTGAGACTGTGGCTGTGAGTAAAGCTCTTTCCACATTCCACACACTGATATGGTTTCTCCCCTGTATGAATTATTTGATGGGAAGTGAGAGAGTAGTTATTACTGAAGCTCTTTCCACATTCCACACACTGATATGGTTTCTCCCCTGTATGAATTCTTTGGTGGTTAGTGAGATGGGAGCTCTGACTGAAGCTCTTTCCACATTCCACACACTGATATGGTTTCTCCCCTGTATGAATTCTTTGGTGGTTAGTGAGATGGGAGCTCTGACTGAAGCTCTTTCCACATTCCATACACTGATAGGGTTTCTCCCCTGCATGAATTCTTTGATGGGAAGTGAGATTGTTGCTGTGACTGAAGCTCTTTCCACATTCCACACACTGATATGGTTTCTCCCCTGTATGAATTCTTTGGTGGTTAGTGAGATGGGAGCTCTGACTGAAACTCTTTCCACATTCCACACACTGATACGGTTTCTCCCCTGTATGAATTCTCTGATGGGAAGTGAGATTGGAGCTCTGACTGAAGCTCTTTCCACATTCCATGCACTGATAGAGTTTCTTTCTGATGAGATTTTGTTGATGGGAAGTGGAATGGGAGCGCTGACTGCAGCTTTCTGCACACTCCAATTTTTTACCTGGCTTCTCCTCTCTGAGGATTTTGTCATGGTCACCTTTGTTCTCGATTTCCAATTCATCACAATCTGCAACGGAAACATAAAAGGGATTAGAGCCTCAGGAACAAATGGAGAAGAACTGAAGGCAGTTGGGGAGGTGTTCATTAGCTGTGTTGTTTATCATTAACCAACATTTTTATTATTAGATTCTGATGAGTTGTTGAATGTTACTTTGTTTGATATATAGTATTGTTCAAAATTTCTGGAAGAGTTTTGGGGGAAAGTGTTTTTCAGAGGGTTGATCGCTCACAACACTTCTTTTGGAGTAATATCATAAAATTATATGTCAATGGAAAGATAATTTAATCAAGAATGCAATCCAACGGACTTCCGGCATGGCAAAATGGCGAGCGGCACGCGACCATGGAGCTCCTAGGAGCCACTGATGTGCCCAAGCCGCTTGAACAACTTCGGAGCCGTTAAAACCGCTGCCAACGCTGCACAGGAGCCGGGAGAGCCCGGTGGATCAGCTGGGGAGCCATTGGGGCCCCCTGCTCCCCCCTCCCGCCGATCGCAGGAGCCGGGTGTCCGACCATCAACACCCGGCGGGAACTGCCGCCGCCGCCAACACACGAGTGCTGGGAGAGCCCGGCAGATCGATCGGGGAGCCGTCGGGGCCCTCTGCCCCCGCTCCCCCGATCATCGTGAGTAGAAGCCGGGTGTCCGGCCATCAACACCCGGCGGGAACTGCTGCTGCCACCACCGCACGAGCACCGGGAGAGCCTGGCAGATCTATTGGGGAGCAGTCGGGGCTCTCTGTCCCTGCTCCCCTTCCCGCCGATCGTGGCGAACCGCAATCGGGAGCGCCTGGCCTCCGGGACTCTGAGTCCTGAGGAGGTAAGCCCGGACCTCGTGGCCGCCGCCATTGTCACCGCTGCTGCCGCCGCCACCGCCAACAGAAAAGGAGCGAGGAGAAGGGACCTGATCCGAGCCCTTGCAGCCCTTGCCGCTGCAACATAGCGCCGGGATCGCCCGGCCTTCCAGGACCCTGGGGCCGGTAGAGCCCACGAACCTGCCCCCTCTGTCCATTAATGAGACTGGGGTAGATCAGCGTCTAAAGGAAGGCCTGTCGGAAAAGGCTTTGATTGCAGACTGAGGCCGTCATTCCAAGTCTAGGCCCAGCCTGAACCTGCTCCTCTATTTGTCTATTTTTGAATAAAAAAAATTATTTTTTATTTTTGAATATTTTCAGCAGATTTTTTTATATTTTTCTTTTCTTTCCCTTTTCCCCTCCCCCCCTTTAAATTTTTCTTCAGTGGAAACGAAGATAAATAGAAAGGGGAAAGAAAGGGAAAACACACACACACAAAAATAACACCAAAAAACTTTACCTAATATTTTTAGTGTTCTTGCCATTTATCACCTCCATCTCCCACCTTTTGACACAAGACCCCCCTTTCTTTCCGTACATTTTGGACTTTTGAGGGACCGCAGCACAAAGCAAAGACGGGGACCCCCCCAGGCTCTCGGCCCCTTTTGCTTAATTTCTATCATTTTCAAGCTGGCGTCCTCTCCCTCCAACCTCTTTTGCCTTGGCTTGGCTCTGTTTTTTTCCTCCTTGATGCATAGAGGTGCCCTTTGGAACCCCTCATAGACTTTTGCAGCCCCCCCCAAATATCCTCTCCTTGTTTTTGATCTCTATCTCACTGGTTGCTTCCCACCCCCACCTTTGTCTTCTATCCCTTTTCTCTTTTTCTCACTTTCCTTTTCAGTTCCCTCTTTCTCCCTTCTGGATCAAACCTCCTCCTCATCTACTTTGTCTATTGACCTGTCTCCAAAGAGGAAGCCTTTCCTCCTCCCTATTACCCCCCCTTGAAAACGGTTGTCTTTGTTTTGTCTTTGTCTTGCCTCCTTCATTCCAATATGTAACCCTTCTCTTTAAATCCCTTCCAAAATACTCAATTCCCCTTTATTCAATTTCCCCTTATCTTCCCCTCCTACCCCACTTCTCATTCCCCCACCTCTTCTTTTGTTTTACACCCTCTTTGTTCGCTGGAGTGCTCGCTTGTCCGTCTCTAAATCGAACCTCCCCTCTTTCGCTTGTTTGTTTGTCTACTTTCACCTGTTTGTCTGTCTGTCCATTGGTTTATCCGCCTCTCCGAGTACCTGACCACCACTTTGACAGCACTGCTGAGGCGAATACGACAGTCTCTGAGAAGTTCTTATAACATTGCCAAGGGATGACACAAATGATTGCTTAATCCAAACGCTCTGCAGAAGCCACCAATCAACAACGCCTGACTAGTCCAATAACCCAACACCCAGAAATCATAACCGCCATAATCCCTAACCCCAACACGTCCCACTCCGAGAGAATGCCAAACAAACCTCAAACCAAAAACGCCAAGGAGATGAAGGTGTCACCAACTAAAAAGATGGTAAATAACATTGAGACCGCAACACCTCCTCAAAATGACGAAATATTACAACACCTAAGAGAAATGGAAGAGAGGATGACAAGTAAACTGGAAGCTGCAGTGGAAAATGCAATGACCCCCATACAACTACTAATCAGCAATCTTACCTCCAGAGTGGAAGCTCTAGAAAAGAAGAATCAACTGCAAGAAACAACAATAGAGCAATACCAGGATGAAACCGCACGTATGAATAAGAAATTGTACGAACTGGAAAGAGAAAACAAAGAACTGAGAATTAAACAAGCAGACATCGAAGACCGAAACAGACGCTGCAACATCCGCTTCCGCAACTTTCCAGAAAAAGCAGAAGAGAAAAGCCCAGCAGACCTAATTGTAAGATGGTTGAAAGATACAATCCCAAATCTGACACTCAAGGTATCCGATCTGGAGAGGGCACACAGAGCTCTAAAAGTTATGCCAAAACCTGATGCTCACCCAAGAGACATCATAGTGTGCTTTTCATGCTACGAAAAAAAGGAAGAGATATGGAACGGCCTCAGAAACTCAACCAACCTCCAATACAAAGACAACTCCATATTGGTCCTACAAGACTTATCCCAAGACACCCTAAATCGGAGAAGAAACCTACGCCCATACACTCAGCTTCTTAAGCAAAAAGGGATTCGATACCGTTGGGGCTTTCCCTTCCATCTCATTGTGGCAACCGATACAACACAGTACATGGCTACCAACGAAACGGAAGCCCAACAACTACTGAGGAACCTTGGGCTTGACCTTCCACTGGATCGGCAACAGAAAGAGCTACCAAGCGACAGCCGAGATCAAGAAAATGGAACAGCAGTAAATGAATGGATGGAAATAAAGAGGGGAAAGAGACAACAGAAGCAACACGTCAAGACTCGCCGGTACAACCATCTACCATCGCTCACAAAATCATTCTACCAAATATACTCCACAGGACGCCAGACCATGATCAACCGAACCAAAACATCACTGAGGAACAACCCTACAACAACAACAATCACAGCTGAATGAAGCAACCGGAAATCATCTCGAACTGCAGGACTGGTGATTCCCCTCCCCTCCCCGCCCATAGGCCTTAAACATAGCTAACAGCATCAATATCCCCCCAACACCTCACCTCCATAGATCCTACCCCCATCCCCAACCCCACCCCGACACCAGTCCAAACAACCTTAATCACATTCCCCATCAATCACAACTCATATCTCCAGTATCCCTTCCATACCAAACAAGAGAAAAACAACTCCCCCAGCATCCATAACACAACTCACTATCAGGCTAAAACATAATACATATTCAATAACATGGTGGCCTCAGAGCGTGCCAACACATATACACACTCTAATACATCAGTAATGTTGCTATTAACATTGGCAACGTTGCTCACGAACCTAACATCACAAAACTATTCTACACCGTCTCGCTGATCATCCCCTATCGCAAACAACGAGGGGGAAGGCCTGTCTCTGAGCACAGCCCTTCACATCAGCCGAGACCCAGGACCAACCGGCTAATCACCAAAAGGTCCAAAATACCCCAAATGAACACCTATATAACTACATATAGGAGACCCTCTATAACACGGGTGTCAAAGACAAGGCCCGCGGGCCAAATCCGGCCCGCCAGACCTCGTCATGTGGCCCGTGTAGCCGCCGCTTGCCTGCCCAATGCTTGCCTGCCCGTTCGCCCGCCGCTTGCCACTCGCAGCTTTCCCTCCTCTTGCTGCTTGCTGCAGAGGCGTTTCCCTGCAATGCCTTCAATGTCCTACAGGGGGCGCAGGGCCCCGCAGGCGGGGAGGCGGTGGAACCTGAGAGCGCGTGCGCCCAGCTCCTTCCCCTTCCTCGCCCTGTCACACTTCCTCCGTTCCTCCGAGTCCGAGGCGACGAGCAGCAGCTGCAGCAGCGACGGCGCTGGCCGGTCGAGCGCCAGGGCCGTCTTCAGCTTATCTGGCGCCGTGGTGCACAGATTCCTCAAGCGCCCACACCCTCACCCCCACGTTTCCCTCTGGGCGGGCAGCGGCTGGAGGGCGGCTCCTCTGGCTGGATGGAGGCTCCGGGCACCATGCATCGCGGCATGGTGGAGGCGGGCAAGCGCTGAGGGGCGGCTCCTCCAGCAGGGAGGAGATGCCGTGGAGGAGCAGGGGGCGTGTGAGAACCATGCACCCCTTTTTGAACTCCTGAACAACAAGAAGATATGATTCTGGGGTTTCAAAAGCAACTTTAAAAACCCAAACCAGAAACTTGTTTGTTACAGCAAATGGGGAGGAGCAGCAGTGAGACTGGGCGGGGAGGAGAGGCAGAGAGAGTATGTTAAGTTTCAAGAGAGCAAGAGTGAGATTGATGGTGGGGGAGATGTTTAAGAGAGGAGAGAATAAACTTTTTTTAAAAAATCTGCACTGATCGAGGGAGGATCTCCAGGATCTTTCCAGCAGTTCTCCCGAAGTAATCACCATGTAAACACAGCTGCTGCAAACCCCAGGAGTTACGAGAGAGAGAGAGAGAGCGCTTTTACGCATGTATCTCTGCACCCTGCCAAGGTTCCCCCCCCCGCACCCCGCTTTTCTTTTGAAAGGCGTTCCGAATGAGTGGAAAGTAATCACTGTGTCAGTTAAAGTGAGTGTTGCAGGGAAAGCGGATCCTAGGCGCTGTGTGTGTGTGTGTGTGTGTGTGTGAGAGAGAGAGAGAGAGAGAGAGAGAGAGAGAGAGAAT
Source organism: Zootoca vivipara (assembly GCF_963506605.1). Lineage (NCBI taxonomy): Eukaryota > Metazoa > Chordata > Lepidosauria > Squamata > Lacertidae > Zootoca > Zootoca vivipara. The sequence goes on from NC_083279.1 coordinate 96,761,551, forward strand.
CCTGGGCTGTAAACGCCTCCTCCAAACACAGCTGCTGCAAACCCCAGGAGTTACGAGAGAGAGAGTGCCCGAGAGAGCTTTTACGCACGCATCTCTGCACCCCGCCGATCTCTCGCTTTGGGTGGAAGGTGTATGTATTTAAGACCCAGACAAGCTGGACAAAGGGACCCTGCTTGGGCCGCTTTCCCGCAGGGCCCTAATGCGCCCCGGCTTCCTCGCCCCGGTGGAAGAAGGCGGCTCGCGCTCCACACTCTGCTCCACTTTTGTGCGCTTCATGGAAGCAAATTGGAGAGAGACCCATCGCTATCCTCGTCCTCCTTTCTCTACAACCCAGCCCACCAGTAGCAGATAACAGGAAGTCCAGGTAACTGGACTTCCATTAGACTGCAGCTTTGTGGGGAATTACATGGCTCAATGCTCCTCCACTTTTAAAATAATACACCAAGACAGAAATTTAAAAGTCAAGAAGATGGTGTCTAGTGTGTGTTTGTTTTTAATCTTTGATTATCTCTTCCCCATTCCCATGGAGGAATAGTCAAGCAACAGAGGTCTCTATGACATTTGGGGCGAACACAACCCGGGAGACACCACCCACACATTTCAATCCGGACGCCACGGTACAACGTCCAGACTGGACAGCATCCTGCTCACGCATGGTCTGATCCCCTTAGTAGAATCAACAAACATAGGCAGCATCAAAATCACAGACCATGCCCCAGTAGAAGTCACTGTTAAAATAGGTGAAGAAACAAAAACCACCCCATCATGGTCTTTCAGTCCCATCCTAACCACAAACACCCAAATTAGAGCAAATATCACAAAAACTCTCCAAAACTATTTTAAAGAGAATGATGTAGACAATATAAATACTCCCCTCTTATGGGACGCAATGAAAGCGGTGACCAGAGGAGCTTGCATAAAAGAGAAAGCACTCCTTAAAAAACAAACCTCTTCAAAAAATAACAAAATAGAACAAGATATCATTGCCCTCTCATCACGTTACAAACAAACAGGATCCAAAAAACTACTTAAACTTCTAGAACAAAAAAGAAGAGAATTAGACTCCTTAGAAATCAACAAAACAATGATCAATATTTTATATTCTAAACAGCGCTTCTATGAATACGGAGGGGAAAACTTCAGACTATTAGCAAATAGATGCAGGAAAAAAGCACTTAAAACAAGAATACACTGCATCACCAAAAAAGACGGCAACATAACATTTCCCCCGAAAGAAATAACTTCTGAATTTGCAGAATTCTACTCCAACCTGTACACCTCCCACAACCCAACTGAGGAGGGAATTAGAAAATTCCTAACAGGACTGACCATGCCCACTTTAACCGATGAAGAACAGGAATTCATGGACAGCCCTATCACCCCCGAGGAAATAGACACGGTCCTTAAAAACTTGAAATCACACAAAGCCCCGGGCCCAGACGGCTTCACAGCTGAATTCTATAAAAAAATTAAAGAACCCCTGATGCCCTACATGATGCGCCTATTTAATGATATCATGAAAGGGGGGCTTATTCCCAAAACATGGAATCACTCCAAAATAGTTTTCATCCCAAAGCCATTGAAGGACAACCTCAAAGTAGAATCTTACCGCCCAATCACATTAATAAATCAGGATTACAAGATATTCACATCAATCTTGGCCAATCGCTTAAAAATCTTCCTAGGCAATTTAATAGTCCCAGACCAAACCAGTTTCGTCCCTGGTCGCAATATTACAGACCCCATCAGGAAACTACTAAACTTAATCGACCACAGCAAGGCAACTAAACTTCCACTGACAATTATGTCCCTAGATATCCTCAAAGCTTTTGATTGCTTAGAGTGGAAATACTTATTAGCAGTACTAACTAACATGAAATTTGGCCCCAACTTCTTACAAATCCTCAAACAAATATATTCCCAAGCCTCAGCAAAATGCAGAATTAATAATATGGACTCAAACACCATAGCAATCCAAAGAGGCACAAAACAAGGATGTCCGCTGTCTCCATTCTTATTTATCCTGGCTTTGGAGCCCCAAGCAATCCGAATCCGAGCAGCCACAGACATCAAGGGAGTGGAAATAAAAGGCAGAAATTATAAATTAGGGCTGTTTGCAGATGACCTAATGGTCACAACATCAGACCCCTTAAATACAGCAACCTTCCTAATCAGAGAACTCAACACATTTGCAATGGTGTCGGGCTTACAAGTAAACTTTGGTAAGAGTTTGGTAAGAGTTGGTCAGAAGCCATGTGCTTCAACACCCCTCCCCACATCCAAAAAGAACTTACTAATATCACCAAAATAAAACTTTGCCACACCAAATTCAGATACCAAGGAGTACAAATAACCCAGAACCTCAATAAATTATACCTCCACAATTACAAACCCCTGTGGCGACAAATAAACAAAGACCTAAAGAGATGGGACAGTATGAGTTTCACTCTTTCAGACAAAATAAAAAAAATTCCTTCAGTAGCACCTTAAAGACCAACTAAGTTTATATTTTGGTATGAGCTTTCGTGTGCATGCACACTTCACAAAAGCTCATACCAAAATATAAACTTAGTTGGTCTTTAAGGTGCTACTGAAGGAATTTTTTTATTTTGCTTCGACTCAGACCAACACGGCTACCTACCTGTCTTTCAGACAAGATAGCCATGGTCAAAATGGTCACCCTCCCAAAACTAACCTACCTATTCCAAACCCTCCCAATTTGGATCCCCCCAACCAAACTTCGTAAATGGCAGGGAAAATTACACTCTTTTATTTTCTCACATAAAAAACCAAGGATTAGCATCAAATACCTTCACCTCCCCACCTCAGCAGGATGGGGAATCCCCAACATAGAAACATACTACAACGCCAACCAAATACGCCATATAATCCCATATATACTTGAAGACGAGACAAAACAATGGGTACACCTGGAGAGGGACTCAATTGAAAATATCTGCACCACAGCATACCCTTTCCTCCCAAACAAACTAAGGAAGATTCCCAGAACACTCAACAGATACACACAAACCATGTTCAAAGCATGGAAAGCAGAAACTAGTAAACTATCTCCAACCCCATCCCCATTAATTCCCCTGGCTTACCATCCCTTGTTCCATCATGCAGCACAAAACCTCCAGATGAAAACCTGGCGAACCAAAGGTTTACATCGTTTAATGGACTTCTATCAAGACAACAAACCTTTGTCAACACAAGAAATACAGGACAAACTAGAAGACATCCCAATGCCCTGGTTAGCACAACATCAACTACATGCCTTTCTAAATAACCCAACAGTAAAATCGGCAGCAACTAGACCCCTGACAACTTTCGACAGCCTCCTCCAAATGTTAAAAGGACATGGAAAAGGGATGGTATCTGCAATATACAAAATACTACTACAAAATCCCACAGACCCCTTGGACAACCTAAAAAGACAATGGGAGGATGACATAGGATATGAAATCAACCCTACCCAATGGACTAGAATGTGGTCGAAACCCCCTTCAAATCTATATCAATGAAAAGAAAAGAACTCTCGTTGAAACTAACTTACAGATGGTACCTGACTCCAAGGAAACTAGCACTAATACGTTCAGGAACCTCATGAAATGTTGGAGAGGATGCACCTCCATAGGCACATATCTCCACGTGGTGGGAGTGCCCTAAAATCCAATCATTCTGGATGACATTCATGCAAGAAATCTGTAAGATAACTAAGCAAGTGCTAGATATTACCCCAGAATTGGTTTTACTAAATATCTTTCAAGATAACAACGCTCACTCAGATCACAAAGAACTTATAATCCACCTATTGTCAGCAACTAGAAACATCATAGCCAGGCACTGGAGGGACATGTCAGGGGTAAGCATGGACCAATGGTACCAAGTTGTATGGGAAACGGCCCTACTAGAAAAACTAACCAGTAAGCTGAAACTGACACGGGGACAAACAGAAGAAGACACCTTCACCCCAGTATGGTTCCCCTTCATCACATATACAGCCCAACAAGACAACGACAAAAACTTACCGTCGGCATACAAATCAATATGGCTAACCTAATCAAAACATCCTCCCTCCCCACTCACACAAGGAACTAAAGATCATCACAGCCAACCACAAATGAGCAATCACATCCTAAGATGAATCCCGACCTCTCTCACCAACAGAGAAGCACGAATAAACAACAGAGAACCTGCACAAACTACGCTGACGCCGAACCCCTACACATATCAAGATAAACAGAAACATTGACAATCCACCACACCCAACTCCCCATCCCACCCACCTCTTTCCCCCCTTCCTCATAATGTCTCAACAAGTAAAATTGATGTGTAAAAATGATGCATGAGACACTGCACTACCTTTGTAACCCAAGAAAATCCTTAATAAAATAATTATTAAAAAAGAAAGAAAGAAGAATGCAATCCAACAAAGTTTTTTTAGTTACCCGTATTCTATCAAACGTTATAGCCAAATAACCAGAAAAAGGAAGCACAACTTGCTTAGGTTGACTTTTCTCAGTGTGTTATGTGATTGTTATCAAGTTGGAAGCCGCCCAGAGTGGCTGGGACAACCAAGCCAGATTGCCAGGGTATAAATAAAAATTATTATTATATCTGCAATGGTACCTTGATTTAAGAACTGTTCTGTTCCGGAAATGATAAAGTTTGTAAACCGAGGTACCACTGTATTATTATTACCTGAGATTCAATAAGCCTAGCTCTTCTCTGGGATGAATTTTGTTTGGCCCAGTCATGGCATCCCCTCCATCTCCAATGTCAGTCGTCTCTTTGGTCAACCCAAGACTGACAGGAGCAAAAACAAAAACAGAAAACCTGAAGCCACTTATCTTTCCTAACAATTCTCAAGCTGACATTTGAGATGGCCTGGGCAGTTCAGACCAGCTCAATCGTGGTAGAAAAAGGAATAATTTGAGGAAGATTGTTCAAAGAAAAAAATGTAATTTACTGTTTATTGTGGGGGTGTTAGGTTCCCAGGTGTTATAGGGGGTGCTGGAGAGCTCTGCACCATATCTGCACATGTGCAGGAAACGCTTTGCGCATGCGTGAGCGATTTGGCGCTTCTGCTCATGCGTGAGCGGTGAGACCCGGAAGCAACCCTTTCCGGTACTTCCAGGTTGCCGCGGGGCACAACCTGAAAAAAAGGAACATGAAGCGGACGTAACATGAGGTATGACTGTAGAGGTATTTTTCGAATTTCCAGGCACATATGACGATATGATGAATACCAAGAGAGGCCACGATCCCACGAATCTCCTCCATAACCTCCTTATGCAGATCTCTCTGGTCAGGATCCAGCAATGCCCACTCCTCGTCCGTGAAACGAACAGCAACATCTTCAAAGCACACTGGACCCTAAAAGAAAAAGGGAAAGAAGAGTAGGAAAGAAGGAAGGGAATAAAGAAGGAAAGAATAAGAAAGAGGGAGAGAAGACAGAAAGGGAGAAAGGAGGAAGGAAGGAAAGAAAGAAAGAAAGGGAAGCGGGGGGGGGGGGTCGCCGCCTTGATTCGGCGCCAGAGAAGAGCGGGAATGGACCCAGGGGCAAAAAGCATTTCCTGCGCAGCGTGAGGCAGCGGGTGTCGGTTTTAGGAGAGGTGCGTAAAGCCACCTCACAGTTATGCGTTTGCGGGGAGGGTGCTGAGCCGCGGCAGGAGGAGGAGGAGGCGGCTTGCTGGGTCAGCAAGTCCTGAGCCTCTGGGATGCAGCAGTAGCACTTTGAAACCACCTCCTCCTGCCGTGGCTCGGGGCGCTCCACGCGGCACTGCTGGGTGCTTTGTCGGTGCTTCAGCAGCAGCAGCCAGTTCCAGGTGGCGAGCCACGGCAGGAGGAGGAGGATTCAAAGTGCTACAGAGCACTGCTGCATCCCAGAGGCTCGGGACTCTCCATGCGGCGCTGCCGGGCGCTGACCCGGCAAGTCGCCTCCTCCTCCTGCCGCAGCTCAGCACCCAGAACTGGCTGTTGCTGTTGCTGCTGCTGAAGCGCCGACAAGGCGCTCTGCCCCATTTGCACATAACAAAAAATGTATTTTGGCGCCAGTGAGCAACATGGCTGGTTTGGGAGAAGAAGTGTGAGTAGGCGAGGCTGGGAGCTGAGGGCCCCGGGTCCGGTCAGCTGGCCCCGGAGGGTCCCCTATGTACCGTAGGGTAGCACTTTGAAACCACCTCCTCCTGCCGTGGCCCGGGGCGCTCCACGCAGGGCTGCTCCGGCCACCTTTCTAACTGTTTCTAACAGGGCTGCTCTTTTTTTGCGGCTCAGGGTATGGCTTATTTTCGTGAGCGAGCGAGGGCGAGTGAGAGGAGAGGAGGGCAGGGTGGCCTTGCCTGGCTGCCCGCCGGCCCACGGGTGGCGAAAAGAAGCATGGCAGGCACCGCACTGCCAGAGGCTGGGGAGAAACTTTCCATCGCCTTCGCCCTCCCCTGTTGAGTCAGACGCGCCACCTCAACCCAAGGAGGGACAGAGGGAGGCGCTGCTCAAAGGTGCCCTTCCTCCCCCCATTCACCTCCGCCGGCCTCCACCCTCGCTTCCCCGATGCGCCCTGCCACCCTCAGCCAGCGCCGAGGCGCTATACCGGGGAGGAGAGGAGAGGCTCCTTCCCCGCCCTGGCCTGGCTTGTCTGGAAACGGCACCGGGGGGGAGCGTAGGGGGGGGGAGAAAAAGTAAGCAGCATCCTCCTCCTCGCGCTTTAGCGCAACCGCAGCGAGGCGCTTGTCCGGCCGGGAGCAGCGGTTGGCGGCCGCAGGTAAACGGTAGGCAGAGGGGTGGAGGGAGGGGAGAGGGCGTGCATGTGTGTGCGTCCAGTCTCTGCGTCCAATCCTTGTGTCCGTGGGGCACATGCGCAGTAGCGCAGACACAGGGACACAATAATAACAATAATAATAATAATTTATTATTTATACCCCGCCCATCTGGCCGGGTTCCCCCAGCCACTCTGGGCGGCTAGGACTGGACGCAGAGACACAAGCATTCCAGTTTGCCTGGACTTTATTATATAGGATTATTATTATTATTATTATTATTATTATTATTATTATTATTTTATTACACAAGCATTCCAGTTTGCCTGATGGATGGATCCACTTTCTCCCCTCCTCATGAGCTGTTCTGGGGGTTCCCTCCCAATGCCTTAGAGTCAAATTCAAGGGGTTCATGGGGGTATGGCGAGAGGGAGGAATGGGGGGCAGCCCCCATTTTGCAGCGGCTGGTGCTAATTAGGTGAATCCAGGCCACTTTTTGTCCTCATTTGTCCTCTGCTTAGAAACCAAATTTAGCATTCAGTGCTCAATCTACAAATAAAATACGGTAAGCCTATTTTGGATGGCCATCTGTCTTGGATGATCTAGCAGAGATTCCTGCAATGCAGGGGGTCTCCTGGCTCTTGGGGACAAGCAGGGAGGGTGGCTTCTGACAAAAGGAGAGGGAGCCACCGGTGGCTCCTCCTTATCCTGACTCACCCGTGCCTCTTGACCTCCCTCCTCCCACTTGCCTCCATCCTCTTCTGCCTCTGATTCTGGACTGCATTCTGCCACAGAGTCTCCCAGTTCACTAAGCCCTGTTAGCCCTTCAGCTTCTGACACCTCCTCTTCCCAGGCTTCTCCCTCTTCCCCCTCTGACCACCCATCCTTCTTCTACCTCCACTTCTTGGGCTCTGAGCCATCTTCCCTTCTTGGTTCCCCGGCTGCATCCTCCCACCATTCCTCTGTGCCCAACCAGTCCATGACATTGCTCCAAACCCCCGGCCCCTGTCCCCACAAGGCAGCTTCCCCTGACCTGATCTGGTTCCACAGCTGCTGCTTCCCTTCTGCCCCCATGAATAGACGGATCATGAGGTCTTGCCGGCATCATTCTGTCACCTGCAAGAGAAAAAAGGTAAACAGGTTGCCAGGAGTGCCTGCTTCTCTCACAGGTGAAACAGGGCATCTCTAACTACAGATGGGCCTTTGAGAAAGCCTTACCTGCTGAGAACATTTAGACGTTTGTGCCCATTTCATATGTTTGCTGTGCAGAAATACATCTCCCCTCCCCTGGACCCTTGTTCCCAATTGTCTCCCTCCAAAACAACATGAAAAGAACCATCAGATGAGTTGGGAAAAGAACAGAATGAGGCCAAATGGAGAAAAACCACCTTCCTCCTAACCTACTGAGAGCGTTTGGAAGTTTGTGCCCATTTCATATGTTTGTTGTGCAGAAATACATCTCCCCTCCTCTGGACCCTTGTTCCCAACTGTTTCCCCCCCAAACAAGATGAAAAGAACCCTCAGATGATTTGGAGCTCCAACAGAATGAGACCAAACAGAGAATAACCACCTTCCTCCTTACCCAGCGGCCTCTCTCTGGTGTCCAACGGAGGCCTCTCTGCCTCACAGGAATCCAGCTCCATTTCTGCAAAATGGTCCTTTCCCTGAAAAAGAAACAAGGATTCAAAAGAGAGAATGGTGAAGAATATTAGAAAGAGAATGTCAAAGACTTCAAGGGTGAGAGATCTCATTCCATGGATGCTTTCCCAGAAAACGGATGGGCCATCAGTTGACCATTATGGGATATTCTCTGTCCTGTTTTGAGCCTTTGGGGAGTATCCAGAGGAAAGTCTCTCTCACCTGCTTTCTCTCCTCTGCCTGACTCAGGAGGAAACCTTCGGCCACGGCCACGGCCTGGGAACTGGTCTCTGCTCCGCATTCTCTCACCCAGCTCTCCATCTCCGGGGGAAGGACAGCCAGGAACTGAACCACCAAAAACAGGGCTTTCCTTCCTAAAAAAGCTAAACATCACTTTCCTCCTCCCTAAAGAAGCTCAACAACTTTTACGTGAACCCCCAAAAAACAGGGCTTTCCTTCCTAAAAAAAAGTTCAACAACTTTGACCTGAACCCCCCCAAAAGGGGATAGATCACTGCCAGTTTTTAACTCTGTGAGTAGATTGCAGTCTCCTGGAAGTTGGCCACCCCTGCTCTAAGAGATCGGAAGGAACCCTTTTAGTCTTCTGCCAATTTCTGTCTGTTGTAATGAAAAAGTCTAGGAAATCCTACAAAGGAAATACATTGTTCTGTTACAGAATTTGTAGGACATGGGTGGGGGTGGGGAAATGGTTCCTTGAGCAAGCATGGATGAGTCTTGCTTGGAACCAGGGCTGGATTGCACCGGATCCCAGACCATGAGCTCTCTTTTTGAAAAGAAAGAGAAGGAGGAAGAAGAGAAGAAATAAGTCTCTAGCGTTCTAGCAATTAACCTGGTTTCTGCTGCCTTCAACCTGGTTTCTGCTGCCTTCCAGTAAATGCATGAAGTCAGAACTGACTGACAAGGGAATCATTTGTATCTTGTGAAAAATGGATGCTTGGCTCTAGTGGGGGTCCTCACCCGGGGGTCCTAAGGAGGTAGCTCCCCACCCCCACCCACCCCTGCTTCTGTCTCCTTTCATTGCACTTGGACTCTCTGCCGCTCTCAAGACAGACTCCTTAATGGCTTAATACAGAACTATTGATGCCAAGGTCCCTGGAGGCTCAGTGAGTAGCAGCGCCCATTTCTGCCTGGTTTTCCAGCAACAATCCCTTTGGGACAGAGAGGATGTGGTCCTGGGATGCCATGCTCTGGGTGCGAGGGGATTGCTGCAGTGGCCTCCGTGTGGAGCTGCCCTTGGAGATGATTGGGAAACTGGTTTGCAATGCAGCAGCCAGACTATGTGCTGGGATCCCTCTCTTTATTCCTGGCCTTTCTCTCCCACCTTTCCTTCCTTCCTCCACGTGGTTTTTTTTTGGGGGGGGGGGCTAGCCCACCTCCTCGAGCAGCTTTGGAAAACCATTTGCACATGTTTCCTCTGTTGTGCAATGACGCTGAGTGATGTCACACAGAGTTAAAACTCCTAGGGACTCCTTTGTTTGAAGAAGAGAGATTTCGTGGGAGTTTGGGATCCTCTGATCTCCAGGAAGGAGAGCGTTGCAGACCTCGCCCTGACCTGGCTTTGCCCCCCCCCCCGCACGAGCAGATAAGGCCCCCCAGGCACCCTCCCCTGCTGCAGCCCTGGGACCCCCACCGTCTCCCCACTCGGGGGGGGGGGGAGAGGAGACTCACCAGATCCCAGGAGGGGACAGCGATGCAGCCCTTGCAGGAGAGACACCAAAGCAACACTCCCCCCCTTCCTTGCAGGAAAGGACTGGAGAGGGAGGGGCCTTGGCTCTGGAGGACCTGGCCCCCCTCTTGCTTCCTGTCCTCTCTAGGAAGGGAGCTCGGTTCCCTTTAACCCCTGTCGTTTCCCCCCCTGTCCTCTCTAGGAAGGGAGCTCGGTTCCCTGGCCCCTCCTTGCTTCCTGTCCTCTCTAGGAAGGGAGCTCGGTTCCCTTTAACCCTTGCAAAGCCGAGCTCGCCGAGCTTAGCCCTCTCTCGCTTGGCAGAACCTCGGCTTTTTATTATTATTATTTTATTTAGGGGTCAGCTGCCCCCCTGGCTACGCCAATGCCCAGATATCCTTTTTCTTCGTTGGACTCTGAGCATCTCCCTCTGTTGTCCGGAAATCAGAGGAACAGCTTGCAGGGAAAAGCGCTTTGCAGGAGGCAAGGAACCTCCTTCTCGAATTCAGGAGTGGAGAGAGAGGAGGGTATCCTGGGGTCATCTAGTCCAACCCCCTACACAGCAGGAATCTCAGTTCAAGCATCCATGGCAGATGGCCGTCCGATCTCTGCTTAGAAACCTCCAAGGAAGGAGAGTCCACCGCCTCCCAAGGGAGACCTTTCCCCTGCCAAACTGCTCTTAGATGTCCCTCAAGGCAGCGGGTCCTGAGTTCTAGCACTGCTGAAACCATTGCACTGGCTACCAAGGAGGAACCAAGCAAAGTTCATAAAAAATACATCCTATTCTCATCATGAATGAGTAATAGTTTCTTATGCACCCTTTTTATGCTACCGTAATCAGGGCCGTCTTAAGCATATCAGGCGCCGTGGTGCGAAGATCCCTCCGGCGCCCCCCTTAGAGAGCAGTGTGGGATTTCTAAGAGGTCAAAACCACACATTCTGGAACAAAACTAATCACAATCTCTGTAGGTTCATATATGCATTTATTACATAACATATGTGAACCCCTTCCACACAAATCATGTTTGAGCACTAACAATTATCTTCCTATGTACATGATCAGAAGAAGAAAAGACAGAGGAGGCTTCACCATGAGCCCACCTGAGACAGGGCACTTCAGCAGGAGGTGACAGATCTGTGTCCTAATGAAATTTACCTTCTTCCTCTCATCCTGATTGGTGCACAATGTCAGGCGGAGCCTGGAAGGAACAGCACCCGAGGGAAGGGAAGTAGTGGAAGGGAGAGAGTAGAGGGGGAACCCTGTTGAACCGAGAAGAGCATTATTCAGCAGCATTGGGCAAACAAATCTTACAGGAAAACTGAGAAGAGTTTTAAACAATGAGTAGAAAATATGAAATGGGCAGTAGCATTTAAGACAATATTGAGAGGCTTAAGAGAAGATGCCAGGTAAGAATGGTACCATGACTGTCACAAGTGAACTGACCCTGTACATATGACTAAGAAGGTCTACTGAATCACAGGAAAAGATTAATCTGTTTAGACAAGGTTTAGTAGAATGTTGACCAAAGAAAACAGAATATAAAAGCCAGAGGAAACCCTGTTCCTGCATCACTTCGGTGTGGGACCTATTGTATGAACAAAGCACTTACGAAAATAATTATATTCAGCGCTTTTCTTCTAGAAAAAAGGTGCTGGTACTGCAAACCCTTGAGTATCCCCAGAAAAAAAGCACTGATTATATTCCCAGTCATCTTCAGCCAGACAGGTATGGCTATGGAGGAAATGAACACTGGATTTCTATCTAAAGATGCACATCAGAGCTCTCAAAAATATATGAGCTCTCTCCGCATGCTGTTTTAAAATCTAAGGTTTAGTTATAGCTATTCAAGAAGGCCAAATGCCTATTGGTCATGATTTGATCACCCCTGACAGTCCTTAAGGAAGAAATAAATAAAGCCCAAACACTTGGGGAACTATTATTGATTGACTAAATACCAATTTATCTTATTTTGTATTTTTCATTCTGTGTCACCAAAATGATAGCAATCTCTGTCAAACAATCTCTGTAGAGAAGTGCTTCTCTTATTTTGTTAGCAACTGATGTACACTCATCATGGAAAGCAATTGTATTCAATCACATCTCCCAAAGAGTGATATGACTATGACACACAATGTGTTGGCTATCAACTCACATTTTACTAATTCTAGTAAGATATATAGTTTCAAGGAAGGTGTTATGAGGTCACACTGTGTTGTGTAACAGAGGCAGCATCATTCAGATCATGCCAGTTTTCCTTGATGCAACTGATGCTTTGGTACAAGGACCTACTTTAGTGGAAACACTAGAAAAGAGCAACCACATTGTCATACATATGAGGAAGTGAAATTAAAAACAGCATAGAAACAAGCAGAATTATTGGAGGTATCCACATCAAAGGATCTTGCTAACCTCAAAAGAATTCCTGTTCATCCTTCAACCAATTGTTCTGATAATAATTTTCCATAAGAAGGAAGGAGGTTCATGAACAAATTTGTTAGAAATCCAGCATCTCAGCTTCAAACTTCAATGTGTGCTCTGATTTGCTTGCATAAATTCCATAGAAGCAGGCTTTGTCATTGATTCTGATGTCAGAAATGGTTCTGCTATACAATAGGAAGGGACATGGATCGGGGCGTACCCAGGATCCAAACGGGGGGGGGGGCGACAACTGATTATTTGCCATCGCCCTACCTAATTACTGGCTTTTGTTGGTGGTTATAAGTGTCGGAGTGTGTGTTTTTGTAGGTTGTAAGCCACCTTGAATTCATTTGGGGAGTGAAAGACAAGATGCATGTTTTGGTAAGAATTACCTTTTGGTAAGAATTGTCTTTGAATTTATATGGACAGATTTTTGCCAATCGAAGATTGCCTAATGTCAGGTGGTGACAAGGAAATTGGGAGGATTTATTTGAAAATATGGTCCTCAAAAATCTGCTGTTTGAATGTAAAACATAGATCCTCCCCCCTCTCCAAAACACATACTTCGGTAATAAACCCTCTCCGTCTGCAACAGCAACCTGCCGTTCTTTCTACCTGTTAAATGAAATGCCAACAAAGCCAGTTGCCTCACCGGGCGCTATCATTCGCACCTGCGCAGGGGTGGCCTGACACGACTCCGTGCCCCAGGGGTACAAAGGACCGCTTCCACACGTGTCTCGCCCAGAGCCTTTTAAAAGCAAAACGGGGCTCGGCGCCACGTTCGCATCACATGCGGCGCCAGAGCAGGGTCGCCGCCTCCGCCCACAGGCTCCATTCCTCGCAGTTCAAAGCCTGTGTCACAGCCGGGCGGAGGCCGGGCCTACAACGCCCCCCCCCCAGCCTTCGACCCCCGAAGGGAAGCGGCCTCCTCCACCCGCCCAGCGGAATCTCTCCCTCCTGTGTGGCTGCTCTGGGGCCGCCTCTGCCCTTCCCGCGGGGGCCCCAGCCGGGCTCCCGCCGCTTGACGAGTTGCCGTTGGACCGGCTGCCTGGCCGTGCGGTCCTTCCTCCCCCCCCCCCACGGCTCCCTCACCTCGAGCCCCACGGGCTCGCGCTCAGCCCCGGCCAGATGGCTCTTTGCGGTGGTCCAGGCGGAGTCGAGGCGGTGCTGGGGGCGCGCGCTGCGCCGCCCCAGGCTGTCCGCTGATGCCGCCGAAAACGTCGCCGGCGCAGCGGGAGAGAAGGAAGCAGAGGAAAAAAAAATCTCCCGCCGCTGAGCTGGACTCCGCCCCTTCCTTTCATGCTGCCCAAGCAGCTGAGGGCTCCCTGCGCCCCCGGTGGCAGCTTCAGGCACTGCAGGGCTCTTTCCGAGATCTGATCAGCTCCGAGTCTCGGCTCTTCCATGGAGTCCCAGACGGCTCCAGCTCAGCCCGGACTCCCAACCAGGCGCCCTCCGGAGCTTGGCGCCCTGGTGCATTACGCCACCCAGCCCTGCCTTAGAGCCGGCCCTGACCGTAATATACCAAAGTAGGGACCCAGGTGGCGCTGTGGGTTAAACCACAGAGTCTAGGGCTTGCCGATCAGAAGGTCGGCGGTTCGGATCTCTGCAATGGGGTGAGCTCCCGTTGCTTGGTCCCATGTCCTGCCAACCTAGCAGTTCGAAAGCACATCAAAGTGCAAGTAGATAAATAGCGCAAGTAGATAAACCACTGGCAATAATCTTTGAAAATTCCTGGAGAACAGGCGAAGTTCCAGCAGACTGGAGGAGGGCAAATGTTGTCCCTATTCTCAAAAAAGGGGAAATAGAGGACCCAAACAATTACCGCCCAGTCAGCCTGACATCAATACCAGGAAAGATTCTAGAGCAGATCATTAAGCAAACAGTCTGTGAGCACCTAGAAAGGAACGCTGTGATCACTAAAAGTCAGCATGGGTTTCTGAAAAATAAGTCATGTCAGACTAATCTGATCTCATTTTTTGACAGAATTACAAGCCTGGTAGATGAAGGGAACGCTGTGGATGTAGCCTATCTTGATTTCAGCAAGGCCTTTGACAAGGTGCCCCATGATATTCTTGTAAAGAAGCTGGTAAAATGCGGGCTAGACAATGCTACTATTCAGTGGATTTGTAACTGGCTGACTGACCGGAGCCAAAGGGTGCTCATCAATGGCTCCTTCTCATCCTGGAGAGTAGTGACTAGTGGGGTGCCACAGGGTTCCATAGCTGCCAAGTTTTCCCTTTTCTCGCGAGGAAGCCTATTCAGCATAAGGGAAAATCCCTTAAAAAAAGGGATAACTTGGCAGCTATGCAGGGTTCTGTCTTGGGCCCAGTCTTATTCAACATCTTTATCAATGACTTGGATGATGGGCTTGAGGGCATCCTGAGCAAGTTTGCAGATGACACCAAATTGGGAGGGGTGGCTAATACCCCAGAGGACATAGCACTCTTCAAAATGACCTTAACAGATTAGACAACTGGGCCAAAGCAAACAAGATGAATTGTAACAAGGAGAAATGTAAAATACTACACTTGGGCAAAAAAAAAAATGAAAGGCACAAATACAGGATGGGAGACACCTGGCTTGAGAGCAGTACATGTGAACAGGGCCGGCTCTACGGCCAGGCTGGGTGGCGCTGGGCGCCATGGCGGCAGCCCCGGCCCGCCCGCTGGCTGCTCCACCACGCAGCAGCGCCATCGGCAGCAGCGCTGCGCGGTAAGCCCGCCCGTCGCGCAGCAGTGCTGGCGGCGGCCGCGCTGCGCTGAGCCCAACCATCCACCGGTCCGCCTGTCTGTCGCGCTGGAAAACGGGGCGGCGGAGGGATCCGTCGCACCACGGCGCCAGGGCGCCAAAGGTGCTTAAGACGGCCCTGCATGTGAAAAGGATCTAGGAGTCTTGGTAGACTACAAACTTGACATGAGTCAACAGTGTGATGCAGCAGCTAAAAAGCCAATGCAATTCTGGGCTGTATCAATAGGAGTATAGCATCTAGATCTAGGGAAGTAATAGTACCACTGTATTCTGCTCTGGTCAGACCTCACCTGGAGTACTGTGTCCAGTTCTGGGCACCACAGTTCAAGAAGGATACTGACAAGCTGGAACGTGTCCAGAAGAGGGCAACCAAAATGGTCAAAGGCCTGGAAACGATGCCTTATGAGGAACGGCTTAGGGAGCTGGGTATGTTTAGCCTGGAGAATAGAAGGTTAAGGGGTGATATGATAGCCATGTTCAAATATATAAAAGGATGTCATATAGAGGAGGGAGAAAGGTTGTTTTCTGCTGCTCCAGAGAAGCGGACACGGAGCAATGGATCCAAACTACAAGAAAGAAGATTCCACCTAAACATTAGGAAGAACTTCCTGACAGTAAGAGCTGTTCGGCAGTGGAATTTGCTACCAAGGAGTGTGGTGGACTCTCCTTCTTTGCAGGTCTTTAAGCAGAGGCTTGACGGCCATCTGTCAGGATTGCTTTGATGGTGTTTCCTGCTTGGCAAGGGGTTGGACTGGATGGCCCTTGTGGTCTCTTCCAACTCTATGATTCTATGATTCTAGGGTCCACTACGCCGGGAAGGTAAACGGTGTTTCCATGTGCTGCTCTGGTTCACCAGAAGCAGCTTTCTCATGCTGGCCACATGACCTGGAAGCTGTTTGTGGACAAACGCTGGCTCCCTCGGCCTACAGAGCGAGATGAACGCCGCAACCCCAGAGTCGGACATGACTGGACCTGATGGTCAGGGGCCCCTTTACCTTTTAATACACAAAAGTATGCCATTTCCCTTTCCATAAATGCTTAATTGCTAATTCAATGGACTGAAAATGTATGGTTGCTTTCATTATGTTTAGGGAAGCTTTTAATATTTGATGGACTATTGGATTTTAATATTTTGTTGGAAGCCGCCCAGAGTGGCTTGGGTAACGCAGCCAGATGTGCGGGTATAAATAAAAAAATATTATTAATTAAATTGATCAGGTGAGTGTTCTCCTTTCGGAAGAGGCATGTGGAATCTCCACGGTTGCTAATAGCATAACGTTGAAAGGCTAGTGAAATATGGGGAGCCCTTGAGCATCTGCTTGGCATGCAGAATGTCCCAGGGTCAACCCCTGACATCTCCTGCAAGGGCTGAAGGAAATCCCTGCCTGAAACTCTGGGGAGCTGCTGCCAGTCAGTGTAGACCAGGTGTCCTCAAACTATATCTCACGGGCTGAATCCAGCCTGCCAGGGTCGTGAATCTGGCCTGCACGGCAATTTAAGAATCTGCCAAGTGTCTGAGGATGAAGGCATCTTGCCATCTGTTCAGTCAGTCCCTGCGCTACGCTGAAGGAAAGGCCAGGGCGTTTTGTCCGGGCGTGGGGAAGTGTTGTCTTTTGGCTTGAAGAGGGAAGTTAAGCTTGGCAGAGGAAAGCCGACTTGGGTCAATTCGGTTTCGTTATGTAGACCTTTAAAGGTGGGAGAAGGAAAAGTAGTCCTAATTTTGTGAGTGTCACAGCAGTCTTTCCACTCATGTGATTTACATGCTCTGAAAGTTGGGGTCTGTTTTGACATTTAAAATTTAAAAGGGTGGAGTGGAACCCTCTCGTGACCATCTCGTTAGCCTGGGGAGCCACACTCTGGTTGAAGGTGGCCAGGATTAGCCCCCAAGGCCTGGGGTGTCCCTGAGGAACTGACAGCCTGACTTTTGCCTTTCAGCTGCTGGAGGAAGATCAGCTATTCCTGCTGGAGGTGATTCAGAACTGCCAGGCAGCTCAGCTCAGGGGCTCCGAACCCTGAAGTGCTCCAAGCAGGAGACGGCCCAAGCCATCCTGGTGAGTGATGGGTGGTGTGGGGGACCCCCCTGGGGAAGTGGGGCAGGGAGGGGCTTTGGGGAAGGGATTGGACCCCTCAGACCTGCTCTGCGCTGGCTGGGCTCTTTGCCCCCCAATCTGCAGTTGCTGGTG
This sequence comes from Zootoca vivipara, assembly GCF_963506605.1. Classification (NCBI taxonomy): domain Eukaryota; kingdom Metazoa; phylum Chordata; class Lepidosauria; order Squamata; family Lacertidae; genus Zootoca; species Zootoca vivipara. The sequence goes on from NC_083279.1 coordinate 96,778,980, forward strand.
ACGAAGGATTAGGCAAGGCGTTCAGTGGATTCTTATATTCTCAATTTCTTGTTATGATTCTGATTTCATTTATTACTTTTATTATTTAAACTTTTTTTCTCCTTCCCCCTCACAGCTTTTGCTTTTCTTTTGGTTTATTTCATTGATTTCAACCCGCTGAGATTCTTGACACGGGCTTTCATGGTTATTTATTTATTTGTTTGTTTGTTTTAATTTGATTTGTTTTCATTCTTTATTTTAATATTTTTGTTCTTTTTTAATTTTACATTTTTATTTTGTGCACATTCATTCCTATTTTGTGTATATATATATTTCTTGTTTTGATTCTTATTTCATTTATTACTTTTATTTGATTGATTTATATTTTATTTTAACACTTTATTTTATTTTGCACAAAGCAGCTCAGGCCCTCCTTCCCCCCTCACAACTGTTGCTTTTGTTTTGGTTGATTTTCTTGATTTCAGTCCACTGAGATTCTTGACATGGGTGAGCTATCGTGGTTTGTTTGTTTGTTTTTATTTTTATATTTGTTGTTCTTTAGTTTAATATTTTTTATTTTACCTTTTTATTTTGTGCACATATGCGCCTATTTTGTAAATATTTTGTATATATTGCTTTTGTACAGAGTACTTAGAGTTAGGTGTAGGCTTAGGGCTAGGCTGGGGGTGGGGGTCAGAGTTAGGCTTGGATGGTCTTTTTAGATAGTTAGCTAGTGTTATAAGAGAATCCATGACCAGAGAGGGGATCCCGAGATAAATTTATGAACCCTGCTTGGTATGCCTATTGCCTTTAAACATTGCCCTTCAAACTGAACGTTCCTTCCACATGTTGGTCACTGGAGTTCAATCTTTGTATCAAGTGTATTTTTCCTCCCTCATGACCTTTGTGCATTTATTTATTTTTTATTTTTAAGAGGGCAAATGTAAAGAGAAATTGTATGGCAAGTTTCGGAAGAGTAAAAGGTTGCGTTTGGAAAAAAACACAAAAAGTAGGGGGGGGTTGGCCTCCTCAAATATTTTAAGGGGGGGCAAAGACCCCTAGATGGTGCCTACTCCCTACACCTACATGTCTCCGGGGGGGTCACAACATAAAAGCACAAGATAAAAGCACAAAACACCACATTAAAAGGGTGGAGTGGAACTGGATATTGACCATCTCGTTAGCCTAGGGAGCCACACTCTGGTTGAAGGTGGCCAGGATTAGCCCCCAAGGCCTGGGGTGTCCCTGAGGAACTGACAGCCTGACTTTAGCCTTTCAGCTGCTGGAGGAAGATCAGCTGTTCCTTCTGGAGGTGATTCAGAACTGCCAGGCAGCTCAGCTCAGGGGCTCCGAACCCTGAAGTGCTCCAAGCAGGAGACGGCCAAAGCCATCCTGGGGAGTGATGGGTGGTGTGGGGGAGCCCCATGGTGAAGTGGGGCAGGGAGGGGCTTTGGGGAAGGGATTGTGCATCTGCTGGAGAGGAAGAGACTACTGGCTCAAGGCATGGGGAGCCATTCCCCTAGAAAGCCAAGCTTTGAGAGAACCAGAACAGGGATTGGACCCCTCAGACCTGCTCCCCGCTGGCTGGGCTCTTTGCCCCCCACTCTGCAGTTGGTGGTGGTAGATGAAGGATTAGGCGAGGCGTTAAGTGGATTCTTATATTCTCAATTTCTTGTTATGATTCTGATTTCATTTATTACTTTTATTATTTAAACTTGTCCCTTTTTTCTCCTTCCCCCTCACAGCTTTTGCTTGTCTTTTGGTTTATTTTATTGATGTCAACCTGCTGAGATTCTTGAGACAGGTGAGCTTTCGTGGTGGTTTGTTTGTTTTTATTTTATCTGCGCAATGTGTGGCCTCCTCAAATATTTTATGACGGGCAAAGACCCCTAGCTGGTGCCTATTCCCTACACGTACATGTCTCCGGATGGTCACAAAATAAAAGCACAAAACACCACATTTTAGGAGGGCATTAGATGTCACTCAGCCAAAGGCCTGGTTAAAAAGCTGCCAATTTGCCTGGCTCCTAAAGCTGTATAATGTAGGGTTATCAGACGTCCCCGGTTCCCAGGGACAGTTCCCGGTTTTACCAATCTCTCCATGGCCAAGGATGCCAGCGGCAAGAGGCTCTGTGGCCGCTGCTGTTGCCAGTGCGGACGGCTGGGCTGTGTTAGACGAGAGGCAACATTCCCCCTCCCGCTCCCACCCTCCTCCTCCTCCGTCTGCTCCTCTTGCTGCTGCTGCTTCCGCTTGTTTATTGGTGTTTTGGCGGGAACCTTGCCCCGAGGGCTGAGGGGAGACGTGGAGGGTGCCGGCATATGGTTTATCATGTTCCTTCCCAAACGTCCGAATTTGAGAGGGGTGCAGATGCAAGGAATAAAGGCTAGGCGTTTTATTGCCCGACCAAAGGAGACACCACCCTCCCACCTCCTCGCTTGTAAATAAAAATAAAAATACTCTGCCACATGGCTCCCCCCTCTCCCCACACAGTCTCCCTATTGCATTTTTCTCTACTTAAAGCGTCAGACAGAAAATAGGGGAGGTTCATATTATAATAGCTTTTGTTATCTATCCGTTTGTATTCCTCATGTGCCTTTTTCTGGGACGACCTGACTCTTTGTCCCCTCTCTACCCCCCCCTTTGTTCCTTCCTTCCTTTTCGGTGACACTTCCAGGAATCCCAGAAAAGGGGGGGCGAACACACACACACACCCCTCCCTCAGTTCCAACCATCCCATCCTAATTTTGCTTTCCCTTCTCTCTCTCCCCCTCCCCACCCTTCACCCATAACCAAGGAACCTGGCTCTGGTTGCCATGTAAACTACATATGTTTACAAAATGATACTCCCTACTAATAATCCAGATGCTACTGTCTTTTAACCCCTTGGCTGCTGCAAAAGAGTGTCCCTGGATTCATTGAAAAAAATCTGGTAATCTCGTTTTGCCGACCTTTGTATGGATTCTTTTATGGGAAGTGAGTTTGGAGCTCTGACTAAAGCTCTTTCCACATTCCACACACTGATAGGGATACTCCGCTGTATGGATTCTTTGATGGGAAGTTAGACAGGAGCTATTGCTGAAGCTCTTTCCACATTCCACACACTGTTTTTTCGGGGGAAGACCCTTACGCCTTTAAGAGTGGCCACCTATTCCCTACACCTACAGGTCTCAGGAAGCTTACAACATAATAACACAACACAAAAACACAAAATACCACATTTAGATCTGGTTAAAAAGGTGCTGATTTGCCTGGCTCCTAAAGCTGTACAATGGTTTTTACGACATTATTATGGATTCTTTTATGGGAAGTGAGAGAGGAGCTCCGACTGAAGCTCTTTCCACATTCCACACACTGATACGGTTTCTCCTCTGTATGAATTCTTTGATGTTTAGTGAGAGAGGAGTTCAGACTGAAGCTTTTTCCACATTCCACACACTGATAGGCTTTATCTCCTGTATGAATTCTTTGATGCTTAGTGAGAGAGGAGTTCAGACTGAAGCTTTTTCCACATTCCACACACTGATAGGGTTTATCTCCTGTATGAATTATTTGATGGGAAGTGAGAGAGGATATATCAGTGAAGCTCTTTCCACATTCCATGCACTGATAGAGTTTCTCCTCTGTATGAATTCTTTGATGCCTAGCGAGACTGGGGCTCACTCTGAAGCTCTTTCCACATGCCACGCACTGATATGGTTTCTCCCCTGTATGAATTCTTTGATGGGAAGTGAGACTGTGGTTGTGACTGAAGCCCTTTCCACATTCCACACACTGATAGGGTTTCTCCCCTGTATGAATTATTTGATGGGAATTGAGAGAGGAGTTCCTACTGAAGCTCTTTCCACATTCCACACACTGATGGGGTTTCTCTCCTGTATGAATTATTTGATGGGAAGTGAGAGAGGAGTTCCTACTGAAGCTCTTTCCACATTCCACACACTGATAGGGTTTCTCCCCTGTATGAATTCTTTGGTGGTTAGTGAGATTGGAGCTCTGACTGAAGCTCTTTCCGCATTCCACACACTGATAGGGTTTCTTCCCTGCATGAATTCTTTGATGGGAAGTGAGAGAGTAGTTATTACTGAAGCTCTTTCCACATTCCACACACTGATATGGTTTCTCCCCTGTATGAATTCTTTGGTGGTTAGTGAGATGGGAGCTCTGACTGAAGCTCTTTCCACATTCCACACACTGATAGGGTTTCTCCCCTGTATGAATTCTTTGATGGGAAGTGAGAGAGTAGTTATTACTGAAGCTCTTTCCACATGCCACACACTGATATGGTTTCTCCCCTGTATGAATTCTTTGGTGGTTAGTGAGATGGGAGCTCTGACTGAAACTCTTTCCACATTCCACACACTGATAGGGTTTCTCCCCTGTATGAATTCTCTGATGGAAAGTGAGATTGGAGCTCTGACTGAAGCTCTTTCCACATTCCATGCACTGATAGAGTTTCTTTCTGATGAGATTTTGTTGATGGGAAGTGGAATGGGAGCGCTGACTGCAGCTTTCTCCACACTCCAATTTTTTACCTGGCTTCTCCTCTCTGAGGATTTTGTCATGGTCACCTTTGTTCTCGATTTCCAATTCATCACAATCTGCAACGGAAACAAAAAGGGATTAGAGCCTCCGCAGAGGAGCGCTCCGCAGCGCCGGGCGGAGTGCAGCGGCCTGGCCTCTTTTTCTTCTTTTGCCTGCCGCCGCGCCATCGGAACCGGCAGCTGCAGAGCAGAGCGCAGCGGCCTGGCCTCTTTCCCCCCTTTTTTTCTTTTGCCTGCCGCCCCGCCACCGGCCGCTTCAGAGAGGAGCACCCAGCAGCGCCGGGCGGAGCGCTGAGCCAGCAGCCTGCTGCCTTGGTTCCTGGACCCGGCTGCTGCTGCAGCGCCAAACAGAGCGCCCAGCAGTACCCCGAACCAGCTGCCTGGCCCCTCCGAGGAGGCCTTAAGGTACAAGACATCCCCTGAAAATAAGACACCGTGTGTTTTTTTGAATAAAAAAGATAATAAGACGGTGTCTTAAAAAAGGGGAAACACGGTAGTAGTGTTCAAAATTTCTGGAAGAGTTTTGGAGGAAAGTGTTTTTCAGAGGGTTGATCGCTCACAACACTTCTTTTGGAGTAATATCATAAAATTATATGTCAATGGAAAGATAATTTAATCAAGAATGCAATCCAACGGACTTCCGGCATGGCAAAATGGCGAGCGGCACGCGACCATGGAGCTCCTAGGAGCCACTGATGTGCCCAAGCCGCTTGAACGACTTCGGAGCCGTTAAAACCGCTGCCAACGCTGCACAGGAGCCGTGTTCAAAATTTCTGGAAGACTTTTGGGGGGAAGTGTTTTTCAGAGGGTTGATCGTTCAAAACACTTCTTTTGGAGTAATTTACTGTTTATTGTGGGGCTGTTAGGTTTCCAGGTGCTATAGGCGGTGCTGGAGAGCTCTGTACCATATCTGCACATGTGCAGGAAACGCTTCTGCGCATGCGTGAGCGATTTGGCGCTTCTGCGCATGCACAGATGCAGTGAAACCCGGAAGCAACCCTTTCCAGTACTTCCGGGTTGCCGCCGGACACAACCTGAAAAAAAGGAACATGAAGCGGACGTAACATGAGGTATTACTGTAGAGGTATTTTTTGAATTTCCAGGCACATATGACGATATGTTGAATACCAAGAGAGGCCACGATCCCACGAATCTCCTCCATGACCTCCTCATACAGAGCTCTCTGGTCAGGATCCAGCAACGCCCACTCCTCGTCCGTGAAACGAACAGAAACAAATTCAAAACACACTGAACCCTAAAAGAAAAAGGGAAATGTCCTCCTCTGAGACAGCATCAATATGATCTGCTACACAATGCTCTGTTGTTTCCTTCCTGTAAATTGCAGCGGTGTTTCAATAGGATTGCTTTGCTGCACATTTTAATTCTGGATGCTTATTTTATTCTGCGTTTTAATTATGGGTGTTCGTCTTTGTGCAAATAACCTTCTGTTTTTCAAGTGATTCTGCCTACACAAGTTACAGGGAACCAGGCAGATGGCCTTTTCAGTAGTGGTACGCACCCTGTGGAACGCCCTCCCACCAGATGTCAAAGAGAAACACAACTACCAGACTTTTAGAGGACATCTGAAGGCAGTCCTCTTTAGGGAAGCTTTTAATGCTCAATAGATTATTGTATTTTAATACTTCTGTTGGAAGCCGCCTAGATGGCGGGGTATAAATAATTTATTATTATTATTATTACTAGTATCATGAAGCCCGTTAAAGTAACGGATGCTAGAACAGTGAACTAAGGAAGGAAGGAAGGAAGAAAAGAGGGAGCAGGAGGGAGAGAGGAAGGAAAGAGGGGAGAGAAAGAAGAGTAGGAAAGAAGGAAGGGAATAAAGAAGGAAAGAATAAGAAAGAGGGAGAGAAGACAGAAAGGGAGAAAGAATGAAGGAAGGAAGGAAGGAAGGAAAGAAAGAAAGAAAGAAAGAAAGAAAGAAAGAAAGAAAGAAAGAAAGAAAGAAAGAAAGGGAAGCGGGGGGGTCGCCACCTTGATTCAGCACCAGAAAAGAGCGGGAAGGGACCCAGGGGCAACAAGCATTTCCCGTGCAGCGTGAGGCAGCGGGTGTCAGTTTTTGGAGAGGTGCGTAAAGCCTCCTCAGAGTTGCGCGTTCGCGGGCAGGGTGCTGAGCCGCGGCAGGAGGCGGAGGCGGCTTGCCGGGTCGGCGAGTCCTGAGCCTCTGGGACGCAGCAGTGCTCTGTAGCACTTTGAATCCTCCTCCTGCTGCCGTGGCTCGGGGCGCTCCACGCGGCACTGCTGGGTGCTTTGTCGGTGCTTCAGCAGCAGCAGCCAGTTCCAAGTGGCGAGCCACGGCAGGAGGAGGAGGATTCAAAGTGCTACAGAGCACTGCTGCATCCCAGAGGCTCGGGACTCTCCACGCGGTGCTGCCGGGCGCTGACCCGGCAAGTCGCCGCCTCCTCCTCCTGCCGCGGCTCAGCACCCAGAACTGGCTGTTGCTGCTGCTGAAGCGCTGACAAAGTGCTCTGCCCCATTTGCACATAACAAAAAATGTACTTTGGCACCGGCAAGCGCGCGGGCGACATGGCTGGTTGGGGAGAAGAAGTGTGAGTAGGTGAGGCCTGGAGCCGAGGGCCCCAGGTCCGGTCAGCTGGCCCCGGAGGGTCCCCTATGTACCGTAGGGTAGCACTTTGAAACCACCTCCTCCTGCCGTGGCCCGGGGCGCTCCACGCAGCGCTGCTCCGGCCACCTTTCTACCCCCCCTAGGCCCCAGTTGCTTGGCGGCTTTCTGCTGCTCTTTTTTTGCGGCTTGGGGTATGGCTTATTTCCGTGAGCGAGCGAGGGCGAGTGAGAGGAGAGGAGGGCAGGGTGGCCTTGCCTGGCTGACCACCAGCCCATGGGTGGCAAAGAGAGGCATGGCAGGCACCGCACCGCCAGAGGCTGGGGAGAAACTTGCCTTCGCCTTCGCCCTCCCCTGTTGAGTCAGACGCGCCGCCTCAACCCAAGGAGGGACAGAGGGAGGCGCTGCTCAAAGGTGCCCTTCCTCCCCCCATTCACCTCTGCCGGCCTCCACCCTCGCTTCCCCGATGCACCTTGCCTCCCTCAGCCGGCGCCGAGGCGCTACGCCGGGGAGGAGAGGCTCCTTCCCCACCCTGGCCTGGCTTGGCTGGAAGCGGCACCGGGGGGGAGCGTAGGGGGGGAAGGAAAAGTAAGCAGCCTCCTCCTCCTTGCGCTTTAGCACAAGCGCAGTGAGGCGCTTGTCCGGCCCGGAGCGGCGGTTGGTGGCCGCAGGTAAACGGTAGGCAGAGGGGTGGGGAGAGAGAGCGTGCGCGTGTGCGTCCAGTCTCTGCGTCCAATCCCTGTGTCCGTGGGGCACATGCGCAGTAGCGCGGACACAAGGACACAGGGGCTGGACACAGAGACACTTGGACTTTATTATGTAGGATTATTAATGGATCCACTTTCTCCCCTCCTCGTGAGCTGTTCTGGGGGTTCCCTCCCAATGCCTTAGAGTCAAATTCAAGGGCTTCACAGGGGTATGGCGAGAGGGAGGAATGGGGGGCAGGCCCCATTTTGCAGCGGCTGGTGCTAATTAGGTGAATCCAGGCCACTATTTCCCCTTATTTGTCCACTGCTTAGAAACCAATTTTAGCATTCAGTGCTCAATCTACAAATAAAATACGGTAAGCCTATTTTGGGTGAACATCTGTCTTGGATGATCTAGCAGAGATTCCTGCAATGCAGGGGGTCTCCTGGCTCTTGGAGACAAGCAGGGAGGGTGGCTTCTGACAAAAGGAGAGGGAGCCACCGGTGGCTCCTCCTTATCCTGACTCACCCGTGCCTCTTGACCTCCCTCCTCCCACTTGCCTCCATCCTCTTCTGCCTCTGATTCTGGACTGCATTCTGCCACAGAGTCTCCCAACTCACTAAGCCCTGTTAGCCATTCAGCTTCTGACACCTACTCTTCCCAGGCTTCTCCCTCTTCCCCCTCTAACCGCCCATCCTTCTTCCACCTCCACTTCTTGGGCTCTGAGCCATCTTCCTTTCCTGGTTCCCCAGCTGTATCCTCCCACCATTCCTCTGTGCCCAACCAGTCCATGACATTGCTCCATCCCTCGGCCTCTGTCCCCACAAGGCAGCTCCCCCTGACCTGATCTGGTTCCACAGCCGCTGCTTCCCTTCTGCCCCCATGAAAAGACGGATCAGGAGGTCTTGCAGGCATCATTCTGTCACCTGCAAGAGAAAAAAGGTAATCAGGACGCCAGGAGTGCCTGCTTCTCTCACAGGTGGAACAGGGCAGCTCTAACTACAGATGGGCCTTTGAGAAAGCCTTACCTGCTGAGAGTAATTGGACGTTTGTGCCCCCCAAAACAAGGTGAAAAGAACCCTCAGATGAGTTGGAAAACCAACAGAATGAGACCAAACGGAGACAAACCACCTTCCTCCTTACCCAGCGGCCTCTCTCTGGTGTCCAACGGAGGCCTCTCTGCCTCACAGGAATCCAGGTCCATTTCTGCAAAATGATCCTTTCCCTGAAAAAGAAACAAGGGTTCAAAACAGAGAATGGGGAGAAATATTAGAAAGAGAATGACAAAGACTTGAAGGGTGTGAGATCTCATTCCATGAATGCTTTCCCAGAAAACGGATGGGCCATCAGTAGACCATTATGGGATGTTCTCCCTCCTGTTTGGAGCCCCTTGGGAGTATCCAGAGGAAAGTCTCTCTCACCTGCTTTCTCTCCTCTGCCTGACTCAGGAGGAAACCTTCAGCCAGGGCCACCACCTGGGAACTGGTCTCTGCTCCGCATTCCCTCACCCAGCTCTCCATCTCCAGGGGAAGGACAGCCAGGAACTGCTCCAAGATCACCAGGTCCAGCATCTCAGCTTTCGTGTGCCTTTCTGGCTTCAGCCACTGGTGGCAAAAGTGGTAGATTCGGCTACAAACCTCTCGGGGTCCTTTGGCCTCCTGGCAGCAGAACTGCCTCAACTTCTGACTCTGCACCTCTGAGCGGAGGGTGTCCTCCTCACCCAGGATCTTTAGCACTGGGTTTTCCCAGAATCTCCCACTGCTCCCAGTTTGGATGGCATGGCCTCTTCCTGTTCCAGGGCCAGCTGAATTTCGCTCATCCATCTCTGCTCTCAGGAAGCCTCTGAGAGATTGGAAGGAACCCTTTGGTCTTCTGCCGAGTTCTGTCCGTCTTAATGAGAAGCTCTAGCAAATCCTACAAAGCAAATACATTGTTCTGTTACAGAATTTGTAGGACAGGGGAAAATAATGGTTCCCTGAGCAAGCATGGGTGAGTCTTGTTGGGAACCAGGGCTGGACTGCACAACATCGCAGACCATGAGCTATCTTTTTGAAAAGAAAGAGGATGAAGAGGAGAAGAAATAAGTCTCTAGCCTTCTAGCAAGGCAAAATGTGGAGGCAACTGAAGGGATTTCTGTGAGATTAATCAACCTGGTTCATTCTGCCTTCCAGTCAGTGCATGAAGTCAGAACCGACTGACAAGGGAATTATTTGTATCTTGTGAAAAATGGATGCTTGGCTCTAGTGTAAGCTCCCCACCCCCACCACCACCCCACCACCCTTCTTCTGTCTCCTTTTCTTGCACTTGGACTCTCTGCCGCTCTCAAGACAGACTCCTGGGGTGGGGTTCCTTTTTCTTTGCTCTGAGGGCCAGGTATGTATCTGACCAACTCCCTAAGGGCCAAGTGGGCGGGGCCAAAGACATCTCCCTTGAAATTTAGGCGGGTAATTTATTATTATTATTCTGTTTAACACACACACACAGCCATTGATGCCAAGGTTCCTGGAGGCTTGGTGAGTAGCAGTGCTCATTTCTGGCTGGTTTTCCAGCAACAATCCCTTTGGGACAGAGAGGATGTGGTCCTGGGATGCCATGCTCTGGGTGCGAGGGGATTGCTGCAGTGGCCTCCGTGTGGAGCTGCCCTTGGAGACGACTGGGAAACTGGTTTGCAATGCAGCAGCCAGACTATGGGCTGGGATCCCTCTCTTTATTCCTGACCTTTCTCTTCCACCTTAACTTCCTTCCTCCACGTGGGTTTTTTTTTTTTTTTGGAGGGTGGGCGTTGGTCCACCTCCTCGTCCAGCTTTGGAAAACCATTTGCACATGTTTCATCTGTTGTGCATTGACGCTGAGTGATGTCACACTGAATTAACGTCCTAGGGACTCCTTTGTTTGAAGAAGGGAGATTTCCTGGGAGTCACTTTTTTCTGAAAGGCCAAATCAGTTTGGGATCCTCTGATCTCCAGGAAGGAGAGCGTTGCAGACCCCCTCACCCCTCCCTGGCTGGACCCTCTCCTCCCTGACTTGACGGCTAGGCACACTGTGGCGTCTTATGCTGAGGTGGGCGGGTGCCCCCACGCTGCATCTGCCATCCCGTCTCCCCTTTTCTTGTTATTTATGGATAGGCCTCGCAACAGCTGGGGTGCAGTACGTAATCTGGAGCAGAAAGGGTCATGATGTGGGGGGCAAGGCAAACCTTGCAAAGTTGTAAAAATGAGGAAACACATTGTATAGTTTGCAGTAAGTTGAGCAAATGTATGGCAGCAGATAGTGAGTCTGATATCTCTGGTTGTTGGGCTCGCGAGAGCTGGTGTTGTCTGGTGGCAACAAGGACTTTGATGTTACCCCAACTAACCAGATGTGGTTCCTTCCTGGTCTGCATTCAACAGCGCTTCCTCTCCCTTGGGAGTTGCCTTTCCGGCATCTCCTATAGGGTTAGCTGGAAGTTTGGAATCGGATTGGTCAGGTCCTGATGCCAGGCCATGCTGGACAGCTGATTGGACGGCTGACCACACACACTCAACTGGAACTCACAACGGACCTGTAAGGGTAAAAATAACCGCATAGCCCCCAGGAGATCAGGGGCGCAGGGCCAGGCCACTGCAGGTCTGGCAGAAAACACCTGTGGGTGCTCGATGTCCTGGGATTTGCAGAAATGCATGTCTGCTGGTCTGAATTTAAAGTAGGATTATTAAGAGAAAACAACAAGATATTTAATTTTACATTGGACCTCCCCCAGGGTCCAGAATCTTTCTCCATTCCTTTTTTGTTTTTCCAAAATTCGTAACAAGTGCCTGAACTTTTGCTAGAGGCAGATTGAACCGTTTAAACAAGACCTTTGCAGAGTGGTGGAAACAACATGTAACTTCCACGGGGTCTGAGAATGAGGAAGTTACTTTAATACCATGCAAGGAAGCATCGGCTGGAGCGTTTCCTGCTGCTAAGAGGCCAGGCAGATTTGACGCGCAAAGGAAGGAAACGAACGTTGAGAAAGTAGCTACTGCAGAGAGAGAGAGAGAGAGAGAGAGAGAGAGAGAGAGAGAGAGAGAGACCAAGTAGATTTTCATCAATCTGAAGAGTGATCAAAGCCATAGGCAATTGTTCAATAAGCTGATATACAAAATGGCTATTTACTATCAGATCAAATGCGATAGCTGGAAAGAGCTGGAATGCTTAAAATTACTGCAGCAATTCCTCTCTGCGCTGACTTCCTCTCTCCGTGACTTGGGTTTGTCCCCCCCCCCGGCACCCTCCCCTGCTGCAGCCCTGGGACCCCCACCGTCTCCCCACTGCACCCTCTGGGGGGGGAGAGAGGAGACTCACCCGATCATCCCAGGAGTGAAGGGACAGCGATGCAGCCCTTGCAGGAGAGACACCAAAGCAGGAAAGGAGGACTGGGGAGGGAGGGAGGCTCCTTGGCTCTGGAGGACCTGGCCCCCCTCTTGCTTCCTGTCCTCTCTAGGAAGGCAGCTAGGTTCCCTTTAACCCTTGCAAAGCCGAGCTCGCCGTTTTATTATTTTTTAGGGATTTAGGGGTGCAGCTGCCCCCCTGGCTACGCCAATGCCCAGATATCCTTTTGGGGGTGAGGCTCTTGGTTGGACTCTGAGCATCTCCCTCTGTTGTCCGGAAACCAGAGGACCAGCTTGCAGGGAAAAGGGCTTTGCAGGAGGCAAGGAACCTCCTCCTCGAATTCAGGAGTGGAGAGAGATAGGAGGGTATCCTGGGGTCATCTAGTCCAACCCCCAGCAATGCAGGAATCTCAGCTCAAGCATCCATGGCAGATGGCCGTCCGATCTCTGCTTAGAAACCTCCAAGGAAGGAGAGTCCACCACCTCCCAAGGGAGACCTTTCGCCTGCCAAACTGCTCTCAGATACCCCTCAAGGCAGCGGGTCCTGAGTTCTAGCACTGCTGAAACCATTGCACTGGCTACCAAGGAGGAACCAAGTAAAGTTCAAAATAAATAAATCCTATTCTCATCATAAATGAGTAATGTAAGGTGGATGGCTGGCTTCCCAAATTGACCAGACAAAATCTCAGGCAGTTGAACCAATTTATTATTGGTTTGTCGGCAAAACAATATGGAGCAGTAGGGAAAAAACCATTCCTCATTCTGCCCGCCGCTTTTATACCTTTTTGACAGAGTGAAGGCCAGCCTTTCTGCAGTACTTCATCAACCAATCAAGAGAGAGCACCCCAAGATGCAAAGTCATTTACCTAACTCCACTAAGTGGCGTTATGTACCTGGTACTTTCATACACGTGTCTATGTGGAATTTTACAGGCACAATTGTGGTTGCGCCCTACTTAGAACTTGCGGTTGGTTTGTGGCGGGCTACATCCTCTTCAGATGGAACAGAACATCTTGCGGTTAAGCTAACTTCCTTTTGCAATGGGTTACAGAGAAAGGTACAAACAGAGAAGTGCTGTCTAATTTACTTTCTATCAGAGACAGAGAGATTTAGAAAATGGAGTTCCTCTTGCTCTTAGGGCCTGCGTGGCCTGACCAGGATTATTCTGGCCCTGGTTATTGCCACCCTATAGTAATACTTACCTATACGTTTACATTAAAGGTGGGAGAAGGAAATATAGTCCTGATTTTGTGAGTGGCACAGCGGTCTTTCCACACATATAGAATAGAATAGAATAGAATAGAATAGAATAGAATCATAGAGTTGGAAGAGACCACAAGGGCCATCCAGTCCAACCCCCTGCCAAGCAGGAAACACCATCAAAGCATTCCGGAAGTCTGTTCATAAACTGAAGCGTTCATAAACTGAAGCGAACTTTCCCATTAAAAGTAATGGAAAGTGAATTAATCCGTTCCAGATGGGTCCGCGGCGTTCATAAACTGAAAATTCATAAACCGAGGTGTTCATAAACCGAGGTTCCACTGTACTGTCATCTGACCCAGATTTTTATTTCCTCTGCAGAATGTAATAGCCCGATCAGAGTTGGCCTGCTTACAGCTGAATCTGAAAGAAGGTAAGCCCCACACCTTGGAGACAGGGAACTCCCTTGTCCCTTCTTTGCCCAAGACTCACCTCCCAGGTTTTCTTGCTGGGAGTCCTGCAGGACCTGCTCCCTGCCTGGCAGGCCTTTCCCACCTGGCCTGGGAGGGCAGCGCCAAGACGGACTCCAGCTACAAGAAGCGGAGGGGGCTGAACAGACTCTGGGGTTGGGGTCTTGTTGAGGGGTGCTTGCTAGCAGGGGTGCTTCCCGCTTCCTTTGCCCTCCATGGTCTCCCTGCCTGAGCTTACAGAGCTGGTCTCACAGGCGGAGTTCAGGACTCCCCGACTGCTGGTGCTGGACGACTTCAAAATCTGTGCCATAGCAGCTGGCTCTGGGGTGCTCAGGACCAATGGGGAGGGATGATGGGAAGTGCATAGCTGCCAAGTCTCCCGTTTTCGCCGGGAAAACCCCGATTTTAAAGGCTTTTCACGCTGTCATCCCGAATGGGGAAATATCCCGTGATTCACCCGTATTTCTTGCAAACAGAGCCAGGAAGTGTGCGCGCGAGTATCACTCTTTACTTTTTCCTATCTCTATGGACACGCAAACAGAGCCAGGAAGTGTGCGCGCGAGTATCACTCTTCACTTTTCCTATCTCTATGGGCACGCCTCTGCGTGTGGCGATTCTTGCTCTTGTCCTCCCCCCCCCCCCCCCGTCGGTGAGCAGCCCGGGACCAGGAAGAGAAGGAAGAGGAGGAAAGAAAGAGAAGAAAGAGGGGCTCCTGGGAAGGAGAAGAAAGAGGAGTCTTTGTTCCTGCCGCTGCAAGGCTGGCATGCATCAGCCAGGTAAAGGGGGTGCAGTGCGATCGCTGGGGGGGGGGGGAAAGGGGCTGTAGATCCAGCTGGGGAGTGGGGAGATGAAGGTCACCGCTGGAGGGTGGGGGTCCCCATACAGCAGCAGCAGCAGCAGCAGCAGCAGCCAGGGCCAGGGCCAGGGCCAGGGCCAGGATGCCACGAGCATATCGTGTTGGGGCTGGTGCGTGCACGGACCCAGCAACTGCCATGCTGGGCTGCAGAGTACTTAGTTGGTTGAAGGCGGAGGAGTCAAGCCGGGGAGGGGGATGATTACTTGTGCCCCCAGTCCACCTTACAACCCCCAGAGGATGGAAGCTTCTGCCTCCCCGCAGCTGCGCTCTGTGCACCCCATTTCTCCCCAGAATTAAAGGACTGGGCGAGGGGTGGGGGGAAGGTTGCAAATTGAGGTGCCAGCCCTCCCAACACACACCAGACCTCCTCTAGCCCCCCATTCTCAGGCACTGCCTTAGGCATTCTTAGGCACTCTGGGGCTGATGGGATTTGTAGTTCAAAACAGCTGGAGGTCTCCAGGTTGGGGAAACTGTTTTTAGTCTATCTATTGCAGGAATCTTTTGGGCAAAAAAGGGGCTTGAACCCATTGAAAGTCGTAAAAAACATTCTTGCTATTGATAGTTATTGTTTTGAGTTTTTTGTGTTTTACAATCAAGAGCTGTATAAAGCAAATCATTTTTTAATTTGTCAGTCAAGCATGAGAATCTTAATTGTGGATTTGAGACCTATGTTGGGCAAATAATTCCTGCCTTGTAGGGGGTTGGACTAGATGACCCTTGTGGTCCCTTCCAACTCTACAATTCTATGATTTTATTAAATAAATTATATTAATTAAAATTAAATTAAATAAATTGGGCTGTGATAAGGTATACCAGGAGCAATTTGCCTGCTTGGTGGTTTGGGGGGCTTTCTCTGAGCTCAAAACCTTATACTGTATGTATATAATTGTGGAGTTGGAAGGGGTCCCGAGGGTCATCTAGTCCAACCCTTGCAATGCAGGAATATGCAGCTGTCCCATACGGGGATCGAACTTGTGACGTTGGCATTCTCAGCACCACACTGTAACCAACTGAGCTATGCATGCACCTTGTCTTCCAACAAAATATGCCCAGAGGCAGCTTGTGTTTGCAAAGTGGCGAGGCAGTGATGACTTTCTGCACATGCTCAGAAGTGTGCTTACTAGTTTCCAAGGGCTCAAATCAAGCCATCCTTGCTCCCTAATCCTTCAAGAATGAGCACAAATGCAAGGTCTCCCGCCTCCCTCAATCTCTTGCTGAGCTCAGCCTTCCTCAATAGGAGCAGAGCTATAAGGATGGCTGAGCAATGTTCTCCGGCTTGCTAGGAAAACATCTGGGATTCTGGAGAGACATTTCGCAGAACGTTTCACTGCCACAAGCTCTGAGCCAGTGGAGGGAGCTGGCAAACAGCCAGAAATTTTGCAGAAGGGAAACAAAGTCTAGCCCTCAAGGCAAAACAAAATGTACGCAGGGTGGGTTTGGCCTGTTCGTCATAGAATCATAGAGTTGGAAAAGACCCCAAAGGCCATCCAGTCCAACCCCCTGCCAAGCAGGAAACACCATCAAAGCATTCTTGAGATATGCCTGTCAAGCCTCTGCTTAAAGACCTCCAAAGAAGGAGACTGCACCACACTCCTTGGCAGCAAATTCCACTGTCGAACAGCTCTTACTGTCAGGAAGTTCTTCCTAATGTTTAGGTGGAATCTTCTTTCTTGTAGTTTGAATCCATTGCTCCGTGTCCGCTTCTCTGGAGCAGCAGAAAACAACCTTTCTCCCTCCTCTATATGACATTCTTTTATATATTTGAACATGGCTATCATATCACCCCTTAACCTTCTCTTCTCCAGGCTAAACAAACCCAGCTCCCCAAGCCGTTCCTCATAAGGCATCATTTCCAGGCCTTTGACCATTTTGGTTGTCCTCCTCTGAACACATTCCAGCTTGTCAGTATCCTTCTTGAACGGTGGTGCCCAGAACTGGACACAGTACTCCAGGTGAGGTCTGACCAGAGCAGAATACAGTGGTACTATTACTTCCCTCGATCTAGATGCTATACTCCTATTGATGCAGCCCAGAATTGCATTGGCTTTTTTAGCTGCTGCATCACACTGTTGACTCATGTCAAGTTTGTGGTCTACCAGGACTCCTAGATCCTTTTCACATGTACTGCTCTCAAGCCAGGTGTCTCCCATCCTGTATTTGTGCCTTTCATTTTTTTGCCCAAGTGTAGTACTTTACATTTCTCCTTGTTAAAATTCATCTTGTTTGCTTTGGCCCAGTTGTCTAATCTGTTAAGGTCATTCTGAAGTGTGATTCTGTCCTCTGGGGTATTAGCCACCCCTCCCAATTTGGTGTCATCTGCAAACTTGCTCAGGATGCCCTCAAGCCCATCATCCAAGTCATTGATAAAGATGTTGAATAAGACTGGGCCCAAGACAGAACCCTGTGGCACCCCACTAGTCACTACTCTCCAGGATGAAGAGGAGCCATTGATGAGCACCCTTTGGGTTCGGTCAGTCAGCCAGTTACAAATCCACTGAATGGTAGCATTGTCTAGCCCGCATTTTACCAGCTTCTTTACAAGAATATCATGGGGCACCTTGTCAAAGGCCTTGCTGAAATCAATATAGGCTATATCCACAGCATTCCCTTCATCTACCAGGCTTTTAATTCTGTCAAAAAATGAGATCAGATTAGTCTGACATGACTTATTTTTCAGAAACCCATGCTGACTTATTTTTCAGAAACTCAAACAGCAACACCAGGATTCCTAGGAGGGGGGTGGCTTCTGAAGAGAGGTGCAAACTTATATGTGCTTGGGTTGCAGGCCAACCCTTCCACCCTCCGCATTAGATAGGGAGAGAAAAGGACCGGCGCTGGGTTCTTTCAGTGCCCAGACATGTGCAGAGCCGGCACAGGGAAGTCGCTTCTGCGCATGTCCAGACATGCGTAGAAACGACTTCCGGTGCCACACCGCTGGGTGAGTCTGTGATCCCTTATTTTTCAATGCTGAACTTGGCAGCTATGGGGAAGTGTAGTCCAGGAGCTGCTGGGGACCCAGGTTGGGGAAACCCTGCTTTAAGGCAACTTTTATGTTTGGCCTGCAAAGATGGGACCTGCCCACGTTTATATTTTCTTGTATTTTGTTTCCCTCATGGCCTGTGTGTGTTTTTTTTTAAAAAAAGAGGGCAAATTGAAAGAGAAATTGTATGGCAAGTTGCAGAATAATAAAAGGTTGCGTTTGAAAAAAAACCACACAAAAACTGGGGGGTGGACTCCTAAAGATTTTATTGGGGGGTGGGCAAAGACCCCTAGGCCTTTAAGAGGTGGTGCCTATTCCCTACCCCGTGTCTCAGGATGGTTACAACATAAAAAACATAAAAACACAAAACACCACGCTTTAAAAGGGCATTAGCTGTCAAACAGCAAAAGGCCTGGTTAAAAAGGTGCTGATTTGCCTGGCTCCTAAAGGTGTATAATGGTTTTTCCAACTTTTGTATGGATTCTTTTATGGGAAGTGAGTTTGGCAAGGGCGTACCCACCATGCGGCAAGTTAGGGCAGCTGCCCTACTCTAGAAGCAGGGCTGGTGGGCAGAGGCGGAGCACAGCCCGGCGGAGCGCGAGTTCGCCATTCCTGCCGCACCGCGCCGCACCCTCCCTCCAGCTCCCCGGCGTGCCCTCAGGCAAGGCCAAGCGCGGCGGGGAACCAGGGAGCGCGGCGCGGTGGGCGGGAACGCCGAACTCGCGCTCCGCTGGGCTGGGCTCCGCCTCTGCCCACCAGCCCTGCTGCTAGGGAGGGGCACAGCCCGGCGGAGCGCGAGTTCGCTGTTCCCGCCCACTTTGTGGCCCCTCCCCTTCCGTGTCTTGGCCCCTCCCCTTGCCCCCCCTAGTTTTGATCCTGGGTACGCCCATGGAGTTTGGAGCTATCAGCGAAGCTCTTTCAACAGGGGCAACACAACAGGGGGCGGGGGGGTGCCGCCCGAGCTCCACTCTGCAGGGGGCAGTGCGCCCTGGCCCTTCCGCACCTATCGACGGCGGCCAACGTGGCCGCCATCATGGAGAGGCCGCCCCGATGCTGCTGGCTGCCATCCGCCACTCGAGGCTTGGGAGTAACGGGGGCAGGGGCATCCCGTGACGCAGCATCACACGACGTCAGCGTCGCGTGTCTACGCAGACGTCATGCGACGCTGCATCGCGGGGTGGTCCCTCCCTGCAACTCCCAAGTCTCACTCGGCGAGGTGGAGGCTAGTAAGAAGACTCGATTACCACGGCGGCAGCTGGAAGCCAGTTCCGGTTCCGGTTTCCACCGGCAGGAATGGCGGACCTGTTTTCCATCTCTCTGACCTTCGTAAGGAATTTGGCGGTTGCTAGGGGAGTAAATGGCAACCCCCTACCCTCTCCGGGGGTTACGGAGAGGGGCCGCTGGCCCGCGATGCCCCCAGACCCACTCCGACTGTTTTTGGAGTGGGGGGAGCTTGGGCTGAGCACTTACGAGGGCCAGGACTCCCGGACGCTAATCTGCATGGCGGGGATTTCCATGGTTAAAGAAGATAATTAGGCTTAAATCTATGTACATACTTCAGAAGGAGGGGAAGAAGCGCTGTTTACTGCTGAGAAATTTATGCTGCTGAGGGAGAGGAGTCAAAGGCTGTATTTCATCTGAAAGAAGGATTGATGGGGACGGAGCGATAAGGGAAGTGAGTTTTTTTTTTTTCTTCATATGAGTTACTTCGTACCTTCCCAGACGCGATGTCCTGGTTTGTTTGGAGTGAAAGAGAAGCAAAAGACTGTGTGAGTTGAACTTTATAAACTGTTGTTACTGAGCATATTTTTTAAAGATGTGGAGTTGCCGACGAGAAAAGCCCCCCTCTAGTTGGACGGAAGGAGTGCCTGGACGCGTTCGGAGGATTTATGAGCTGTGACGCACTTTGAATTGGAGCAGCGACCTGAAGCTAAGTTCAGCTATAGGGCAAGGAGATCCATTAATTTACCAAGAGTCTATGGTTTGATGTTTGGGTCTTCTGCCTGGAAAAGCTGTAAATTTTATAAAGATCGTTAATCTACCCGGTTATGAGAGAAAACGAAAGTGTTTTGAGTTTTTTTAAGATGGCGCTGCTTCGTGTTGACGCAACAGGGAGCTCCAGACCAAGAAGATTTATGGGGAGGCTGGACTGATTAACCCACACAGGAGAAAGAACATTTGTGAAACCTTGTTTGATATTTATCTCAGCAGCTGGGAAACAATCGGTTGAAAGTGGAAAACATCTATGTGACTGTAAGGGAAAGATTCGGATTATTATGAACTTGGAGAGACGATTTGAACTTTAGAAAAAAGACTGCAGTGGACGGTTGCGAGGAATCCCCAATTTCTTGAAGCATGGGAACCCAAAAAAATTTTTTAGATGATTTGGCATAATATTCGGTTTGATTGATATATATGTGTATAATTTGAAATAACGAATGTGATATAATTGGTTTTAATTGGAAAATTAATAAAAATATTTTTTTTTTAAAAAAAAGGAAGCCAGTTGCCGCTGCGGCGAGCGAGTCTTTTTTTTGGGCGCTGCTGCTCCGAGTGAGGCTTGGGAATCAGGGGGGGAGAGTTATCCCACAACGCAGCATCATACGCATGCGTGCAACATCACGACACCCCGCCCTCCGGTTTTGCCGCCCCAGGTTCCGCTCTAGTGCGCATGCTCTAGTGACAGCTGGGGTAGGAACACCACTGTCTTCCGACATTCCACGCACTGATAGTGTTTGTCCCCTGTATGAATTCTTAGATGGGAAGTGAAATTGTGGCTGTGACTGAAGCTCTTTCTACATTCCACACACAGTTTCTCCCCTGTATGAAGTGAGCGGAGCGCCGACTGAAGCTCTTTCCACATTCAAAGCACTGATAGGGTTTCTCCCCTGTATGAATTCTTTGATGGAAAGTGAGATTGTGGCTGTGGCTATTGAATTTTATAACAAATGCAAATACAAATATCTTTTTTTAAAACAGTAAGTTTTATTAATTTCTTTCTTTAAAAACATAGACGTACAACATGCATATATTTCATATTCTTCTTCTCTTTCATAACATTTTACAAAAAGAAAATAGAAAAGGAAAGAATAAAAGAAAAAGAAAAAAGAAAAAGAGAGAGAAAAAGAAGGGGAGGAAAGATACTAATATAGAAAACAAACAAACAATCTGTATACAAAAAAAAGACAAAAAGAAAACCATTACATCTCTCTACAGTGGAACCTCGGTTTATGAACACCTCGGTTTATGAATTTTCAGTTTATGAACGCCGCGGACCCATCTGGAACGGATTAATTCACTTTCCATTACTTTTAATGGGAAAGTTCGCTTCAGTTTATGAACGCTTCAGTTTATGAACAGACTTCCGGAACCAATTACACCCATGTTTCAGTTTATGAACGCTTCAGTTTAAGTACTCCGCGGACCCGTCTGGAACGGATTAATCCACTTTCCATTACTTTCAATGGGAAAGTTCGCTTCAGTTTATGAATGGTTACTCCGCGGACCGTCTGGAACAGATTAATCCACTTTCCATTACTTTCAATGGGAAAGTTCGCTTCAGTTTATGAACGCTTCAGTTTATGAACAGACTTCCGGAACCAATTGTGTTCATAAACCGAGGTACCACTGTATATGTACAATCCACACCTTCTTTGTGAAAACTTCCAATTATTCACACTTTAATCTACATATTAACCTTATTTTATCACACAATTCTGAATTTACATCTACATTCCCCCCCCTTAAGAAAGTCAGGTTCAACTTTAGTCTGCCATTAGGATTCTGGGTATACCACTACTATTTAAATACTCATCAAACATCCTCCATTCCTTCTGTGTTTTTTTGTTTCGTTTGTCCTCTTATCCTTCCAGTGGTTTTTGCTAACTGTAAATATTCTATCATTAAAGTTTGCCAATCCATTATGCTGGGTGCATTTTTGTTTTCCCAATTTCTGGCGACCAGGACTCTTGCCGCTACAATTCCATACATTAACAATATTCTTTTTGTGGTTTTAATATCCTCTGGTATTATATTTAATAAAAACATTTCCGGTCTTTTTCTAAATGTGCATTTTAACATTTTTAAAAGTTCTTCATAGATGTTATTCCAGTACCTACATATTTCCGGACAATTCCACCACATATGTATTAGAGACCCTTTTTCCAGCACATAGAATATTTATTTTTATACTTATTGGCTAACTTTTCTGGTGTTTGGTACCACCTGTGCATCATTTTAAAGATGTTTTCTATTAAGTTATAACAGGCGGTAAACTTTAAATCCACCCTCCACAGTCTTTCCCATTGCTCCATCAGGACATTGTAGCCAAGGTCTTGGGCCCACTTCACCATTACTGGTTTAACCTGCTCCTCTTTGAGTTCCCATTCCAACAGCAGGTCATAAATATGTGAAATACGTGAAATGTACTTCCCATCATTCTGTATTAGTTCTTTTTCAAATTTTGATTTTTCCTTTGCAATGCCCAATTTTTTATCCTGATTAAACCTCTGATTTGAAAGTATTGTAGCCAGTCCGAAAGGTATTATTTTCTCTCTTCATATTTTTTCAATATTAGCTCATTTTGTTTCTTTTCCAATAAGTCCTGATAGGTGGCGATCTTTATCTCCATATTTAGTGTCTTAACTGTTATAACGTTTGTTGATGATGTCCACAAAGGGATCCTGGGTTCCAAAATTCCTTTGTATTTTACCCAGATCAGGTATGATTTTCTTACTAAGTGGTTCAGGAAACCTTTGTGGACCTTAACCTTATCGTAAAGTACCGGGTAGGTAAGAGTGCCAGGCAAATCAATTTTCCACTCCTTCCAGGTCTAATATTTCTGGATTTTTCAAAGTTACCCATTCCTTTAACCAGACTCTGGGGTGCTCAGGACCAATGGGGAGGGATGATGGGAATTGTAGTCCAGGAGCTGCTGGGGACCCAAGTTGGGGAAACCCTGCTTTAAAGCAACTTTTGTGTTTGGCCTGCAAAGATGGGACCTGCCCACATTTCTATGTTCTTGTATTTTGTTTTCCTCATGACGTGTGTGTGTTTATTTATTTATTTTTTAAGACGGCAAATTGTATGGCAAGTTGCGGAAGAATAAAAGGTTGCGTTTGGAAAAACACACACACAAAGGTGTGTGTGTGGCCTCCTCAAATATTTTATGGGCGGGGGGCAAAGACCCCTAGTTGGTGCCTATTCCCTACACCTACATGTCTCAGGATGGTTACAACATAAAAGCACATCATCAAAGCACAAAACACCACAATTTAAAAGGGCATTAGATGCCAATCAGCCAAAGGCCTGGTTAAAAAGCTGCCAATTTGCCTGGCTCCTAAAGCTGTATAATGTAGGGTTATCAGACGTCCCCGGTTCCCAGGGACAGTTCCCGGTTTTACCAATCTGTCCATGGCCAAAGATTCCAGCGGCAAGAGGTGATGTGGCCGATGCTGTTGCCAGTGTGGACGGCTGGGCTGCGTTAGATGAGTGGGAACATTCCCCCTCCCGCTCCCACCCTCCTCCTCCTCCTCCACTTTATTGCTGTTTTGGCGGGAACCTTGCCCCGAGGGCTGAGGGGAGACGTGGAGGGCGCCGGCATATGGTTTATGATGTTCCTTCTCAAACGACCGAATTTGAGAGGGGTGCAGATGCAAGGAAAGAAACGCTGATGGCAGTCATAAAGGCTGGGCGCTTTTATTGCTCGACCAAAGGACACACCACCCTCCCGCCTCCTCGCTTGTAAATAATAATAATAATATTGTGCCACATGGCTCCACCCCCTCCCCACACATTCTTCTGAAGAGTCAGACAGAAAATAGGGGAGGGTTGTATTAATAAAATAGCTTTGGTTATCTATCTGTATTCCTCATGTGCCTTTTTTTGGGACGACCTGACTCTCTGTCCTCTCTCTACCCCACCCCCTTTTTGTTCCTTACTTCCATTTCGGTGACGCTTCCAGGAATCCCAGAAAAGGGGGGGGGACGAAAACACACACACACACACACACACCTCCCTCAGTTCCAACCATCCCATCCTAATTTTGCTTTCCCTTCTCTCTCTCCCCCTCCCCACCCTTCACCCATAACCAAGGAACCTGGCTCTGGTTGCCATGTAAACTACATATGTTTACAAAATGGTGCTCCCTACTAATAATCCAGATGCTACTGTCTTTTAACCCCTTGGCTGCTGCAAAAGAGTGTCCCTGGATTCATTGAAAAAAACCTGGTAATCTGGTTTTTCCAACCTTCGTATGGATTCTGTTATGGGAAGTGAGTTTGGAGCTCTGACTAAAGCTCTTTCCACATTCCACATACTGTTTTTTCGGGGGAAGACCCATACGCCTTTAAGAGTTACCTATTCCCTACACCTACAGGTCTCAGGAAGGTTACAACATAATAACACAACACAAAAACACAAAATACCACATTTTAAAAGAGCATTAGATGTCAATCATCCAAAGGTCTGGTTAAAACGGTGCTGATTTGCCTGGCTCCTAAAGCTGTACAATGGTTTTTCCGACATTAGTATGGATTCCTTTATGGGAAGTGAGATTGGAGCTCTGACTGAAGCTCTTTCCACATTCCACACACTGATAGGGTTTCTCCCCTGCATGAATTCTTTGATGGGAAGTGAGAGAGTTGATCTGACTGAAGCTCTTTCCACATTTCACACACTGATAGGGTTTCTCCCCTGTATGAATTCTTTGATGGGAAGTGAGAGAGGAGTTCTTACTGAAGCTCTTTCCACATTCCACACACTGATATGGTTTCTCCCCTGTATGAATTCTTTGATGGGAAGTGAGACTGGAGCTCTGAATGAAGCTCTTTCCACATTCCACACACTGATAGGGTTTCTCCCCCACATGAATTCTTTGATGGGAAGTGAGACTGGAGCTGTGACTGAAGCTCTTTCCACATTCCACACACTGATAAGGTTTCTCCCCTGTATGAATTCTTTGATGGCAAGTGAGAGAGGAGCTCCGACTGAAGCTCTTTCCACATTCCACACACTGATAGGGTTTCTCCCCTGTATGAATTATTTGATGGTAAGTGAGATGGGAGCTCTGACTGAAGCTCTTTCCACATTCCACACACTGATAGGGTTTCTCCCCTGCATGAATTCTTTGATGGGAAGTGAGAGAGTTGATCTGACTGAAGCTCTTTCCACATTCCACACACTGATAGGGTTTCTCCCCTGTATGAATTCTTTGATGGGAAGTGAAAGAGGAGTTCCGATTGAAGCTCTTTCCACATTCCACACACTGATATGGTTTCTCCCCTGTATGAATTCTTTGATGGTTAGTGAGATGGGAGCTGTGACTAAAGCTCTTCCCACATTCGACGCACTGATAGGGTTTCTCCCCTGTATGAATTCTTTGATGGGAAGTGAGAGACAAGCTCTGACTGAAGCTCTTTCCACATTCCACACACTGATAGGGTTTCTCCCCTGTATGAATTCTTTGATGGGAAGTGAGATTGGAGCTCTGACTGAAGCTCTTTCCACATTCCACACATTGATAGGGTTTCTCCCCTGTATGAATTTTTTGATGGGAAGTGAGAGAGGAGCTCTGACTGAAGCTTTTTCCACATTCCACACACTGATAGGGTTTCTCTCCTGTATGAATTCTTTGATGCTTAGCGAGACTGGGGCTCACTCTGAAGCTCTTTCCACATTCCACACACTGATAGGGTTTCTCCCCTGTATGAATTCTTTGATGGGAAGTGAGAGAGGAGCGCTGACTGAAGCTCTTTCCACATTCCATGCACTGATAGAGTTTCTTTCCGATGAGATTTTGTCGATGGGATGTGGAATGGGAGCGCTGATTGCAGCTTTCTCCGCATTCCAAATTTTTATATGACTTCTCCTCTCTGCGGATTTTGTCATGGTCACCTTTGTTCTCGATTTCCAATTCATCACAATCTGCAACGGAAACAAAAAAGGGATTAGAGCCTCAGGAACAAATGGAGAAGAACTGAAGGCAGTTGGGGAGGTGTTCATTAGCTGTGTTTTTTATCATTAACCAACATATTTATTATTAGATTCCATTGAGTTGTTGAATGTTGCTTTGTTTGATGTACAGTAGTGGTCAAAATTGTGGAAGACTTTTGGGGGAAAGTGTTTTTCAGAGGGTTGATCGCTCAAAACACTTCATTTGGAGTAATATCATAAAATTATATGTCAATGGAATGATAATTTAATCAAGAATGCAATCAAACAAAGTTTTTTTAGTTACCCGTATTCTATCAAACGTTTTAGCCAAATAACCAGAAAAAGGAAGCACAACTTGCTTAGGTTGACTTTTCTCAGTGTGTTATGTGATTGTTATCAAGTTGGAAGCCGCCCAGAGTTGCTGGGACAGCCAAGCCAGATGGCCAGGGTATAAATAAAAATTATTATAATATCTGCAATGGTACCTTGATTTAAGAACAGTTCTGTTCTGGAAATGATCAAGTTTGTAAACCGAGGTACCACTGTATTATTATTACCTGAGATTTAATAAGCCTAGCTCTTCTCTGGGATGAATTTTGTTTGGCCCAGTCATAGCATCCCCTCCATCTCCAATGTCAGTTTGTCTCTTTGGTCAACCCAAGACTGACAGAAGGAAAAACAAAAACATAAAAACTGAAGCCACTTATCTTTCCTAACAATTCTGAAGCTGACCTTTAAGATGGTCTGGGCAGTTTAGACCAGCTCAATCGTGGTAGAAAAAGGAATAATTCGAAGATTGTTCAAAGAAAACAATGTAATTTACTGTTTATTGTGGGGGTGTTAGGTTCCCAGGTGCTATAGGGGGTGCTGTAGAGCTCTGCACCATATCTGCACATGTGCAGGAAACGCTTCTGCGCATGCGTGAGCGATTTGGCGCTTCTGCACATACGTGAGCGGTGAAACCCGGAAGCAACCCTTTCCGGTACTTCCAGGTTGTCGCGGGACACAACCTGAAAAAAAGTAACATGAAGCGGACGTAACATGAGGTATGACTGCAGAGGTATTTTTCAAATTTCCAGGCACATATGACGATATGATGAATACCAAGAGAGGCCACGATCCCACGAATCTCCTCCATGACCTCCTCATACAGAGCTCTCTGGTCAGGATCCAGCAACGCCCACTCCTCGTCCGTGAAACGAACAGCGACATCTTCAAAGCACACTGGACCCTAAAAGAAAAAGGGAAATGTCCTCCTCTGAGACAGCATCAATATGATCTGCTACACAATGCTCTGTTGTTTCCTTCCTGTAAATTGCAGCGGTGTTTCAATAGGATTGCTTTGCTACACATTTTAATTCTGGATGCTTATTTTATTCTGCGTTTTAATTATGAGTGTTCGTCTTTGTGCAAATAGGGGGTACTCCACCTTCTGTTTTTCAAGTCATTCTGCCTACACAAGTTACAGGGAACCAGGCAGAGGGCCTTTTCAGCAGTGGCACACGCCCTGTGGAACACCCTCCCACCAGATGTCAAAGAGAAAAACAACTACCCGTACCAGACTTTTAGAGGACATCTGAAGGCAGTCCTCTTTAGGGAAGCTTTTAATGCTCAATAGATTATTGTATTTTAATACTTCTGTTGGAAGCCACCTAGATGGCGGGGTATAAATAAATAAATAATAATTATTATAAATAAATAAATAAATATTATTACTAGTATCATGAAGCCCGTTAAATTAACGGGTGCTAGAACAGTGAGCTAAGAAGGACTTCCTGCGAGGCATCATGGCGTGCGCCATGGCACCACGGAGCTCTTGAGGGCGGCTGGCGAGTTCGCGCTGCCTGAGCGGCTCCTGAGCCACCTTGACCGCCGCTGCCGTTGCGTGGGTGCCGGGGGGTGCCCGGTGGACCATCCCGGAGGCTGCCACCCCCTCCCCTGCGAGTGCGGCGGGTTGGAATCCAGGACACCCATCCGCCCATCGGCCGTTGATTGAGCGAAGCCCCAAGGCCCAGGATTTCCCGCCTCGCGGTGCGCCGGGGCCTCGAGGGCAGTGGGAGAGAGAGGAGGTCGTTGGGGGTAATAGCCCAAACCTTTTTGCTGCTGCGGCCGCCGCTATCGCCACCACTGCCGCGCTTGACCTGAGGAGGGAGAAGAGTCCCTTGGAGAGTGGAGCCTCGGACCTGGCAACTTCCCTGCTGCGGCGGCGGCTGCTGCCGCACCGCCGCGCCGAGGTCACCCGGCTGCCCAGGGCCCTGAGACCGGGGAGACCCGGGGGCGAGCGCGAGCTGCGTGAGGGAAGGAGGGAGGTCCTGCCAGCCTGGCCCAACTGCCCCGCCATCGATCTGCTGCCACCGCTACCGCCACCAATACTGTGGGAGAGGTAGGAGGACGGACTGAGGCCGCGAGGAAGCACACGGCTGGGCCTAGGCCCAACCTGAGCCCACTTTCCCGCCAACTAGTGAGGAAGGAGCGAGCCAGAAGCCCAGAGGGAGGCCCACTAGAAAGGCCTCGTTTTTTCCATTTTTTATTTTTTTAAAAAAATATTATTATTAAATTAAATTTTTATATATCTATATATCTATACATATATTTTTTAAAAAATATATTTTTATAATTTTTTATATATTTTAAAAAATAAAAATATATTCTTTTTCTCCTCTTTCCCCCTTTTATCCTTAAATTTTTCTTCTACAAAATAAATAGAAATAATTTTTTCCTTCCCCCTCCTCCTTTCCCCCTTTTGAATAATAATTTTTTTCCTTCCCCTCTTTAACCAATATTTATATTATTACTACCGTTTATCACCTTTCACCTTTTAGCACCCAACTCTTCTCTCTTCATACATTTTAACCCTTTAAGAAAAAACAAAGCATCACTTCCGGTTTTGACCGCAGATCGCGATCGGGCTAAAAACGGGAGCTCCGCAGCCCCGAATCTTCAGCTGGAAAAGAGGGGGGCTAGCAAGGCTAAGCGGCTCCCCAAAAAAGGACAGGAAGGTGATTCCTGTCTGAGGCGTCGGCGGTTCCCAAAAGCCGAAACCAGCAAAAGCCGAAACCCGACGCGATTGTGCATGGTAAAATTCCTTTTAATCAAACCCTTTTAAAAGATACCCCCTGGGCGTGAGAGAGAACTTGGAAAATTAAAGGAACGTAAGAAAAATCCCCCCCCACTGAATTGGATTTTAAAACCGGATAAACCAAAGTGAAAAGTGAGGTGAGGGAAGGAGCGCGATAAGAAATAAAGCGCAAAGCAAGAGACGCCACCAGGATATGGCAGGACAACACAATATAATGGAAAAGCAAAAGAAGTTAAACACAGGAAATGTAAACCAGAGAAGAACTTCAACAGCAGAACATGAGTTGGATCTTAAAGAACTGATTCTAAGCCTTAAAAATGACATAGGAGAAATCAAACAAGATTTCAAAAATGATATAGGAAAGATCTTACAGAAATTAAAAAGGAAATGAATGATAGGATTAAGAACCTGGAAGATAAAGTAGGAAAAATGGAAGGAAAAATGGAGACCAATGAAAAAGAAAAACAAGAAATAAGGGAGCAAATAAGTAGTACAGAAGAAAACTCCAAAAAGGCGATGGAATTGATCCAGGAGATACAAGACAAAAACCAAACGTTGGAATTGTCATTGAAAAACTTGGCAAAAGAAAAGAGAGAGGGGAAGAAAGAAACAGAAAAAAATAAATAAAGAACTAGATGAACAAAGGGCAGCATTGGAAGCATCGCAAGATGCTCTTGCGATGATGCAGATGAAATTAAAGGAGAAGACTCTGAGATTCAGGAATATCCCAGAAATACCCAACGAAGTAATAGAAAAATGAATTGTAACTGCTCTGGCAAAATGGCTAGACTTAGAAGAGCTTGATGTCGAAACGCGAATAGAGGAAGCTTTTAGAGTTAATTCCAAAAATGCGAAAGCAAATAATTGGCCGGGAGACTGTCTTGTGTCTTTTACAAACATGTGGCTGAGAAATAAAATCCTAAAAATGAAAGGAAAGAAGAAATTGATCATGGAAGAAACTGAGATAATCGTCCTAAAATAAATTCCACCCCGGCTGATTCATAAGAGAAAGAAATATCAATTCTTAGCCAAGCCACTAAAAACGAAAAAAATATTCTTCAAATGGGAATACCCAGAAGGAATGGCCTTCTCTTTTAAAGGAAGATGGAGGAGATTTGACACGCCAGAAGCAGCGGACAGATTTTATAGAACTTATGCTCAAGAACTGGGAAGGGATAAGTCAAAGACAATTAAAGGCAAGACCCCAACGAATGAAGAAGATATAGAAGATTCCAGCAAAGATGAACTAGAAGGAGAAGAAGAAGGTGTGGAAGAGGATGAGGAAGGAGAGGAAGGACAATTGGAAGAATGACTGATATATTCTAAATAAAACCTGATTAAAATGTTAAACCTGCAATTATAGTTAAAAGCTTGATTAGATTAATCAATTCACAAGAAATATTTGATTAATGAATTTCCTTGATCTTGCTTAGCATAGACACATGATATTAAGAACAATTGTAATTTTAAATGTAATTCTTTTTTCCCCTTTTTTTCTTCTCATTCCAAATTGATATATAACATTTAATAAATATGAACCTAAGAACAATTTCATGGAACGTGAATGGCTTAAATAAAAAAAAAACGGAACAGGGTGGGGCACATACTAAAAAAACAAAATTGGGACGTGGTTTGTCTCCAAGAGATGCACATAAATAAAAAACATGTGAGAGTCTTAAAAAATGATAAATTAGGAATAGAATTTGTCGTGGCAGATACAAAAAAGAAGAGAGGAGTTGTGATTTATATTAAAAGTAAATGGAATCCAGAATTAATATGGACAGATAGAGAGGGAAGAAGTGTTATGGTAAAAATGACGATTGAAGGAGAACAATGGTTCTGGGTGGGTATTTACGCCCCCAATGGGAGCAAAACGGCTTTCCTGAAAAGCTTGGAGGCTCAGTTAATGAAAAATAGAGGGAATAAAGGAAATAAGACGAAACTACCCAAAAAGTTTATGGATATTATGGAAAACCTAAATTTATTGGATGCATGGAGGTTTAAGAACCCCATAAAAAAAGAATACACACATATTTCTGCACGCCACCAAACTGCTAGTAGATTAGATACTATATGGATTCCTAAAGAATTGTCACTAAGAATACATAAAACAGAAATAAGACCTCAAACCTTCTCGGATCACAACCCTGTGACCCTCTTGCTAAAAAATGAACAATATCAAAAAAAATGGAGGCTTAATGTCTTTATGTTAAACAATAATAAGACTATCCAGGAAGCGAAAAAATTGCTAAAGGAATACTTTGAGTTAAACTATGAGGGTGAGGTCGACCCCCTAATAGTATGGGATGCGGGCAAAGCCGTGATACGCGGTTATTTTATTTCACAAAATGCAAAAATAAGGAAAGACAGAGAACAAAGAAAAGAAAAACTCCTACAAGAGAAAAAAAAAGAAAGAAAAAATTCTTTATAAAAACCATAAGTCAGTAGAACAAGAAGTTAAAATTTTGAGATTGGAGTTTGAAAAAATAATTGATCATGAGATCGAACAACAGATACAATTCTGGAAGTATAAAAACTTTGAATGGGCTAACAAACCTAGCAAATTGTTGATGTGGCAAATGAAAAAATGAAAAAATGATCAACAGAATTCAATCGGAGGGAAGATATTATTATAAAACAGAAGAAATCATGAAAAATTTTCAAAAATTCTATGAAACACTATATCAAAAGGAAGAAATACCCATCCAACAAATTGATGAATTCTTAACAAAATACCATTTACCAAGAATACCAATGGGAAAATTAATACCACTGAATAAAGAAATAATGATCTCAGAATTATCAGATGCAATTAAGAGTATGAAAAAAGGGAAAGCCCTGGGCCCAGATGGGTTACCAAGAATTCTATAAAGAATGGCAAGAAGAATTACTAATCCACCTTAGATATTTAATGAACATAATACTTAGAAAAGGAAATACGCCCCAAACATGGACTGAAGCCCAGATAATATTAATACCCAAACCACAAGCGGATCTAGACAAACCTGGTAATTTTATGCCAATTTCGCTATTAAATAGCGATTACAAAATATTTGCGAAAATCCTGGCCAAAAGATTAAGTTATATTTTAGAAGATATAATTCACAGGGACCAGGCGGGGTTTATAAAAGGGAGATATGCAAAAGACAACATAAGAAGTATCGTAAATATCCTGGAATGTTTAGAGAGTCGGAGAGATAAGAGAGCAGCTCTTCTCTCCATTGATGCGGAGAAGGCCTTCGATAGGGTCTCTTGGCCCTTCATGATAAAAACAATGGAAAATCTAAATTTAGGGGGGGGGAATGGGAAATGCAATTAAAGCAATCTATAAAACTCAGGAAGCAAGGGTGTCCTTTATCTCCCATTCTTTTTATAATCACCCTAGAAATACTGTTAAAAAACATTAGAGAACAAGAAAATATTAAAGGAATAACTATTGGCAAGAAAATATTCAAAATTAAAGCGTTCGCGGACGATATAATAATAACGACAGAAGATCCTATCGAAGCATACCCAGTGCAATTGAAAAGATAAAAGAATATGGAGACGTAGCAGGCCTGAAAATTAATTATGAGAAAACTAATATGCTAGTAAAGAATTTGGATATTGATGAAAAAATAGCTCTTCAAGAAAAAACAGGCTTGAAAATTGTCAAAAAAATTAGGTATTTGGGCATTCAAACCACTGTAAAGGGGATTGACTTAATACAAGAGAATTACAAGATAACTTGGAAAAAAATTAAGAAAAATCTAGAAGTGTGGGATAAATTGAAATTATCGTTACTGGAGAGAATCTCACTAGTGAAAATGTGTGTAGTCTCAAGGAATAACTACCTATTTCAAAATCTTCCTATTTTGGGCAAAGAAAAAATCTTCAAATAATGGAAACAAGACCTTGCCAAATTTATTTGGAACGGAAAGAGACCTAGAGTCAAATATAAGATTATGATTGATCAAAGGCAAAGGGGAGGATTTGGGATGCCTGACCTTGAGACTTATCACGATGCGGCAGCGCTTTGGTGGATTAAGGAATGGATGGCTTTGAAAGATACTGACTTATTAGACTTAGAGGGACATGGATTGGCATCTGGGTGGCACCATTACTTGATGAAGGAGAAAATAGAAAAAAGGAGCACTTTTATGCTCAATATTATTCGGAAATCGTTGTACTTAGTATGGCAAAAATACAAAAGATACTTCGAACCCAAGACGCCCTGGTGGATATCACCCCTAGAGATAGTTGCGGTAAAAAGGAAAAATATGGAAGCAAATTGGCCAACATATAAACAATTAGTAGAAAATATAAAAGGAAATTGGCAACTAAAAGAATATACGGTAGTAAAAGGATATTTTAATACATGGTTACAATATTTTCAAGTGAATCAAAGATTACAAATTGACACAAAAATTGGCTTTGATAAAGAAATATCTAAATTAGAGGAGATTTTATTGATAAATAAAGATAAGTATATAAAAAATATGTACCAAATTATATTAAAGTGGAAAACCGAGGAAGAATTGACAAAATATTATATTATTAAATGGAGCCAAGATTTAGGTAAGCCCATCTCAATGGAAGAATGGGAAAACCTATGGAAGAGAGATCTAGATTTTACGCCAAATTACAATATAAAAGAAAATATATTGAAATTGCAAAATAGATGGCACTTAACACCAGCCAAGCTAGCCAAAATATATCCAGGATTGAGCAACATCTGTTGGAAGTGTAACCAGGAAATTGGAACACACATACACATGTGGTGGAATTGTAAACAAATCAAGGTTTTTTGGGAAATAATTTATAAGGAATTAAAGAACATTTTGAAATATCCGATTTAAAAAAATACCCTAAATTATTCATTTTAGGAATGTTGCCAGCGGATGTCAAACCCAGAGATAGATGTTGTGTAAATTATGCTGTAACTGCCACAAGAGTGTTAATTGCAAAAAATTGGAAGGCCACTAATATTCCGACAAAAGAAGAATGGCAAGAGAAATTATTTAATTATTATAATTTGGCTATAAAACACGAAAAAATTAAAGGAATAAAAGAGGATGAATCAAAAAATAATTGGAAAGCATTTACAGATTATCTGCAAATTAAAGTAGATAACTTAAATCTCAACTCTAACATTTAAAGGTTATATTTTGAAAATGTAAAGTGTGAATTGTAATAGGGTAAGAAAAGATCGAATTAGGGAAGTTGATGGATATGAAGAATAATATGAAATTATTGTAAATGTTAAAGTAAGGTATGTAGATTAAAAAAGAAAAAGGCAGAAAAAGGGACTAGTTCAGACCAGGTTGAGAAGTCGCAGGGAAGGGGAGGGTGGGAGGGAGGGAGGGGGTTGTTGAGGGAAGGAAATAAGACAACTGTAACACTTTTATGGCTGTAATTTGTTTTTATTGTGATCGATTGTAATTGTTGTGATATATAATAAAGTTTATTATTAAAAAAAAGAAAAAGAAAAAACAAAGCAAAACAAAACCAACCCCCCTCCCCTGCAAGCTCCCTGCTCTTTTACTTAATCTATACCATTTTTAAGCTGTTGTCCTCTCCCCCTCAACCTCTTTTACCCTAGTTTTATATTATTCACTTCGCCTTAATACATAAGAATACTTTTTAAAACCTTCCCCAGACACTTGACCTCCCTTACATATCCTCTCCTTATTTTTTACCCTCCATCCCACTTGTTACTTCCCACCCCCACCTTTGTTTTCTGTCCCCTTTTCTCTCTTTCCTTTTCGGTTCCTTCTCTCCCTCTTTTAAATCACCCCCCCCCCATCTAATCTGTTTATCAACTTGTCTGCAATAGGGAAACCTTTCCTCCCATCCATCACCCCCCCTTTACAACAAACACCCCTGTTATACCTTTATCTTACTCCCTTCATTCCAATACATAAACCTCCCCCTTAAACCCCTTCCCATTCACTCAATTCCCCTTTAATCATCTCTTCCCTATCTCCCCCCCTATCTCACTTCTCATCCCCCCCCACCCCTACTCTTGTTTTATACCCTCTTTGTTTGCTGGATTGCTCATTTGCTTGTTTTTGAATCGACCCCCCCCCTTTATTTTCCTTTCCCGCCTATTTGTTTGTCTGCTCTCACCTGTTTGTTTGTTTTTCTATCTGTCCATTGGTCTACCCACCTCTCTGAGTACCTGACCACTGCTTTGACAGCACTGTTGAGGCGAATACGACAACCTCAGAGAAGTTCTTATAACATCGCCAAGGGATGACACAAATGATTGCCTAAACCGAACGCTCTGCAGAAGCCACCAGTCAACAACGCCTGACTAGTCCAATAACCCAACACCCAGAAATCATCACCGCCATAACCCCTAACCGCAACACATCCCACTCCGAGAGAATGCCAAACCTCAAACCAAAAACGTCAAGGAGATGAAGGTGTCACCAACTAAAAAGATGGTGAGAAACATTGAGACCGCAACACCTCCTCAAAATGACGAAATATTACAACACCTAAGAGAAATGGAAGAGAGGATGACAAGTAAACTGGAAGCTGCAGTGGAAAATGCAACGACAGCTACTAATCAGCAATCTTACCTCCAGAGTGGAAGCTCTAGAAAAGAAGAATCAACTGCAAGCAAGAACAATAGAGATATATCGGGATGAAACTACACGCATGAATAAGAAATTGTACGAACTGGAAAGAGAAAATGAAGAATTGAGAATTAAACAAGCAGACATCGAAGATCGAAACAGACGCTGCAACATCCGCTTCCGCAACTTTCCAGAAAAAGCAGAGGAGAAAAGCCCAGCAGACCTAATTGTAAGCTGGTTGAAAGATACAATCCCAAATCTGACACTCAAGGTATCCGATCTGGAGAGGGCACACAGAGCTCTAAAAGTTATGCCAAAACCTAATGCCCACCCAAGAGACATCATAGTGTGCTTTTCACGCTACAGAAAAAAGGAGGAGATATGGAACAACCTCAGAAACTCAACCAACCTCCAATACAAAGACAACTCCATATTGGTCCTACAAGATTTATCCCAGGACACCCTAAATTGGAGGAAAAGCCTACATCCATACACTCAGCTTCTTCAGCAAAAAGGGATTCGGTACCGTTGGGGCTTTCCCTTCCATCTCATCGTGGCATCGTGGCAACACAGTACATGGCTACCAATGAAACGGAAGCCCAACAACTATTGAGGAACCTTGGGCTCGACCCTCCATCAAATCAGCAACAGAAAGACCTACCAAGTGACAGCCGAGATCAAGAAAATGCAATAACAGTAAATGAATGGATGGAAGTAAAGAGGGGAAAGAGACAACAGAAGCAACACATCAAGACTCGCTGATACAACCATCTACCATCGCGTACAAAATCATTCTACCGAACATTCTCCACAGGACGCCAAACCATGATCAACCGAACCAAAACATCACTGAGGAACAACCCTACTACTACAACTACAACAACAACAACAACCACAGCTGAATGAGGCAACCGGAAAACATCTCGAAATGCAGGACTGGTGATTCCCCTCCCCCCTCCCCCTCCCCCCTCCCCATAAGCCTTAAACACAACTAACATCATCAATATCCCCCCAACACCATACCTCCATAGAACCTACCCCCATCCCAACCCCACCCCGACACCAGTCCAGACAACCTCAATCACATTCCCCATCAACCACATCCCATATCTCCAGTATCCCTTCCATACCAAACAAGAGAAAAACAACTCCCCCAACATCCATAACACAACTCACTATCAGGCTAAAACATGATACCTATTCAACAACATGGTGACACCAGAGCGCGCCAACACATACACACACTCTAACACATCAGTGATGTTGCTATTAACATTGGCAACATTGCTCACGAACCTTATACCTGACACTAACATTACAAAACTACTCTACACCGTCTCGCTGATCACCCCCTGTCACAAACGACGAAGGGGAAGGCCTGTCCCTGAGTACAGCCCTTCACATCAGCCGAGACCATGGACCAACCGGCTAATCGCCAAAAGGTCCAAAATACCCCAAGCGAACACCTATATGACTACATATAGGAAACCCTCTATAACTTACCCCCCACTCTTTCACCCGATTCTAATTCCAATCCCATTGAACCCCCACCCGCCACACCACAAGTCAGCGCAACCCCAATGGTTCAATACACAACACGAAGTGAGGGACATAGGGCAACCCAGACGGGTTGGCAAGGAACCATCCTACACAATAAATAAACAAACAAGATGGCTAGCTTAAAAGCAATCACATTAAATATGAGGGGGCTGGGAAACCCCATCAAGAGAAAACGTATCACCTCATACATAAATACCATGAAACCACACATCACCTTCCTACAAGAAATACACAACCCACCCAAAGGGAACAAACTCCTGAATGACCCTCGTTTTAGTCAACAATGGGTAGCACAAGGCTCAGGAAACGCCCGCGGAGTAGCTGTAATACTTAGTAGGGACCTAAATTTCAACGCCACAACAGTCCTAAAGGACAAAAAAGGTAGATTCATTTTCATTAAAGGAATACTAGATGGCAAAATTAAACTGACAATCGGCTCATTATATGGCCCTAACTCGAGATAACTTGAATTCTTTCAAAAAACACTAAACAAGTTCCTTTCTTTCTCTGAGGGGGAAGCAATCCTAGGAGGCAATCTTAACTTAAATATGAAAGGCATAACTCTGAAAAACACACATCCTTGTAAACTCACAGGTAACCCTCCTCAACCCCCCCCAACAACTAAGGGCTCTTTGTTGTTGTTGTTGTTTAGTCGTTTAGTCGTGTCCGACTCTTCGTGACCCCATGGACCATAGCACGCCAGGCACTCCTGTCTTGCACTGCCTCCCGCAGTTTGGTCAAACTCATGTTCGTAGCTTCGAGAACACTGTCCATCCATCTTGTCCTCTGTCGTCCCCTTCTCCTAGTGCCCTCAATCTTTCCCAACATCAGGGTCTTTTCCAAGGATTCTTCTCGTCTCATGAGGTGGCCAAAGTATTGGAGCCTCAGCTTCACGATCTGTCCTTCCAGGGAGCACTCAGGGCTGATTTCCTTAAGAATGGATAGGTTTGATCTTCTTGCAGTCCATGGGACTCTCAAGAGTCTCCTCCACACCATAATTCAAAAGCATCAATTCTTCGGCGATCAGCCTTCTTTATGGTCCAGCTCTCACTTCCATACATCACTACTGGGAAAACCATAGCTTTAACTATACGGACCTTTGTCGGCAAGGTGATGTCTCTGCTTTTTAAGATGCTGTCTAGGTTTGTCATTGCTTTTCTCCCAAGAAGCAGGCGTCTTTTA
The DNA here is from genome assembly GCF_963506605.1 of Zootoca vivipara. Taxonomy (NCBI): domain Eukaryota; kingdom Metazoa; phylum Chordata; class Lepidosauria; order Squamata; family Lacertidae; genus Zootoca; species Zootoca vivipara. The sequence goes on from NC_083279.1 coordinate 96,816,939, forward strand.
ATTTCGTGACTGCTGTCACCATCTGCAGTGATCAAGGAGCCCAAGAAAGTAAAATCTCTCACTGCCTCCATTTTAGCTCTTACAAGTTACTAAAAATGTTAAAAAACAGGGGTCTCTATGACATTTGGGGCGAACACAACCCGGGAGACACCACCCACACATTCCAGTCCGGACGCCACAGTACAACGTCCAGACTGGACAGCATCCTGCTCACGCAGGGTCTGATCCCCTTAGTAGAATCAACAAACACAGGAAGCATCAAAATCACAGACCATGCCCCAGTAGAAGTCACTGTTAAAATAGGTGAAGAAACACAAACCACTCCATCATGGTCTTTCAGTCCCATCCTAACCACAAACACCCAAATTAGAGCAAATATCACAAAAACTCTCCAAAACTATTTTAAAGAGAATGATGTAGACAATATAAATACTCCCCTCTTATGGGACGCAATGAAAGCGGTGACCAGAGGAGCTTGCATAAAAGAGAAAGCACTCCTTAAAAAACAAACCTCTTCAAAAAATAACAAAATAGAACAAGATATCATTGCCCTCTCATCACGTTACAAACAAACAGGATCCAAAAAACTACTTAAACTTCTAGAACAAAAAAGAAGAGAATTAGACTCCTTAGAAATCAACAAAACAATGATCAATATTTTATATTCTAAACAGCGCTTCTATGAATACGGAGGGAAAAACTCCAGACTATTAGCAAATAGATGCAGGAAAAAAGCACTTAAAACAAGAATACACTGCATCACCAAAAAAGACGGCAACATAACATTTCCCCCGAAAGAAATAACTTCTGAATTTGCAGAATTCTACTCCAACCTGTACACCTCCCACAACCCAACTGAGGAGGGAATTAGAAAATTCCTAACAGGACTGACCATGCCCACTTTAACCAATGAAGAACAGGAATTCATGGACAGCCCTATCACCCCCGAGGAAATAGACACGGTCCTTAAAAACTTGAAATCACACAAAGCCCCGGGCCCAGACGGCTTCACAGCTGAATTCTATAAAAAAATTAAAGAACCCCTGATGCCCTACATGATACGCCTATTTAATGATATCATGAAAGGGGGGCTTATTCCCAAAACATGGAATCACTCCAAAATAGTTTCCATCCCAAAGCCATTGAAGGACAACCTCAAAGTAGAATCTTACCGCCCAAACACATTAATAAATCAGGATTACAAGATATTCACATCAATCTTGGCCAATCGCTTAAAAATCTTCCTAGGCAATTTAATAGTCCCAGACCAAACCGGTTTCGTCCCTGGTCGCAATATTACAGACCCCATCAGGAAATTACTAAACTTAATCGAACACAGCAAGGCAACCAAACTTCCACTGACAATTATGTCCCTAGATATCCTCAAAGCTTTTGATTGTTTAGAGTGGAAATACTTATTAGCAGTACTAACTAACATGAAATTTGGCCCGAACTTCCTTCAAATTCTCAAACAAATATATTCCCAAGCCTCAGCAAACTGCAGAATTAATAATATGGACTTAAACACCATAGCAATCCAAAGAGGCACAAAACAAGGATGCCCGCCGTCTCCATTCCTATTTATCCTTGCTTTGGAGCCCCTAGCAATCCGAATCCGAGCAGCCACAGACATCAAGGGAGTGGAAATAAAAGGCAGAAATTATAAATTAGGGCTGTTTGCAGATGACCTAATGGTCACAACATCATACCCCCTTAAATACAGCAACCTTCCTAATCAGAGAACTCAACACATTTGCAATGGTGTCGGGCTTACAAGTAAACTTTGGTAAGAGTTTGGTAAGAGTTGGTCAGAAGCCATGTGCTTCAACACCCCTCCCCACATCCAAAAAGAACTTACTAACATCACCAAAATAAAACTTTGTCACACCAAATTCAGATACCAAGGAGTACAAATAACCCAGAACCTCAATAAATTATACCTCCACAATTACAAGCCCCTGTGGCGACAAATAAACAAAGACCTAAAGAGATGGGACAGTATGAGTTTCATACTCTTTCAGACAAGATAGCCATGGTCAAAATGGTCAAAATTACACTCTTTAGTATTCTCACATAAAAAACCAAGGATTAGCATCAAATACCTTCACCTCCCCACCTCAGCAGGAGGATGGGGAATCCCCAACATAGAAGCATACTACAACGCCAACCAAATACGCCATATAATCCCATATATACTTGAAGACGAGACAAAACAATGGGTACACCTGGAGAGGGACTCAATTGAAAATATCTGCACCACAGCATACCCTTTCCTCCCAAACAAACTAAGAAAGATTCCCAGAACACTCAACAGATACACACAAACCATGTTCAAAGCATGGAAAGCAGAAACTAGTAAACTATCTCCAACCCCATCCCCATTAATTCCCATGGCTTACCATCCCTTGTTCCATCATGCAGCACAAAACCTCCAGATGAAAACCTGGTGAACCAAAGGTTTACATTGTTTAATGGACTTCTATCAAGACAACAAACCTTTGTCAACACAAGAAATACAGGACAAACTAGAAGACATCCCAATGCCCTGGTTAGCACAACATCAACTACATGCCTTTCTAAATAACCCAACAGTAAAATCGGCAGCAACTAGACCCTTGGCAACTTTCGAAAGCCTCCTCCAAATGTTAAAAGGACATGGAAAAGGGGCGGTATCTGCAATATACAAAATACTACTCCAAAATCCCACAGACCCCTTGGACAACCTAAAAAGGCAATGGGAGGATGACATAGGATATGAAATCAACCTTACCCAATGGACTAGAATGTGGTCGAAACCCCCTTCAAATCTATATCAATGAAAAGAAAAGAACTCTCGTTGAAACTAACTGACAGATGGTACCTGACTCCAAGGAAACTAGCATTAATACGTTTAGGAACCTCATCGAAATGTTGGAGAGGATGCACCTCCATAGGCACATATCTCCACATGTGGTGGGAGTGCCCTAAAATCCAATCATTCTGGATGACATTCATGCAAGAAATCTGTAAGATAACTAAGCAAGTGCTAGATATTACCCCAGAATTGGTTTTACTAAATATCTTTCAGGATAACAACGCTCACTCAGATCACAAAGAACTTATAATCCACCTATTGTCAGCAACTAGAAACATCATAGCCAGGCACTGGAGGGACATGTCAGGGGTAAGCATGGACCAATGGTACCAAGTTGTATGGGAAACGGCCCTACTAGAAAAACTAACCAGTAAGCTGAAACTGACACGGGGACAAACAGAAGAAGACACCTTCACCCCAGTATGGTTCCCCTTCATCACATATACAGCCCAACAAGACAACGACAAAAACTTACCGTCGGCATACAAATCAATCAATATGGCTAACCTAATCAAAACATCCTCCCTCCCCACTCACACAAGGAACTAAAGATCATCACAGCCAACCACAAATGAGCAATCGCATCCTAAGACGAATCCTGACCTCTCTCACCAACAGAGAAGCATGAACAAACAACAGAGAACCTGCACAAACTACGCTGACGCCGAACCCCTACACATATCAAGAAAAACAGAAACATTGACAATTCACCACATCCAACTCCCCATCCCACCCACCTCTTTCCCCCCTTCCTCATAATGTCTCAACAAATAAAACTGATGTGTAAAAATGATGCATGAGACACTGCACTACCTTTGTAACCCAAGAAAATCCTTAATAAAAATAATTATTAAAATTTAAAAAACAAACAAAAAACAGTGAGCTAAGGAAGGAAGGAGGAAAAGAGGGAGCAGGAGGGAGAGAGGAAGGAAAGAGGGGAGAGAAAGAAGAGTAGGAAAGAAGGAAGGGAATAAAGAAAGAATAAGAAAGAGGGAGAGAAGACAGAAAGGGAGAAGGAAGGAAGGAAGGAAGGAAGGAAAGAAAGGGAAGCGGGGGTGGGGGTCGCCGCCTTGATTCGGCACCAGAAAAGAGCGGGAAGGGACCCAGGGGCAAAAAGCATTTCCCGCGCAGCGTTGTCGGTTTTAGGAGAGATGCGTACAGCCTCCTCAGAGTTGTGCGTGGGGAGAGAGTGTGCGTAGGGGGTGGGGAGAGAGAGCGTGTGTGTGCATCCAGTCTCTGCGTCCAATCCCTGTGTCCGTGGGGCACAGGGACTAGACGCAGAGACACTTGGACTTTATTATATAGGGTTGTTGTTGTTGTTGTTGTTGTTGTTGTTGTTGTTGTTGTTGTTGTTGTTACACAAGCATTCCAGTTTGTCTGATGGATGGCTCCACTTTCTCCCCTCCTCGTGAGCTGCTCTGGAGGTTCCCTCCCAATGCCTTAGAGTCAAATTCAAGGGGTTCATAGGGGTATGGCGAGAGGGAGGAATGGGGGGCAGGCCCCATTTAGCAGCAGCTAGTGCTAATTAGGTGAATCCAGGCCACTATTTGTCCTCATTTGTCCACTGCTTAGAAACCAATTTTAGCATTCAGTGCTCAATCTACAAATAAAATACGGTAAGCCTATTTTGGATGGCCATCTGTTTTGAATGATCTAGCAGAGATTCCTGCAATACAGGGGGTCTCCTGGCTCTTAGAGACAAGCAAGGAGGGTGGCTTCTGGCAAAAAGAGAGGGAGCCACCGGTGGCTCCTCCTTATCCTGACTCACCTCTGCCTCTCAACCTCCCTCCTCCCACTCATCTCCTTCCTCTTCTGCCTCTGATTCTGGACTCCATTCTGCCAAAGAGTCTCCCAGCTCACTAAGCCCTGTTAGCCCTTCAGCTTCTGACACCTCCTCTTCCCAGGCTTCTCCCTCTTCCCCCTCTGACTACCCATCCTTCTACCTCCACTTCTTGGGCTCTGAGCCATCTCCCCTTCCTGGTTCCCCAGCTACATCCTCCCACCATTCCTCTGCGCCCAACCAGTCCATGACATTGCTCCATCCCTCGGCCTCTGTCCCCACAAGGCAGCTTCCCCTGACCTGATCTGGTTCCACAGCCGCTGCTTCCCTTCTGCCCTCATGAAAAGATGGATCAGGAGCTCTTGCTGGCATCATTCTGTCACCTGCAAGAGAAAAAAGGTAAACAGGACTCCTGGAGTGCCTGCTTCTCTCACAGGTGAAACAGGGCATCTCTAATTACAGATGGGCCTTTGAGAAAGCCTTACCTGCTGAGAGCATTTGGAAGTATGTGCCCATTTCATATGTTTGTTGTGCAGAAATACATCTCCCCTCCTCTGGACCCTTGTTCCCAACTGTCTCCCCCCAAAACAAGATGAAAAGAACCCTCAGATGAGTTGGAAAACCAACAGAATGAGACCAAATGGAGAAAAACCACCTTCCTCCTTACCCAGTGGCCTCTCTCTGGTGTCCAACGGAGGCCTCTCTGCCTCACAGGAATCCAGGTCCATTTCTGCAAAATGATCCTTTCCCTGAAGAAGAAACAAGGATTCAAAAGAGAGAATGGTGAGGAAAAAATAGAAAGACAATGACAAAGACTTGAAGGGTGTGAGATCTCATTCCATGGATGTTTTCCCAGAAAAAGGATGGGCCATCAGTAGACCATTATGGGATATTCTCTGTCCTGTTTGGAGCCCCTTGGGAGTATCCAGAGGAAAGTCTCTCTCACCTGCTTTCTCTCCTCTGCCTGACTCAGGAGGAAACCTTCAGCCAGGGCCACCGCCTGGGAACTGGTCTCCGCTCTGCATTCCCTCACCCAGCTCTCCATCTCTGGGGGAAGGACAGCCAGGAACTGCTCCAAGATCACCAGATCCAGCATCTCAGCTTTCGTGTGCCTTTCCGGCTTCAGCCACTGGTGGCAAAAGTGGTAGAGTCGGCTGCAAACCTCTCGGGGTCCTTTGGCCTCCTGGCAGCAGAACTGCCTCAACTTCTGACTCTGCACCTCTGAGCGGAGGGTGTCCTCCTCACCCAGGATCTTTGGCACTGGGTTTTCCCAGAATCCCCCACTGCTCCCAGTTTGGATGACATGGCCTCTTCCTGTTCCAGGGCCAGCTGAGTCTTGCTCATCCATCTGTGCTCTCAGGAAGCCTCTAAGAGATCGGAAGGAACCCTTTGGTCTTCTGCCGAGTTCTGTCTGTTGTAATGAGAAGCTCTAGCAAATCCTACAATTGAAATACATTGTTCTGTTACAGAATTTGTAGGACCGGGGGGGGGGGGGTTGTTCCCTGAGCAAACATGGATGGGTCTTGCTGGGAACCAGAGCTGGACTGCACCAGATCCCAGACCATGAGCTCTCTTTTTGAAAAGAAAGAGAAGGAGGAAGAGGAGAAGAAATAAGTCTCTAGCCTTCTAGCAATGCAAAATGTGGAGGCAACTGAAGAGATTTATGTGAGATTAATCAACCTGGTTTCTGCTGCCTTCCACTAAATGCGACTAACAAGGGAATCATTTGTATCTTGTAAAAAATGAATGCTTGGCTCTAGTGGGGGTCCTCACCCGGGGGTCCTCAGGAGTTGCTCCCCACCCCCACCCCCACTCCCCTTCTTCTGTCTCCTTTTCTTGCACTTGGACTCTCTGCCGCTCTCAAGACAGACTCCTGGGGTGGGGTCCCTTTTTCTTTGCTCTGAGGGCCAGGTATGTATCTGGCCAACCCCCTGAGGGCCAAGTGGGAGGGGCAATTTAGACAGGCAATTTATTATCATTATTATTGTTGTTATTATTATTCTGTTAGAAAACTGAACAAACACACAGCCATTGATGCCAAGGTCCCTGGAGGCTCGGTGAGTAGCAGCGCCCATTTTCGCCTGGTTTTCCAGCAACAATCCCTTTGGGTCCTGGGATGCCATGCTCTGGGTGCGAGGGGATTGCTGCAGTGGCCTCCGTGTGGAGCTGCCCTTGGAGACAACTGGGAAACTGGTTTGCAATGCAGCAGCCAGACTATGGGCTGGGATCCGTCTCTTTATTCCTGGCCTTTCTCTCCCACCTTTCCTTCCTTCCTCCGCGTGGGTTTTTTTTTGGGGGGGGGAGGGCTAGCCCACCTCCTCGTCCAGCTTTGGAAAACCATTTGCACATGTTTCCTCTGTTGTGCAATGACGCTGAGCGATGTCACACAGAGTTAAAGTCCTAGGGACTCCTTTGTTTGAAGAAGGGAGATTTCGTGGGAGTTTGGGATCCTCTGATCTCTAGGAAGGAGAGCGTTGCAGACCTCGCCCCTCCCTGGCAGGACCCTCTCCTCCCTGACTTGGGGTTGTCCCCCCCCCCCCGCATGAGCAAATCAACCCCCCCCCGGCACCCTCCCCTGCTGCAGCCCTGGGACCCCCACCGTCTCCCCACTGCACTCTCGGGGGGGGGGGGGTTAGAGAGAGAGGATACTCACCAGATCCCAGGAGGGAGGGGACAGCGATGCAGCCCTTGCAGGAGAGACACCAAAGCAGGCAAGGACTGGGGGGGAGGGGCCTTGGCTCTGGAGGACCTGACCTGCTTCCTGTCCTCTCTAGGAAGGCAGCTCGGTTCCCTTTGTTGTTGTTTAGTCGTTTAGGCGTGTCCGACTCTTTGGTTCCCTTTAACCCTTGCAAAGCCGATCTCGCCGTTTTATTATTTTTTAGGGATTTGGGGGTGCAGTTGCCCCCCTGGCTACGCCAATGCCCAGATATCCTTTTGGGGGTGAGGCTCTTGGTTGGACGCTGAGCATCTCCCTCTGTTGGCCGGAAACCAGAGGAACAGCTTGCAGGGAAAAGGGCTTTGCAGGAGGCAAGGAACCTCCTCCTGGAATTCAGGAGTGGGAGAGAGAGGAGGGGATCCCGGGGTCATCTAGTCCAACCCCCAGCAATGCAGGAATCTCAGCTCAAGCATCCATGGCAGATGGCCGCCCGATCTCTGCTTAGAAACCTCCAAGGAAGGAGAATCCACCACCTCCCAAGGGAGACCTTTCCCCTGTCAAACTGCTCTCAGATGCCCCTCAAGGCAGCGGGTCCTGAGTTCTAGCGCTGCTGAAACCATTGCACTGGCTACCAAGGAGTTCAAAATAAATAAATCTCAGTATCAATAAATTATTATTATTATTATTTATTATTATATTGATCAGATGAGTGTTTTCCTTTCGAAAGAGTCAGGTGGAATCTCCACAGCTGTTAATAGCATAACATTGAAAGGCTAGTGAAATATGGGGAGCCCTAGAGCATCTGCTTGTAATGCAGAATGTCCCAGGGTCAACCCCTGACATCTCCTGCAAGGACTGGACGAAATCCCTGCCTGAAACTCTGGGGAGCTGCTGCCAGTCAGTGCAGACCAGGTGTCCTCAAACTATGTCCCATGGGCCAAATCCAACCCGCCAGGGTTGTGAATATGGCCTTAACAGCCATCTCAGAACCCTCCATGTGCCCAAAGCTGAAAGCTTCTTGCCGCCCACTCAGTCAGTCCCCACGCCGCACTGAAAGGCCAGGGGGACGGGGAAGTGTTGTCTCTTGGCTTGAACAGCGAAGTTGAGGTTGGCGGAGGAAGGCAGACTTGGGTCGATTCGGTTTCATTACCTAGACGTCGTCGTTAAAGGTGGAAGAAGGAAATATAGTCCTAATTTTGTGAGTGGTGCAGCAGTCTTTCCACTCGTGATTTACATGCTCTGAGAGTTGGGATCTGTTTTGATATTTTAAATTTAAAAAGGGTGGAGTAGACCCAGATATGACCATCTCATGAGCCCGGGGAGCCACATTCTGATTGAAGGAGGCCAGGATTAGCCCCCAAGGCCTGGGGTGTCACTTCCTTGTAGTAGGACTTGGAATCCAGGAGAAAACTCTTGGAATAGCCTTGCCAGGTGCTCAGGGACAGACTCACCTGTCCCCATGTCCTTCTCTTTGCAGATGTGCTGAGGTTGCACATCCCTCCCCAGGGGTGAGTATTGGAGAGAACCAGAGCAGGGACTCAGACCTGCCCTCCTTGCCCCCCACTCTACACTCTCAGATGTGGAGAAGCCCTCCTTTCACAAGGAAATGACAGCCTGACTTTTGCCTTTCAGCTGCTGGAGGAAGATCAGCTGTACCTGCTGAAGGTGATTCAGAACCGCCAGGCAGCTCAGCTCAGGGGCTCCGAACCCTGAAGTGCTCCAAGCAGGAGACGGCCAAAGCCATCCTGGGGAGTGATGGGTGGTGTGGGGGACCCCCATGGGGAAGTGGGGCAGGGAGGGGCTTTGGGGAAGGGATGGGACCCCTCAGACCTGCTCCCCGCTGGCTGGGCTCTTTGTCCCCCACTCTGCAGTTGGTGGTGGTTGATGAAGGATTAGGAGAGGCCTTCAGTGGATTCTTATATTCTCAATTTCTATTTTTGATTCTTATTTCATTTATTACTTTCATTTATTTATTTATATTTTATTTTAACACTTTATTTTATTTATTTTGCACAAAGCAGCTCAGAGCTCTCCTTCCCCCTCACAGCTGTTGCTTTTGTTTTGGTTGATTTTCTTGATTTCAGTCCGCTGAGATTCTTGACATGGGTGAGTTTTTCCACGGTTATTTGTTTTTATTTTTTATTTTAATATCTTTGTTGTTTTTTGTTCTTTAGTGTAATACTTTTATTATACCTTTTTATTTTGTGCACATTTGTGGATATTTTGTATATATATAAATTTATATGTTTATTTTGTACATAGAGTACTTAGGGTTAGGTGTAGGCTTAGGGCTGTGGTTGGGGTTGGGGTCTGAGTTAGGCTTGGATGGTCTTTTTAGATAGTTAGCTAGTGTTAAAAGAGAATCCATGACCAGAGAGGGTACCCCGAGATAAATTTATGAACCCTGCTTGGTATGCCTATTGCCTTTAAACATTGCCCTTCAAACTGAACGTTCCTTCCACATGTTGGTCACTGAAGTTCAATCTTTGTATCAATTTCCTTTCTGTTTTTTTCTTTTTATACTTTTGTATTTGTTTCTAAACTTTGTATCAGTTTGTATCAAAACTGTCAAATTGACTTTGTACTGCCCACAACTGTCAAAATACTTCCCAGCACCACCTACTGAGTCTACAAATGGACACACACACAAATACAACTTCAGAAAGTTTTATTTAAATAAAGTAAAATGCAGGACAAGGCATCACACCCACACTGATTATTCATGTCTCCTTATCAGACAGCCCCTAGCACTTCCCAAGACTGGCCCCTGACTCTGAGGCTCTTTCCTCCCGCAGGACCTCCGAGGATACGCCCTCTGTGACAATGGGGAAGAGCGGAAACTAGCGCCAACAGCATCTCTCCCAGCTCAGAGTAAGTATCTTGCCTTCCTGCATTCATTTCTTTGGTTGCTTCCATCCTCCCAATAGCACATCCCTGAGTGAATTTGAATGCAGGTGATCCTGTGTGTGTTCCTGGGTGCCAGGATGAGGCCAGAGGCTCTTCCTGCCCCCTTTCCTGCTGCTGCCCTTCCACCTCTACCCAGTAGGCTGCAGGGCTCAGGGTTGTCCTCTGGGACAAGGGATTGGGTCCAAGGTGGCTTTCGTAATGTCATCTGACCCAGATTTTTATTTCCTCTGCAGAATGTAATAGCTCAGCCAGAGTTGGGCCTACGTGAGGCCCGTATGAAGAGAAGGTAAGCCCCACACCTTGGAGACAGGGAACTCCCTTGTCCCTTCTTTGCTTCCCGCTTCCTTTGCCCTCCATGGTCTCCCTGCCTGAGCTGACAGAGCTGGTCTCACAGGCAGAGTTCAGGACTCCCCGACTGCTGGTGCTGGCCGACTTCAAAATCTGTGCCGAAGCAGCTGGCTCTGGGGTGCTCAGGACCAATAGGGAGGGATGATGGGAACTGTAGTCCAGGAGCTGCTGGGGACCCAAGTTAGGGAAACCCTGCTTTAAGGCAACTTTTATGTTTGGCCTGCAAAGATGGGACCTGCCCACGTTTATATTTTCTTGTATTTTGTTTTCCTCATGACGTGTGTGTGTGTGTGTGTGTGTGTGTGTTTTTAAAGAGGGCAAATTGAAAGAGAAATTGTATGGCAAGTTGGGAAGAGTAAAAGGTTGTGTTTAAAAAAACACAAAAAGTGGGGTTTTTTTTGCCTCCTCAAATATTTTATTGGGTGGGGGGCAAAGACCCCTAGTTGTTGCCTGCTCCCTACACCTACATGTCTTCGGATGGTTACAACCTAAAAGCACAACATAAAAGCACAAAACACCACATTTTAAAAGGGCATTAGATGTCAATCAGCCAAAGGCCTGGTTAAAAAGGTGCCAATTTGCCTGGCTCTCAAAGCTGTATAATGTAGGGTTATCAGACATCCCCGGTTCCCAGGGACAGTTTCCGGTTTTACCAATCTGTCCATGGCCAAAGATGCCAGCGGCAAGAGGCACTGTGGCTGATGCTGTTGCCAGTGCGGACGGCTGGGCTGCGTTAGACGAGCGGGAACACTCTCCCTCCCACTCCCACCCTCCTCCTCCTCCTCTTTATTGCTGTTTTGGCGGAAACCTTGCCCCGAGGGCTGAGAGGAGACGTGGAGGGCGCCGGCATATGGTTTATGATGTTCCTTCCCAAACATCCGAATTTGAGAGGGGTGCAGATGCAAGGAAAGAAACGCTGATGGCAGTCATAAAGGCTGGGCGCTTTTATTGCTCGACCAAAGGAGACACCACCCTCCTGCCACCTTGCTTGTATATACTGAAGCTCTTTCCACATTCCACACACTAATATGGTTTCTCCCCTGTATGGATTATTTGATGGGAAGTGAGAGAGGATCTATCAGTGAAGCTCTTTCCACATTCCATGCACTAATAGAGTTTCTCCTCTGTATGAATTCTTTGATGGGAAGTGAGAGAGGAGCTCTGACTGAAGCTCTTTCCACATTCCACACACTGATATGGTTTCTCCCCTGTATGAATTATTTGATGGGAAGTGAGATGGGAGCTCCGACTGAAGCTCTTTCCACATTCCACGCACTGATATGGTTTCTCCCCTGTATGAATTCTTTGATGGGGGGTGAGATGGGAGCTCTGACTAAAGCTTTTTCCACATTCCACACACTGATATGGTTTCTCCCCTGTATGAATTCTTTGATGGGAAGTGAGTTTGGACCTCTCAGTGAAGCTCTTTCCACATTCCACACACTGATAGGGCTTCTCTCCTGTATGAATTATTTGATGGTAAGTGAGACTGTAGCTGCGACTGAAGCTCTTTCCACATTCCACACACTGATAGGGTTTTTCCCCTGTATGAATTCTTTGATGGGAAGTGAGTTTGGACCTCTCAGTGAAGCTCTTTCCACATTCCACACACTGATAGGGTTTCTCCCCTGTATGAATTCTTTGATGGGAAGTGAGACTGTAGCTGTGACTGAAGCTCTTTCCACATTCCGCACACCGATAGGGTTTTTCCCCTGTATGAATTCTTTGATGGGAAGTGAGACTGTAGCTGTGACTGAAGCTCTTTCCACATTCCGCACACTGATAGGGTTTCTCCCCTGTATGAATTCTTTGATGCTTAGTGAGATCGGAGCTATGACTGAAGCTTTTTCCACATTCCACACATTGATAGGGTTTCTCCCCTGTATGAATTTTTTGATGGGAAGTGAGAGAGGAGCTTTGACTGAAGCTCTTTCCACATGCCACACACTGATAGGGTTTCTCCCCTGTATGAATTCTTTGATGGGAAGTAAGTTGGGAGCTCTGACTGAAGCTCTTTCCACATTCCACACACTGATAGGGTTTCTCCCCTGTATGAATTCTTTGATGGGAAGTGCGATGGGAGCTCTGACTGAAGCTCTTTCCACATTCCATGCACTGATAGAGTTTCTTTCTTATGAGATTTTGTTGATGGGAAGTGGAATGGGAGCTCTGACTGCAGTTTTCTCCACACTCAAAATTTTTACGTGGCTTTTCCTCTCTGTGGATTTTGTCATGGTCACCTTTGTTCTCGATTTCCAATTCATTACAATCTGCAATGGTGACAAAAAGGGATTAGAACCTCAGGAATAAATGGAGAACTGAAGGGAGTTGGGTGTGTGTTCATTATCTGTGTTGTTTATCATTAACCAACATATTTTTTATTAGATTCTGATGAGTTGTTGAGTGTTGCTTTGTTTGATATATAGTAGTGGTCAAAATTGTGGATGACTTTTGGAAAAAAGTGTATTTCACAGGTTTGATGGCTTATAACACTTCTTTTGGAGTAATATCATAAAACTATATATCAATGGAAAGATAATTTAATCAAGAATGCAATCCAACAAAGTTTGTTTAGTTACCCATATTCTATCAAACGTTATAGCCAAAAGACCAGAAAAAGGAAGCACAACTTGCTTAGGTTGACTTTTGTCAGTGTGTTGTGTGATTGCTATTAAGTTGGTTGGTTTTTTTGTCTTCTTTCTTTTAGTGAGGTTGTAAAACACAATAAAATTATAGAAATGGCACAAAGAGTTGACTGGCCACCCAGAAAGCAATGTAAAATAGTACTATTAAGTGAACAAGGCTACAGTTATGAAGAAATTAGAAGAGAGATTGGGGAAAACTTAACCAAAGCTGGCCTTTCTATATTTTAGAAGAGGTATAAGGCTGGTAAAGGCAGGATAAGATGCACAAGGCAAGTGACTATCGAAGAATGGAGAGACTGTCCCTACGTGACAGAAGAAAATCATCTGGGTGTATACAAGGTGACATGGGGAAATGTAATGTGAAGTTGAGTGAAAGGACTGGTCTAAATGTTAGAATTCTAAGGAAAAAGCCATTGTTATCTCTCAAGCAAAGGTTGAAAAGATTAAACCCATTTAACTGGACAGAGGAACAATAGAACAGTGTTATTTGGCGTGATGAGACCCAAATCTCCTTGCTTGGTACCGATGACATGAAATACGCGAGGAGAAGAATCAGAGAAGATTTACATCCTACTTGCATTACACCAACCGTGAAACACCCAGATAGTGTGATGATCTGGGGTTGTATGGCAGCAAAAGGTGTGGGCAGAATTTGCATCAATAATGGGAATGTAAATGCCCCAAAATACATGAATGAAATACTTGAGCCCAAACTGAAGCATTCCGCAGGTGATCTTTTCCCACATAATGAAGCACTTATAAAGATTTATTTGTTTGTTTGTTTGTTTATTTTCTATTTTCTATTTCAACAGGGTTCAGCTCCTTGTCATGTTGCTGCTGTGTGCAAAATGTGTTTTCAAGATAATCATATTCCACTGCTGGAATGCCCTGGGAATAGCCCAAACTTTAACCCAGTCGAAAATCTATGGAGCCGACTAAAGAAACTTGTTAGTCAGAAGCAACCCAGAAATAAAGCCCAATTAACAGAGGCAATAATTGAGTCTTGTTTTCACATTATTACAGCTGCAGAACTAAAAACTTGGTTCACTTCACGGGAAGGCATTGTAATCCCTGTATCCCTGCCAAGAAAACTCCATGGACAAAGACAACAGGCATATAAAAGTTATGACGCTAGAAGATGAGCCCCTCAGGTCGGAAGGCGTCCAACATGCTACTGAGGAAGAGCGGAGGACAAGTACAAGTAGATTCAGAGCTGATGAAGCGGCTGGGCCAAAGCCGAAAGGTCGCTCAGTTGCGGATATGCCTGGAAGCGAAAGGAAAGTCCAATGCTGTAAAGAAAAATATTGCATAGGAACCTGGAATGTAAGAACCATGAACCTTCGTAAGCTGGATGTGGTCAAAAATGAGATGGGAAGAATAAATATCGACATCCTGGGCATCAGTGAACTAAAATGGACAGGAATGGGCGAATTCAGTTCGGGTGACTATCATATGTACTACTGTGGGCAAGAATCCCGTAAAAGAAATGGAGTGGCCCTCATAGTCAACAAGAGAGTGGCAAAAGCTGTACTGGGATGCAATCTCAAAAATGACAGAATGATCTTGATACGAATCCAAGGCAGACCTTTTAACATCACAGTAATCCAAGTTTATGCACCAACTACCAGTGAAAGTGAAATTGACCAGTTCTATGAAGACTTACAACACCTTCTAGAAATGACACCAAAAAAGGATGTTCTTCTCATTTTAGGGGTTTGGAATGCTAAAATAGGGAATCAAGAGATAAAAGGAACAACTGGCAAGTTTGGCCTTGGAGTTCAAAATGAAGCAGGGCAAAGGCTAATAGAGTTCTGTCAAGAGAACAAGCTGGTCATCACAAACACTCTTTTCCAACAACAGAAGAAATGTCTCTACACATAGACATCACCAGATGGACAGCATCAAAATCAGATTGATCATATTCTCTGCAACCAAAGATGGAGAAGCTCTATACAGTCAGCAAAAACAAGACCTGGAGCTAACTGTGGCTCAGATCATCAGCTTCTTATAGCAAAATTCCAGCTTAAACTGAAGAAAGTAGGAAAAACAACTGGGCCAGTAAGATACAATCTAAATCAAATCCCTTATGAATACACAGTGGAAGTGAGGAACAGGTTTAAGGATTTAGATTTGGTGGACAGAGTGCCTGAAGAACTATGGATGGAGGCTCGTAACATTATACAGGAGGCAGCAACGAAAACCATCCCAATGAAAAGGAAATGCAAGAAAGTAAAGTGGCTGTCCAATAAGGCCTTACAAATAGCGGGAGAGAGAAGACAAGCAAAATGTGAGGGAGACAGTGAAAGATACAGGAAATTGAATGCAGACTTCCAAAAAATAGCAAGGAGAGACAAGAGGGCCTTCTTAAACGAGCAATGCAAAGAAATAGAGGAAAACAACAGAATGGGAAAAACCACAGATCTGTTCAAGAAAATTGGAGATATGAAAGGAACATTTCGTACAAAGATTACAATAATAAAGGACAAAAGTGGAAAGGACCTAACAGAAGCAGAAGACATCAAGAAGAGGTGGCAAGAATACACAGAGGAATTATACCAGAAAGATATGGAGGTCTTGTACACCCCAGGTAGTGTGGTTGCTGACCTTGAGCAGACATCTTGGAGAGTGAAGTCAAATGGGCCTTAGAAAGCACTGCTAATAACAAGGCCAGTGGAAGTGATGATATTCCAGCTGAACTATTTAAAAATTTAAAAGATGATGCTGTTAAGGTGCTACACTCAGCAGTGGCCAGAGGATTGGAGAAGATCAGTCTACATCCCAATCCCAAAGAAGGGCAGTGCCAAAGAATGCTCCAACTACCGCCACACAATTGTGCTCATTTCACATGCTAGCAAGGTTATGCTTAAAATTCTACAAGGCAGGCTTCAGCAGTATGTGGACCGAGAACTTCCAGAAGTGCAAGCTGGATTTTGAAGGGGCAGAGGAACCAGAGACCAAATTGCAAACATGCGCTGGATCATGGAGAAAGCTAGAGAGTTCCAGAAAAACATCTACTTCTGCTTAATTGACTATGCAAAAGCATTTGACTGTGTCGACCACAGCAAACTATGGCAAGCTCTTAAAGAAATGGGAGTGCCTGATCACCTCATCTGTCTCCTGAGAAATCTCTATTTGGGACAAGAAGCTACAGTTAGAACCGGATACGGAATAACTGATTGGTTCAAAATTGGGAAAGGAGTAAGACAAGGCTGTGTATTGTCTCCCTGCTTATTTAACTTATATGCAGAATTCATCATGTGAAAGGCTGGACTGGATGAATCCCAAGCTGGAATTAAGATTGCTGGAAGAAATATCAACAACCTCACATATGCTGATGACACAACCTTGATACCAGAAAGTGAGCAGGAATTAAAGAACCTTTTAATGAGGGTGAAAGAGGAGAACACAAAATATGGTCTGAAGCTCAACATCAAAAAAACCAAGATCATGGCCACTGGTCCCATCACCTCCTGGCAAATAGAAGGGGAATAAATGGAGGCAGTGAGAGATTTTATTTTCTTGGGCTCCTTGATCACTGCAGATGATGACAGCAGTCATGAAATTAAAAGACATCTGCTTCTTGGGAGAAAAGCAATGACAAACCTAGACAGTATCTTAAAAAGCAGAGACATCACCTTGCCAACAAAGGTCCGTATAGTTAAAGCTATGGTTTTAACTAACGCTATGGTTTTCCCAGTAGTGATGTATGGAAGTGAGAGCTGGACCAAAAAGAAGGCTGATCGCCGAAGAATTGATGCTTTTGAATTATGGTGCTGGAGGACTCTTGAGAGTCCCATGGACTGCAAGAAGACCAAACCTATCTATTCTGAAGGAAATCAGCCCTGAGTGCTCACTGGAAGGACAGATCGTGAAGCTGAGGCTCCAATACTTTGGCCACCTCATGAGAAGACTCCCTGGAAAAGATCCTGATGTTGGGAAAGATTGAGGGCACTAGGAGGAGGGGACGACAGAGGACGAGATGGTTGGACAGTGTTCTCGAAGCTACGAACATGAGTTTGACCAAACTGCGGGAGGCAGTGCAAGACAGGAGTGCCTGGCGTGCTATGGTCCATGGGGTCACGAAGAGTCGGACATGACTAAACGACTGAACAACAACTAAAGGTTTCACGTTTTTTCTTTATGGCTGCTGTTCTAATAAATACTCCTTCATAAAAGTTATTGCATTGCTTTATCTTCATTAAATTATCTTTCCATTGATACATAATCTTATGGTATTACTCCACACAAAAGTGGTGCTATGAGCCATTAAACCTCAGAAATAAACTTTTCACAAAAGGTTTCCACAATTATGGCCACTAGTATAAGTTGTTCATTTTAAAGTTAATGTTCTTTTTATATGGGATCAGATTATTATTATTATTTATGTTTCATGTTTATATATGTGTTGGAAGCCGCCCAGAGTGGCTGGGGTTACCCAGCCAGATGGGGAGGGTATAAATAAATATTATTATTATTACTACAGTTGTAACACGATTTAAGAACAGTCCTGTACCAGAAAAGATTAAGTTTGTAAACCAAGGTACCTGAGATGCAATAAGCCTAGCTCTTCTCTGGGATGGATTTTGTTTGGCCCAGTCATGGCATCCCCTCCATCTCCAATGTCAGTCGTCTCCTTGGTGAACCCAAGACTGACAGAAGCAAAAACAAAAACAGAAAACCTGAAGCCACTTATCTTTCCTAACAATTCTGAAGCTGACATTTAAGATGGCGTGGGCAGTTCAGACCAGCCCAATTGTGGTAGAAAAGGGAATAATTTGAGGAAGATTGTTCAAAGAAAAAAAATGTAATTCACTGTTTATTGTGGAGGTGTTAGGTTCCCAGGTGTTATAGGGGCCACTGTTGAGCTCTGTGAAAATATATGAGGTTTGAGTCCCGTTCGCAATATGAAAAGCCCGCAACATTAAGTGTCATAGCTGCACATGTGCAGGAGACGCTTCTGCGCATGCGTGAGCGGTGAGACCCGGAAGCAAACCTTTCCGGTACTTCCGGGTTGCCACACAACCTGAAAAAAAGGAACATGAAGCGGACGTAACATGAGGTATGACTGTAGAGATATTTTTTGAATTTCCAGGCACATATGACGATATATTGAATACCAAGAGAGGCCACGATCCCACGAATCTCCTCCATGACCTCCTCATACAGAGCTCTCTGGTCAGGATCCAGCAACGCCCACTCCTCGTCCGTGAAACAAACAGAAACATCTTCAAAGCACACTGGACCCTAAAAGCAAAAGGGAAATGTCCTCCTCTGAGACAGCATCAATATGATCTGCTACACAATGCTCTGTTGTTTCCTTCCTGCAAATTGCAGCGGTGTTTCAATAGGTGTTTCAATTGCTTTGCTGCACATTTTAATTCTGGATGCTTATTTTATTCTGCATTTAATTATGGGTGTTCGCCTTTGTGCAAATACGGGGTACTCCACCTTCTGTTTTTCAAGTGATTCTGCCTACACAAGTTACAGGGAACCAAGCAGAGGGCCTTTTCAGTAGTTGCACCTGCCCTGTAGAACGCCCTCCCACCAGATGTCAAAGAGAAAAACAACTACCAGGCTTTTAGAGGACATCTGAAGGCAGTCCTCTTTAGGGAAGCTTTTAATGCTCAATAGATTATTGTTTTTTAATACTTCTGTTGGAAGCCGCCTAGATGGTGGGATATAAATAAATTATTATTAATTATTACTATTATTACACAAGCATTCCAGTTTGCCTGATGGATGGATCTACTTTCTCCCCTCCTCATGAGCTGTTCTGGGGGTTCCTTCCCAATGCCCTAGAGTCAAATGCAAGGGTTCATGGGGGTATGGAGAAAGGGAGGAATGGGGGGCAGGCCATCTGTCTTGGATGATCTAGCAGAGATTCCTGCAATGCAGGGGGTCTCCTGGCTCTTGGAGACAAGCAGGGAGGGTGGCTTCTGGCAAAAGGAGAGGGAGCCACTGGTGACTCCTCCTTATCCTGGCTCACCTCTGCCTCTCGACCTCCCTCCTCCCACTCACCTCCTTCCTCTTCTGCCTCTGATTCTGGACTGCATTCTGCCATAGAGTCTCCCAGCTCACTAAGCTCTGTTAGCCCTTCAGCTTCTGACACCTCCTCTTCCCAGGCTTCTCCCTCTTCCCTCTGACCACCCATCCTTCTTCTACCTCCACTTCTTGGGCTCTGAGCCATCTTCTCTTCCTGGTTCCCCAGCTGCATCCTCCCACGATTCCTCTGTGCCCAACCAGCCCATGACATTGTTCCATCCCTCGGCCTCTGTCCCCACAAGGCAGTTTCCCCTGACCTGATCTGGTTCCACAGGCGCTGCTTCCCTTCTGCTCCTATGAATAGACGGATCAGGAGGTCTTTTCAGCATCATTTTTTTACCTGCAAGGAAAAAAAGGTAATCAGGACGCCAGGAGTGCCTGCTTCTCTCATAGGTGAAACAGGGCATCTCTAACTACAGGTGGGCCTTTGAGAAAGCCTTACCTGCTGAGAACATTTAGACATTTGTGCCCATTTCATATGTTTGTTGTGCAGAAATTCATTTCCCCTCCCCTGGACCCTTGTTCCCAATTGTCTCCCTCCAAAACAAGATGAAAAGAACCATCAGATGAGTTGGGAAAAGAACAGAATGAGGCCAAATGGAGAAAAACCACCTTCCTCCTTACCCAGTGGCCTCTCTCTCGTGTCCAACGGAGGCCCCTCTGCCTTAGAGGAATCCAAGTCCATTTCTGCAAAATGATCCTTTCCCTGAAAAAGAAACAAGGATTCAAAAGAGAGAATGGTGAGAAATATTAGAATGAGAATGTTCTCTTCACCCAGGATCTTCTGCACTGGGTTTTCCCAGAATCCCCCACTGCTCCCAGATTGGATGGCATGTCTTCTTCCTGTTTGAGGGCCAGCTGAGTCTCGCTCATCCATCTGTGCTCCCAGGAAGCCTCTGAGAGATCAGAAGGAACCTTTTGGTCTTCTGCCAAGTTCTGTCTGTTGTAATGAGAAGCTCTAGCAAATCCTACAATGGAAATACATTGTTCTGTTACAGAATTTGTAGGACCGGGGTGGGGATTGGTTCCCTGAGCAAGCATGGGTGAGTTTTGCTGGGAACCAGGGCTGGACTGTACCACATCCGAGACCATGAGCTATCTTTTTGAAAAGAAAGAGGAGGAGGAAGAGGAGAAGAAATAAGTCTGTAGCCTTCTAGCAAGGCAAAATGTGGAGGCAACTGAAGGGATTTCTGTGAGATTAATCAACCTGGTTTCTGCTGTCTTCCAGTCAATGCATGAAGTCAGAACTGACTGACAAGGCAATCATTCGTATCTTTTGAAAAATGGATGTTTGGCTCTAGTGGGGATCCTCACCCGGGGGTCCTCAGGAGTTGCTCCCCACCCCCACTCCCCTGCTTCTGTCTCCTTTCTTGCACTTGGACCAACCCCCTGAGGGCCAAGTGGGTGGGGCCAAATACATTGAATGTAAGCGGGGAATTTATTATTAATATTCTGTTAATATTATTAATATTAATATTCTGTTAAATAGCTTAACAGACACACAGCCATTGATGCCAAGGTCTCTGGAGGCTCGGTGAGTAGCAGTGCCCATTTCCGGCTGGTTTGCCAGCAACAATCCCTTTGGGACAGAGAGGAAGTGGTCCTGGGATGCCATGCTCTGGGTGCGAGGGGATTGCTGCAGTGGCCTCTGTGTGGAGCTGCCCTTGGAGACGACTGGGAATCTGGTTTGCAATGCAGCAGCCAGACTATGGGCTGGGATCCCTCTCTTTATTCCTCGCCTTTCTCTCCCACCTTTCCTTCCTTCCTCCACGTGGGTTTCTTTTGGGGGGAGGGGCTAGTCCACCTCCTCGCCCAGCTTTGGAAAACCATTTGCACATGTTTCCTCTGTTGTGCAATGACGCTGAATGATGTCACACAGAGTTAAAGTCCCAGTGACTCCTTTGTTTGAAGAAGGGAGATTTCGTGGGAGTTTGGGATCCTCTGATCTCCAGGAAGGAGAGCGTTGCAGACCTCGCCCCTCCCTGGCAGGACCCTCTCCTCCCTGACTTGGGGTTGTCCCCCCCCCGCATGAGCAAATCAGCCCCCCCCGGCACCCTCCCCTGCTGCAGCCCTGGGACCCCCACCGTCTCCCCACTGCACCCTCGGGGGGGGGGAGAGGAGACTCACCAGATCATCCCAGGAGGGAGGGGACAGCGATGCAGCCCTTGCAGGAGAGACACCAAAGCAGGAAAGGACTGGGGAGGGAAGGAGGGGCCTTGGCTCTGGAGGACCTGATTGCTTCCTGTCCTCTCTAGGAAGGCAGCTTGGTTCCCTTTAACCCTTGCAAAGCCGAGCGCGTCCAGCTCAGGCCCCTCTCGGTTGGCAGAACCTCGGCTTTTTATAATTATTATTTTATTTAGGGGTGCAGCTGCCCCCCTGGCTACGCCAATGCCCAGATATCCTTTTGGTGGCGAAGCTCTTGGTTGGACTCTAAGCTTCTCCCTCTGTTGTCCCGAAACCCAAGGAGCAGCTTGCAGGGAAAAGGGCTTTGCAGGAGGCAAGGAATCTCCTCCTCGAATTCAGGAGTGGAGAGAGAGGAGGGGATCCCTGGGGTCATCTAGTCCAACCCCCAGCAATGCAGGGATCTCAGCTCAAGCATCCATGGCAGATGGCCGTCCGATCTCTGCTTAGAAACCTCCACGGAAGGAGAGTCCACCCCCTCCCAAGGGAGACCTTTTCCCTGCCAAACTGCTCTCAGATGCCCCTCAAGGCAGCGGGTCCTGAGTTCTAGCACTGCTGAAACCATTGCACTGGCTACCAAGGAGGAACCAAGCAAAGTTCAAAATAAATAAATCCTATTCTCATCATAAATGAGTAATACTTTCTTATACAAAAGTATGCCATTTCCATTTCCAGAAATGCTTAATTGCTAATTCAATGGACTGAAAATGGATGGTTGCTGTTATTATGTTTAGGGAAGCTTCTAATAATCATTAGCCTGGGGAGCCACATTCTGGTTGAAGGAGGCCAGGATTAGCCCCAAAAGCCTGGGGTATCCCTCCCCTGTAGTAGGACTTGGAATCCAGGAGAAAACTCTTGGAATAGCCTTGCCCGGTGCTCAGGGACGGACTCACCTGTCCCCATGTCCTTCTCTTTGCAGATGTGCTGCGGTTGCACATCCCTCCCCAGGGGTGAGTATTGGAGAGAACCAGAGCAGGGACTCAGACCTGCCCTCCTTGCCCCCCACTCTGCACTCTCAGATGTTGAGAAGCCCTCCCTTCGCAAGGAACTGACAGCCTGACTTTTGCCTTTCAGCTGCTGGAGGAAGATCAGCTGTTCCTTCTGGAGGTGATTCAGAACTGCCAGGCAGCTCAGCTCAGGGGCTCCGAACCCTGAAGTGCTCCAAGCAGGAGATGGCCAATGCCATCCTGGTGAGTGATGGGTGGTGTGGGGGACCCCCATGGGAAAGTGGGGCAGGGAGGGGCTTTGGGGAAGGGATTGGACCCCTCAGACCTGCTCCCCGCTGGCTGGGCTCTTTGCCCCCCACTCTGCAGTTGGTGGTGGTTGACGAAGGATTAGGTGAGGCGTTCTGTGGATTCTTATCTTCTCAATTTCTTATTATGATTCTGATTTCATTTATTACTTTTATTATTTAAACTTGTCCTTTTTTTCTCCTTCCCCCTCACAGCTTTTGCTTTTCTTTTGGTTTATTTTATTGATTTCAACCTGCTGAGATTCTTGAGTCGGGTGAGCTTTCGTGGTTAATTATTTGTTTGTTTTTATTTGATTTGCTTTTAATTTTAATTTTAATATTTCTTTTTTAATTTTTAAAATTTACATTCTTATTTTGTGCACATTTGTGCCTATTTTGTATATATATATTTATAGATTTGTTTTGTACATATACTTAGGGTTAGGTGTAGGCTTAGCGCTGGGCTGGGGTTGGGGTCTGAGTTAGGCTTGGATTGGTATTTTAGATAGTTAGCTAGTGTTATAAGAGAATCCATGACCAGAGAGGGGATTCCGAGATAAATTTATGAACCTGCTTGGTATGTTGTTGTTTAGTCGTTTAGTCGTGTCCGACTCTTCGTGACCCCATGGACCATAGCACGCCAGGCACTCCTGTCTTGCACTGCCTCCCGCAGTTTGGTCAAACTCATGTTCGTAGCTTCGAGAACACTGTCCAACCATCTCGTCCTCTGTCGTCCCCTTCTCCTAGTGCCCTCAATCTTTCCCAACATCAGGGTCTTTTCCAGGGAGTCTTCTCTTCTCATGAGGTGGCCAAAGTATTGGAGCCTCAGCTTCACGATCTGTCCTTCCAGTGAGCACTCAGGGCTGATTTCCTTAAGAATGGATAGGTTTGATCTTCTTGCAGTCCATGGGACTCTCAAGAGTCTCCTCCAGCACCATAATTCAAAAGCATCAATTCTTCGGCGATCAGCCTACTTTATGGTCCAGCTCTCACTTCCATACATCACTACTGGGAAAACCATAGCTTTAACTATACGGACCTTTGTAGGCAAGGTGATGTCTCTGCTTTTTAAGATGCTGTCTAGGTTTGTCATTGCTTTTCTCCCAAGAAGCAGGCGTCTTTTAATTTTGTGACTGCTGTCACCATCTGCAGTGATCAAGGAGCCCAAGAAAGTAAAATCTCTCACTGCCTCCATTTCTTCCCCTTCTATTTGCCAGGAGGTGATGGGACCAGTGGCCATGATCTTGGTTTTTTTGATGTTGAGCTTCAGACCATATTTTGCGCTCTCCTCTTTCACCCTCATTAAAAGGTTCTTTAATTCCTCCTCACTTTCTGCCATCAAGGTTGTGTCATCTGCATATCTGAGGTTGTTGATATTTCGTCCGGCAATCTTAATTCCGGCTTGGGATTCATCTAGTCCAGCCTTTCGCATGATGAATTCTGCATATAAGTTAAATAAGCAGGGAGACAATATACAACCTTGTCGTACTCCTTTCCCAATTTTGAACCAATCAGTTGTTCCATATCCAGTTCTAACTGTAGCTTGGTAAACCTATTGCCTTTAAACAGTGCCCTTCAAACTGAACATTCCTTCTACATGTTGGTCACTGGAGATCAATCTTTGTATCAATTTCCTTCTTGTTTTTATTCATTTTATACTTTTGTATTTGTTTCTAAACTTTGTCTCACTGGGTATAAAAACTGTAAACTTGACTTTGTACCACCCGCAACTGTCAAAATACTTCCCAGCACCACCTACTGAGTCTACAAATGGACACACACACAAATACAACTTCAGAAAGTTTTATTTAAATAAAGGAAAATGCAGGACAAGGCATCACACCTGCACTGAGGAATCCTGTCTCCTTATCAGACAGCTCCTAGCACTTCTCAAGACTGGCCCCTAACTCTGAGGCTCTTTCCTCCTGCAGGACCTCCGAGGATACGCCCTCTGTGACAATGGGGAAGAGCGGAAACTAGCGCCAACAGCATTTCTCCCAGCTCACAGTAAGTATCTTGCCTTCCTGTATTCATTCCTTTGGTTGCTTCCATCCTCCCAATAGCACATCCCCGAGTGACTTTTAAGGCAGATTATGCGGTGTGTGTTCCTGGGTGCCAGGATGAGGCCAGAGGCTTTTCCTGTCCCCTTTCCTGCTGCTGCCCTTCCACCTCTGCCCAGGAGGCTGCAGGGCTCAGGGTTGTCCTCTGGGACAAGGGATTGGGTCCAAGGTGGGTGCAGCCATCCAAGGTGGCTTTCGTAGTGTCATCTGACCCAGATTTTTATTTCCTCTGCAGAATGTAATAGCTCGGCCAGAGTTGGGCCTACCTGAGGCCCGATCAAAGAGAAGGTAAAAGCCCCACACCTTGGAGACAGAGAACTCCCTTGTCCCTTCTTTGCCCAAGACTCACCTCCCAGGTTTTCTTGCTGGGAGTCCTGCAGGACCTGCTCCCTGCCTGGCAGGCCTTTCCCACCTGGCCTGGGAGGGCAGCGCCCAGAATGACTCCATCTACAAGAAGCGGAGGGGGCTGAACAGACTCTGTGTTTGGCCTGCAAGGATGGGACCTGCCCACATTCCTATTCTCTTCTATTTTTCTCCCCTCCTGACCTTTGTGCGTTTTTATTTTTAAGAGGGCAAATTTAATGAGAAATTGTATGGCAAGTTCAGAAGAATAAAAGGTTGCGTTTGGAAAAAACACACACAAAAAGGGGTGTGTGTGGCCTCCTCAAATATTTTATGAGGGGCAAAGACCCCTAGTTGGTCCCTATTCCCTACACCTACATGTCTCAGAATGGTTACAACATAAAAGCACAAAACACCACATTTTAAAAGGGCATTAGATGTCAATCAGCCAAAGGCCTGGTTTAAAAGGTGCCAATTTGCCTGGCTCCTAAAGCTGTATAATGTAGGGTTATCAGACGTCCCCGGTTCCCAGGGACAGTTCCCAGTTTTACCAATCTGTCCATGGCCAAAGATGCCAGTGGGAAGAGGCGCTGTGGCTGATGCTGTTGCCAGTGCGGACGGCTGGGCAGCGTTAGACGAGCGGGAACATTCCTCCTCCCCCTCCCACCCTCCTCCTCCTCCTCTTGCTATTTTGGCGGAAACCTTGCCCCGAGGGCTGAGGGGAGACATGGAGGGTGCCGGCATATGGTTTATGATGTTCCTTCTCAAACGTCCGAATTTGAGAGGGGTGCGGATGCAAGGAAAGGATCGCTGTCATATGGCAGTCATAAAGGCTGGGCGCTTTTATTGCCCGAGCAAAGGAGACACCACCCTCCCGCCTCCTCGCTTGTAAATAAAAATAAAAATACTCTGCCACATGGCTCCACCCCCTCCCCACACGTTCTCCCTATTGCATTTTTCTCTGCCTGAAGAGTCAGACAGAAAATAGGGGAGGTTTGTATTATAATAGCTATGGTTATCTATCTGTATTCCTCATGTGCCTTTTTCTGGGATGACCTGACTCTCTGTCCTCTCTCTACCCCCCTCTTTTTGTTCCTTCCTTTCTTTTCGGTGACGCTTCCAGGAATCATAGAAAAGGGGAGGGAACACACACACACACACCCCTCCCTCAGTTCCACCCATCCCTCCATCCTAATTTTGCTTTCCCTTTTCTCTCCCCTTCCCCCTCCTTCACCCATAACCAAGGAACCTGGATCTGGTTGCCATGTAAACTACATATGTTTACAAAATGATGCTCCCTACTAATAATCCAGATGCTACTGTCTTTTAACCCTCTTGGCTGCGGCAAAAAAGTGTCCCTGGATTCATTGAAAAA
Source organism: Zootoca vivipara (assembly GCF_963506605.1). Taxonomy (NCBI): domain Eukaryota; kingdom Metazoa; phylum Chordata; class Lepidosauria; order Squamata; family Lacertidae; genus Zootoca; species Zootoca vivipara. The sequence continues at coordinate 96,843,360 of NC_083279.1, forward strand.
AATCTGGTAATCTGGTTTTTCTGACCGTTGTATGGATTCCTTTCTGGGAAGTGAGTTTGGAGCTCAGATTAAAGCTCTTTCCACACACTGATATGGTTTCTCCCCTGTATGAATTCTCTTATGGCAAGTGAGGGAGGAGATATCAGTGAAGCTCTTTCCACATTCCACACACTGATATGTTTTCTCCCTTGTATGAATTATTTGATGCTTAGTGAGAGAGGAGCTATTAGTGAAACTTGTTCCACATTCCACACAATGTTGGGGTTTCTCCCCTGTATGAATTCTTTGATGGGAAGTGAGAGCGGAGCTCTTCCTGAAGCTTTTTCCACATTCCACACACTGATATGGTTTCTCCCCTGTATGAATTCTTTGATGGGAAGTGAGTTTGGAGCTCTGACTGAAGCTCTTTCCACATTCGACACACTGATAGGGTTTCTCCCCTGTATGAATTCTTTGATGGGGAATGAGATGGGAGCTCTGACTAAAGCTCTTTCCACATTCCACACACTGATATGGTTTCTCCCCTGTATGAATTCTTTGATGAGAAGTGAGAGAGGAGTTCTTACTGAAGCTCTTTCCACATTCCACGCACTGATAGGGTTTCTCCCCTGTATGAATTCTTTGATGTGATGTGAGATGTGAGCTCTGACTGAAGCTGTTTCCACATTCTACGCACTGATATGGTTTCTCCCCAGTATGAATTCTCTGATGCTTGGTGAAATTGGAGCTATCAGTGAAACTCTTTCCACATTCGACACACTGATAGGGTTTCTCCCCTGTATGAATTCTTTGATGCTTAGTGAGATGGGAGCTGTTCCTGAAGCTCTTTCCACATTCCACACACTGATATGGTTTCTGACTGCAGCTTTCTCCACACTCCAAATTTTTACGTGGCTCCTCCTCTCTGCGAATTTTGTCGTGGTCACCTTTGTTCTCGATTTCCAATTCATCACAATCTGCAAAGGAAACAAAAAGGGGATTAGAGCCTCAGGAACAAATGGAGAAGAACTGAAGGCAGTTGGGTGTGTGTTCATTAGCTGTGTTTTTTATCATTAACCAACATATTTATTATTAGATTCTGATGAGTTGTTGAAAGTTGCTTTGTTTGATATATAGTATAGATCAGAATTGTGGAAAACTTTTGAAAAAAAGTGTATTTCAGAGGGTTGATGGCTGACAACACTTCTTTTGGAGTAATATCAATGGAAAGATAATTTAATGAAGAATGAAATCCCACAAAGTTTGTTTAGTTACCCGAATTCTATCAAACGTAATAGCCAAATAACCAGAAAAAGGAAGCACAACTTGCTTTGGTTGACTTTTTACAGTGTGTTATGTGATTACTATCAAGTTGGTTGTTTTTTTGTGTTCTTTCATTTAGTGAGGTTGTAAATACAAATGGCAAAAAGAGTTGACTGGTCAACCAGAAAGCGATGTAAAATAGTACTATTACGTGAACAAGGCTACAGTTATGAAGAAATTAGAAGAGAGATTGGGGAAAACTTAACCAAAGCTGGCCTTTCTATATTTTTGAAGAAGTATAAGGTTGGTAAAGGCAGGAAAAGGTCCAGAAAGGCAAGTGACGATCAAAGAATGGAGAGACCCTACATGAAAGAATAAAATCATCTGGGTGTATACAAGATGACGTGGCGCAATGCAATGTGACGTTGAGTGTTAGGACTAGTCTAAATGTTTGAATTCTAAGGAAAAAGCCATTGTTATCTCTCAAGCACAGGTTGAAAAGATTAAACCCATGTTAACTGGACAGAGGAACAATGGAACAGTGTAACTTGGAGCAATAAGACACAAATCTCATTGCTTGGTAGTGATGGCATGAAATACCTGAGGAGAAGAATCAGAGAAGATTTACATCCTACTTGCATTACACCGACCGTGAATCTCCCAGATCGTGTGATGATCTAGGGTTGTATGGCAGCAAAAGGTGTTGGCAGAATTTGTTTCATTAATGGGAATGTAAATGCCCCAAAATAAATAAATGAAATACTTGAGCTCAAATTGAAGCGTTCCGCAGGTGATCTTTTCCCAGATACTAAAGCATTTACAAATATTTATAGAAATATTTGTTTATTCATTTATTATTTCAACAGGATTCAGCTCCATGTCATGTTGCTGCTGTGTGCAAAAGGTGCTTTCAAGATAATCCTACCGGTATTCCACTGCTGGAATGGCCTGGGAATAGCCCAAACTTTAACCCAATCGGAAGTCTATGGAGCCGACTAAAGAAACTTGTTAGTCAGAAGCAACCCAGCAATAAAGCCCAATAAACAGAGGCAATAATTCAGTCTTGGTTTCAGATTATTACAGCTGCAGAACTAAAAACTGGTTCACTTCACGAGAAGGCGTAAGGCCGTAATTAAAATAGCCAATGGTTACTAAAGGTTTCAAGTTTTTTTTTCTGACTGCTGTTCTAATAAATACTCCTTCATTAAATTTATTGCATTACATTTCTCATTAAATTATCTTTCCACTGATATATAGTTTTATGGTATTACTCTACACAAAAGTGGTGTTATGAGCCATCAAACATCAGAAATACACTTTTCACAAAAGGTTTCCACAATTTGGGCACTTGTATAACTTGTTCATTTTAAATTTAATGTTCTTTTTATATGGGATCAGATTATTATGATTTATGTTTCATTTTTATATATGTGTTGAAAGCCACCCAGAGTGGCTGGGGCAACCCAGCCAGATTGGGGGGCGGGGGGGCGGTATAAATAAAAATTATTATTATTACTACAGTAGTACCACGATTAAAGAACAGGAAAAGATTAAGTTTGTAATCTGTATCATCATCATCATCATCACCACTGCTACTGCTACTACTCCCTGAGATTCAACAAGGCTGGCTCTTCTCTGAGATGAATTTTGTTTGGCCCAGTCATGGCATCCCCTCCATCTCCAATGTCAATCATCTCTTTGGTCAAGCCAAGACTGACAGGAGCAAAAACAAAAACAGAAAACCTGAAGCCACTTATCTTTCCTAACAATTCTGAAGCTGACATTTAAGATGGCCTGGGCAGTTCAGAGCAGCCCAATCGTGGTAGAAAAAGAAATAATTTGAGGAAGATTGTTCAATGAAAGAACTGTAATTTATTGTTTATTGTGGGGGGGTGTTATAGGGGGTGCTGTTGAGCTCTGTGAAAAATATGAGGTTGATCACATGGAAGTATTTTTTTAATTTCCAGGCAGATCTCACGATCCCTCAGGGAGCCTTACCAAGAGAGGCCACGATCCCACAATTCTCCTCCATGACCTCCTTATGCAGAGCTCTCTGGTCAGGATCCAGCAATGCCCACTCCTCGTCCGTGAAACGAACAGCGACATCTTCAAAGCACACTGGACCCTAAAAGCAAAAGGGAAATGTCCTCCTCTGAGACAGCATCAATATGATCTGCTACACAATGCTCTGTTGTTTCCTTCCTGTAAATTGTGGTGTTGTTTCAATAGGAATGCTTTGCTGCACATTTTAATTCTGGATGCTTATTTTATTCTGCATTTAATTATGGGTGTTCGTCTTTGTGCAAATAGGGGGTACTCCACCTTCTGTTTTTCTAGTGATTCTGCCTACACAAGTTACAGGGAACCAAGCAGAGGGCCTTTTCAGTCGTGGCACCTGCCCTGTGGAACGCCCTCCCACCAGATGTCAAAGAGAAAAACAACTACCAGGCTTTTAGAGGACATCTGAAGGCAGTCCTCTTTAGGGAAGCTTTTAATGGTCAATAATTATTGTATTTTAATACAGCCAGATGGGTGGGGTATTAATAAATAAATTATTATTATTATTATTATTATTATTATTATTATTATTATTATTATTATTATTATTATTACACAAGCATTCCAGTTTGCCTGATGGATGGATCCACTTTCTTCCCTCCTCGTGAGCTGTTCTGGGGGTTCCCTCCCAATGCCCTAGAGTCAAATTCAAGGGGTTCGTGGGGGCATGGAGAGGGGGAGGAATGGGGGGCAGCCCCAATTTTGCAGCGGCTGGGGCTGGTTAGGTGAATCCAGGGCACTATTTCTCCTCATTTGTCCACTGCTTAGAAACCAATTTTAGCATTCAGTGCTCAATCTAGAAATAAAATAAGCCTATTTTGGATGGGCATCTGTCTTGGATGATCTAGCAGAGATTCCTGCAATGCAGGGGGTCTCCTGGCTCTTGGGGACAAGCAGGGAGGGTGGCTTCTGGCAAAAGGTCAGGGAGCCACCGGTGGATCCACCTTATCTTGACTCGCCGCTGCCTCTCGACCTCCCTCCTCCCACTCACCTCCTTTCTCTTCTGCCTCTGATTCTGGACTGCATTCTGCCACAGTGTCTCCCAGCTCACTAAACCCTGTTAGCCCTTCAGCTTCTGACACCTCCTCTTCCCAGGCTTCTCCCTCTTCCCCCTCTGACTACCCATCCTTCTTCTACCTCCACTTCTTGGGCTCTGAGCCATCTTCCCTTCCTGGTTCCCCAGCTGCATCCTCCCACTATTCCTCTGTGCCCAACCAGTCCATGACATTGCTCCATCCCTCGGCTTCGGTCCCCACAAGGCAGCTTCCCCTGACCTGATCTGGTTCCACAGCCGCTGCTTCCCTTCTGTCCCCATGAATAGACGGATCAGGAGCTCTTGCCGGCATCATTCTGTCACCTGCAAGAGAGAAAAGGTAAACAGGATGCCAGGAGTGCCTGCTTCTCTCACAGGTGGAACAGGGCATCTCTAATTACAGACGGGCCTTTGAGAAAGCCTTACCTGCTGAGAACATTTAGACGTTTGTGCCCATTTCATATGTTTGTTGTGCAGAGATACATCTCCCCTCCCCTGGACCCTTGTTCCCAATTGTCTCCCCCCAAATCAAGGTGAAAATAACTTTCAGATGAGTTGGAAAACCAACAGAATGAGACCAAATTTAGAAAAACCATCTTCCTCCTTACCCAGTGGCTTCTCTATGGTGTCCAACAGAGGCCTCTCTGCCTCACAGGAATCCAGGTCCATTTCTGATAAATGATCCTTTCCCTGAAAAAGAAACAAGGATTCAAAACAGAGAATGGGAAGAAATATTAGAACGAGAATGACAAAGACTTGAAGGGTGTGCGATCTCAATCCATGGGTGCATTCCCAATAAAAGGCTGGGCCATCAGTAGACCATTATGGGATGTTCTCTGTCCTGTTTGGAGCCCCTTGGGAGTATCCAGAGGAAGGTCTCTCTCACCTGCTTTCTCTCCTCTGCCTGACTCAGGAGGAAACCTTCGGCCAGGGCCACTGCCTGGGAACTGGTCTCCGCTCCGCATTCCCTCACCCAGCTCTCCATCTCCGGGGGCAGGACAGCCAGGAACTGCTCCAAGATCACCAGGTCCAGCATCTCAGCTTTCGTGTGCCTTTCTGGCTTCAGCCACTGGTGGCAAAAGTGGTAGAGTCGGCTGCAAACCTCTCGGGGTCCTTTGGCCTCCTGGCAGCAGAACTGCCTCAACTGCTGGCTCTGCACCTCTGAGCGGAGGGTGTCCTCCTCACCCAGGGTATTCTGCACTGGGTTTTCCCAGAATCCCCCACTGCTCCCAGATTGGATGGCATGTCTGCTTCCTGTTCGAGGGCCAGCTGAGTCCCGCTCATCCATCTGTGCTTTCAGGAAGCCTCTGAGAGATCAGAAGGAACCCTTTTAGTCTTCTGCCAAGTTCTATCTGTTGTAATGAAAAGCTCTAGGATTTCCTACATAGGAAATAAAGTGTTGTTACAGAATTTGTAGGACGGGGAGGGGGGGGAATAGATTCCTGAGCAAGCAAGGTTGAGTCTTGCTGGGAACCAGAGCTGGACTGCACCAGATCCCAGACCATGAGCTCTCTTTTTGAAAAGAAAGAGTAGGAGGAGGGAGAGGATAAGAAGTAAGTCTCTAGCCTTCTAGCAATGCAAAATGTGGAGACAACTGAAGGGATTTCTGTGAGATTAATCAACCTGGTTTCTGCTGCCTTCCACTAAATGCATGAAGTCAGAACTTACTAACAAGGGAATCATTTGTATCTTGTGAAAAATGGATGCTTGGCTCTAGTGGGGGTCCTCAGGAGTTGCTCCCCAGCCCCACCCTCACTCCCCTGCTTCTGTCTCCTTTTCTTGCACTTGGACTCTCTGCTGCTCTCAAGACAGACTCCTGGGGTGGGGTCCCTTTTTCTTTGCTCTGAGGGCCAGGTATGTATCTCACCAACCCCGAGGGCCAAGTGGGCGGGGCCAAAGACATCTCCCTTGAAATTTAGGCAGGTAATTTTTTATAATAATAATAATTCAATAACTTAACACACACAGCCATTGATGCCAAGGTCCCTGGAGGCTCAGTGAGTAGCAGCGCCCATTTCTCGCTGGTTTTCCAGCAACAATCCCTTTGGGACCGAGAGGATGTGGTCCTGGGATGCCATGCTCTGGGTGCGAGGGGATTGCTGCAGTGGCCTCTGTGTGGGGCTGCCCTTGGAGACGACCAGGAAACTGGTTTGCAATGCGGCAGCCAGACTATGGGCTGGGATCCCTCTCTTTATGCCTGACCTTTCTCTCCCACCTTTCCTTCCTTCCTCCACGTGGTTTTTGTTTCTCCCCCCCCCCTGCATGAGCAGATCAGCCCCCCCCCAAGGCACCCTCCCCTGCTGCAGCCCTGGGACCCCCCACCGTCTCCCCACTGCACCCTCTTGGGGGGGGGGAGAGAAGAGACTCACCAGATCATCCCAAGAGTGAGGGGACAGCGATGCAGCCCTTGCAGGAGAGACACCAAAGCAGGAAAGGACTGCGGAGGGAGGGAGGGAGGGGCCTTGGCTCTGGAGGACCTGCTCCCCCTTGTTTCCTGTCCTCTCTAGGAAGGCAGCTCGGTTCCCTTTAACCCTTGCAAAGCCGAGTCCACCCAGCTTCGCCCTCTCTCGCTTGGCAGATCCTCTGCTTTTTATTATTTTTTTATGGATTTTATGTCCAGATATCCTTTCATAGCTGCCAAGTTATCCCTTTTTTACAGGGATTTTCCCTTATGCTGAATAGGCTTCCTCGCGAGAAAAGGAAAAACTTGGCAGCTATGTATCCTTTTGGGGGTGAGGCTATTGGTTGGACTCTGAGCATCTCCCTCTGTTGGCCGGAAACCAGAGGAACAGCTTGCAGGGAAAAGGAACCTCCTCCTCGAATTCAGGAGCGGAGAGAGAGGAGGGGATACAAGGGTCATCTAGTCCAACCCCCAGCAGTGCAGGAATCTCAGCTAAAGCATCCTCCCCTACAACAAACACACTGTGAGGTGAGTGGGGCTGAGAGAAGTGTCACTAGCCCAAGCTCACCCAGCAGCTGCATGTGGAGGAGCGGAAATGCAAATTTCCTCCCCCAGATTACTAGTCTACCGCTCTTAACCACTACACCACAATGGCTCTGTTGTGTCCTGGCTTAAGAAGTCCAGATATGCATCTTCAATAGAACAGTTTTTTATTTAGGGAAAAACAGGACTGACTCTGAGGGCTACATTTATAGGGACAGGGAGCTAGCTAGAAAGGGATACATTTTGGAGGGAACAATATCAGGCAATCCCAGTGCTGCCTTTTGGAGGAAACCAATAAGACAGAGGATCCAAATACAGCAGCTTAAATGAACCAATAGTAGCTGTACCTTCTGGAACCAAAAGGCAGTTACTTAACCCTAAAGCACATACAGACAATAGTAATGCAGATATGAAATCCTTTGACTCAATACACAACAGCTCTTAGAGACTTCCTGTGAAAATCTGGGTCAGGAATGCTGTTCCTAGAATGGAGGCATGTGCAACAGGTCAATCACGATCTACTGGTCGATGCACAACTCTGGTCACTGCTCCCTGAGAAAAGACAATGGGTAGATCACTGGCAGGTTTTTTTATTGCTGGGAGTAGATCTCAGTCTCTTGGAAGTTGGACGTCCCTTCTATAATGCATAGGTATATTCACACAAAACCAAACCTGATAAAATTGATAAAAATTCATTAAAAAACAACACTCAGAGACAATTCAGTGGGAGAACTCTGAAATTTACCCGTGGAAATAATCTTGGAACTTGGCAACCTTTCTTCCATTGTTGAGGGTTTAGTTACATAACCACTGTTTCCCCCTGGGGCAAAGATTTGGGGCAACCTACAAAGGGACTCAGGGATGCCGGTGCCGCTGTGGGTTAAACCACAGAGCCTAGGGCTTGCTGATCAGAAGGTCGGCGGTTCAAATCCCTGCGACGGGGTGAGCTCCCGTTGTTTGGTCCCAGCTCCTGCCCACCTAGCAGTTCGAAACCATGTCAAAGTGCAAGTAGATAAATAGGTACCTCTCCGGAGGGAAGGTAAACGGCGTTTCTGTGCGCTTCTCTGGTTCGCCAGAAGCAGCTTAGTCATGCTGGCCACATGACCAATAATGCGAGATGACCGCCGCAACCCCAGGGTCGGTCACGACTGGACCTAATGGTCAGGGGTCCCTGTACCTTTACCTTTACAAAGGGACTTGAGGAACGCAACGAGGTAGATTTAAGAGACCAAATTCCCAAGGGCATAAAACCTGTTCAGTCAGTTTAAAATCCACTTTCCAAATTTGATGTCCTAAGACATTTATGATACATAGGCTTTCCTGTTTCTTGCTGCTTAGGAAGCAGGCTTATAAACCTTAAACTTTAAATAGATCAGAACTTCAACATTAAGACAACCCAACAACTCAACTTCCCCACCAAAAGCCAGTAATAAAAGTTGGATCAAATTAAATTCTTATTAAAGTCTCAGCGTTAATGGATCATGTTTCCTGCATTAAACAGAAATACCTACACCCCGGCGGCGGCGGGGGGGGGGTTGGGAGCTACATGCCTTCTGTATCTACATGAGATTGGGGTACAGATCTCTATTCAAAAATGTTTCACAAATTGGGGTTATTTGTGATCATTAGCAGAACAATCAACCGTCCTCCTATCTATGAATGAAAATGGCCAGACAGTCACAGTTCATAAGATTTTTAATTCTCAGTAATTTCAGCCTTACCATTAACAGACGAAATTTTCTGCCCTTTATCTATCCACGCTGTGTATATAGCCTATCTTGATTTCAGCAAGGCCTTTGACAAGGTGCCCCATGATATTCTTGTAAAGAAGCTGGTAAAATGTGGGCTAGACAATGCTACCATTCAGTGGGTTTGTAACTGGCTGACTGACCGAACCCAAAGGGTGCTCATCAATGGCTCCTCCTCATCCTGGAGAGTAGTGACTAGTGGGGTGCCACAGGGTTCTGTCTTGGGCCCAGTCTTATTCAACATCTTTATCAATGACTTGGATGATGGGCTTGAGGGCATTCTGAGCAAGTTTGCAGATGACACCAAATTGGGAGGGGTGGGTAATACCCCAGAGGACAGGATCACACTTCAAAATGACCTTAACAGATTAGACAACTAGGCCAAAGCAAACAAGATGAATTTTAACAGGGAGAAATGTAAAGTACTACACTTGGGCAAAAAAATATATAAAAGGCACAAATACAGGATGGGAGACACCTGGCTTGAGAGCAGTACATGTGAAAAGGATCTAGGAGTCTTGGTAGACCACAAACTTGACATAAGTCAACGGTGTGATGCAGCAGCTAAAAAAGCCAATGCAATAGGAGTATAGCATTTAGATCAAGGGAAGTAATAGTACCACTGTATTCTGCTCTAGTCAGACCTCACCTGGAATACTGTGTCCAGTTCTGGGCACCTCAGTTCAAGGATACTGACAAGCTGGAACGTGTCCAGAGGGCAACTAAAATGGTCAAAGGCCTGGAAATAATGCCTTATGAGGAACGGCTTAGGGAGCTGGGTATGTTTAGCCTGGAGAAGAGAAGGTTAAGGGGTGATATGATAGCCATGTTCAAATATATAAATGGATGTCATATAGAAGAGGGTGAAAGGTTGTTTTCTGCTGCTCCAGAGAAGCAGACACGGAGCAATGGATTCAAGCTACAAGAAAGAAGATTCCACCTAAACATTAGGAAGAACTTCCTGACAGTAAGAGCTGTTAGACAGTGGAATCTGCGGCCAATGAATGTGGTGGAGTCTCCTTCTTTGGAGGTCTTTAAGCGGAGGCTTGACAGCCATCTGTCAGGAATGCTTTGATGGTGTTTCCTGCTTGGCAGGGAGTTGGACTGGATGGCCATTGTGGTCTCTTCCAACTCTATGATTCTATTAGTTACAGGAAAAAATGTTCAAGGAACATTCCACCAAATTATGAATTTGTATGTACTTTAAATCATGGCTGGACTTTAGCATATTTGAAGTCTGATTTGAATAACAGACAAAATGATGAAAACCCTAGATAATCACTCAAATGCTTGATATCACCAGCTCTGCTTCAAAACATCACCGCTTTCACCTCCCACTTCTTAACACTCTCTATTCCAAACTCTGAAAACCAATCCTTCCATCTTTTTCTACCAAAGAGCAAAGCTTGGCTGTATTTCAGCCCATCACCCCACCCCACCATAACTCAAAATTCACTCTCCAATGCTTGCAGACACATTCCTTATCCTTCTGTGGTGCCCAAAATTGAACACATTGTAACAACTTTAAAGATGTGCCCCCCATGTCATTTCCTTAACATCTGCAAACATGTGTGGTGTGTTAGAAATTCATTTCTCCTGTTGCTGGATATGTGGCTAGTATGTCAAATATCCCCTTTTCTTTGCTTTTTTTAAATGAATATTTATTGAATTTTGTAACCCATTAAAATGCAGATCTCAATCAACATGTTATATATACCATTGTTCTCCCTCCCCTCCTCTGGACTTCCCTCAACTCCCCCTCTACTGAGTTATTAGCTTTATTTGTTGTATCTTGCTTTTCCTATAGAAAAGTAAATTCCCTTATACTTTCTCTAAAATATCTGTTACTGAAATAAAGTTGTGAATGTTGATTCAAACCCTGCCAGTGAATCCAGTCCATTTTGTTCTCTCTGCAAATAGACTAAATGGTTCCCAGACTCTTTTGAAGTCATTTTTGTCCTTCTCTCGTAGTTTATCTGTTAGTTTAGCCAACTCTGCATAGTTCATAAGTTTTTCGTGCCATTGTTCCTTTGATGGTTTTTCTTCCGCCTTCCAATATTGTGCAATCAAGACTGGCCGCTGTTGTATCATACATCAATAATATCCATTTTTCTTTTGGCAGCTCTTGGTTTCAGATACCTAACAAAAAGGCTTCAGGGTGTTCAACAAAGTTCTTTTTTAAAATATATTTTTATTGCATTTATAGAGATTATAGTACATAATATTCATATTACAGAATTTTCCAATATTCAAACAGAAAAAACCCAGAAACTAAAATCAAAAAGAAAAATACATATCCATGAAAGAATAATACATAGCATATTTAACATATATGTACTTCTTAAATATACCCCCCAGCTACCTTACCCCTTAATTTGACTTCCTTCCTGTCTTTTATATTTGTATATTCTACTTTCCATGCACCTTTTTATTTCATTTTTCCTTCTATTTCTTCCATCTTTTCTTGTCTTTAATAAGCATTTCTTGTTCCAAAAATTTCCTTACTTTACATGTTAATTACAGCATCTCCGTTTTTTACCCTATTTTTCTACATATTCCATAAATTTCCTCCACTCCTTGTTAAATTTTTCATTATCCTGGTGTCTAATCCTCCCTGTTAATTTGGCTATACCTGCATATTCTATTAATTTTATTCTCCACCCTTCTACCATTGGTATCTGTTGTTGTTTCCAAAGCTGTGCTAATAACAGTCTTGCATATAAAAAGAATGTTTGATCATTTCTTTCCACATCTTCAGGTACCATTCCTAAAAGAAACGCTTCTGGTCTCTTTTTAAAAGTATATTTGAAGATCTTTTTTAATTCATTGTATATATTTTCCCAATAATTTTTGATCTTTCCACCACATATGTATGAAATTGCCCTCCTCTCTACCACATTTCCAGCAATTTTTGCTCCCTGTTTTATACATTTTATACAGTTTAGTAGGAGTAAAGTACCATCGGTACATCATTTTGTAAAAGTTTTCTTTTAAGGCGGTGGAGGCTGTAAATTTAATTCCAAATTTCCATAGTTTTAGCCATTTCTCATATTCTATATTATATCCTAAGTCAATTGCCCATTTGACCATGACCTCCTTGGTCTCTTCATTTTTAAATGCCATTCGAGTAGATAATCATAAATTTTGGATAATACTTTTGTTTTATTTTGTAATACAATTTTGTCCAATTCTGATCTTTGGTGTTCAAACCCTTTTGCTTTTTTTATCTTTTATAAAAATGTTATTCAATTGGTGATACTCCAACCAACCTCCTAATTTTTCTTTTAACTCCTCATATGGTGTGATCCTGACATTATTTTCTTTCAACAACATGTCATTATGTTAACCAGCTTCTATCCATATTTAGTCTCTTGACGGCATACACTTCATAGCGGAGACAACCACCAAGGGGTCTTACATTCAAACCATTCCTTGTACCTATTCCAAACTTCAGAGTGGCCTTTTTATTACATGATTAAAAAAAATCCTGTGCACTTCTACCTTCTCATACCAGAGGTACACATGCCACCCCTACATGTTGTCAACCCCTTCCAGATCTAATAATCTGAAGCTTCAGGGTGTTTAACAAAGTTATATAATAATAATAATAATAATAATTTATTATTTATACCCCGCCCATCTGGCCGGGTTCCCCCAGCCACTCTGGGCGGCTTCCAACAAAATATTAAAATACAGAAATCAATCAAACATTAAAAGCTTCCCTAAACAGGGCTGCCTTAAGATGCCTTCTAAAGGTCTGGTAATTGTTATTCTCTTTGACCTCTGGTGGGAGGGCATTCCACAGGGCGGGCGCCACCACCGAGAAGGCCCTCTGCCTGGTTCCCTGTAACTTGGCTTCTCGTAGTGAGGGAACCGCCAGAAGGCCCTCGGCGCTGGAGCTCAGTGTCCGGGCAGAACGATGGGGGAGGAGACGCTCCTTCAGGTATATTGGACCGAGGCCGTTTAGGGCTTTAAAGGTCAGCACCAACACTTTGAATTGTGCTCGGAAACGTACTGGGAGCCAATGTAGGTCTTTCAGGACCGGTGTTATGTGGTCTCGGCGGCCACTCCCAGTCACCAGTCTAGCTGCCGCATTCTGGATTAATTGCAGTTTCCGGGTCACCTTCAAAGGTAGCCCCACGTAGAGCGCATTACAGTAGTCCAAGCGGGAGATAACCAGAGCATGCACCACTCTGGGGAGACAGTCTGCGGGCAGGTAGGGTCTCAGCCTACGTACCAGATGGAGCTGATAAACAGCTGCCCTGGACACAGAATTGACCTGCGCCTCCATGGACAGCTGTGAGTCCAAAATAACTCCCAGGCTGCGCACCTGGTCCTTCAGGGGCACAGTTACCCCATTCAGGACCAGGGAGTCCTCCACGCCTGCAAACCTCCTATCCCCCAAGAACAGTACTTCTGTCTTGTCAGGATTCAACCTCAATCTGTTAGCCGCCATCCAACCTCCAACCGCCTCTAAGCACCCACACAGGACCTTCACCGCCTTCACTGGTTCTGATTTGAAAGAGAGGTAGAGCTGGGTATCATCCGCATACTGGTGGACACCCAGCCCAAACCCCCTGATGATCTCTCCCAGCGGCTGCATGTAGATGTTAAAAAGCATGGGGGAGAGGACAGAACCCTGAGGCACCCCACAAGTGAGAGCCCAGGGGTCTGAACACTCCTCCCCCACCACCACTTTCTGAACACGGCCCAGGAGGAAGGAGCGGAACCACTGTATAACAGTGCCCCCAGCTCCCAACCCCTCTAGACGGTCCAGAAGGATGTTATGTTCGATGGTGTCAAAAGCCGCTGAGAGATCCAGCAGGACCAGGAAACAGCTCTTACCTTTGTCCCTAGCCCGCCGGAGATCATTGACCAGTGCGACCAAGGCAGTTTCAGTCCCATGATGAGGCCTGAACCCCGACTGGAAGGGATCCAAATGGTCCGCTTCTTCCAGGCGTGCTTGGAGTTGTTCAGCAACCACTCGCTCAATCACCTTGCCCAAGAATGGAAGATTTGAGACTGGGCGATAGTTGGCCATATTGGCTGCATCTAAAGATGGTTTTTTAAGAAGCGGTTTAATAACCGCCTCTTTCAGCGGGTCTGGGAAGGCTCCCTCACAGAGAGAAGCATTCACCAACCCGCGGAGCCCATCGCCCAGCCCTTCCCGGCTAGCTTTTATAAGCCAGGATGGGCAGGGATTTCATTTTGAACATGAACATGAAAAGTTCATTTTGAACATGAACTTGTTTACTTTCCTAGGCTTGGAAAGTGTAAGAACGGGAGTCAGTCTTATCTCTTCCGCTCTGCTGTGCTTTTGCACTGTTCTGTGTCTCCCTGTCTGTTGCTGAAGAAGAGAGAGGACACCATTATGATCCATTTGGTGTCATTCAGCCAAACGTCTGCTTAAAAAGGTGTTGATTTGCCTGGCTCCTAAAGGTGTATAATGGTTTTTCCAAGCTTTGTATGAATTCTTTGATGGGAAGTGAGACTGCGGTTGTGACTGAAGCTCTTTCCACATTCCACACACTGATATGGTTTATCTCCTGTATGAATTCTTTGATGGGAAGTGAGATTGTGGCTGTGATTGAAGCTCTTTCCACATTCCACACACTGATATGGTTTCTCCCCTGTATGAATTCTTTGATGGGAAGTGAGATGGGAACTTTGACTGAAGCTCTTTCCACATTCCACACACTGATATGGTTTCTCCCCTGTATGAATTCTTTGATGGGAAGTGAGACTGTGGTTGTGACTGAAGCTCTTTCCACATTCCACACACTGATAGGGTTTCTCCCCTGTATGAATTCTTTGATGCGAAGTGAGATGGGAGCTTCGACTGAAACTCTGTCCACATTCCACACACTGATATGGTTTCTCCCCTGTATGAATTATTTGATGGGAAGTGAGAGAGTCGCTCCCACTGAAGCTCTTTCCACATTTCACACACTGATAGGGTTTCTCCCCTGTATGAATTTTTTGATGGAAAGTGAGAGAGGAGTTCTTACTGAAGCTCTTTCCACATTCCACACACAGATATGGTTTCTCCCCTGTATGAATTATTTGATGGGAAGTGAGATTGTGGCTGTGACTGAAGCTCTTTCCACATTCCGCACACTGATAGGGTTTCTCCCCTGTATGAATTCTTTGATGGGAAATGAGAGAGTTGCTCCGACTGAAGCTCTTTCCACATTCCATGCACTGATAGGGTTTCTCCCCTGTATGAATTCTTTGATGGGAAGTGAGATTGGCGCTCTGACTGAAGCTCTTTCCACATTCCACACACTGATAGGGTTTCTCCCCTGTATGAATTATTTGATGGGAAATGAGAGAGTTGCTCCGACTGAAGCTCTTTCCACATTCCATGCACTGATAGAGTTTCTTTCCAATGAGATTTTGTTGATGGGAAGTGGAATGGGTGTTTTGACTGCAGCTTTCTCCACACTCTAAATTTTTACGTGGCTTCTCCTTTCTGGGGAATTTGTCGTGGTCACCTTTGTTCTCGATTTCCAATTTATCACAATCTGCAATGGAGACAAAAAGGGAACAAATGGAGAAGAATTGAAGGGAGTTGGGTGTGTGTTCATTAAACAACATAGCTTAAAACCAAGCTTAAACACCAAGCTTAAAACCATGGAGCCACCTGGGATGAATAGAGACATCGGATTCTTATCTCTTTATGCATGATCAAGCTTTCTTTAGTGCCTCAGCCCTTGCTCCCCCCCCAGGACTAATTGCAGTAATCAGCAGTCGTTAACAGCCATCTCAGGTTTACCACTCCCACCAGCCCATCACCCATTCCCACCCACCCCCACCGCCCTCTGTATATATATATATAAGGGTCTGACACTTCTGTTTCTAGTGTATCTGAAGAAGTGTGCATGCACACGAAAGCTCATACCAAAATAAAAACTTAGTTGGTCTTTAAGGTGCTACAGAAGGAATTTTTTTCTATTTTGCTTCGACTCAGACCAACACGGCTACCTACCTGTAATTAAACAACATATTTATTATTAGATTCTGATGAGTTGCTGAATGTTGCTATGTTTGATATACAGTAGTGGTCAAAATTCTGGAAAACTTATCATAAAATTATATATCAACGGAAAGATAATTTAACCAAGAATAAAATTCAACACAGTTTGGACACATTGGAAAAAAGCCGCTCAAGGAGCCTCAGAGCTCCGAGACCCCCTGCCTGGAGGAGAAAGGGTGTGTGTGGAAGGTACACAACCCCCCTAAAAGAAACACCACCCTGGGCTGGCTGGGGACGTGGGTCCAGCTGAGCCAGGACTAGTCTCCCTGCTTCCTGCTAGCCCTTTGAGGCGGTGAGAGAGAGCGGGTCGCAGACCGGCTCTTGGAACGGCGCTACTTCAGCCAGGTGCAGCTTGGTGACGGCGCCAATTGGAGCGGTGGATTCTTCCCAAATTGGCTTGGAAATGTTAAACAGACTTTGTGAGTAACATAATTACCAAACTGAATTTAATTTGAGGATTGGAGAGGGGTCTAAAAGGATCGGGAAGTCGCCCCCCCCCCCATCGCTGCGTTAAAACCGAAAGTAAAGATAAGCAGATACAACCGGATATAACTGTTTTAAAAAATAATATCTCCTAAACGACAACTCGAAATTCCCCCAAAATCAGGGGAAAGGGGGAGAGGACGGTTCACTAGAGACCACTGAAATCTTAGTCAATTGGATTGGATATTTCCGCCGCAATTTGCTCCGAAACGGAGCTCCCCCCGGCAACCAGACAGGCAGTGTGCTGACGTCACAATGGCCCTGCTATTTGCATGAACTCTTCAACTCCCGCTCTGTGTAGACTGCCTTTGATCTATTCTGACAGCTGTCAGAGCCCTGCTAGACTAGGAAAAAAGCAATTTTCTGCCTGTGTGTTGAAGGGGGAATTAAAATAAAATAATCTTAAAGACTTGGACTTGATTATAAGACTGAAATAGATCTGGAAACTCTCTGAAATACTGAGCACTGCCCTCTATAGGCAGCCAGGTGCATTTTTATTCTATAGAAAATTGCTGGGAACAAGGCTTAAAATAACTATGTTTTGATTTAAAAGTCCTTGAAACTGCAGCTGCAAGTACCAAGAACAAAGAGGGACTGTAGCGTAAGAATTTCACCTCGAGGATGTCGGGCACAGGCCAAAAATCGCCGAAAGAAAGATCTAAAGCTCAAGAAAAATTAGAAAAGGCAAGACAAGCCCAGGCTGCAGCCCAACCCAGGAGAGCATCCAATCCTGTTCTACCATCTGGAGAAGCTCAGGGGGCACAGCAAGGGCTACAAGGTACCCAATTTGATCAACTATTAACAGCTTTGACAGAAATCAAAGAGTGACTGGATGTGAACTCTGCAGGTGTTAAATCAGTGATTAATAGACTGGATGGAATTGATGCAACGGTGAAAGCAAATACTGAGGCGATTCAAAAGGTTCAGAAAGATTCTGAGGTGGCCACAAAAGAGGCGAAAGAATGTAAAGAGCAAGTTAAAGCAGCTGCTGACAGAATCACATAATTAGAGCAACAAAGAATTCTACTTCAACGACAGGAGGAAGCCACGCAGATCTCCGTTGCCTTTCTACAAATGCAGGCACGCAAACACCATCTAATTCTGATAAGATATCCGGAGACGGAGAAAGAAGGACTCAACTTGAGAGAACAGGTGATAGAGGATTTCACAAACCAGTGGAAACTAGACAAAGAGGAATTACAGAAAACAATCCTAAAAGCATACAGATTGTGACCAAGAGGTGAGAAAGGAGCTAGAGCACCCGGCGACTGCATCATAGAGTTCCAGACGAGAGCTCAACGAGACGAAATACTCAGCTGGCATTTCAAAGACAACTTGAAAATAAAGGGAGAACAGGTCATACTATTTAAATATATTCCTAAACTGTTCCTTTCGTTCAGAAACAGATATTCGGATCTTGCAAGCGCCTTGAGAAAGAAGGAAATCCCATTTCGGTGGGAATTTCCCGAGGGCCTGTTCTTTAAATACAGAGACAGAAATATAAAAATAAAAAACCCTGAGGACAAGAGAAAGTTTCTGGAGAAACACGCAAAGGATCTTAATTTGGAAGTACCTGAACTGCCAGAACTCCCATTGGAATTGCTAGGAGTTACCGGAGGAAAATAAGGAAGGAAGATGTCACTAAAAATTTTAACTTGGAACGTACGGGGTTTGAACTCCAAAATTAAAAGAAGTCGGATACAGCATGCTTTGACAAAGCAGAATTTGGACATTATTTGCCTACAAGAGACACATATTAAAAGACAACACAAAAAACTGTTATTTAATAAAAAGCTAGGGCAGGCATATATCACAGCAGACAAAGTTAAGAAGAGAGGAATCGTGATCTACGTCAAAGACAAATGGGAATCTAAATTATTATTTAAAGATGAAGAAGGCAGATATATTGCAGTTGAAGTAACAGCACAAGGCGAAAAATGGCTAATTTTGGGAATTTATGCGCCAAACGATGCGAAAGCAGCATTTTTCCAAAAGATTCATGATATCCTATTGGACTATATGGATTACAAAACATTGATGCTGGGGGACTTGAATGCAGTGGCATCTACTTTAATGGATAGATCTCAAAGACAGAAATCCACAAACGATGGAAAATTACCAAAATCCTGTTTTGAGATGGTAGAAAATCTGGACTTAATAGAGAATTAGAAACCCATTAGAGAAAGAAGGGACTTTTTATTCAGAATCTCAAAAATCGTGGTCAAGGATTGATTATATTTGGATTTCTAGAGAATTGGTACCCAGGATATTTAAATCGGAGATTTATCCAAGAACTTGTTCTGATCACAACGCGGTGGGACTTGATATGAGATTAAATACACAGGGTGCTTTTAGGCGGAGAATGAACGATGCCTTAATGAGAAATGAAAAATTAATAAAGGAGGCCCAAAAAACCCTGAAAGATTATTTTGAAATAAATTTGAGAACAGAAATGGATAAAAGGGTGATCTGGGACGCAAGCAAAGCTGTCATGCAAGGATTTCTGATACAACAAAATGCAATAAGGAAGAAACGACAGAATGAGAAAAAATAAAAAATATTGGAACAATTAAAAGAAAAAGAAAAGAAATTAAGAACAGATCCAAAGAATCAACAATACCAGAAAAGTATAAAGTTATTACAAGTTCAGTATTCACAGCTATTAAACCAGGAAATTGAATGGAAGATTAAAATGATGAATCAAAAAACTTTTGAATCAGCTAATAAATGTGGGAAATTGCATGCTTGGCAGCTGAAGAGACGACAAAAGATGAACACGATTATAAGTCTAAAGAAGGAGGAGGAAATAGTACAGAACCCTGGTGAAATAAGGCGTTGTTTTCAGAATTATTACAAACAATTATACAAGAAAGAAAAAGACCAGATGGCAAGGATCAAACAATTTCTGGGGGGAAATGGACTGCAAAAGATCCCACCAGAAAAGAAAAATCTACTCAATTATAAAATAACAACCCAGGAGATAGAATATGCAATAGGACAAATGAAGATAGGGAAAGCACCAGGACCAGATGGACTTTCAGCAAAACATTATAAAGTATTAAAGAACTGGCTAGTAGAACCACTGAAGGACATGTGTAATAATATTTTAAGAGGGGACAAAGCACCTGACACCTGGAAAGATGCCTATATAACTCTGATACCAAAACCAGATACGGACAGAATGCAAATGAAGAATTACCGCCCCATCTCCCTGTTAAATGGATTACAAAATTTTTGCAAATATTTTGGCTGCAAGATTTAAGAAAGTATTGAAAGATCAGATTCATCAAGATCAAGCAGGCTTTCTGCCTGCAAGACATATGAAAGATAATATTAGAAACATCATTGATATTTTAGAGAGATTGGAAGTAAAGATCAATACTAAAGCTGCGTTAATGTTTATAGATGCAGAAAAAGCCTTTGATAATATTTCATGGAGTTTTATGACACACAACTTGGAAAATATGGAGGTAGGGCAAGGCTTTATTAATGGTATAAAAGCAATTTATTATGACCAGAAAGCAAAGATCATAATTAATAATATAGTCTCAGAGGAAATTAGAATTGAAAAGGGTACCAGGCAAGGGTGCCCACTTTCCCCTCTTCTTTTCATTTCAGTCCTGGAAGTTTTATTGAATATGATTAGGAAAAATGAGGAGGTGAAATGAATTGTAGTAGGCTCAAAGCAATACAAGTTAAAAGCCTTTGCTGACGATCTAGTACTGACATTGCAGGATCCAGAGACAAGTATAGTGAGAGCGATGGAATTGATCCAGGAGTTCGGACAGTTGGCAGGATTTAAATTAAATAAAATAAAGTTTTAGGCAAAAATTTATCAACAGATGAAATTAACAAATTGCAAAACATTACAGGTTTGACTTTTGTGAAGAAGGTGAAATACCTAGGGGTGAATATGACAGCGAAGAATATTAACTTGTTTAAAAATAATTATGAAAAAGTATGGAAAGAGATAAAGCATGATGAAGGATGGTCAAATTTGAAGTTGTCCATGATGGGCCGTATTTCTGTCATAAAAATGAATGTATTGCCAAATATGTTATTTTTATTTCAAGCGTTACCTATTGTTGATAATGTTGCATGTTTCAAAGAATGGCAAAAGGTATTATCAAAATTTATCTGGCAAGGGAAAAAACCAAGAATTAAATATAAACTCTTAACGGATGTTAAGGAAAGAGGTGTTTTTTCCCTACCAGATTTGAAGTTATATTTTGAAGCAGCAGCCTTTTGCTGGCTAAGAGAATGGTTTGTTTTAGAAAACGATGATATACTCGACCTGGAAGGTCATGACAATGCGTTTGGTTGGCATGCATACTTATGGTACGATAAGGTCAAGGTCCATAGAGGTTTTAAAACTCATATCATTAGAAAAACTTTGTATAATGTATGGAATAGGGATAAAGACTTGCTAGAACCAAAAACACCCAGATGGATTTCACCGGCAGAAGCTAAAACTAAAAAAAGATTGAATATGTCAACAAAATGGTTGAGATATAGGGATATCTTAATGGAAGACGGTGATCAGATGAAGCTAAAACCATATGAGGTGTTGAAGAGTAAAGTAAGTGATTGGTTTCTATATTATCAAATTAATGAAATGTTTAAAATGGACAACAACGTTGGTTTTCAAATGCAAAAGTCTAAATTGAAAACAGAATTGTTAGATTCAAAAAGTAAAAATTTATCAAAAATGTATAATGTATTGTTGGAATGGCATACAAAAGACGAGCAAACAAAATGTGTGATGATAAAATGGGCAAATGATGTAGGGCACAACATCATGGTGGAAGATTGGGAAAGGTTATGGAAGCAAAATATGAAATTTACCGCGTGTACAGCTTTAAAAGAAAATTTAATGAAAATGATGTATAGATGGTATCTGACTCCGGTAAAGCTAGCTAAGATTTATCATAAACAAGACAATAAGTGCTGGAGATGTAAAAAGCAAGAAGGTACTTTCTTCCACATGTGGTGGACGTGCCCCCAAGTGAGAGACTTATGGGAAAAGATGTATAATGAATTGAAAAAAGTGTTGAAAAACACCTTTGTTAAGAAACCAGAGGCCTTCTTATTTGGGATAACAGGGGATGATATACCTAAGAAAGATGTTACTTTTTTTCTGTATGTCTTTTCCCAGATACTGAAGCATTTATAAATATTTATATAAATGTTTGTTTGTTTGTTTGTTTGTTTTCTATTTCAACAGGGTTCAGCTCCATGTCATGTTGCTGCTGTGTGCAAAAGTGCTTTCAATATAATCCGATTCCACTGCTGGAATGGCCTGGGAATAGCCCAAACTTTAACCCAATTAGAAATCTATGGAGTCGACTAAAGAAACTTGTTAGTCAGAAGCAACCCAGCAATAAAGCCCAATTAACAGAGGCAATAATTCAGTCTTGGTTTCACATTATTACAGCTGCAGAAATAAAAACTTGGTTCACTTCACGGGAAGGCGTTGTAAGGCCGTAATTAAAGCTAAAAGTTACCAATGGTTACCAAAGGTTTCACATATTTTATTTATGACTGCTGTTCTAATAAATACTCAATAAAATTTCTTGCATTACATTCTTCATTAAACTGTGTTTCCACTGATTTTTAATGTTATGGTATTACTCCAAACAAAAGTGGTGTTATGAGCCATCGAACCTCAGAAATACACTTTTCCAAAAGGTTTCCCTAATTTTGGCCCCTAGTATAAGTTGTTCATTTTAAAGTTAATGTTCTTTTTATATGGGATCAAATTATTATTATTTATGTTTCATGTTTATATATTAAAAAAATTCCTTCCAGCAGCACCTTAGAGAAGCCGCCCAGAATGGCTGGGGCATCCCAGCCATATAGGCAGGGTATTAATAATAATAATAATAATAATAATAATTACAGTGGTACCTCAATTTAAGAACAGCCCTGTTCTGGAAAAGATCAAGTTGGTAAACAGAGTTACCACTGTATTATTATTATTATTATTCATTACTGTTACTACCACCAGAGATTCAATAAGCCTAGCTCTTCTCTGGGATGAATTTTGTTTGGCCCAGTCATGGCATCCCCTCCATCTCCAATGTCAGTCGTCTCTTTGGTGAACCCAAGACTGACAGGAGCAGAAACAAAAACAGAAAACCTAAAGCTACTTATCTTTCCTAACAATTCTGAACCTGACATTTAAGATGGCCTGGGCAGTTCAGAGCAGCCCAATCGTGGTAGAAAAAGGAATAATTTGAGGAAGATTGTTCAATGAAAGAACTGTAATTTATTGTTTATTGTGGGGGGTGTTAGGTTCCCAGGTGTTATAGGGGGCGCTGTTGAGCTCTGTGAAAAATATGAGGTTGATCACATAGAAGTATTTTTTTAATTTCCAGGCAGATATGACGATCCCTCAGGGAGCCTTACCAAGAGAGGCCACGATCCCACGATTCTCCTCCATGACCTCCTCATGCAGAGCTCTCTGGTCAGGATCCAGCAACGCCCACTCCTCGTCCGTGAAACGCACAGCGACATCTTCAAAGCACACTGGACCCTAAAAGCAAAAGGGAAATGTCCTCCTCTGAGACAGCATCAATATTTATCTGCTACACAATGCTCTGTTGTTTCCTTCCTGTTAATTGTGGTGTTTGTTTCAATAGGATTGCTTTGCTGCACGGGTGTCAAAGCGGCTAGCAACGCCCCTGGGGGGCAGTCTCCATTTTGCAGTGGATGCGGCTGGTTAGGTGAATCCAGGCCACTATTTCTCCTCATTTGTCCACTGCTTAGAAACCAATTTTAGCATTCAGTGATCAATCTAGAAATAAAATAAGCCTATTTTGGATGGGCATCTGTCTTGGATGATCTAGCAGAGATTCCTGCAATGCAGGGGGTCTCCTGGCTCTTAGAGACAAGGAGGGAGGGTGGCTTCTGGCAAAAGGAGAGAGAACCACCCGTGGCTCCTTCTTATCCTGACTCACCTCTGCCTCTCGACCTCCCTCCTTCCACACACCTCCTTCCTCTTCTGCCTCTGATTCTGCACTGCATTCTGCCACAGAGTCTCCCAGCTCACTAAGCCTTGTTAACCCTTCAGCTTCTGACACCTCCTCTTCCCAGGCTTCTCCCTCTTCCCCCTCTGACCACCCATCCTTCTTCTACCTCCACGTCTTGGGCTCTGAGCCATCTTCTCTCCCTGGTTCCCCAGCTGCATCCTCCGAACCATTCCTCTGTACCCAACCAGTCCATGACACTGCTCCATCCCTCGGCCTCTGTTCCCACAAGGCAGCTTCCGCTGACCTGATCTGGTTCCACAGCTGCTGCTTCCCTTATGCCCCCATGAATAGATGGATCAGGAGGTCGTGCCGGCATCATTCTGTCATCTGCAAGAGAAAAAAGGTAATCAGGACTCCTGGAGTGCCTGCTTCTCTCACAGGTGAAACAGGGCATCTCTAATTACAGATGGGCCTTTGAGAAAGCCTTACCTGCTGAGAGCATTTGGAAGTTTGTGCCCATTTCACATGTTTGTTGTGCAGAAATACATCTCCCCTCCTCTGGATCCTCATTCCCAACTGTCTTCCCCCCAAAACAAGGCGAAAAGTACCCTCAGATGAATTGGAAAAAGAACAGAATGAGACCAAACAGAGAAAAACCACCTTCCTCCTTAGCCAGTGGCCTCTCTCTGGTGTCCAACGGAGGCCTCTCTGCCTCACAGGAATCCAGGTCCATTTCTGCAAAATGATCCTTTCCCTGAAAAAGAAACAAGGTTTCAAAACAGAGAATGGGAAGAAATATTAGAAAGAGAATGACAAAGACTTGAAGGGTGTGAGATCTCATTCCATGAATGCTTTCCCAATAAAAGGCTGGGCCATCAGTAGACCATTATGGGATGTTCTCTGTCCTGTTTCGAGCCCCTTGGGAGTATCCAAAGGAAAGTCTCTCTCACCTGCTTTCTCTCCTCTGCCTGACTCAGGTTCTCTCCTCTGCCTGACTCAGGAGGAAACCTTCGGCCAGGGCCACCGCCTGGGAACTGGTCTCCGCTCCGCATTCCCTCACCCAGCTCTCCATCTCCGGGGGAAGGACAGCCAGGAACTGCTCCAAGATCACCAGGTCCAGCATCTCAGCTTTCGTGTGCCTTTCTGGCTTCAGCCACTGGTGGCAAAAGTGGTAGAGTCGGCTGCAAACCTCTCGGGGTCCTTTGGCCTCCTGGCAGCAGAACTGCCTCAACTGCTGGCTCTGCACCTCTGAGCGGAGGGTGTCCTCCTCACCCAGGGTATTCTGCACTGGGTTTTCCCAGAATCCCCCACTGCTCCCAGTTTGGATGGCATGGCCTCTTCCTGTTCCAGGGCCAGCTGAGTCTCGCTCATCCATCTGTGCTCTTAGGAAGCCTCTGAGAGTTCGGAAGGAACCCTTTGGTCTTCTGCCAAGTTCTGTCTGTTGTACAGAGAAGCTCTAGCAAATCCTACATTGGAAATACATTGTTCTGTTACAGAATTTGTAGGACGGGGAGGGGGGGAATAGATTCCTGAGCAAGCAAGGGTGAGTCTTGCTGGGAACCAGGGCTGGACTGGACCACATCCCAGACCATGAGCTCTCTTTTTGAAAAGAAAGAGGAGGAGGAGGAGGGAGAGGATAAGAAATAAGTCTCTGGCCTTCTAGCAAGGCAAAATGTGGAGGCAACTGAAGGGATTTCTGTGAGATTAATCAACCTGGTTTCTGCTGCCTTCCAGTAAATACATGAAGTCAGAACTGACTGACAAGGGAATCATTTGTATCTTGTGAAAAATGGATGCTTGGCTCTAGTGGGGGTCCTCACCCGGGGGTCCTCAGGAATTGCTCCCCACCCCCACTCTCCTGCTTCTGTCTCCTTTTCTTGCACTTGGACTCTCTGCCGCTCTCAAGACAGACTCTTGGGGTGGGGTCCCTTTTTTAAAAAAATATATCTTTATTGTTCTAAATATATCTTTATTGTTCAGAGTAACATACTTTCTACATTCATATTCACACACATATACTTCATATCTCACTAACATCTCATTAACTCATTACTAAAAACGTACATATTTCACCCCATCGACATACATTCGCCCCACCTTGACACATAACAAAGGACTTAACACACACACATAACAAAATTCCTACAATGGAACATAAAAACACATTGTTATACAACTTTCAAGATTTTACATTCTTCCCCAGAAACTAAAAAGACTTCCCCAGAAACTAAAAAGACTTTCAATGAAACTAGCTGTATTTTATCTGTATTTTATGATATTTTCGCACAGTTTGTATGCAATGCAGCAGCCAGACTATGGGCTGGGATCCCTCTCTTTATTCCTCGCCTTTCTCGCCCACCTTTCCTTCCTTCCTCCACGTGGGTTTTTTTTTGGGGGGGGGGGGGCTAGTCCACCTCCTCGTCCAGCTTTGGAAAACCATTTGCACGTTTCCTCTGTTGTGCAATGACGCTGAGCGACGTCACACAGAGTTAAAGTCCGAGGGACTCCTTTGTTTGAAGAAGGGAGATTTCGTGGGAGTTTGGGATCCTCTGATCTCCAGGAAGGAGAGCGTTGCAGACCTCGCCCCCCCTCCCTGGCTGGAAGGACCCTCTCCTCCCTGACTTGGGATCTATCCCCCCCCTCCATGAGCAGATCAGGTCCCCCCAGGCATCCTCCCCTGCTGCAGACCTGGGACCCCCACCGTCTCCCCACTGCACCCTCGGGGGGGGGGGGAGAGAGAGAGAGAGAGAGAGAGAGAGAGAGAGAGAGAGAGAGAGAGAGAGAGAGAGAGAGAGAGAGAGAGAGAGAGAGAGAGAGAGAGAGAGAGAGAGAGAGAGAGAGAGAGAGAGAGAGAGAGAGAGAGAGAGAAGAGAGAGAGGAGACTCACCAGATCATCCCAGGAGGGAGGAGACAGCGATGCAGCCCTTGCAGGAGAGACACCAAAGCAGGAAAGGACTGGGGAGGGAGGGAGGGGCCTTGGCTCTGGAGGACCTGGCCCCCTTTTCTTCCTGTCCTCTCTAGGAAGGCAGCTCGGTTCCCTTTAACCCTTGGAATGCCGAGCTCGTCCAGCTCAGCCCTCTCTCGCTTGGCAGAACCTCGGCTTTTTATTATTTTTTATGGATTTTATGCCCAGATATCCTTTTGGGGGTGAGGCTCTCGGTTGGACTCTAAACATCTCCCTTCCTTGGCCGGAAACCAGAGGAACAGCTTGCAGGGAAAAGGGCTTTGCAGGAGGCAAGAAACCTCCTCCTCGAATTCAGGAGTGGAGAGAGAGAGGAGGGGATCCTGGGGTCATCTAGTCCAACCCCCAGCAATGCAGGGATCTCAGCTAAAGCATCCATGGCAGATGGCCGTCCGATCTCTGCTTAGAAACCTCCAAGGAAGGAGAGTCCACCCCCTCCCAAGGGAGACCTTTCCCCCGCCAAACTGCTCTCAGATGTCCCTCAAGGCAGCGGGTCCTGAGTTCTAGCACTGCTGAAACCATTGCACTGGCTACCAAGGAGGAACCAAGCAAAGTTCATAAAAAATAAATCCTATTCTCATCATAAATGAGCAATACTTTCTTATGCACCCTTTTAATGCTAATATACCAAAGTATGCCATTTCCCTTTCCAGAAATGCTTAATTGCTAATTCAACGGACTGAAAATGTATGGTTGCTTTTATTATGTTTAGGGAAGCTTTTAATATTTGATGGACTATTGGATTTTAATATTTTAATATTTCAATTAATATTTTAATATTTCCCCAGAGTGGCTGGGGAAACCCAGGGTATAGATAATAATAATAATAATAATAATAATAATAATAATAATAATAATAATAATTTAATAAATTGATCAGGTGAGTGTTCCCCCTTTCGAAAGAGGCATGTGGAATCCTCACGGTTGCTAATAGCATAACGTTGAAAGGCTAGTGAAATATGGGGAGCCCTTGAGCATCTGCTTGGCATGCAGAATGTCCCAGGGTCAACCCCTGACATCTCCTGCAAGGGCTGAAGGAAATCCCTGCCTGAAACTCTGGGGAGCTGCTGCCAGTCAGTGCAGACCAGGGGTCCTCAAACTATGTTCCACGGGCCAAATCCAACCCGCCAGGGTCCTGAATCTGGCCTGCACGGCAATTTAAGAACGTGCCAAGTGTCCGAGGCTGAAAGCTTCTTGCCACCCGCTCAGTCAGTCCCTGCGCTACGCTGAATGAAAGGCCCAGGGGTTTTGCCCGGGGATGGGGAAGTGTTGTCTTTGGGCTTGAAGAGGGAAGTTGAGGTTGGCGGAGGAAGGCCAACTTGGGTCAATTCGGTTTCATTATGTAGACCTTTAAAGGTGGGAGAAGGAAGTATAGTCCTGTTTCTGTGAATGGTGCAGCAGTCTTTCCACTCATGTTATTTACATGCTCCGAAAGTTGGGATCTGTTTTGACATTTAAATTTTAAAAGGGTGGAGTGGAACTAGATATTGACCATCTCGTTAACCTGGGGAGCCACATTCTGGTTGAAGGAGGCCAGGATTAGCCCCCAAGGCCTGGGGTGTCCCTGAGGAACTGACAGCCTGACTTTTGCCTTTCAGCTGCTGGAGGAAGATCAGCTGTTCCTGCTGGAGGTGATTGAGAACTGCCAGGCAGCTCAGCTCAGGGGCTCCGAACCCTGAAGTGCTCCAAGCAGGAGACGGCCCAAGCCATCCTGGTGAGTGATGGGTGGTGTGGGGGACCCCCATGGGGAAGTGGGGGAAGGAGAGGCTTTGGGGAAGGGATGGGACCCCTCAGACCTGCTCCCCGCTGGTTGGGCTCTTTGCCCCCCACTCTGCAGTTGGTGGTAGTTGATGAAGGATTAGGCGAGGCCTTCAGTGGATTCTTATATTCTCAATTTCTTGTTTTGGTTCTTATTTCACTATTACTTTCATTTGATTGATTTATATTTTAATACTTTATTTTATTTATTTTGCACCAAGCAGCTCAGAGCCCTCCTTCCCCCTCACAGCTGTTGCTTTTGTTTTGGTTGATTTTCTTGATTTCAGCCAGCGTGGTGTAGTGATTAAGAGCGGTAGACTCGTAATCTGGTGAACGGGGTTCACGTCTCCGCTCCTCCACATGCAGCTGCTGGGTGACCTTGGGCTAGTCACACTTCTCTGAAGTCTCTCAGCCCCTCACCTCACAGAGTGTTTGTTGTGGGGGAGGAAGGGAAAGGAGAATGTTAGCCGCCTTGAGAGTCCTTCGGGTAGTGATAAAGCGGGATATCAAATCCAAACTCTTCTTCTTGTTGTTCTTGTTGTCGTTCTTCTTCAGCCTGCTGAGATTCTTGACACGGGAGAGCTTTCGTGGGTAATCATTTATTTGTTTGTTTTTATTTGTTTTCAATTTTAATTTTAATATTTTTGTTCTTCAGTTTAATATTTTAATTTTATTATGCTGTAGTTTAATATTTTTTATTCTACATTTTTATTTTGTGCACATTGGTGCCTATTTTGTATACTGTATAGTTGTTTTGTTAATAGAGTACTTCGGGTTAGGTGTAGGCTTAGGGCTGGGGTTGGGGTTGTTATAAACAAAACATGCCCTTTTTCCCTTATGGGGTATCCAAGAGCCTGTATAGAGTCCTTAAGTGGGTTCCCTATCGTTAGGAGAAAATAACAGAGGCGAAACAGAGAATATTGAGAAACAAAGCAGCTAGTACGCCTGATATTTATTAAACTGTTGCAACAGGGTGCTCGCCCCCCCCACAAGCAGGGCTTTTGCCCGAAGGTTCCCACATCTCAGAGCAAGTAGCTCTTCCTCATGGATTCAGTCCTTTGAACACGTCCATCTCCCCATGAGGCTCCCAAGGCTACTCATCCTCTGCAGTTGATAACAGACAGACCTAACTGGGAAAAATGGCTTACTCTTCTGGCAACATCAGAGAATTCTAGAAGTTCCAACTTGCCTCCTGAGGATTTGAAGCCTTTTCGTTCGTTGGGTCCCGTCAACAGGGTTGTCGTCTTCACCTTGAGTCATGGCCTCTGCTGGATTCCAGATCATGGGCATGGCCCTGACAGTGGTGGGCTGGATCGGGACCATCATAACCTGTGCCCTGCCCATGTGGAAAGTCTCCGCTTTCATTGGCAACAACATTGTCGTGGCGCAGATCACCTGGGAAGGGCTGTGGATGAACTGCGTGGTGCAGAGCACCGGGCAGATGCAGTGCAAGGTCTACGACTCCATGCTGGCCCTTTCTCAGGATGTGCAGACGGCCCGTGCCCTGATGGTCATCTCTGTGCTCCTGGCTGCTCTGGCTCTGATGGTTGCCATCGTGGGGGCCAAGTGCACCAACTGCGTCGAAGACGAGGACACCAAGGCCCGCATAATGATTGTCTCTGGCGCAGTCTTCATCGTGGCAGGGATCCTTTGCCTCATCCCCGTGTGCTGGTCAGCCAACACCATCGTCCGCGAGTTCTACAACCCGATGGTGATCGACGCCCAGAAGAGGGAGCTGGGAGCTGCCCTTTACATCGGCTGGGCGTCTTCTGCCTTGTTGATCCTCGGAGGAGCTCTGCTCTGCTGCAATTGCCCCAAGAAGGAGGGCAACAACTACAGCGCCCGCTACACGGCCGCTGCCTCTCAGCCCCACAGCGATTACCCCAGCAAGAACTACGTCTAGGAACACCACCTCCGGAAAACAAAGCTGTCATCACTACTGCTTGGGTCCTCTTTGGAGGAGCCGAGATGCATCTCTCCTGGGGCTCTGCAGAGAATATCCATCCATCCAAAGAACAGAACATCTGATAGTCCCATCACTTTCCAATGTGCTTGTCCCATCAGTATTTTCCCCCACCCCCAAATGTTACCACTACATTATTGTATGGACTTGCCTACGGAAGTCAGAGCTCTGCTTCTAGAGAACATTTTCTACTCTTAACTGGTTCTCCTCGATGTAGGTAGAAGAGATGTTGGACCTCGGGGGGCAGGAGAAAGTCATTTCCAAGTAGTTCTTAATGATCAATGTGGTTTTTGTTCTTAGGTTTCCTGGGTGCTCATCAGGAGACTAAAACTACTAATATTGTCCTGGACGTCACCGTTCAATATGGTCTCCATTTGGGGGCAGAAGTAGGTGGTGGAAACGGGTACTCCAGAAATGAGTTTATAAAGCTGTGATGTGTTGTACGATGTTGTTTGTAAACAAAGGTGATGTGGTCTTTTTTCCCATTTTGCTAACTCACTGCAATTCACCATGCATGCATTTCATATTGAATGCCATTTTATTTCTGTTTTTTATTAGTATGACCTGAATAAAATTTACAGGCTTTTGTATAAAAAAAAACAAAAAAAAAACAGAGAATTCTAGAAGACATTCACCCTTTCCAGACCATTATGGATGCACAAGTTCCACAGACAAGTTTCTTGGCAAGACTAGGGCCTTTGCTGGCCATAGAGTGTCCTTCTCAGCATCCCCCCTCCCATCTCACCTGGCTGCTAGGTAGGAAAGCAAGACCCAGAGAGAGTTATGGGAAACCCCGACACCAGCTTGCTCTATGCCAAAGCTGCGCCTAATGGAGACGCAAGATCTGTTTGGGTGTTGATGTTAGAAAAGCACTCGGGGCGGAATATCGCAGGAATGACGATGGACTATCTGGAGAATCCGAGACGCCTTACAGGGAAGTGCAACCTTTTTTGTTTCTTTCTTCTATATCAAATACCTTTCCTGGACGGAACATCGGACTTGATCTAGAGCAGCAGGAAAACAGAAAGTATAAACTTTGTGGACATAAAAATATAAAATATGAAAATGGAGGAATTATATATATCTTGACAATTTTGCAAAAATCTCCCTTAAAATCCTAGTCCTGGTTGAGGCTTCAAGATTTGAGACTTTAAGGAGGATTTAAGATCAGTGTCGCAGTTCGTAATTAAGAGAAGATGGCGCTGGTATGGAATGCAGCTAAAGGCGGGGAAGAAGTCGATTGGTATTTTAAGAAGAGTGATAAGATTTGTCTGGCTGGATTCCCGCTGAAAAAGCTGCAATTCTATTTTCGGAGGAGCCATGGAGTGGAATTTGGACATAATTTATGACTTAATTGGTATTAGGGGCCAGATCAGAGGGAGTTTAAAGACAGTCCACGCAGAGACAGAAAGTATTTGGATAACATCCGGCTTGCAACATAGACTCAGAGGCCAAAAGAAAAAAGGATTGTAATAGATATGGAAAATGTGAGAAGTTTATATCAGAGGCTGTTTAATAAGGAATAAAATAAAAAAAAGCAATTGGTATTAGTGATCATTAGGGAGCTCTGGAAATGAGGCATGGGAGTCCGAAAAATTAAGTATAGTTGGCTATAATTGGAATGTTCTCTTTAATTGGAATTGTATAATTAATTTGGATGTGTAATATAAAATGTAATTGGGAATAATTTCAATGTGATTTGATCTGTTATAATTGGAAAATCTAATAAAAATTATTTGAAAATAAGAAAAAAAAGCACTCGGGGCAATGCCGAACTGCCCCAGAAACCAAGCACTTCTCTATGTATATAACTCTGTATGGGACAGAACAGTTCAAAAGTCGATCAAAACATGTTCATTTGAAATACCAAAATGTCAGGTTAAATGTATAATACCATTATTTGTGAATATGTGCAAAGCGCTGAAAACATTGCTGATGTCATGACGAAGCCTTTAGGTTTGTAAATTGGAATATGCTGTGTCAGAGCATGGGTTTGGAAATCAAAGCGAGAGATAATACTTTGTCTATGCTCAAAGACTAATTGCACTTTGTAAGCTGTGAGGGGGTGTTGAGGTCTGTGAGAAACTGCAGCTCTGAAGTGGGCAATTAAGAAAATTGGCAGGAAGCCAAGTCTGCCTAAAGACAGTGAAGCCTAACAACAGGCTGTGATTGGCTGAGTTTCCCTGATAAGCAGCATGACACAGCAGGTCTTTGTTGGAGACTGTAGGAGTTAGTTGGAGTAAGATGAGAAAGTTGAGTGTTTGAAGTATATAGTAACTTGTACTTGTGTATATAGTAACTTGTACAAAGCTGTGCTTTACTCTGCTGTATATAATAAAAGCTACCACAAATCAAGTTACTGCTCAGCGAGTTCTGTTCCTGAGTCATCATTCTGGTCTACACCATCACCATCGCGGTTCGGGTAGCAGATTGTTTGGTCCAGATCCATCAACCAGTGATTGCCACTAAATGGAAATCTCAGGACATACCAACCAAGGAACCAATCAAATCAAAAGTTAAGAATGGAGTGGAAGTATTTCGAAGATTATATGTCAAAATACTGTTCTAAAAACAACATGCTAATAGGTTTAGAATAAACAATGTAAGGAATAACAAAACCAAAAAAGAAAGAGGGAAAAATCAGAATTTAACAAAAATAATCTACTATACAATGCAAGGAAAAAAGGTATAAATAAATTAAAAGAAGTCGAATTGCTGTGGAGGGAAATATAGGGTGGGTGTTGGGTTTTATAAGTATAATTATGTAGCTGTTGTAATTTAGGTATTATATTTTATGTTAGGGTATTTGGGTAATTTTGGTTATTATGTATATATGTTATGTTTCAATAAAAGCTTGGATTAAAAGAACAAGAAAAAAAGAAACTAACCAACTGCCAAAACCCCTGTGTTGAGCCTTAAACACAATTACGCTCCGCCCCTGAGCTTTCTTATTGGTCAGCCTATTAACCCTTTCTCTCTCTCCCCCGGTACGGCATCTCCATAATGAGTGGGCAAACGCCACACCTCCTCAAAAAAATTTCCGGGGGGGGGGGGGACGGGGACAGACCCTTACACCTTTAAGAGTTGCCACCTATTCCCTACACCCTCAGTGGAACATCTATTTACAAATTTAATCCGTTCCAAATGCACATTCGTAAGTAGAAACATTTGTAAGTCGAAACAATGTTTCCCATAGGAATGCATTGGAAACGGATTAATTCGTTCCGGGGCCTTTAAAAAAAGGCACTTTTATTTATTTTTAATAATTTTTATTAATTTTACAACAAGGGTCACAAGATACATATCATATTCCACCACCCTCTTCCACCCCCCCTCACGAGCCCCCTCCTGCCACGAGAGAGTCGTCGAAGGTGTTCCATTATATAGCTGGCTTTATCCCCTCCCCCTTCCTCCCCCCCCAGAGCCCACTTCTGCCACCAGTGGGCCCCCGGATACGAGGGAAGACAGAGAAGGGTGTCCACCCTGTTGGAATATTGGGGTGTAAATCACCAATATTCTTACTACTGCCACTGGCTTCGGTAAAGAAGACAGCAAACAATCGTAGGTGCTAATCTACGTTTATTCAGAGAGTGTGTGTTCAGCCATCACTCTCCAGTTCAGAAGAAAGTGAAAGTAGAAAGAGAACAAAGAACATCACATGACAGGAGATCAGGTTACAGCTTGAGCTCCTGTGTGGGAAAGTTACAGCAATCACATAAAGTAAACATTCATCCACATGCAGCATCTGTGCCATGCAGAGGATTTATGCTAACATCTCCCCTGAATCCTGAAATGGAAAAAGATGCAAATGTGAGAGCATCATTAAGAGAAGTGAACAAACAGTTGTCATAAACAAAGTAGGACTTTCCTGCTGTGGAACTCTCTGAGACTGGATTGACCAGCTTTGGCTTCCAGGGGACCAGAGCAGTTGCTCTGTTAACAGAAACAGTGTTGCGTTTGACAACCTGTTGTTGTGGCTTAGCCTGTGTGACTGTTGCCTGTTTTGGAGTTCTAAGCACAGCTAAATTTGCAATTGCTGTGTTGGCAAACTCCTGAGAATACCTCTTGGGTCCTCTTCTAATCCTCTCAGACCTGCGTGAGAGGTGCAAATCCTGTTTACTGAGATTCTCCCCTTCAGGACTTTTGGGAGAACTCTTACCAATGGTAAACAGTGGATCTAGTGCTTCAAGCACTTTTTCATCATCCGATGAAGGTCTGTTAAAAACAGCATGAGTTCCTTTGTGTATGACTGTCTCCCCTGTGTCAGAGCTACTCGGGGTAGAGCCTTCAGCAAAGGAATCATTATCACTACCACTTGTGTCAGTGTAGGAATCATCAAAATCATTGGCACCTATGGGAAATTCATCAAGAACATATGTTTCTTGTGGCGTAGGAGTGTGTTCTACCTCTTGAGTAAGAATCACCTCATTGGAAGAAGACAACATAACTCTGTATTGACCTTCCTCAAAACCCAATAGAATGCCTTGGACTGGCTTGCCCTCAAGCGAAGCCACCCACATTTTGGTTCCAAAAACCCTAGTGTTGCTCACATCAGGCTTATGTTGGAACAGAATCTCATAAGGAGAACGCTTCTGTCCTTTAGGAACCTGTCTGAGCCACTGGTAAAGGAAAAATGAGATGCTTTCAGCCCACAGTTGTTCAGACAATCCTGAACTCAGCAGTTGCGCCTGCATGCCTGCTTCTAACTCAGTGTTAACCTTAACACATAAGCCTTTGTCCCAAGCTGCCTGGGTTTTGGCAAACTTGTGGTGAATGCCTTTGTCATCAAAAAAAGCTTGAAACTCATGTGAAAAGCACTTCTCTATGTATATAACTCTGTATGGGACAGAACAGTTCAAAAGTCGATCAAAACATGTTCATTTGAAATACCAAAATGTCAGGTTAAATGTATAATACCATTATTTGTGAATATGTGCAAAGCGCTGAAAACATTGCTGATGTCATGACGAAGCCTTTAGGTTTGTAAATTGGAATATGCTGTGTCAGAGCATGGGTTTGGAAATCAAAGCGAGAGATAATACTTTGTCTATGCTCAAAGACTAATTGCACTTTGTAAGCTGTGAGGGGGTGTTGAGGTCTGTGAGAAACTGCAGCTCTGAAGTGGGCAATTAAGAAAATTGGCAGGAAGCCAAGTCTGCCTAAAGACAGTGAAGCCTAACAACAGGCTGTGATTGGCTGAGTTTCCCTGATAAGCAGCATGACACAGCAGGTCTTTGTTGGAGACTGTAGGAGTTAGTTGGAGTAAGATGAGAAAGTTGAGTGTTTGAAGTATATAGTAACTTGTACTTGTGTATATAGTAACTTGTACAAAGCTGTGCTTTACTCTGCTGTATATAATAAAAGCTACCACAAATCAAGTTACTGCTCAGCGAGTTCTGTTCCTGAGTCATCGTTCTGGTCTACACCATCACCATCGCGGTTCGGGTAGCAGATTGTTTGGTCCAGATCCATCAACCAGTGATTGCCACTAAATGGAAATCTCAGGACATACCAACCAAGGAACCAATCAAATCAAAAGTTAAGAATGGAGTGGAAGTATTTCGAAGATTATATGTCAAAATACTGTTCTAAAAACAACATGCTAATAGGTTTAGAATAAACAATGTAAGGAATAACAAAACCAAAAAAGAAAGAGGGAAAAATCAGAATTTAACAAAAATAATCTACTATACAATGCAAGGAAAAAAGGTATAAATAAATTAAAAGAAGTCGAATTGCTGTGGAGGGAAATATAGGGTGGGTGTTGGGTTTTATAAGTATAATTATGTAGCTGTTGTAATTTAGGTATTATATTTTATGTTAGGGTATTTGGGTAATTTTGGTTATTATGTATATATGTTATGTTTCAATAAAAGCTTGGATTAAAAGAACAAGAAAAAAAGAAACTAACCAACTGCCAAAACCCCTGTGTTGAGCCTTAAACACAATTACGCTCCGCCCCTGAGCTTTCTTATTGGTCAGCCTATTAACCCTTTCTCTCTCTCCCCCGGTACGGCATCTCCATAATGAGTGGGCAAACGCCACACCTCCTCAAAAAAATTTCCGGGGGGGGGGGGGGGACGGGGACAGACCCTTACACCTTTAAGAGTTGCCACCTATTCCCTACACCCTCAGTGGAACATCTATTTACAAATTTAATCCGTTCCGAATGCACATTCGTAAGTAGAAACATTTGTAAGTCGAAACAATGTTTCCCATAGGAATGCATTGGAAACGGATTAATTCGTTCCGGGGCCTTTAAAAAAAGGCACTTTTATTTATTTTTAATAATTTTTATTAATTTTACAACAAGGGTCACAAGATACATATCATATTCCACCACCCTCTTCCACCCCCCCTCACGAGCCCCCTCCTGCCACGAGAGAGTCGTCGAAGGTGTTCCATTATATAGCTGGCTTTATCCCCTCCCCCTTCCTCCCCCCCCCAGAGCCCACTTCTGCCACCAGTGGGCCCCCGGATACGAGGGAAGACAGAGAAGGGTGTCCACCCTGTTGGAATATTGGGGTGTAAATCACCAATATTCTTACTACTGCCACTGGCTTCGGTAAAGAAGACAGCAAACAATCGTAGGTGCTAATCTACGTTTATTCAGAGAGTGTGTGTTCAGCCATCACTCTCCAGTTCAGAAGAAAGTGAAAGTAGAAAGAGAACAAAGAACATCACATGACAGGAGATCAGGTTACAGCTTGAGCTCCTGTGTGGGAAAGTTACAGCAATCACATAAAGTAAACATTCATCCACATGCAGCATCTGTGCCATGCAGAGGATTTATGCTAACATCTCCCCTGAATCCTGAAATGGAAAAAGATGCAAATGTGAGAGCATCATTAAGAGAAGTGAACAAACAGTTGTCATAAACAAAGTAGGACTTTCCTGCTGTGGAACTCTCTGAGACTGGATTGACCAGCTTTGGCTTCCAGGGGACCAGAGCAGTTGCTCTGTTAACAGAAACAGTGTTGCGTTTGACAACCTGTTGTTGTGGCTTAGCCTGTGTGACTGTTGCCTGTTTTGGAGTTCTAAGCACAGCTAAATTTGCAATTGCTGTGTTGGCAAACTCCTGAGAATACCTCTTGGGTCCTCTTCTAATCCTCTCAGACCTGCGTGAGAGGTGCAAATCCTGTTTACTGAGATTCTCCCCTTCAGGACTTTTGGGAGAACTCTTACCAATGGTAAACAGTGGATCTAGTGCTTCAAGCACTTTTTCATCATCCGATGAAGGTCTGTTAAAAACAGCATGAGTTCCTTTGTGTATGACTGTCTCCCCTGTGTCAGAGCTACTCGGGGTAGAGCCTTCAGCAAAGGAATCATTATCACTACCACTTGTGTCAGTGTAGGAATCATCAAAATCATTGGCACCTATGGGAAATTCATCAAGAACATATGTTTCTTGTGGCGTAGGAGTGTGTTCTACCTCTTGAGTAAGAATCACCTCATTGGAAGAAGACAACATAACTCTGTATTGACCTTCCTCAAAACCCAATAGAATGCCTTGGACTGGCTTGCCCTCAAGCGAAGCCACCCACATTTTGGTTCCAAAAACCCTAGTGTTGCTCACATCAGGCTTATGTTGGAACAGAATCTCATAAGGAGAACGCTTCTGTCCTTTAGGAACCTGTCTGAGCCACTGGTAAAGGAAAAATGAGATGCTTTCAGCCCACAGTTGTTCAGACAATCCTGAACTCAGCAGTTGCGCCTGCATGCCTGCTTCTAACTCAGTGTTAACCTTAACACATAAGCCTTTGTCCCAAGCTGCCTGGGTTTTGGCAAACTTGTGGTGAATGCCTTTGTCATCAAAAAAAGCTTGAAACTCCTGTGAAGTAAAAAGAGGAATGTCATTGGTCAATAAACATTCAATTTTACAACCATGTTTCAGTTCAACCTTAGCATGAAATTCAGAAAATTTCACAATAGCCTGCTGAGGCTTTTGCAGAGGATAAAACCACGTATACTTAGATAAGTGGTCAGTTATCAAAAGATAATATTTGGCCTTGCCAAGGGACTTCGGCATAGGACCAAAAACATGAGCAGAAACGATCTGGAAACAACGTGTTAGACCTTTCTTGCTTGGTTGCTTCTTTGCCACCTTAGGCTCCTCTGGACCTGTTAAACAATCATCAACAACATTAAAACATGCATCACTTTTATCATAAGATAATCTGAAAAGGTTATCTTTGTCTCTTTGTCCCGTCAAAAGAACTTCTCCATCTTTAGAAATCACACAGGTGCCCCTGTGAAAACACAGCTCAAACCCCTTCTCATCAATTTGAGAAACACTGAAAAGGTTTTGCTTCAGCTCTGGAACAAGATACACATTACTGATACTCAAATTTAGAGATTTCAGAAAAATAGTTCCTTTTCCAATGGATTTCAACGAATTGCCATCTGCCTGTGACACGATGGAGTCCAGCTTCTCGAAAGTCTGGAACAGTCTCTTGTCGTTCACTAGATGGTGCGAAGATCCCGAATCTATGATCAGATAAGACCCGTCATCTTCTTGGTCATCAAGCTGAGTGAGCATTACAAGCATTTTGCGTGCTGTAGGGCCCTTGTTGCTGCTGCCGCCGCTGCTGCTGCCACTACCGCCGCTGCCTCGCCCCTTAGGCCCAGAAGCCTGTTGTTGACTTCCTGAGTCCTTCTGGGGTCGTCTGCATGTTTTGGCTGTGTGCCCAGGAATATTGCATAACTGGCATCTGACCACAGTTTTAAGGGCTTGTGCAGTCTCTGCAGATGCACCAGGTGAGGGTGAGTAGCGCTCCCCGTTGGCCTCCGCCTGTGCGCGGGTCCTGTCCTCCTCATTAAGCAATGAAGCATAAATTCCTGCTGCAGTCATTTGCTGAGGGTCTTGAGCCCCCAGCTGGGCTGCAATAGCATTATAGGACTTGGGAAGGCTATTTAGCACTGTAAAGCAATAAATGTCGTCATCCAAATTGACGTTTCTGTCAACTAGCTCCTGGCGTAGTTGACGCATCTGATGCAAATGGGCTCTCAGGTCTCCTCCCTCCTTCAGACGCAAATTAATTAATCTCTGAAAGTATAACATTGTTGATCCGGCGCGCAACCTAAGGTGCTCGTCCCGAAGATGAGTCCAAACATCATAAGCATGGTCGAAGTTCCGAATATGAACCAGCTGTGATGGGTCCAAATGCAGAACTATTGTTGCCCTTGCCTGTGCGTTACGGTTCAACCACCTGTGGCCTGGCAAAACGGGCGGTGCGTTCTGAATCAACTCAATAAGTCCTTGCCGGATAAGAACACATTCCATTTTAACACTCCACGTTGCGTAATTTGAGTCATTTAACAAAGGACACAAACTCTTGGGTGTTTGATCTGAATCCCCGGCTTTAGCCATCTTGCTACTGTAAGCGTGCTGCTAGCTTCTGACTTCAAAGTACAAAGAAGCTGCAAATTAGGCTTTCGGCAGGCATCTGCAATTAAGCTGCCGCTTTAGAGGTTTTATTGCCGCTATAAATCAGTCCCGGTTACTCACTGCTCCATTGATAAGGAACGCAGACGTCCGTGCACTTCCTCCCCTGGAACGCAGGAACCGGTGACTCCCAAGCAGGCGAAATTCCTCAGGATCAGCTGCTGCAGATTGAGGCCTGTTTACGTGCCTGTTTTCACGCTTTTCAGAGGTCGGTGGATCGAAACCCCTACTCTGCTACCACTGTTGGAATATTGGGGTGTAAATCACCAATATTCTTACTACTGCCACTGGCTTCGGTAAAGAAGACAGCAAACAATCGTAGGTGCTAATCTACGTTTATTCAGAGAGTGTGTGTTCAGCCATCACTCTCCAGTTCAGAAGAAAGTGAAAGTAGAAAGAGAACAAAGAACATCACATGACAGGAGATCAGGTTACAGCTTGAGCTCCTGTGTGGGAAAGTTACAGCAATCACATAAAGTAAACATTCATCCACATGCAGCATCTGTGCCATGCAGAGGATTTATGCTAACTATCTTTCCTTACAAAAAAAGAGAGAACCCCCCCACAAGAAAAAAAGAAATAACTCCCTCCCCCCACAAAAAATGAAAAAAGATTAAAAAAGAAAAAGAAAAAAAGAAAAAGAAAAGCTAAAAATAACTATTCCTTTCTTTCTTTTTTAACATTGTTATTATTATGGGCTTCCCCTACCTCCCCCTTTACAGATTTTCATTTCAACTCATTTAAACAGTTTTCTTATCATATTCCCCATTCTAATTGCCATAATTTCTAATTGCCATGATTCTAATTGCCATAATTTCCTTCCCAATATCCTCCATATTTTTCAAATCCTTTTTAACATTCCCAATTTTAAATTTTTACAATGATCCTACATTTTCCCCCCTCCCTCCCCCAATCTCGGCCATTCCCTTCCAGTCCAGTAAGCTCCAAAGTCAACAGTCCAGTTTTCAGTCCTTTTTTAGCCATCCTAAATAAAAAACATATTCATTCCTCCTTCATCCCACCCCCTTTCTAACCTGCTTCCAAATTCAAACCACTCTGTGTCCCCCCCCCAAAAAATTCTCTTCTTCTTTGTTCTCTATTTTTCTTGTGGGTTTTCTGTTCCTCCGATAATTCTTGTTTTTTCCCCCTCCATCAGAGGTATTCCTGATCTCATGTTGGTCTTCATCATCTTGCTGTCCCTGTGACCCATCCTCATTTTCTTCTCTTTCAATTATATCATAACTCAGTTCATATGTCTTTTTATCATCTTGCTCCCTTTCTTTGGGCAAATCCTCTTTCTGTGGATCTTGCATCCTTTCTTTAGGTAAATCCTGTGCTTTGGGCAAGACCTCGGTTGAATCTTGATTTATTTCCTCCAATTGTTGCTGAGCCTTATACATCCCAATTCTCATTTGCCACAAGAGTCTTAGCACTTTGTCCTTGAACGCAGGTGCGTAATCTTTTGTTGACATTTTCCTGGCTTGTCAAGGGGAGAGCCAGGCTTGGGAACCAGGGGATGGTTACAAATTGCAACTATTCCATGTAACATCAACTGGGTACTGTATATCCATTTCATATATTGTATCCTCCACTTTAAAATTGTTTCAAGCAGACACAGTCACAAATTAGAAATCAGTTCTTTGTTTCCATTCGTTATCACCTTCAACTCACTGTTCTGATCGGGCTGCCGATTTCAGGGCAGGGAGAAGCTTTCCCTTCTTGAATTAATTTTTGTTGCAGGGGTTCTCTCAGTGTTAGCAATTCTCCCCCTTTGCCCTTCCTCTGGGGGAGATTCTTTAAGATGTCCTTTGGGAAAGTTCAAATAATATATTTTCTTGATACCGGCAAAGGGCTCTTATTTTTATTAACTGTTTCTTAAGTTAATCAGTAGGAGGAGATGGCTTCTGTTTTTTCGATCTCTCTCCCATTCTCCAAATTATAGTCCAATAAAATAAAATTTACAATCTTTACTCATGGAGTCCAGCTTTCAGAATCAAAGACTTTGGAGGAATCTGCCGCTCACCACCACCGGCACGAAGCTTCACTTCGCTAGGGCAATACTGACGTTCAAAATGGCCCCCGCGACTGCAACCCTTCTCGCTCCGGGGCTCTTATTAGGGCTCACCGGAGAGTCAGGGAATTGCCAAAAATGGGGCACAGCTGAACACTTAATTCCCAGATCGCTCTATCTGGGACTCTTTTGGGGCGCTGCGGCGCTTTCGCAGCCCTCCCCCCCCCAAGCAAAGCCGGGTTGTCTTGGAGCCCAAGACAAACCCCGCCGGACGGCTCGGGCGACAAACTGGAAGCCTTTAAAAAAGGCACTTTAAAGACAAGCAGGAGGCCTGCGCGGGGCAGCAGGAGGCTGGCTGAGCGGCGGCAAGGGCCCGATCCAGCCATAGGGCCGGATCGACAGGTAGCACGGTCGGTGGGAGGCCGGCAGTAGTGGTGGCAAGGGCCTGATCCAGCCCTATGGCAGGTAGCACGGCCAGCGGGAGGCCGGCGGCGATGGTGAAGGTCCGATCCCACGAGGAGCAGAAGGCTGGCCTTGCAGCGGCGGCGCCGGCCGCGGGGCAGTGATTGCCCGATCCCCCGAGGCCAGCAGATGGCCGGCCCTTACAGCGGCGGAGGCGGCGTGGAGAGCGCGATTGCGCGCACCGCAGTGCTGGCCACCAATCGCGGGCCCAATCCCCCGAGGCCAGCCCTTGCAGCGGCGGAGGCGGCGAGGAGAGTGTGATTGCGTGCGCTGCAGCAGCAGCAGCGACCAATCGCAGGCCCGATCCGCTGAGGCCGGCCCTTGCAGCGTCAGAGGCGGTGGGGAGAGCGCGATCACGGGCTCGATCCCCGCCTATGCAGCGGCAGCGGGGAGAGCGTGATCACGCGCTCAGCAGCAGTAGTGGCCGCCCGTGGCAGCGTAAGTTGAAGAAATTCGTAAGCGCGGGGTCATTTCCCCCTTTCGTAAGTAGAAAAATTCATATGTAGAGTCGTTTGGAAGTCGAGGTACCACTGTACATGTCTCAGGAAGGTTACACAACACAATAATAATACAAAAACACAAAACACTACATTTCAAAAGAGCATTAGATGCCAATCATCCAAAGGTCTGGTTAAAAAGGTGCTGATTTGCCTGGCTCCTAAAGCTGTACAATGGTTTTTCCGACATTAGTATGGATTCTTTTATGGGAAGTGAGATAAGAGCTCCGACTGAAGCTCTTTCCACATTCAAGGCACTGATAGGGTTTCTCCCCTGTATGACTTCTTTGATGGCATGTGAGATCTGCGCACCAACGGAAGCTCTTTCCACATTCCACACACTGATAGGGTTTCTCCCCTGTATGACTTCTTTGATGGCAAGAGAGATTGGAGCTCTGAGTGAAGCTCTTTCCACATTCAAAGCAATGATAGGGTTTCTTCCCTGTATGAATTATTTGATGGGAAGTGAGAGAGGAGTTCTTACTGAAGCTCTTTCCACATTCCACACATTGATAGGGTTTCTCCCCTGTATGAATTCTTTGATGGGAAG
Source organism: Zootoca vivipara (assembly GCF_963506605.1). NCBI lineage: Eukaryota > Metazoa > Chordata > Lepidosauria > Squamata > Lacertidae > Zootoca > Zootoca vivipara. The sequence continues at coordinate 96,886,523 of NC_083279.1, forward strand.
AGAGATTGGAGCTCTGAGTGAAGCTCTTTCCACATTCAAAGCAATGATAGGGTTTCTTCCCTGTATGAATTATTTGATGGGAAGTGAGAGAGGAGTTCTTACTGAAGCTCTTTCCACATTCCACACACTGATAGGGTTTCTCCCCTGTATGAATTCTTTGATGGCAAGTGAGTTGGGAGCTCTGACTGAAGCTCTTTCCACATGCCACACACTGATAGGGTTTCTCCCCTGTATGAATTCTTTGATGGGAAGAGAGATTCGAGCTCTGACTGAAGCTCTTTCCACATTCAAAGCAATGATAGGGTTTCTTCCCTGTATGAATTATTTGATGGGAAGTGAGATAGGAGCTCCGACTGAAGCTCTTTCCACATTCCACACACTTATAGGGTTTCTCCCCTGTATGAATTCTTTGATGGCAAGAGAGACTGGAGCTCTGACTGAAGCTCTTTCCACATTCAAAGCAATGATAGGGCTTCTTCCCTGTATGAATTATTTGATGGGAAGTGAGAGAGGAGTTCTTACTGAAGCTCTTTCCACATTCCACACATTGATAGGGTTTCTCCCCTGTATGAATTCTTTGATGGGAAGTGAGAGAGGAGCTCCGACTGAAGCTCTTTCCACATTCCACACACTGATAGGGTTTCTCCCCTGTATGAATTCTTTGATGGCAAGTGAGATGGGACCTCTCAGTGAAGCTCTTTCCACATTCCACACATTGATAGGGTTTCTCCCCTGTATGAATTCTTTGATGGGTAGTGAGATGGGAGTTCTTACTGAAGCTCTTTCCACATTCCACGCACTGATGGGGTTTCTCCCCTGTATGAATTCTTTGATGGGAAGTAAGAGAGGAATTCTGACTGAAGCTCTTTCCACATTCCACACACTGATAGAGTTCCTTTCCAATGAGAGTTTCTTGATGGGAAGTGGAATGGGAGCTCTGACTGCAGCTTTCTCTACACTCCAAATTTTTACGTGGCTTCTCCTCTCTGAGGATTTTGTCATGGTCTCCTTTGTTCTCGATTTCCAATTCATCATCACAATCTGCAATGGAAACAAAAAGGGATTAGAGCCTCAGGAACAAGTGGAGAAGGAGTTGGGTGTGTGTTCATTACCAGTGTTGTCATTAAACAACATATTTATTATTAGATTCTGATGAGTTGTTGAATATTGCTTTGTTTGATGTACAGTAGTGGTCAAAATTGTGGAAGACCTTCGGGGAAAATGTGTATTTCGGAGGTTTGATGTTTCATAACACCAGTTATTTGAGAGAAATATCATAAAATTATATATTTTTACATTGCCACCAAATGTGGATGTATGAGCCTACCTCTTCGTGTCACCTCCAACAGATTTTATCACTCCCTTTATATATTTTAGCCAACTTCAACAGGGTCAAATGCCATCTATATTGCATCTTCAAAATGTTCTCCTTTAGGTCATAATTTGGGGTGAATCTTATATCTTTTATCCACAACTTTTCCCACTTTTCCACCATTATTATTTTCCCCAAATCTTGGCCCCATCTTATCATTTACAATTCCTTCTGTCTTTTCTGCTAACAATTTATAAGTTGACCACCTCTCTTCCAGATTTTTTATTTTTACAGCTACTATTTCCAGCGGGGAAATCCACCACGGGTTTTTTGGCTCCAATATCCTTTTATACTTTCCCCAAATTTTTAAGAGTGATTTTCTTATGATAGTATTATTAAATTTACTATATTCCTTCAATTTTTTCCTCCATTTAGTATTTGTGCCATCCGAAGGCCAGACCCACACCCTCCAAATCTAGTACATCTGCATTTTTTAGTTCCACCCATTCTTTTTACCACATCAGTCCGGCTGCATTATGATAGAGTTCTAAATTCGGCAGGTTAAATCCTCCTCTTTTCTTTTATCTGTGAGCAATTTGAATCTGATTCTAAGTTTTTCCCCACTCCAAATAATTGGAGAAAAGATATATATAGAACTGAGAAAAATGTTGAAATATTCTTTTAAAAAAGTCCTAGAGATACTCTTGTTGAATATGTTGGAAGAAGAAATTAAGGGAAAAGATAAATGTTTAGTAATGTATGTGACTACATCCGCCAGGCTCCTCATTGCAAAAAGGTAGAAAAGTGATGAGATTCCAAAATTAGAGGATTGGCAAATAAAATAGATCAGTTACCAAAATTTGGCAAGGAAAATAGGGGGAAAGTAAGGGGATATCAGAGCAGAAAATTGACAAGGATTGGGGGAAAATTAATGAATATAAGAAAAAATTGGTGAAAAAAAGCCAACTCTTAGCAGACAGATGAAGGGCTCAAGAAAAGATAGAAATCCTTAGAATAAAGAACAGAAAAGGTATACAAAAACTTTGAAAACTGAAACAAAATGGAGAACAGGTTGGAAGTCACAAAGGGGGGGTGAATAGGTGGTTGGGAATCTTTTTTATGTTTTTGTTTTCTTAATAAATATGTGTGTAAGACTTTTTTCCTTTTTCCTTTTTAATGTTTTGAATAATCATTGTATCGGGTATCTTTTTTGGATGTTTTTAAATATTTTGAATAATTATTGTATTATGGAAATTATAATAAAAATATTATATTAAAAAAAGAAAAGAATGCAATTGAAGAAAGTTTCTATCAAACATTATAGCCAAATAACCAGAAAAAGGAAGCACAACTTGCTTTGGTTGACTTTTGTCAGTGTGTTATGTGATTGCTACCAAGTTGGTGGGTTTTTTGTGTTGTTTCATTTAGTGAGGTTGTGAAACATTATAAAATTATAGAAATGGTACAAAGAGTTGACTGGACAACGAGAAAGCAGTGTAAAATGGTAAAATAGTACTATTAAATGAACAAGGCTACAGATATGAAGATATTATGAAGATTTATTTAGTGAGGTTGTAGAATATAATAAAATTATACAAATATTTAATAGATAATTGCATTTTAATGTTATGTTGGAAGCTGCCTAGAGTGGATGGGGAAACTCAGCCAGATGGGCGGGGTATAAATAATAAATTATTATTATAAAATTATTATTATAGAAATGGCACAAAAAGTTGATTGTTCAACAAGAAAGCGATGTAAAATAGTGCTTTAGCTGAGATTCAGCTGAGATTGGGAGAAACTTAATCAAAGCTGGCCTTTCTATATTTTTGAAAAGGTATAAGGAGACTCAGTCACTACAAAATCAGACTGGTAAAGGCAGGAAAAGGTGCACAAAGGTGATTGAAGTATGGAGAGACTGTTATTATGATTTTCATGTTTATAAATGTGTTGGAAGCCGCCCAGAGTGGCTGGGGCAACCCAGCCAGAACCCAGCCAGATGGGCAGAGTATTAATAATAATAATAATAATAATAATAATAATAATAATAATTATTATTATTATTATTATTATTACAGTGGTACCTCGATTTAACAACAGTCCTGTTCTGGAAAAGATTAAGTTTGTAAACCGAGGTACCACTGTATTACTATTACTATCATCATCATCATCATCATCACTGCTACTACTACCTGAGATTCAATAAGCCTAGCTCTTCTCTGGGATGAATTTTGTTTGGCCCAGTCATGGCATCCCCTCCATCTCCAATGTCAGTCGTCTCTTTGGTCAACCCAAGACTGACAGGAGCAAAAACAAAAACAGAAAACCTGAAGCTACTTATCTTTCCTAACTATTCTTAACTTGACAATTAAGATGGCCTGGGCAGTTCAGACCAGTCCAATTGTGGTAGAAAAAGGAATAATTTGAGGAAGATTGTTCAAAAAAGCCCTGTAATTTACTGTTTATCGTGGGGTTGTTAGGTTCCCAGGTGTTATAAGGGACGCTGTTGAGCTCTGTGAAAATATATGAGGTTGGTCCCATAGAGGCTTTTTTTTTTTAAATTTCCAGGCAGATATGACGATCCCACTGGGAGCCTTACCAAGAGAGGCCACAATCCCACAATTCTCCTCCATGACCTCCTTATGCAGAGCTCTCTGGTCAGGATCCAGTAACGCCCACTCTTTGTCCGTGAAACGAACAGCAACATCTTCAAAGCACACTGGACCCTAAAAGAAAAAGGGAAATGTCCTCCTCTGAGACAGCATCAATATGATCTGCTACACAATGCTCTGTTGTTTCCTTCCTGTTAATTGTGGTGTTCTTTCAATAGGATTGTTTTACTGCACATTTTAATTATGCTTATTTTTTTCTGCGTTTTAATTATGGGTATTAGTCTTTGTGCAAATAGGTGGCACTATACCTTGTGTTTTTCAAGTCATTCTGCCTTTGCAAGCATTCCACTTTGCCTGACCGAAGGATCTACTTTCTCCTCTCCTCGTGAGCTGTTCTGGGGAGGTTCCCTCTCAATGCCATAGAGTCAAATTCAAGGGGTTCATGGGGGCATGGAGAGGGGGAGGCAAAGAATCCTGCAAAGATTCCATGGAGGGCGTCTCTTGGCTCTCAGAGACAAGCAGGGAGGGTGGCTTCTGGCAAAAGGAGAGGGAGCCCCCGGTGGCTCCTCCTTATCCTGACTCACCTCTGCCTCTCGATCTCCCTCCTCCCACTCGCCTCCTTCCTCTTCTGCCTCTGATTCTGGACTGCATTCTGCCACAGAGTCTCCCAGCTCACTAAGCCCTGTTAGCCCTTCAGCTTCTGACACCTCCTCTTCCCAGGCTTCCCCCTCTGACCACAAGTCCTTCTTCTACCTCCACTTCTTGGGCTCTGAGCCATCTTCTCTTCCTGGTTCCCCAGCTGCATCCTCCCACCATTCCTCTGTGCCCAACCAGTCCATGACATTGCTCCAGCCCTCGGCCTCTGTCCCCACAAGGCAGCTTCCGCTGACCTGATCTGGTTCCACAGCCGCTGCTTCCCTTCTGCCCCCATGAAAAGACGGATCAGGAGGTCTTGCCGGCATCATTCTGTCACCTGCAAGAGAAAAAAGGTAATCAGGACGACAGGAGGGCGTGCTTTTCTCACAGGTGAAACAGGGCATCTCTAACTACAGATGGGCCTTTGAGAAAGCCTAACCTGCTGAGAGCATTTGGACGTTTGTGCCCATTTCATATGTTTGTTGTGCAAAAATACATCTCCCCTCCTCTGGATCCTTGTTCCCAACTGTCTTCCCCCAAAACAAGGCGAAAAGAACCCTCAGATGAGTTGGAAAACCAACAGAATGGGACCAAACAGAGAAAAACCACCTTCCTCCTTAGCCAGTGGCCTCTCTCTGGTGTCCAACGGAGGCCTCTCTGCCTCACAGGAATCCAGGTCCATTTCTGCAAAATGATCCTTTCCCTGAAAAAGAAACAAGGATTCAAAACAGAGAATGGGAAGAAATATTAGAAAGAGAATGACAAAGACTTGAAGGGTGTGAGATCTCATTCCATGGGTGCTTTCCAAATAAAAGGCTGGACCATCAGTAGACCATTATGGGATGTTCTCTGTCCTCTTTGGAGCCCCTTGGGAGTATCCAGAGGAAAGTCTCTCTCACCTGCTTTCTCTCCTCTGCCTGACTCAGGAGGAAACCTTCAGCCAGGGCCACCGCCTGGGAACTGGTCTCTGCTCCGCATTCCCTCACCCAGCTCTCCATCTCCGGGGGAAGGACAGCCAGGAACTGCTCCAAGATCACCAGGTCCAGCATCTCAGCTTTCGTGTGCCTTTCTGGCTTCAGCCACTGGTGGCAAAAGTGGTAGAGTCGGCTGCAAACCTCTCGGGGTCCTTTGGCCTCCTGGCAGCAGAACTGCCTCAACTGTTGGCTCTGCACCTCTGAGCGGAGGGTGTCCTCCTCACCCAGGGTATTCTGCACTGGGTTTTCCCATAATCCCCCACTGCTCCCAGATTGGATGGCATGTCTGCTTCCTGTTCAAGGGCCAGCTGAGTCCCGCTCATCCATCTGTGCTTTCAGGAAGCCTCTGAGAGATCAGAAGGAACCCTTTTAGTCTTCTGCCAAGTTCTATCTGTTGTAATGAAAAGCTCTAGGATTTCCTACAAAGGAAATAAAGTGTTGTTACAGAATTTGTAGGACGGGGAGGGGGGGGAATAGATTCCTGAGCAAGCAAGGATGAGTCTTGCTGGGAACCAGGGCTGGACTGCACCACATCCCAGACCATGAGCTCTCTTTTTGAAAAGAAAGAGGAGGAGGAGGGAGAGGATAAGAAATAAGTCTCTAGCCTTCTAGCAATGCAAAATGTGGAGGCAACTGAAGGGGTTTCTGTGAGATTAATCAACCTGGTTTCTGCTGCCTTCCACTAAATGCATGAAGTCAGAACTTACTAACAAGGGAATCATTTGTATCTTGTGAAAAATGGATGCTTGGCTCTAGTGGGGGTCCTCAGGAGTTGCTCCCCAGCCCCACCCCCACTCCCCTGCTTCTGTCTCCTTTTCTTGCACTTGGACTCTCTGCCGCTCTCAAGACAGACTCCTGGGGTGGGGTCCCTTTTTCTTTGCTCTGAGGGCCAGGTATGTATCTGGCCAACCCCCTGAGGGCCAAAGACATCTCCCTTTAAAATTAGGCAGCAATTTTTTTATAATAGTAATAATTCAGTAACTTAACATACACACACAGCCATTGATGCCAAGGTCCCTGGAGGCTCAGTGAGTAGCAGCGCCCATTTCCGGCTTGTTTTCCAGCAACAATCCCTTTGGGACAGAGAGGATGTGGTCCTGGGATGCCATGCTCTGGGTGCAAGGGGATTGCTGCAGTGGCCTCCGTGTGGAGCTGCCCTTGGAGACGACTGGGAAACTGGTTTGCAATGCAGCAGCCAGACTATGGGCTGGGATCCCTCTCTTTATTCCTGGCCTTTCTCTCCCACCTTTCCTTCCTTCCTCCACGTGGTTTTTGTTCCCCCCCCCCTGCATGAGCAGATCAGCCCCCCCCCCAAGGCATCCTCCCCTGCTGCAGCCCTGGGACCCCCCACCGTCTCCCCACTGCACCCTCTTGGGGGGGGGGAGAGAAGAGACTCACCAGATCCCAGGAGGGAGGAGACAGCGATGCAGCCCTTGCAGGAGAGACACCAAAGCGGGGAAAGGACTGGGGAGGGAGGGGCCTTGGCTCTGGAGGACTTGGACCCCTCTTGCTTCCTGTCCTCTCTAGGAAGGCAGCTCAGTTCCCTTTAACCCTTGGAATGCCGCGTCCACCCAGCTTCGCCCTCTCTCGCTTGGCAGATCCTCTGCTTTTTATTATTTTTCATGGATTTTATGCCCAGATATCCTTTGGGGGGTGAGGCTCTTGGTTGGACTCTGAGCATCTCCCTCTGTTGGCCGGAAACCAGAGGAACAGCTTGCAGGGAAAAGGAACCTCCTCCTCGAATTCAGGAGCGGAGAGAGAGGAGGGGATACAAGGGTCATCTAGTCCAACCCCCAGCAGTGCAGGAATCTCAGCTAAAGCATCCTCCCCTACAACAAACACTCTGTGAGGTGAGTGGGGCTGAGAGAAGTGTCACTAGCCCAAGCTCACCCAGCAGCTGCATGTGGAGGAGCGGAAATGCAAATTTCCTCCCCCAGATTACTAGTCTACCGCTCTTAACCACTACACCACAATGGCTCTGTTGTGTCGTGGCTTAAGAAGTCCAGATATGCATCTTCAATAGAACAGTTTTTTATTTAGGGCAAAACAGGACTGACTCTGAGGGCAGGAAGGCTACATTTATAGGGACAGGGAGCTAGCTAGAAAGGGATACATTTTGGAGGGAACAATATCAGGCAATCCCAGTGCTGCCTTTTGGAGGAAACCAATAAGACAGAGGATCCAAATACAGCAGCTTAAATGAACCAATAGTAGCTGTACCTTCTGGAACCAAAAGGCAGTTACTTAACCCTAAAGCACATACAGACAATAGTACTGCAGATATAAAATCCTTTTACTCAATACACAACAGCTCTTAGAGACTTCCTGTGAAAATCTGGGTCAGGAATGCTGTTCCTAGAATGGAGGCATGTGCAACAGGTCAATCGCGATCTACTGGTCGATGCACAACTCTGGTCACTGCTCCCTGAGAAAAGACAATGGGTAGATCACTGGCAGGTTTTTTTTATTACTGGGAGTAGATCTCAGTCTATTGGAAGTTGGACATCCCTTCTATAATGCATAGGTATATTCACACAAAACCAAACCTGATAAAATTGATAAAAATCCATTTAAAAACAACACTCAGAGACAATTCAGAGTGGGAGAACTCTGAAATTTACCCGTGGAAAGAATCTTGGAACTTGGCAACCTTTCTTCCATTGTTGAGGGTTTAGTTACATAACCACTGTTTCCCCCTTAAGTACCCCCTGGGGCAAAGATTTGGGGCAACCTACAAAGGGACTCAGGGATGCCGGTGCCGCTGTGGGTTAAACCACAGAGCCTAGGGCTTGCTGATCAGAAGGTCGGCGGTTCAAATCCCTGCGACGGGGTGAGCTCCCGTTGCTCGGTCCCAGCTCCTGCCCACCTAGCAGTTCGAAACCATGTCAAAGTGCAAGTAGATAAATAGGTACCGCTCCAGAGGGAAGGTAAACGGCGTTTCTGTGCGCTTCTCTGGTTCGCCAGAAGCAGCTTAGTCATGCTGGCCACATGACCAATAATGCGAGATGACCGCCGCAACCCCAGAGTCGGTCACAACTGGACCTAATGGTCAGGGGTCCCTGTACCTTTACCTTTACAAAGGGACTTGAGGAACGCAATGGGGTAGATTTAAGAGACCAAATTCCCAAGGGCATAAAACCTGTTCAGTCAGTTTAAAATCCACTTTCCCAATTTGATGTCCTAAGACATAGGGCTTTCCTGTTTCTTGCTGCTTAGGAAGCAGGCTTATAAACCTTAAACTTTAAATAGATCAGAACTTCAACATTCAGACAACCCAACAACTCAACTTCCCCACCAAAAGCCAGTAATAAAAGTTGGATAAAATTAAATTCTTATTAAAGTCTCAGCGTTAATGGATCATGTTTCCTGCATTAAACAGAAATACCTACACCCCGGCGGGGGGGGGGGGGGAGATTGGGAGCTACATGCCTTCTGTATCTACATGAGATTGGGGTACAGATCTCTATTCAAAAATGTTTCACAAATTGGGGTTATTTGTGATCATTAGCAGAACAATCAACCGTCCTCCTATCTATGAATGAAAATGGCCAGACAGTCACAGTTCATAAGATTTTTAATTCTCAGTAATTTCAGCCTTACCATTAACAGACGAAATTTTCTGCCCTTTATCTATCCACGCTGTGTATATAGCCTATCTTGATTTCAGCAAGGCCTTTGACAAGGTGCCCCATGATATTCTTGTAAAGAAGCTGGTAAAATGTGGGCTAGACAATGCTACCATTCAGTGGGTTTGTAACTGGCTGACTGACCGAACCCAAAGGGTGCTCATCAATGGCTCCTCCTCATCCTGGAGAGTAGTGACTAGTGGGGTGCCACAGGGTTCTGTCTTGGGCCCAGTCTTATTCAACATCTTTATCAATGACTTGGATGATGGGCTTGAGGGCATTCTGAGCAAGTTTGCAGACGACACCAAATTGGGAGGGGTGGCTAATACCCCAGAGGACAGGATCACACTTCAAAATGACCTTAACAGTGGGTTTGTAACTGGCTGGCTGACCGAACCCAAAGGGTGCTCATCAATGGCTCCTCCTCATCCTGGAGAGTAGTGACTAGTGGGGTGCCACAGGGTTCTGTCTTGGGCCCAGTCTTATTCAACATCTTTATCAATGACTTGGATGATGGGCTTGAGGGCATTCTGAGCAAGTTTGCAGATGACACCAAATTGGGAGGGGTGGGTAATACCCCAGAGGACAGGATCACACTTCAAAATCACCTTAACAGATTAGACAACTAGGCCAAAGCAAACAAGATGAATTTTAACAGGGAGAAATGTAAAGTACTACACTTGGGCAAAAAAAATATGAAAGGCACAAATACAGGATGGGAGACACCTGGCTTGAGAGCAGTACATGTGAAAAGGATCTAGGAGTCTTGGTAGACCACAAACTTGACATAAGTCAACGGTGTGATGCAGCAGCTAAAAAAGCCAATGCAATAGGAGTATAGCATTTAGATCAAGGGAAGTAATAGTACCACTGTATTCTGCTCTAGTCAGACCTCACCTGGAATACTGTGTCCAGTTCAGGGCACCTCAGTTCAAGGATACTGACAAGCTGGAACGTGTCCAGAGGGCAACTAAAATGGTCAAAGGCCTGGAAATAATGCCTTATGAGGAACGGCTTAGGGAGCTGGGTATGTTTAGCCTGGAGAAGAGAAGGTTAAGGGGTGATATGATAGCCATGTTCAAATATATAAAAGGATGTCATATAGAAGAGGGTGAAAGGTTGTTTTCTGCTGCTCCAGAGAAGCAGACACGGAGCAATGGATTCAAGCTACAAGAAAGAAGATTCCACCTAAACATTAGGAAGAACTTCCTGACAGTAAGAGCTATTCGACAGTGGAATCTGCTGCCAATGAATGTGGTGGAGTCTCCTTCTTTGGAGGTCTTTAAGCGGAGGCTTGACAGGCATATGTCAAGAATGCTTTGATGGTGTTTCCTGCTTGGCAGGGGGTTGGACTGGATGGCCCTCGTGGTCTCTCCCAACTCCATGATTCTATGATTCTATTAGTTACAGGAAAAAATGGTCAAGGCACATTCCACCAAATTATGAATTTGCATGTACTTTAAACCTTGGCTGGACTTTAGCATATTTGAAGTCTGATTTGAATGACAGACAAAATGATGAAAACCCCCAGATAATCACTCAAATGCTTGATATCACCAGCTCTGCTTCAAAACATCACCGCTTTCACCTCCCACTTAACACTCTCTATTCCAAACTCTGAAAACCAATCCCTCCATCTTTTTCTACCAAAGAGCAAAGCTTGGCTGTATTTCAGCCCATCACCCCACCCCACCATAACTCAAAATTCACTCTCCAATGCTTGCAGACACATTCCTTATCCTTCTGTGGTGCCCAGAATTGAACACATTGTAACAACTTTAAAGATGTGCCCCCCCATGTCATTTCCTTAACATCTGCAAACATGTGTGGCGTGTTAGAAATTCACTTCTCCTGTTGCTGGATATGTGGCTAGTATGTCAAATATCCCCTTTTCCTTTCCTTCTTTTAATGAATATTTATTGAATTTTATAACACATAAAAATGCAGATCTCAATCAACATGTTATATATACCATTGTTCTCCCTCCCCTCCTCTGGACTTCCCTCAACTCCCCCCCTGCTGAGTTATTTAGCTTTATTTGTTGTACAGTATCTTGCTTTTCCTATAGAAAAGTAAATTCCCTTATACTTTCTCTAAAATATCTGTTACTGAAATAAAGTTGTGAATGTTGATTCAAACCCTGCCAGTGAATCCAGTCCATTTTGTTCTCTCTGCAAATAGACTAAATGGTTCCCAGACTCTTTTGAAGTCATTTTTGTCCTTCTCTCGTAGTTTATCTGTTAGTTTAGCCAACTCTGCATAGTTCATCGGTTTTTCGTGCCATTGTTCCTTTGATGGTTTTTCTTCCGTCTTCCAATATTGTGCAATCAAGACTCTGGCCGCTGTTGTAGCATAAATAAATAATACCCATTTTTCTTTTGGCAGCTCTTGGTTTCAGATACCTAACAAAAAGGCTTCAGGGTGTTTAACAAAGGTCTTTTTTAAAATATATTTTTTATTGCATTTATAGAGATGTATCGTACATAATATTCATATTACAGAATTTTCCAGTATTCAAACGGGAAAAACCCAGAAACTAAAATCAAAAAGAAAAATACATATCCATGAAAGAATAATACCTAACATATTTAACATATATGTACATCTTAAATATACCCCCACCTACCTTACCCCTTAATTTGACTTCCTTCCTTCCTGTCTTTTATATTTGTATATTCTACTTTCCATGCGCCTTTTTATTTCATTTTTCCTTCTATTTCTTCCATCTTTTCTTGTCTTTAATAAGCATTTCTTGTTCCAAAAATTTCCTTACTTTACATGTTAATTACAGCATCTCCGTTTTTTACCCTATTTTTCTACATATTCCATAAATTTCCTCCACTCCTTGTTAAATTTTTCATTATCCTGGTGTCTAATCCTCCCTGTTAATTTGGCTATACCTGCATATTCTATTAATTTTATTTTCCACTCTTCTACCATTGGTATCTGTTGTTTCCAAAGCTGTGCTAATAACAGTCTTGCATATAAAAAGAATGAGCATTTCTTTCCACAACCTCAAGTACCATTCCTAAAAGAAACGCTTCTGGTCTCTTTTTAAAAGTATTTTTGAATATTGTATATATTTTCCCAATATTTTTTTGATATTTCCACATTTCCACCACATATGTATGAAATTGCCCTCCTCTCTACCACATTTCCAGCAATTTTTGTTCCCTGTTTTATACATTTTATACAGTTTAGGAGGAGGAAGGTACCATCGGTACATAATCGGCACATTTTGTAAAAGTTATCTTTTAAGGTGGTGGAGGCTGTAAATTTAATTCCAAATTTCCATAGTTTTAGCCATTTCTCATATTCTATATTATATCCTAAGTCAATTGCCCATTTGACCATGACCTCCTTGGTCTCTTCATTTTCAAATGCCATTCAAGTAGATAATCAAATTTTTGGATAATACTTTTGTTTTATTTTGTAATACAATTTTGTCCAATTCTGATCTTTGGTGTTCAAACCCTTTTGCTTTTTTATCTTATATAAAAATGTTATTCAATTGGTGATACTCCAACCAACCTCCTATTTTTTCTTTTAACTCCTCATATGGTGTGATCCTGACATTATTATTTTCTTTCAACAACATGTCATGATGTTAACCAGCTTCTATCCATATTTAGTCTCTTGATGGCATACGCTTCATAGCGGAGACAACCACCAAGGGGTCTTACATTCAAACCATTCCTTGTACCTATTCCAAACTTCAGAGTGGCCTTTTTATTACATGATTTTAAAAATTCCTGTGCACTTCTACCTTCTCATACCAGAGGTACGCATGCCATCCGTACATGTTGTCAACCCCTTCCAGATCTACTAATTTGATGTTCTACCTAACTAAAAGGCTTCAGGGTGTTTAACAAAGTTCATTTTGAACATGAACCTGTTTACTTTCCTAGGCTTGGAAAGTGTAAGAACGGAAGTCAGTCTTATCTCTTCCGCTCTGCTGTCCTTTTGCACTGTTCTGTGTCTCCCTGTCTGTTGCTGAAGAAGAGAGAGGACGCCATTATGATCCGTTTGGGGCCAATCAGACAAACGTCTGCTTGAAAAGGCATTGATTTGCCTGGCTCCTAAAGGTGTATAATGGTTTTTCCGAGCTTTGTATGCATTCTTTTATGGGAAGTGAGTTTGGAGCTCTGACTGAAGCTCTTTCCACATTCCATGCACTGATAGGGTTTCTCCCCTGTATGAATTCTTTGATGGGAAGTGAGACGGTGGTTGTGACTGAAGCTCTTTCCACATTCCACACACTGATATGGTTTATCTCCTGTATGAATTCTTTGATGGGAAGTGAGATGGGAGCTCTGACTGAAGCTCTTTCCACATTTCACACACTGATAGGGTTTCTCCCCTCTATGAATTCTTTGATGGGAAGTGAGATGGGAGCTCTGACTGAAGCTCTTTCCACAATCCACACACTGATATGGTTTCTCCCCTGTATGAATTATTTGATGGGTAGTGAGAGAGTCGCTCCGACTGAAGCTCTTTCCACATTCCACACACTGATATGGTTTCTCCCCTGTATGAATTCTTTGATGGGAAGTGAGATGGGAGCTCTGACTGAAGCTCTTTCCACATTCCACACACTGATAGGGTTTCTCCCCTGTATGAATTATTTGATGGGAAGTGAGAGAGTCGCTCCGACTGAAGCTCTTTCCACATTCCACACAGAGATAGGGTTTCTCCCCTGTATAAATTCTTTGATGGGAAGTGAGATGGGAGCTCTGACTGAAGCTCTTTCCACATTCCACACACTGATAGGGTTTCTCCCCTCTATGAATTCTTTGATGGGAAGTGAGACAGTGGTTGTGACTGAAGCTCTTTCCACATTCCACACACTGATATGGTTTATCTCCTGTATGAATTCTTTGATGGGAAGTGAGATGGGAGCTCTGACTGAAGCTCTTTCCACATTTCACACACTGATAGGGTTTCTCCCCTCTATGAATTCTTTGATGGGAAGTGAGATGGGAGATCTGACTGAAGCTCTTTCCACAATCCACACACTGATATGGTTTCTCCCCTGTATGAATTATTTGATGGGGAGTGAGAGAGTCGCTCCGACTGAAGCTCTTTCCACATTCCACACACTGATAGGGTTTCTCCCCTGTATGAATTCTTTGATGGGAAGTGAGTTTGCACCTCTCAGTGAAGCTCTTTCCACATTCCACACACTGATATGGTTTCTCCCCTGTATGAATTATTTGATGGGTAGTGAGAGAGTCGCTCCGACTGAAGCTCTTTCCACATTCCACACACTGATAGGGTTTCTCCCCTGTATGAATTATTTGATGGGAAGTGAGAGAGTCGCTCCGACTGAAGCTCTTTCCACATTCCACACACTGATAGGGTTTCTCCCCTTTATGAATTCTTTGATGGGAAGTGAGATGGGAGCTCTGACTGAAGCTCTTTCCACATTCCACACACTGATAGGGTTTCTCCCCTGTATGAATTCTTTGATGGGAATGAGATGGGAGCTCTGACTGAAGCTCTTTCCACATTCCACACACTGATAGGGTTTCTCCCCTGTATGAATTCTTTGATGGGAAGTGAGACTGTGGTTCTGACTGAAGCTCTTTCCACATTCCACACACTGATAGGGTTTCTCCCCTGTATGAATTCTTTGATGGGAAGTGAGATGGGAGCTCTGACTGAAGCTCTTTCCACATTCCACACACTGATAGGGTTTCTCCGCTGTATGAATTCTTTGATGGGAAGTGAGGTTGGCGCTCTGACTGAAGCTCTTTCCACATTCCATGCACTGATAGAGTTTCTTTCCAATGAGATTTTGTTGATGGGAAGTGGAATGGGTGTTCTGACTGCAGCTTTCTCCACACTCCAAATTTTTACATGGCTTCTCCTTTCTGGGGAATTTTTCATGGTCACCTTTGTTCTCGATTTCCGATTTATCACAATCTGCAATGGAGACAAAAAAAGGATTAGAGCCTCAGGAACAAATGGAGAAGAATTGAAGGGAGTTGGGTGTGTGTTCTTAGCTGTGTTGTTTGTCATTAAACAACATATTTATTATTAGATTCTGATGAGTTGCTGAATGTTGCTTTGTTTGATATACAGTAGTGGTCAAAATTGTGGAAGACCTATCATAAACTTATATATCAATGGAAAGATAATTTAACCAAGAATAAAATTCAACACAGTTTGCTCAATTAGCCATATTCTATCAAATATTATAGCCAAATAACCAGAAAAAGAAAGCACAACTTCCTTAGGTTAACTTTTGTCAGTGTGTTATATGATTGATATTAAGTTGGTTGCTTTTTTGTGTTATTTCATTTAGTGAGGTTGTAAAACATAATAAATTTATAGAAATGGCACAAAGAGTTGACTGGCCACCCATAAAGCGATGTAAAATAGTACTATTAAGTGAACAAGGCTACAGTTATGAAGATATTAGAAGAGAGATTGGGGAAAACTTAACCAAAGCTGGCAATTCTATATTTTTGAAGAGTTATAAAGAGACTCGGTCTCTACAAAATCAGTCTGGTAAAGGCAGGAAAAGGTGCACAAAGGGAAGTGAAGATCGAAGAATGGAGACACTGGTCCGTACCTGACAGAAGAAAATCATCTGGGTGTATACAATATGAAATGGCTCAATGCAATGTGACGTTGAGTGCAAGGACTGGTCTAAATGTTATAATTCCTAGGAAAAGCCATTGTTATCTCTCAAGCAAAGGTTGAAAAGATTAAACCCATGTTAACTGGACAGAGGAACAATGTTGTTGTTCTTTAGTCATTTAGTCATGTCCAACTAAAGTGAGGGGTGGGGCTTCTGGTGAGTCAGTTGACTAGCTGTAGGCGGAGCTAGTCAGTGTTTGGAAGGCAGCAGCGCGCGCCTAACGACGTGTGCAGTTTGTCCCATCTTTTAGATTTAGAGTAGCAAGTATCAAACATTTATTGGGGGGGGTCCTAGGCCTCCTCTTCATTTCCCCTTGACTTCAAGCTTTTTAAGGTGGAGGGGGAGGCAACAACTGTAGTCACTTGCAATTCCTGTGCAATGTTTGTGTTCTTGCCAAAGGATGTAGGCAGCTACACCTGCAGCAATTGCATGTTAGTTGCCCTACTAGAAGACAAGGTTGCCCTACTGGAAGGCAAGGTCCAGCAGCTTCAGGCCCATGTATCTATGCTCCAGGGGATTAAAGAGCTGGAGCCTTCCTTGGATGCAGCAGAGCGCACTGTCTGCACCGAGGAGGAGACGGGACATCCCTGAGGAGGAGGTGAGTTCCCCAACACAGGACCCAGATGTATGGAGGAACGTGACTCATAGAAGCAGAAGGCCCAGGGATCGCTCTGAGTGTTTAGAACTACACAATCGATTTGAAGTGCCAAGCTCAGCCCTCTCTCGCTTGGCAGAACCTCATTTTTTTATTATTATCATTTTATTTAGGGGGCAGTTGCCCCCCTGGCTACGTCAATGCCCAGAGATCCTTTTGGGATAAGCATCTCCCTCCCATGGCCGGAAACCAGAGGAACAGCTTGCAGGGAAAAGGGCTTTGCAGGAGGCAAGGAACCTCCTCCTCGAATTCAGGAGTGGAGAGAGAGGAGGGGATCCTGGGGTCATCTAGTCCAACCCCCAGCAATGCAGGAATCTCAGCTAAAGCATCCATGGCAGATGGCCGTCCGATCTCTGCTTAGAAACCTCCAAGGAAGGAGAGTCCACCACATCTCCTGCAAGGACTGGACGAAATCCCTGCCTGAAACTCTGGGGAGCTGCTGCCAGTCAGTGCAGACCAGGGGTCCTCAAACTATGTCAGACGGGCCAAATCCAACCCGCCAGGGTCCTGAATCTGGCCTGCACAGCCATCTCAGAACCCTCCATGTGCCCAAGGCTGAAAGCTTCTTGCCGCCCGCTCAGTCAGTCCCCACGCCACACTGAAAGGCCAGGGGGACGGGGAAGTGTTGTCTATTGCAGTGTTTCTCAACCACTGTTGCCTGGTGTGCCGTGGGGAAAAGACGGCAGTGGGGCGCCTGGCTGGCTGGCTGGCTGAGCACGTGTGGTTCCTTCCAAGAGGAGCCTGGCAGGCGCCAGCAGGGGGAAGCGCTTCTGCGGGGAAAGAAGGCAGAGTCAGCCTTCCGGGGCTTCCGGTTTCCTCGCGCCTGCTACGGACACGCTTTGCCGGAGCTCTGAAGAAGCTCCGTGAAAAAAGCGGCCGCCTAAAGGGGTTTGGGGGGCAACGCAGAGGCTAGGCGACCCCGTGAATCCTGGGGTGACCAGGACGAAACTGAAGCCTGCAGCGCCAGTAAAAGGGAGACCACCGAAGCCTACATCTCCGACGAGGTGAGACGACGGCGGGAACTCGTGGCGCAAGGCGGAGAGCAACCCAAGGCGAGCAAGCCTTAGAGTCCGAGGGGGCAAGGCGGGGGAATATCCATGAACATAACCCCAAAATAAAAAGTCATTAGAACCATCGAAAGAGAGGGGAACCGGAAAAAAAGACTGACGCTGAGCGCGGAAGCGACCAGCTTATTAAGGAAAAAAGGACTCTTTCCCCATTAAATGAAATAGACGCCAGTGAAGTATTTCGTGGGGAAAAGAAGGGAAAATACGAAGGAAGCCCTTCTAATATTACAAAACTGTTAACACGGGATTTCTTACGAGGCAAACGTTAGTTAAAAAAGGAGCAAAAGAACAAGAGAGACTGCGGTGTGTTTTACATTAAAGACAGAGACTTTGTTAAAAGGAGAACTGAGCAGCTAAGAGCGCCGGTTCTAAGGAGCAAAAGCAACGCTAATTAGGAGACTCTGAACGCCAACACAAAGCCCCCCAAAAAGTAATTTTTTTAAACATTTTCTAATGGTGGTGTGCCTCGTGATTTTTTTCATGAAACAAGTGTGCCGTTGCCCAAAAAAGGTTGAGAAACACTGGTCTATTGGGCTTTAACGGCGAAGTTGACGGTGGCGGAGGAAGGCAGACTCGATTCGGTTTCATTACCTAGACGTCTTCGTTAAAGGTGGGAGAAGGAAATATAGTCCTAATTTTGTGAGTGTCACAGCAGTCTTTCCACTCATGTGATTTACATGCTCTGAAAGTTGGGATCCGTTTTGATATTTAAATTTTAAAAGGATAGAGTAGAACCGGATGTTGACCATCTCATTAGCCTGGGGAGCCACATTCTGATTGAAGGAGGCCAGGATTAGCCCCCAAGGCCTGGGGTGTAACTTCCTTGTACCATAGTAGGACTTGGAATCCAAGAGAAAACTCTTGGAATAGCCTTGCCAGGTGCACAGGGACAGACTCACCTGTCCCCATATTCTTCTCTTTGCAGATGTGCTGCGGTTGCACATCCCTCCCCAGGGGTGAGTATTGGAGAGAACCAGAGCAGGGACTCAGGCCTGACCTCCTTGCCCCCTACTCTGCACTCTCGGATGTTGAGGAGCCCTCCTTTCACAAGGAACTGACAGCCTGACTTTTGCCTTTCAGCTGCTGGAGGAAGATCAGCTGTTCCCGCTGGAGGTGATTCAGAACTGCCAGGCAGCTCAGCTCAGGGGCTCCGAACCCTGAAGTGCTCCAAGCAGGAGATAGCCAAAGCCATCCTGGTGAGTGATGGGTGGTGTGGGGGACCCCCATGGGGAAGTGGGGCAGGGAGGGGCTTTGGGGAAGGGAAGGGACCCCCTCAGACCTGCTCCCCACTGGCTGGGCTCTTTGCCCCCCACTCTGCAGTTGGTGGTGGTTGATGAAGGATTAGGCGAGGCCTTCAGTGGATTCTTATATTCTCAATTTCTTGCTTTGATTCTGATTTCATTTATTACTTTTACTTATTTATTTATATTTTAACAATGTATTTATTTTGCACCAAGCAGCTCAGAGCCCTCCTTCCCCCTCACAGCTGTTGCTTTTGTTTTGGTTGATTTTATTGATTTCTGCCAATGTGGTGTAGTGGTTAAGAGCGGTAGACTTAACCACTCGTAGTCTGGTGAACCGGGTTCGTGTTCCCGCTCCTCCACATGCACTGCTGGGTGACCTTGGGCTAGTCACACTTCTATGAAGTCTCTCAGCCCCACTCACCTCACAGAGTGTTTGTTGTGGGGGAGGAAGGGAAAGGAGAATGTTAGCCGCCTTGAGAGTCCTTCGGGTAGTGATAAAGCGGGATATCAAATCCAAACTCTTCTTCTAGTTGTTCTTGTTGTTCTTCTTCAGCCTGCTGAGATTCTTGACACGGGAGAGCTTTCGTGGGTAATCATTTATTTGTTTGTTTTTATTTGATTTGTTTTTAATTTTAATATTTTTGTTCTTCAGTTTAATATTTTTATTTTATTGTGCTTTAGTTTAATATTTTACATTTTTATTTTGTGCACATTTGTGCCTATTTTGTATATACCGGTATTTGTTTTGTACAGAGTACTCTTAGGGTTAGGTGTAGGCTTAGGGCTGGGGCTGGGGTTGTTGTAAACAAAACGTGCCCTTTTCCCCTTATGGGGTATCCAAGAGCCCGTTTAGAGTCCTTAAGTGGGTTCCCTATCGGTAGGAGAAAATAACAAAGGCCAACCAGAAAATATTGAAAAACAAAGCGGCTAGTACGCCTGATATTTATTAAACTGTTGCAACAGGGTGCTCCCCACACACACAGGAGAGAGGAGAACCCAGAACAAAGGTGTGCCCAACCTTAGGCAGACTTTTGAAATTGCCCACCCCCAAACTCCAGAAACATGCAAACATCACAGAAGGAGGTGGTTTCCAACAAAATCCTGTCTGGCAGAAAACCTGTCAATGGTCACTGATTGGATCACCCGGCCAGGCTGGCCATTCTTGGGTAATGATAAACACTTTTTTTTTTTTAACATACTTTTTATTAATTTTACAAAATACAAAAAAACAAAAAAACGGTACATACTTAAACCCCTTTTCCACCTCCTTCCTACCCACCCACATGGGTCCTCCCCTGCCACAGAAGTATCCCATGTATGTGAACAGTCAGAGATGGTCCATTTTATGCTTGGATTTCTGTCCTCCTCCCCCTCCCCTGACCCCAAAGCCCCCCCCCTGCCACCAGGGAGCTCCAGCAAACCAGGGCAGTACGCAGGAGGACATCCATCCAACCATCTATTGTCATACCAAAAAAAGAGAAAAATAGAAATAGGAAAAAAGGGAAAAAAGAAAGGGCAAAAAAAAAAGAAAAAAAACAATACAAAACAGAATTTTTTTTCTTACATTCATAGTTGTAAAACCATATTTTGTGGGCTTCCCCTCCCCCCCCTTCCCCGGTTTTCATCTCTTTTTTATCATCTGCAACAGTTTCTTACTTTATAAAAATACACCTTTGTATCTTATACAACTTATAAATCAATTGGTAACATTTTCATCTAATATTCAAATCACTGAAAAATCAAACTCCCATTTTCTCTTCCCGTGCCTAATTTTTTTCTCCCTCTATAAGCCTCCATATTTTCACATTTTCCAAAATCCATTCACTTTTAAAACTATAACTATTCTCAATTTAACCTTACATCCCCGATTACCGGCTCCACCCCCCCAATCCAGCAAATTCCAAAATCAGCAGACCAGTTATAAACCTGTTAATCCATCCTTATAATCACAACATCACTTTCCCTTCACCCCACCCCCTGTTTACAGTCTTTTGCCATCCAGGCCACCATACAGGACCCCTGGATTTCTTCTCTTCTCTGCATATTTTTTCCTTCTTCCCTGTGGGCGTTCTGGAGTTCCAATAATACCAATCGTGCCCCCCTCAAAAGCAGGGCACTCCATCCAACTTTTTGTAGAGTAGAGTCATCATTTTTTTCGTGGTGTGTTTCATTTTGTGTTGAATCATCACAGTCCTCATCTTCATCTTTTCCTTCCAAATCACAGTCATCATCATTGTCATTCTCACATTCATCTTTTTCAGTGTCAAAAGCTTCATCTCCTAAAAAATCATATTCCGCCATCACCATCTGAAATTTTTGCTGTAACTCTTGCCGTCGTGTCTCCTCTTGACATAGCTCTATTCTTGTTTCCCACATTAAGGTCAAAACAGACCGCTGGAACTCAGGGGAACACTTTTTTGTTGACATAATTCAATCCTGCCAAGGTCAAAACTTGTCACGTGGGGTGGAATATGATCACAGTTTATTTTCTCGACTCCATTTTAACAAGCTGGCTGCATTCTTCAAGTCTTGTTAACAATAAAGTTCGAACTCACATTTCACAAACACTTAAACCAAAAAAGAAATTCCACAAAGTCCAGAAATACAAAGTGAAATAAAAATTGACTTATAAATCCTGATCAACTCACTGGGTTGTCTGGGCTGCCGGCTCCCGAGGGAAAGAAAGGTTTTTCTTAGCCTTTACCTCTTGCTGCAGGGCAGTCATAAACCACAGTCTCTCTCCCCTTTTCACCCTGCATCAAAGGGGAGATTCTCTTTGATGCCTTTGAGGGATCCTTTTGAATTACAAATCTTCTGTTTACGGCTTCGGGTTTCTATTTACTGTCTCTTTGTTGCCGTGGGGGGGGGGGTGGCTTCCTCTTTTCTCCCCTCTCTCCCAGATCCAAATTGTTTTATAATCCAAATCGTGAGCTTACTTACAGTCTTTTCCAATCGTTTTATTTTCGGAAGAATCCAGCGCTCTCCGCCTTCGGCTTGAAGCTTCTCCCTGCTAGAATAACGTTGCCGCTCAAAATGGCCCCCGCGACTTCTACCCTCCTCGCTCCGGAGCTCTTATTAGAGCTAACCGAAGAGTTGGGGAGTCCGGATTGGGTCTGTGCCGAGCAAATTGCCCCCGGGACGCCCTTCCCGAGGTTCTAAGGGGCGCAGCGTCGCTCTCGCTGCCCTCCCCACTCCTAGCAGAGACGGGCCGTCTCGGAGACGAGACGAAACCCCGCCGATCGGCGCTGGCGCTGAACCCGGAAGCCAATGATAAACACTTAATTCCTGAGCCAGGTCACAGACTGACCCTATTCACACCTTAAATGTGCCCTTGAGGCAGGATTTGTGAGCACAGAAACAATGGGGAGGTTTTTTCATTTCCTCCCTCCTTGCAGAGAAACATTTGGTCAGTTTGGGGGAGTCAAAATGGTTTCAGGACTCTCTTCCTGTACTGTTTCAGACAGGTGGTTTATGTATTTATGTACATGTTTGCCTCGTACATTTAATTTACATATTTGAGACCTTAAATTCTTCTAACAGGTTGGGGTCAGAGTTAGGCTTGGATGGGCATTTTAGATAGCTAGTTTAGAGAGGAGGGTGGGATTTTTTCCTGGACGAAATGGGCAGGTTGTAAGTAGGATTCCTTCCCTTTCTCTTGGTTTCCTGGGGGATGAGAGTCCTGGGGTCTCTGGAAATCGACCTGGCCAATCTTCTCCACAGAGCTCAGCTCCTCCACACTCTTCCCCTGCCTTCCCCTTTATCATCCACTTTTATTAGGACATTCCTAGCCCACTTTCCTCCCAGGAGCTCAAAGTGGCCTGTCATGGATTTGGGTACAGAGCACCATGGGAATTGCAAAGCTTCATGGGACTCTGGCCATCGAGAGAGAGAATGGCCTGGGAAACTAAACTCCTGAACTCTGAGAAAGAGGATTCTTGACTTCTTTGATCCCGTGTAACCTTGCAGCTGTGAAATCTCCCATTCCTGTGCGATAAGAAATTAGGGAGGAAGGTTTGTCCAGTGTGCTCTGGGAACCGAAGGCGCTAATTGCCCTGCAGGTTGATTAATGGGTAAACACAAGACATCTGTGTAACCTCTAATTGATTGACAAGATTAACGGTCGTGGGTTCTCTGATTGGATTATTCAAACCTCAACTCTAACGCAGATTGGATAATGATCCATAAGCCCACGTGGAATACCTCAAGAGTTTTGGGGATTTAAGTCTGTTAGAGATGAGTCCTTTTGTCCTTTTGTCTTGCAAAATGGCCCAGCAAGGTACTGCTGTCCTGTTCCTCTTCAAAGAGCCTAAGAGAGACTGAGTCTGCGGATGGCTCTTGACTGCAATTTGCCGAGATGGAGAGATGCAGTCATGGTTCAACTTTATCTTAAGTTTGTATTCGTAAGTTAGTTATATTTTTCTTGTTTTATCTTTGTATTCCCTTTACTTGAGAACTGTTGCATGTTGTGTTGTTTAAGCTGTTTTTACAATAAATAGCTAAAAGATATTTCTTGTGGATCTTGGTCCTTTCTGGTCGCATTGCTAAACCCAGTCCTAGGCTGCTTTGCCCTCTACCAGGCTGAGCGTGTATTCTTAGTCCCGGAGGTCTGTAAGGAGACCCTCCCGGGTGGTGGCAGCAATACCGGTTTAAGGAAGTGTTTTGAAACCCCGTTCGAGCCATAGAAGTATAGCCAGACCCTTTCCCAGGTAACGTGGAGCAGCCCAGCAGCCTCCGGAGGGAGAGCGGGCAGCCCCGAGGGGAAAGAGGTTGAGGGTACTGAAAGGCGCGAACATCACATGGCCTTCATGGTTCTCCCTGCCACCAATTTTTCTCTTCACAGCAGCCCTGCAAAGTAGGCTAGGCTGGCCCAAGGTCCACCAGGGAACTTCATGGCTGAGTGGGGATTCAAACCCTGCTCTCCCGGGTCCCCCTAGTCCTGCCCCCAAATCATTACAACTCTGCCTGGCTCCATCTTGTATTTCTCCAGCTGCCCCATGCCACCGGCCTTCTCCCCTTTCATGGCTCTAAGGAAGACTCCACCACCTTCCTCTCTCTGCCCCCTGTACAGATACAAACACCCCCCACCCATTGGGGCTCCTGAGTCGCTATCTCCGCCCTGCTCCTCTCTTCTAAGTTCAGCTGGTTCAGGGCCTTGTTCAGCTGCCAGCAGAGGAACAGGGTGGCCCCGCTGCAAGTCCGGGAGGAGCCCCTGGTGATAGGTGAGCAAGTGTGGACAATGAAGGGCTGGGGGGGGCACCTCAGGGTGCAGTCCTCTGGCTGCCCCCCGGAAAGAGCTGACTTTCTTCCTCTGCTCTCTTCCAGGGCATCTTGGGTCCCTTGGAGCGCTTCAGGGATCAATCCCTGAGCCTGGCCCTTGTCCAGCTGAGGTGAGAGGGGTCTTTGGGATGGATGGGGTTGTGGGGGTTGGTGGAGGGCAGAACTCCAGGGGGAGCTTTGGGTGGGGAAGAGCAGGCAGGAGGGAGAAGGGGGCAAGGGAGATTCGGGGGAGGCAGCATCAAACCCTCTCCCCCCTTCATCTCTGCAGCATCATGAGCCCAAAGGTCAGCTCAGATATGGTCAGTGCGATCCTGCACAGGACCATGGAGGCTGTTATTGGGGGCCCAGAAAAGGAGGAGGACAGAGAAGTAGGTCCTCTGTCTTGACTTCCCTCTGCACAGCTCTTCCTTCTTCTCACACCCAGCACTTAAACTCTCTTCTCTCTTTTCCTTCAGGAACTGAAGCGGCACTTCCAGAGTCTGCTGGGGGGTCTCCACTTCAGAGATGAGCATCACAATTGTCCACACAACTTTCCAGGCCATCCTGGAGGAAAAGAATGAGAAGACAGGGAGGTGTGTCCTTAGTCCTCTTTACTTTTCGTGCTCCAGGTGATCACAGTTTTTGAGGCAGCAGCACTGAGGGGCCTTTGGACCACCCAGCTGCCCAAGAATCGCACTGCAGAGTCCATTCTGGTTGTGTGAGGGACCCCAGGAGGGAGCTGTCAGGGATGGGCAAGCCAAGACTGGAGTTGCCCTCATGATGCCCCCGGAAGACTTGAATTTCCTCCTCTGCTCCCTTCCAGGACAGCCTGGGGCGCCTGGGGGGTTTTGACGAGCGCCCCATAATCCAAACTTCTCCTCCGACCTCTGCCGTGCAATAGTCCAAAGGAAGTTTCAGGCACACCTGGAGGATGAAAAGCAGGTGAACAGGAAGGTTTGTCGTTGGTCTTGACTTCTCTTGACATGGCTCTTTCTTCCTCCTCTTCACATACTCAAAATCTCTCCTCTCTTTTCCCTCCTTGCCCTTCGTGGACCTGTTGCCTTGAACATGGGCGTCTCCCACAGGAACTGAAGTTGCACTTCCATCATCTGCCGCTCAGAGACCCCAAATGCTCCGCACCTCCTCCTCCTGCTTAACATAAGTGTCCGGGAGATGGCATCAGAGATGACAAAGGAGAGCCAGGGACTCTGTGGTGGGGGCAATGGAGGGCCGCTTTGGCCTAGCATGGCCCCTGACCCTGAGACGCTCTTTCCTCCCGCAGGACCTCAGATGTTACGCCCTTTGGGAAATTGGGGAGGAACAGAAGCTAGCGGCCAACAGCATCCCTTCTCTGCTGCCTTTTGCCCGAAGGTTCCCCCATCTCAGAGCAAGTAGCTCTCCCTCGTGGATTCAGACCTTTGAACACGTCCATCTCCCCAAGAGGCTCCCAAGGCTACTCATCCTCTGCACTTGATAACAGACCTAACTGGGGGGGGGGGATGGCTTACTCTTCTGGCGACATCAGAGAATTCTAGAAGACATTCACCCTTTCCAGACCATTATGGATGCACAATTCCCACAGACAAGTTTCTTGGCAAGACATGGGCCTTCGCTGGCCAGAGAGTGTCCTCCTCAGCATCCCCAAAGAAGGAGCAGGGTTGCAAGAGCTGCAGCTAATGGGGGGGCTGTCCTCCCCCCTCCCATCTCACCTGGCTGCTAGGTAGGAAAGCAAGACTCAAAGAGAGTTGTGGGAAACCCCGACACCAGCTTACTCTGTGCCGGAGCCAAAGCTGCGCCTAATGGAGACGCAAGATCTGTTTGGGTGTTGATGTTAGAGAAGCACTCGGGAAAACGCCAAACTGCCCCAGACACCAAGCACTTCTCTATGTATATAACTCTGTGTGGGACAAAACAGTTGAAAAGTCAATCAAAACATGTTCATATGAAATACCAAAATGTCAGGTTTAATGTACAGAATAATACCATTATTTGTGAATATGTGCAAAGCGCTGAAAATGTTGCTGATGTCATGACGAAGCCTTTGTCGTTTGTAAATTGGAATATGCTGTGTCAGAGCATGGGTTTGGAAATCAAAGTGAGAGATAATACTTTGTCTATGCTCAAAGACTAATTGCACTTTGTATTTTTTAAAATACTTTTTATTAAATTTTCCAATTAAAACACATCAAATCACATTGAAATTATTCCCAATTACATTTTTACAAATCCAAATTAATCATACAATTCCAATTAAAGAAAACATTCCAATTATAACCAATTATACTTAATTTTTTCGTACTCCCATTCCTCAGATTCCCAGAGCTCCCTGCTAATCACCAATACCAATTGCTTCTTTTTTTAATTTATCCTTTATTAAACAGCGTCTGATATAAATATCACATATTCCTGTCCTTCCTTGGCCTCCGAATTTACATTGCCAGCCGGATGTTTCAAAATACTTACTATCTCTGTGTGGACTTTGTCTTTAAACTCCCTCCGATCTCTGGCCCCTAATACCAATTTAGTTATAAATTATATCAATTCCACTCCATGGCTGCTCCGAAAATAGAACTGCAGCTTTTCCAGCAGAAAAAAAAGCCAGACGTCTCTTCTCACGCTTCTTGAAACCGAACGGCTTCTTCCCCGCCTATAGTTGCATTCCATTCCAGCGCCATCTTTTCTGATTTACGAACTGCAACACATATCTTAAATCCTCCTTAGTCACAAATCTTCAAGCATCTCCACCAGGGCCAGGATTTTAAGGGAGATTTTTGCAAAATTGTCAAATTATATATAATTCCTCCATTTTCATATTTGTTTGAAATTCCATGTCCACCCAGTTTATACTTTCCATTATCCTGCTGCTCTAGATCAAGTCCGATGTTCCGTCCAGGAAAGCTATTTGATATATTATAAGCCAACCTAGCAGTTCGAAAGCACGTCAAATGCAAGTAGATAAATAGGAACCGCTACAGCAGGAAGGTAAACGGCGTTTCCATGTGCTGCTTGCTCTGGTTTGCCAGAAGCGGCTTTGTCATGCTGGCCACATGACCTGGAAGCTATACGTCGGCTCCCTCGGCCAATAATGCGAGATGAGCGCTCAACCCCAGAGTCGGTCACGACTGGACCTAATGGTCAGGGGTCCCTTTACCTTTACCTTTACCTTTACCTTAAGCAAAGAGCAAAAAAAAAAAAAGGTTGGACTTCCCTGTAAGGCGTCTAGAATTCTCCAGATGCTCCATCTTCACTCCTGCGATGTTTCCTCTTATCTCTCAGTAGCCGTAATTCAAATCATTCTCTCTGCTACTCAGGGCTGTGCCCATAAGCAATAAATTTTAACTCTTTCATCTGAGGCATGCCCAAAACTTTCCTCTAATTAAAATTCCAGGTATTGGGACCCGTGTGCCTGGTGGGTGGCTTCCAGGAGTGCCGACTCAAACGGGTGCTACAGCCCAGGCCCCCCCACCCCCACAGGGGTCCGGGTGGGTTAAGGGGAATCTGCGGGCCAGCGGCCCCCTCCCGTAACGTCCCGGGAGGGGTGGGGGAGGCTGCATACTCCCGAAACAGCCACCAGTTCACCGTTGGGTCGGGGCTGATGGTATTGTCCGCCGTTCCCTCCAGCACGTGGGCGGAGTTTTGACTAATTGCACTTTGTAAGCTGTGAGGGGGTGTTGAGGTCTGTGATAAAGTGCAGCTCTGAAGTGGGCAATTAAGTAAATTGGCAGGAAGCCAAGTCTGCCTAAAGACAGGGAAGTCTAGCAACAGGCTGTGATTGGCTGAAAGTTTTCCTGATAAGCAGCATGACACAGCAGGTCTTTGTTGGAGAGTGTAGGAGTTAGTTGGAGTAAGATGAGAAAGTTGAGTGTTTGAAGTATAGCGTCTGTGTATATAGTAACCTGTACAAAGCTGTGCTTTACTCTGCTGTATATAATAAAAGCTACCACATATCAAGTTACTGTTCAGCGAGTTCTGTTCCTGAGTCATCATTCTGGTCTACACCATCACCATCGCGGTTCGGGTAGCAGATTGTTTGGTCCAGATCCATCAACAAGTGATTGCCACTAAATGGAAATCTCAGGAGATACCAAGCAAGGAACCAATCAAATCAAAAGTTAGGAATGGAGTGGAAGTATTTCGAAGATTATATGTCAAAATATTGTTCTAAAAACAACATGCTAATAGGTTTAGAATAAACAATGTAAGGAATAACAAAACCAAAAAAGAAAGAAGGGAAAAAATCAGAATTTAACCAAAATTATCAAATATACAATGCAAGGAAAAAAGGTATAAAGAAATATAAAGAAGTTGAATTGCTGTGGAGGGAAGTATAGGGTGGGTGGTGTGTTTTATAAGCGTATAATTATGTAGCTGTTGTAATTTAGGTATTATATTTTATGTTAGGTATTATGGGTAATTTTGGTTATTATGTATATATATTAAGTCTCAATAAAAGCTTGGATTAAAAGAACAAGGAAAAAAAAGAAACTAACCGAACTAACTGCCAAAACCCCTGTGTTGAGCCTTAAACACAGTTACGCTCCGCCCCTGAGCTTTCTTATTGGTCAGCCTATTAACCCTTTCTCTCCCCCCCAGTACAACATCTCCATAATGAGTGTGCAAATGCCAAACCTCCTCAATTTCTTTTCCGGAGGGGGGGAGACCCTTATGCCTTTAATAATTGCCACCTATTCCCTACACCAACAGGTCTCAGGAAGGTTACAACATAATAACACAACACAAAAAACCAAAACACATTTTAAAAGAGCATTAAATGTCAATCATCCAAAGGTCTGGTTTAAAAGGTGCTGATTTGCCTGGCTCCTAAAGCTGCACAATGCACTCCGACATTAGTATGGATTCTTTTATGGGAAGTGAGAGAGGAGCTCCGACGGAAGCTCTTTCCACAGTCCACACACTGATAGGGTTTCTCCCCTGTATGAATTCTTTGATGGGAAGTGAGAGAGGAGTTCTTACTGAAGCTGTTTCCACATTCCACACATTGATGGGGTTTCTCCCCTGTATGAATTCTTTGATGGGAAGTGAGAGAGGAGTTCTTACTGAAGCTCTTTCCACATTCCACACACTGATAGGGTTTCTCCCCTGTATGAATTCTTTGATGGGAAGTGAGAGAGGAGTTCTTACTGAAGCTCTTTCCACATTCCACACACTGATAGGGTTTCTCCCCTGTATGAATTGTTTGATGGGAAGTGAGAGAGCTCTCAGTGAAGCTCTTTCCACATTCCACACACTGATAGGGTTTCTCCCCTGTATGAATTATTTGATGGGAAGTGAGATAGGAGCTTCGACTGAAGCTCTTTCCACATTCCACACACTGATAGGGTTTCTCCCCTGTATGAATTCTTTGATGGCAAGTGAGATGGGACCTCTCAGTGAAGCTCTTTCCACATTCCACACACTGATAGGGTTTCTCCCCTGTATGAATTCTTTGATGGGAAGTGAGATGGGAGTTCTTACTGAAGCTCTTTCCACATTCCACACACTGATAGGGTTTCTCCCCTGTATGAATTCTTTGATGGGAAGTGAGAGAGGATCTACCGGTATCAGTGAAGCTCTTTCCACATTCCACACACTGATAGAGTTTCTTTCCAATGAGATTTTGCCGATGCGAAGTGGAATGGGAGCTCTGGCTGCAGCTTTCTCCACACTCCAATTTTTTAAGTGGCTTGTCCTCTCTGAGGATTTTGTCATGGTCACCTTTGTTCTCGATTTCCAATTCATCACAATCTGCAATGGAAAGAAAAAGGGATTAGAGCCTCAGGAACAAATGGAGAAGAACTGAAGGGAGTTGGGTGTGTGTTCATTACCTGTGTCATTAAACAACATATTTATTATTAGATTCTGATGAGTTGTTGAATATTGCTTTGTTTGATGTACAGTAGTGGTCAAAATTGTGGAAGACCTTTGGGGGAAATGTGTATTTCATAGGTTTGATGGCTCATAACACCACTTATTTGGGAGAAATATCATAAAATTATATACCGTATCAATAGGAAGATAATTTAATCAAGAATGCAATTGAAGATCTTTTTACATTGCCACCAAATGTGGATGTATGAGCCTAGCTCTTCGTGGCGCCTCCAACAGATTTTATCACTCCCTTTATATATTTTAGCCAACTTCAACGGGGTCAAATGCCATCTATATTGCATGTTCAAAATGTTCTCTTTAGGTCATAATTTGGGGTGAATCTTATATCTTTTATCCACACCTTTCCCCATTTTTCCACCATTGTAATTTCCTCCAAATTTATCATGACCTCCTTCATTAATTAGTCTTTGATTTCCCATTCTAATAATAAATCATATAGATTTTTTATATATTCATTTTTCTCTCCTATAAGTATTTTATCAAATTCTGAGAAATTATTTTCAGAATTTTTTATCTATTTGAAATCTTTGATTAATTTGAAAATATTGGAGCCAGATGTTCAAATATCTTTGAACTTCTTTATATTTTTTTAATCTTACAATTCCTTCTGTCTTTTCTGCTAATAATTTTTAAGTTGGCCATATATAGAACTGAAAAAAAATGTTGAAATATTCTTTTTTAAAAAGTCCCAGAGATGCTCCTGTTGAGTATGTTGGAAGAAGAAATTAAGGGAAAAGATAAATGTTTAGTAATGTATGTGACTACATCCATCAGGCTCCTCATCGCAAAAAGGTGGAAAAGTTCCAAAATTAGAGGATTGGCAAATAAAATTGATCAATTACCAAAACTTGGTAAGGAAAATAGGAGAAAGTAAGGGGATATCAGAGCAGAAAATTGACAAGGATTGGGAAAAATTTAATGAATACATGAAAAAATGGTGAAAAAAAGCCAACTCTTAGCAGACAGATGAAGGGCTCAAGAAAAGATAGAAATCCTTAGAATAAAGAACAGAAAAGGTATACAAAAACTTTGGAAACTGAAACGAAATGGAGAACAGGTTGGAAGTCACAAAGGGGGGGGGAAGGGTGAATAGGTGGTTGGGAATCTTTTTTATTCTTTTTTGTTGTTGTTAATAAATATGTGTGTAAGACTTTTTTCTTTTGTTTTTTAATGTTTTGAATAATCATTGTATCGGGTATCTTATTTGGATGTTTTTTAATATTTTGAATAATTATTGTATTATGGAAATTATAATAAAATATTATATTAAAAAAAGAAAAGAATGCAATTGAATAAAGTTTCTATCAAACGTTATAGCCAAATAACCAGAAAAAGGAAGCACAACTTGCTTTGGTTGACTTTTGTCAGTGTGTTATGTGATTGCTACCAAGTTGGTGGGTTTTTTGTGTTGTTTCATTTAGTGAGGTTGTGAAACATTATAAAATTATAGAAATGGTACAGAGTTGACTGGACAACGAGAAAGCGATGTAAAATGGTAAAATAGTACTATTAAATGAACAAGGCTACAGTTATGAAGATATGATGAAGATTTATTTAGTGAGGTTGTAGAATATAATAAAATTATACAAATATTTAATAGATAATTGCATTTTAATGTTATGTTGGAAGCTGCCCAGAGTGGCTGGGGAAACTCAGCCAGATGGGCAGGGTATAAATAATAAATTATTATTATAGAAATGGCACAAAAAGTTGAGTGGTCAACCAGAAAGCGATATAAAATAGTACTATTAAGTGAGCAAGGCTACAGTTATGAAGATGTGAGCTGAGAGGGTTAATAGCTCAGCAATCGTCCTGCCACGGGGCCTGTGACGTGTCTATATAATCAGGAAGTAAACAGGAAGTAGTACCTGTTGCTGTTGTATCTGTAATATATGACACTATATGTTTTTATTCTGTCTGTTCGTGTCGCAGCTTTCAGCTGGGATGCAGCAGAATACTCCGGGCTGTTAGCCTTAATAAATCTTCTTTGTTTTAACGAACCAAGGAGTCGACGTGAGTTATTTCACGGTAAACGTGAATCTTTTTTACAAGGTAAACAGCGTTTCTGTGCGCTTATCTGGTTCGCCAGAAGCGGCTTTGTCATGCTGGCCACATGACCAATAATGCGAGATGACCGCCGCAACCCCAGAGTCGGTCACGACTGGACCTAATGGTCAGGGGTCCCTTTACCTTTACAAAGGGACTTGAGGAACGCAACGGGGTAGATTTAAGAGACCAAATTCCCAAGGGCATAAAACCTGTTCAGTCAGTTTAAAATCCACTTTCCCAATTTGATGTTCTAATACATTTCTGATACAGTACATAGGGCTTTCCTGTTTCTTGCTGCTTAGGAAGCAGGCTTATAAATCTTAAACTTTAAATAGATCAGCACTTCAACATTCGGACAACCCAACAACTCAACTTCCCCACCAAAAGCCAGTAATAAAAGTTGGATCAAATTAAATTCTTATTAAAGTCTCAGCGCTAATGGATCATGTTTCCTGCATTAAACAAAAATATCTACACCCCAGGGGGAAAAAATTGGGAGCTACATGCCTTCTGTATCTACATGAGATTGGGGCACAGATCTCGATTCAAAAATGTTTCACAAATGTGGGTTATTATTATTTTGTGTGCCCCCCTCTGGTCATTAGCAGAACAATCAACCGTCCTCCTATGTATGAATTAAAATGGCCAGACAGTCACGGTTCATAAGATTTTTAATAGTCTCAGTAATTTCAGCCTTACCATTAACAGACGAAATTTTCTGCCCTTTATCTAGCCACGCTGTGTATATAGCCTATCTTGATTTCAGCAAGGCCTTTGACAAGGTGCCCCATGATATTCTTGTAAAGAAGCTGGTAAAATGCGGGCTAGACAATGCTACCATTCTGTGGATTTGGAACTGGCTGACTGACGGAACCCAAAGGGTGCTCATCAATGGCTCCTCCTCATCCTGGAGAGAAGTGACTAGTGGGGTGCCACAGGGTTCTGTCTTGGGCCCAGTCTTATTCAACATCTTCATCAATGACTTGGATGATGGGCTTGAGGGCATCCTGAGCAAGTGTGCAGATGACACCAAATTGGGAGGGGTGGGTAATACCCCAGAGGACAGGATCACACTTCAAAATGACCTTAACAGATTAGACAACTAGGCCAAAGCAAACAAGATGAATTTTAACAGGGAGAAATGTAAAGTACTGCACTTCGGCAAAAAATAATGAAAGCCACAAATACAGGATGGGGGACACCTGGCTTGAGAGCAGTACATGTGAAAAGGATCTAGGAGTCTTGGTAGACCACAAACTTGACATGAGTCAGCAGTGTGATGCAGCAGCTAAAAAAGCCAATGCAATTCTGGGCTGCATCAATAGGAGTATAGCATCTAGATCAAGGGAAGTACGGTAATAGTACCACTGTATTCTGCTCTGGTCAGACCTCACTTGGAATACTGTGTCCAGTTCTGGGCACCTCAGTTCAAGAAGGATACTGACAAGCTGGAACGTGTCCAGAGGAGGGCAACTAAAATGGTCAAAGGCCTGGAAACGATGCCTTATGAGGAACGACTTAGGGAGCTGGGTATGTTTAGCCTGGAGAAGAGAAGGTTAAGGGGTGATATGATAGCCATGTTCAAATATATAAAAGGATGTCATATAGAGGAGGGAGAAAGGTTGTTTTCTGATGCTCCAGGGAAGCGGACACGGAGCAATGGATTCAAACTACAAGAAAGAAGATTCCACCTAAACATTAGGAAGAACTTCCTGACAGTAAGAGCTGTTTGGCAGTGGAATTTGCTACCAAGGAGTGTGGTGGAGTCTCCTTCTTTGGAGGTCTTTAAGCATAGGCTTGACAGGCATATGTCAAGAATGCTTTGATGGTGTTTCCTGCTTGGCAGGGGGTTGGACTGGATGGCCCTTGTGGTCTCTTCCAACTCTATGATTCTATGATTCTATTATTTACAGGAAAAAATGTTCAAGGCACATTCCACCAAATTATGAATTTGTATGTGTTTTGAACTTTGACTGGACTTTAGCATATTTGAAGTCTGATTTGAATAACAGACAAAATGATGAAAACCCCCAGATAATCACTCAAATGCTTGATATCACCAGCTCTGCTTCAAAACATCACCGCTTTCACCTCCCACTTCTTAACACTCTCTATTCCAAACTCTGAAAACCAATCCCTCCATCTTTTTCTACCAAAGAGCAAAGCTTGGCTGTATTTCAGCCCATCACCCCACCCCACCATAACTCAAAATTCACTCTCCAATGCTTGCAGACACATTCCTTATCCTTCTGTGGTGCCCAGAATTGAACACATTGTAACAACTTTAAAGATGTGCCCCCCCATGTCATTTCCTTAACATCTGCAAACATGTGTGGTGTGTTAGAAATTCACTTCTCCTGTTGCTGGATATGTGGCTAGTATGTCAAATATCCCCTTTTCCTTTCCTTTTTTTAAATGAATATTTATTGAATTTTGTAACCCATTAAAATGCAGATCTCAATCAACATGTTATATATACCATTGTTCTCCCTCCCCTCCTCTGGACTTCCCTCAACTCCCCCTCTACTGAGTTATTAGCTTTATTTGTTGTATCTTGCTTTTCCTATAGAAAAGTAAATTCCCTTATACTTTCTCTAAAATATCTGTTACTGAAATAAAGTTGTGAATGTTGATTCAAACCCTGCCAGTGAATCCAGTCCATTTTGTTCTCTCTGCAAATAGACTAAATGGTTCCCAGACTCTTTTGAAGT
Organism: Zootoca vivipara; assembly: GCF_963506605.1. NCBI lineage: Eukaryota > Metazoa > Chordata > Lepidosauria > Squamata > Lacertidae > Zootoca > Zootoca vivipara. The sequence continues at coordinate 96,921,200 of NC_083279.1, forward strand.
CATTTTTGTCCTTCTCTCGTAGTTTATCTGTTAGTTTAGCCAACTCTGCATAGTTCATCGGTTTTTCGTGCCATTGTTCCTTTGATGGTTTTTCTTCCGTCTTCCAATATTGTGCAATCAAGACTCTGGCCGCTGTTGTAGTATAAATAAATAATATCCATTTTTCTTTTGGCAGCTCTTGGTTTCAGATACCTAACAAAAAGGCTTCAGGGTGTTCAACAAAGTTCTTTTTTAAAATATATTTTTATTGCATTTATAGAGATGTATAGTACATAATATTCATATTACAGAATTTTCCAATATTCAAACAGAAAAAACCCAGAAACTAAAATCAAAAAGAAAAATACATATCCATGAAAGAATAATGCCTAACATACTTAACATATATGTACATCTTAAATATACCCTCCACCTACCTTACCCCTTAATTTGACTTCCTTCCTTCCTGTCTTTTATATTTGTATATTCTACTTTCCATGCGCCTTTTTATTTCATTTTTCCTTCTATTTCTTCCATCTTTTCTTGTCTTTAATAACCATTTCTTGTATCAAAAAGTTTCCTTACTTTACATGTTAATTACAGCATCTCCGTTTTTCACCCTATTTCTCTACATATTCCTTAAATTTCCTCCACTCCTTGTTAAATTTTTCATTATCCTGGTGTCTAATCCTCCCTGTTAATTTGGCTATACCTGCATATTCCATTAATTTTATTTCCCACTCTCTACCATTGGTATCTGTTGTTGTTTCCAAAAGCTGTGCTAATAACAGTCTTGCATATAAAAAGAATGTTTGATCATTTCTTTCCACATCTTCAGGAACCATTCCTAAAAGAAACGCTTCTGGTCTCTTTTTAAAAGTATATTTGAAGATCTTTTTTAATTAATTGTATATATTTTTGATCTTTCCACATTTCCACCACATATGTATGAAATTGCCCTCCTCTCTACCACATTTCCAGCAATTTTTGTTCCCTGTTTTATACATTTTATACAGTTTAGGAGGAGTAAGGTACCATCGGTACATCATTTTGTAAAAGTTTTCTTTTAAGGCGGTGGAGGCTGTAAATTTAATTCCAAATTTCCATAGTTTTAGCCATTTCTCATATTCTATATTATATCCTAAGTCAATTGCCCATTTGACCATGACCTCCTTGGTCTCTTCATTTTCAAATGCCATTCAAGTAGATAATCAAATTTTTGGATAATACTTTTGTTTTATTTTGTAATACAATTTTGTCCAATTCTGATCTTTGGTGTTCAAACCCTTTTGCTTTTTTATCTTTTATAAAAATGTTATTCAATTGGTGATACTCCAACCAACCTCCTATTTTTTTCTTTTAACTCCTCATATGGTGTGATCCTGACATTATTATTTTCTTTCAACAACATCTCATGATGTTAACCAGCTTCTATCCATATTTGGTCTCTTGACGGCATACGCTTCATAGCGGAGACAACCACCAAGGGGTCTTACATTCAAACCATTCCTTGTACCTATTCCAAACTTCAGAGTGGCCTTTTTATTACATGATTTTAAAAATTCCTGTGCACTTCTACCTTCTCATACCAGAGGTACGCATGCCATCCGTACATGTTGTCAACCCCTTCCAGATCTAATAATTTGATGTTCTACCTAACTAAAAGGCTTCAGGGTGTTTAACAAAGTTCATTTTGAACATGAACCTGTTTACTTTCCTAGGCTTGGAAAGTGTAAGAACGGAAGTCAGTCTTATCTCTTCCGCTCTGCTGTGCTTTTGCACTGTTCTGTGTCTCCCTGTCTGTTGCTGGAGAGAGGACGCCATTATGATCCGTTTGGTGCCAATCAGCCAAACGTCTCCTTAAAAAGGCATTGATTTGCCTGGCTCCTAAAGGTGTATAATGGTTTTTCCAAGCTTTGTATGCATTCTTTTATGGGAAGTGAGTTTGGAGCTCTGACTGAAGCTCTTTCCACATTCCATGCACTGATATGGTTTATCTCCTGTATGAATTCTTTGATGGGAAGTGAGACTGTGGTTGTGACTGAAGCTCTTTCCACATTCGACACATTGATATGGTTTATCTCCTGTATGAATTCTTTGATGGGAAGTGAGATTGTGACTGTGATTGAAGCTCTTTCCACATTCCACACATTGATATGGTTTCTCCCCTGTATGAATTCTTTGATGGGAATTGAGATGGGAGCTTCGACTGAAGCTCTTTCCACATTCCACACACTGATATAGTTTCTCCCCTGTATGAATTATTTGATGGGAAGTGAGATTGTGGCTGTGACTGAAGCTCTTTCCACATTCCACACACTGATACGGTTTCTCCCCTGTATGAATTCTTTGATGGGAAGTGAGACTGTGGTTGTGACTGAAGCTCTTTCCACATTCCACACACTGATACGGTTTATCTCCTGTATGAATTATTTGATGGGAAGTGAGAGTGTCGCTCCGACTGAAGCTCTTTCCACATTCCACACACTGATATGGTTTCTCCCCGGTATGAATTCTTTGATGGGAAGTGAGTTTGGAGCTCTGACTGAAGCTCTTTCCACATTCCACACACTGATAGGGTTTCTCCCCGGTATGAATTATTTGATGGGAAGTGAGATTGTGGCTGTGACTGAAGCTCTTTCCACATTCCACACACTGATAGGGTTTCTCCCCTGTATGAATTCTTTGATGGGAAGTGAGAGAGTCGCTCCGACTGAAGCTCTTTCCACATTCCACACACTGATATGGTTTCTCCCCTGTATGAATTATTTGATGGGAAGTGAGAGAGTCACTCCGACTGAAGCTCTTTCCACATTCCACACACTGATATGGTTTCTCCCCTGTATGAATTCTTTGATGGGAAGTGAGAGAGTCGCTCCGACTGAAGCTCTTTCCACATTCCACACACTGATATGGTTTATCTCCTGTATGAATTCTTTGATGGGAAGTGAGACTGTGGTTGTGTCTGAAGCTCTTTCCACATTCCACACACTGATAGGGTTTCTCCCCTGTATGAATTATTTGATGGGAAGTGAGATGGGAGGTTCGACTGAAGCTCTTTCCACATTCCACACACTGATAGGGTTTCTCCCCTGTATGAATTATTTGATGGGAAGTGAGATTGTGGCTGTGACTGAAGCTCTTTCCACATTCCACACACTGATAGGGTTTCTCCCCTGTATGAATTCTTTGATGGGAAATGAGAGAGTCGCTCCGACTGAAGCTCTTTCCACATTCCACACATTGATATGGTTTCTCCCCTGTATGAATTATTTGATGGAAAGTGAGATGGGAGCTGAGACTGAAGCTCTTTCCACATTCCACACACTGATAGGGTTTCTTCCCTGTATGAATTCTTTGATGGGAAGTGAGATGGGAGCTCTGACTGAAGCTCTTTCCACATTCTGCGCACTGATAGGGTTTCTCCCCTGTATGAATTCTTTGATGGGAAGTGAGATTGGCGCTCTGACTGAAGCTCTTTCCACATTCCACGCACTGATAGGGTTTCTCCCCTGTATGAATTCTTTGATGGGAAGTGAGATGGGAGCTCTGACTGAAGCTCTTTCCACATTCCATGCACTGATAGAGTTTCTTTCCAATGAGATTCTGTTGATGGGAAGTGGAATGGCTGTTCTGACTGCAGCTTTCTCCACACTCCAAATTTTTACGTGGCTTCTCCTTTCTGGGGAATTTGTCGTGGTCACCTTTGTTCTCGATTTCCGATTCATCACAATCTGCAATGGAGACAAAAAGGGATTAGAGCCTCAGGAACAAATGGAGAAGAATTGAAGGGAGTTGGGTGTGTGTTCATTACCTGTGTTGTCATTAAACAACATATTTATTATTAGATTCTGATGAGTTGCTGAATGTTGCTATGTTTGATATACAGTAGTGGTCAAAATTGTGGAGGACTTATCATAAAATTATATATCAATGGAAAGATAATTTAACCAAGAATAAAATTCAACACAGTTTGCTCAATTAGCCGTATTCTGTCAAATATTATAGCCAAATAACCAGAAAAAGAAAGAGTTGACTGGCCACCCAGAAAGCAATGTAAAATAGTACTATTAAGTGAACAAGGCTACAGTTATGAAAATATTAGAAGAGAGATTGGGGAAAACTTAACCAAAGCTGGCAATTCTATATTTTTGAAGAGGTATAAAGAGACTCGGTCTCTACAAAATCAGTCTGGTAAAGGCAGGAAAAGGTGCACAAAGGCAAGTGATGATCGAAGAATGGAGACACTATCCGTACATGATACGAAGAAAATAATCTGGGTGTATACAAGATGACATGGCGCAATGCAATGTGACGTTGAGTGCAAGGACTGGTCTAAATGTTATAATTCCTAGGAAAAAGCCATTGTTATCTCTCAAGCAAAGGTTGAAAAGATTAAACCCATGTTAACTGGACAGAGGAACAATGCTGTTGTTGTTTAGTCATTTAGTCGTGTCCGACTCTTCGTGACCCCATGGACCATAGCACGCCAGGCACTCCTGTCATGCACTGCCTCCCGCAGTTTGGTCAAACTCATGTTCGTAGCTGCCAAGTTATCCCTTTTTTTAAGGGATTTTCCCTTATGCTGAATAGGCTTCCTCGCAAGAAAAGGGAAAACTTGGCAGCTATGCATGTTCGTAGCTTCGAGAACACTGTCTTTTTTTTATTACCATAATTGTTATTGTTTCTTCATAAATAAACATAATCAAATATTCTTCCATAATCACAACTTAAGTTGAAAAATATATCCCTGATTATACCTTTTTAGGGATATCTCCTTTAATTACAACATATTTTCCATTTGTTCTGCCGAACACGGCTTCCCCTTTCTCCCATCCTTGGTTTTATTAATCAAGTTTTTACAACTTGCGCTCATATAAAACAGCTTCTTATTAGTGTTCTTACATCTTATCATCCTCTATGTAATCTCCATTATTTACAGATGCAGGTATCATGAAGTCACAAAAGATACAATTGGTGTTTCGCAGTGTGTTTTAAGATATTCCGTAAATTTTCCCCATTCTTTCTCGATTTTCTGATCTTTTTGGTCTCTTACTCTTCCAGTCAGCTTAGCTAGCTCTATATATTCTACCATTTTCTCTTTCCAGTCCGCTATTGATGGTACCATAGTGGATTTCCATTTCTGGGCTAGGAGCACCCTGGCTGCTGTGGTGGCATACATAAATATTCTTACATCTTCTTTTCTTATTTCCTTCCCAATTAAGCCCAACAAACATAATTCAGGTTTCTTTGGGAATGTGTATTTTAACAATCTTTTTAACTCATTATAAATCGCCTCCCAAAAGGGTTTAACTGTTTTGCATTGCCACCACATATGATATATTTCTCCAACCTCCTCCCTGCACTTCCAGCATTTCCTGTCCTGTTTCTTATGAATTCTCGCTAGCTTGACTGGGGTCAGATACCAACGGTACATAAGTTTCATAATGTTTTCTTTTAATATCGTACACGCGGTGAACTTGATGTTAGAATTCCATAGTTTTAACCAGAGATCAATTTCTATGTTGTGGCCGATGTCCCTTGCCCATTTGATCATGACGTCTTTTGTTTCTTCGTCCTTGGTATTCCATTCGAGAATAATTTCATACATGTTCATAGCTGCCAAGTTTTCCCTTTTCTCGCGAGGAAGCTTATTCAGCATAAGGGAAAATCCCTTTTAAAAAGGGATAACTTGGCAGCTATGCATGTTTGACAACATCTTTTTATTTCCTTCCACAATTTCTATTTGAAATTTAGATTTCTCCCTTTCAAAACCATTCCTCCTATTATCTTCCTTGAATAAGTCTACAACCTGATAGTACTGTAGCCAACTGGTCATTTTAGATTTTAATTGATCATAGGGTCTAATTTTCCAGCCTTCATCTGATCTTATTATTATGTCGCCATATGTTAACCAGTTAGTTTCCATATTTTTTTTCTTAACTGTCAAGGCTTCAGTTGGTGATAACCACAAAGGGGTCTTTCTTTCTAGTAAGTTTTTATACCTTTCCCACACTTCATAAATAGGCTTTATGAATACATGTGATAAGAATCCTTTGTGCACTTTTACCTTATTATACCACAGGTACGAGTGCCACCCGTACCTGTTCTTAAAACCTTCCAGGTCTAGTAAGTCAACATCTTTTAAAGCCATCCATTCCCTAGCCCAGACTAGACAGGCGGCCTCATAATATGTTTTTAAGTCTGGCAGGGCAAAGCCTCCCCGTTCTTTTTTGTCTATTAACAATTTGTGCTTTATCCTTGGGGGCTTTCCCTGCCATACAAATCTTGAAATCTTTCTTCTCCATTGATCGAGGCAGCCTGTCCCTTTAACCACCGGGAGTGTTTGGAAAAGGAAAAGCATCCTCGGGAGTAAATTCATCTTTATTGTGGCTATTCGGCCGCATAATGACAAATTTAGGTTTTTCCATTTTTCTAAATCCTTTTCTATATCCTTCCAAGTTGTTTCGTAGTTGTCATTGAATAAGTTAATATTTTTGGATGATATCCATATCCCTAAATATTTTATTTTTTTGACTGCCATTATACCATATTCGTTCTGTAGTTCCACTATCTCCTGTTTACTTAAATTTTTGACCAACATTTTAGTTTTTCCAGTGTTCAGCCTAAAACCGGCAAGCGTACCGAATTCCTTTATTTCTTTTAGAGCTTCTTTAATGCTGTCCTGCGGGTCCTCTAGCATTAGAACCAAGTCGTCCGCAAACGCTTTTTGTTTAAATTCTTTCCTCCCCAGTTTTATGCCCTTTATTGCTTTATTTTCCCTTATTTTTTTCATTAGTATTTCTAACACCGAGATAAATAATAAAGGTGACAAGGGGCACCCTTGTCTCGTGCCTTTTTCAATATTTAGCTCCTCGGTTAATACACTGTTTATTATAAGTTTGGCCTTTTGCTCGTTATAAATGGCTTTGATGCCATTCAAAAAAGTTTCTCCTACGCCCAACATTTCCAAAGATTTTTGCATAAATTTCCATGATATATTGTCGAATGCCTTCTTGGCATCGACAAATATTAGGGCAGACTTCACATCTATCCTCATATCTAAATACTCAATGACGTCTATAACTGTTCTTACATTATTTCTCATATAACGTCCTGGCAAGAATCCAGTTTGGTCCTTATGTATAATCTTATTCAGGACCTGTTTCCATCTATTTGCCAAAATATCCGCATATATTTTATAATCGGTGTTGAGCAACGATATTGGGCGATAGTTCTTTATATTTAACAAATCGGCATCTCCTTTTGGTATTAATGTGATAAAGGCGTTTTTCCATGAATCAGGTATTACACCATTTGTTAAGATATTATTTACAACTCTCAGCAATATTGGTGACAACTGTTCTTTCAATTCCTTATAAAATTTAGCTGATAGCCCGTCAGGTCCAGGCGCCTTTCCTAATTTCAATCTTGCCATTGCTCCATGTAACTCCTCTAATGTTATTGATTCATTCAGGTAGCTTTTTTGATCTTCTGTTATTCTATCCAGCTTACAAGATATCAAGTATCTATCCATCTCACTTTCCATTTCCTTACCTTTCTGATATAATTCTTTATAGAACCTCTGAAATTCCTTCCTAATTTCATTTGGATCCTCAATTATCTTTTCATTTTTCAGTATTTTGTTTACATAGTTTTGCTTTTGTTGCCTTTTTAGTTGCCAGGCTAAAAGCTTACCACATTTATTGGCATATTCAAAATTTCTCTGCTTTAGCCATTTCAACTTCCACTCCACCTCCTGGTTTATCATCGTAGAAAACTGGGTTTGTAGCATAGATATCTTTTGTTTTATCTGCTGATTCCCTGGTTTACTGATTAGCAGCTTCTCATTTTCCATAAGACTTTGTATCAACATCTCTTTTTTCTTGTCCCTCTCCCTCTTTTATATACTATTCTGTTGGATTAAAAAACCCCTCGCTACCGCTTTACTAGCGTCCCATACGACATTTAAATTCGTTTCTTTGTCTAGGTTTAAGTCAAAATATTGTTTCATCATATCACTAGCTTTTTCCACCACCCTTTGGTCGTTAAATAAACTTTCGTTCATTCGCCATCTAAACGATACATCTTCTTTTTTTAATTCCATAAACATTGGACTGTGATCGTAAAGGGTTCTTGGTTGGATTACAACTTTTCTCACCTTGGGGATTAATTCTTTTGACAACCATATATGGTCTATTCTCCCAGAGCTTTTATTTGAATTGGAGTAATATGTAAACTGTTTCGTGGTTGGAAATTTATATCTCCAGATATCAATTAATCCCAAATTTTCAACCATCTTAAAAAAACTTTTGGGTAGTTTCCCTTCAAACATATCCTTCTTTCTTACTGTTCTATCCATTTCCGGGCTTACTACACCGTTTAAGTCTCCTAACAAAATTATTTTCTGGTCCACGAACTCTTGTAGGTTTCTTTCCAATTTTTTGAAAAAGCCGGCTTTCCCTTGATTTGGAGCATAGACACCGACAACCAATACTTTCTCTCCCCACATCGTTGTTTGTACCACCACTACCCTCCCCTCTTCGTCATTATAAATCAAATTTGGTTCAAATTTTTCTTTTATATATAGAACTACACCTCTTTTTTTCTCATCCACAGTTGCAAAATCCAAGCCTAATTTCTTATTTACTAAAATTCTTCTATGTTTTTTTGAAATATGGGTTTCCTGTAAGCAAATAATATCTAATTTTTGTTTTTCCAATACATATTCAAATTTGTTCCTTTTACTCTTACAGTTCAAACCATTTACATTCCACGATTGTATCTTTAATGCCATAATCTTTATTCAGTTATTATCAATATTTTTTATATATCTTTTGAATTATTCCTATATCTCCTTCTCAATATCTTTAATATCTTCTGATTCAGCCTCTTCGATTTCCTCTAAATTTTCTTCTCCACTTTTCTCATCTGTCTCCTCCTCTTCTCCCCCCTTCGCCCCTTCATCCTCCTTTTTTTCCCATCCTAAAATTTCTTTATACTTCCTTCTAAATATGTCAATTTCGTGGGATCCTTTGATAGTAAATCTTTTTCCTTTAAAGTAGAACGAAATTCCATCCAAAATTTCCCACCTAAAGCTAATATCGTTCTTCCTTAAGATGGAGACCATCTCACGATAACTGTCCCTCTTGCGCAAAATTCGAGAACACTGTCCAACCATCTCGTCCTCTGTCGTTCCCCTCTCCTTGTGCCCTCAATCTTTCCTAACATCAGGGTCTTTTCCAGGGAATCTTCTCTTCTCATGAGGAGGCCAAAGTATTGGAGCCTCAGCTTCAGGATCTGTCCTTCCAGTGAGCACTCAGGGCTGATTTCCTTCAGAATGGATAGGTTTGATCTTCTTGCAGTCCATGGGACTCTCAAGAGTCTCCTCCAGCACCATAATTCAAAAGCATCAATTCTTCAGCGATCAGCCTTCTTGATGGTCCAGCTCTCACTTCCATACATCACTACTGGGAAAACCATAGCTTTAACTATACGGACCTTTGTCGGCAAGGTGATGTCTCTGCTTTTTAAGATGCCGTCTAGGTTTATTATTGATTTTCTCCCAAGAAGCAGGCATCTTTTAATTTCGTGACTGCTGTGATCAAGGAGCCCAAGAAAGTAAAATCTCTCAATTTTGAACCAATCAGTTGTTCCATATCCAGTTCTAACTGTAGCTTCTTGTCCCACATAGAGATTTCTCAGGAGACAGATGAGGTGATCAGGCACTCCCATTTCTTTAAGAACTTGCCATGGTTTGCTGTGGTCGACACAGTCAAAGGCCTTTGCATAGTCAATGAAGCAGAAGTAGATGTTTTTCTGGAACTCTCTAGCTTTCTCCATAATCCAGCGCATGTTTGCTATTTGGTCTCTGGTTCCTTTGCCCCTTCGAAATCCAGTTTGCTCTTCTGGGAGTTCTCGGTCCACATACTGCCTAAGCCTGCCTTGTAGAATTTTAAGCATAACCTTGCTAGCGTGTGAAATGAGCACAATTGTGCGGTAGTTGGAGCATTCTTTGGCACTGCCCTTCTTTGGAATTGGGATGTAGACTGAACTTCTCCATTCCTCTGGCCATTGCTGAGTTTTCCAAACTTGCTGGCATATTGGGTGTAGCACCTTAACAGCATCATCTTTTAAAATTTTAAATAGTTCAGCTGGAATATCATCACTTCCACTGACCTTGTTATGAGCAGTGCTTTCTAAGGCCCATTTGACTTCACTCTCCAAGATGTCTGGCTCAAGGTCAGCAACCACACTACCTGGGGTGTACGAGACCTCCATATCTTTCTGGTATAATTCCTCTGTGTATTCTTGCCACCTCTTCTTGATGTCTTCTGCTTCTGTTAGGTCCTTACTACTTTTGTCCTTTATTATGGTAATCTTTGTACGAAATGTTCCTTTCATATCTCCAGTTTTTTTGAACAGATCTCTGGTTTTCCCCATTCTATTATTTTCCTCTATTTCTTTGCATTGCTCGTTTAAGAAGGCCCTCTTGTCTCTCCTTGCTATTTTTGGGAAATCTGCATTCAGTTTCCTGTATCTTTCCCTATCTCCCTCGCATTTTGCTTGCCTTCTCTCTCCCGCTATTTGTAAGGCCTCGTTGGACAGCCATTTTGCTTTCTTGCATTTCCTTTTCCTTGGGATGGTTTTCGTTGCTGCTTCCTATATGATGTTACGAGTCTCCATCCATAGTTCTTCAGGCACTCTGTCCACCAAATCTAAATCCTTAAACCTGTTCTCACTTCCACTGTGTATTCATTAGGGATTTGATTTAGATTGTATCTTACTGGCCCAGTGGTTTTTCCTACTTTCTTCAGTTTAAGGTGGAATTTTGCTATAAGAAGCTGGTGATCTGAGTTACAGTCAGCTCCAGGTCTTGTTTTTGCTGACTGTATAGAGCTTCTTCATCTTTGGCTGCAGAGAATATAATCAATCTGATTTCGATGCTGCCCATTTGGTGATATCCATGTGTAGAGTCGTCTCTTGTGTTTGTGTTTGTGATGACCAGCTTGTTCTCTTGACAGAACTCTATTAGCCTTTGCCCTGCTTCATTTTGAACTCCAAGTCCAAACTTGCCAGTTGTTCCTTTTATCTCTTGATTCCCTACTTTAGCATTCCAATCTCCTGTAATGAGAACATCCGTCTTTGGTGTCATTTCTAGAAGGTGTTGTAAGTTTCATAGAATTGGTCAATTTCAGTTTCTTCAGTAGTTGGTGCATAAACTTGGATCACTGTGATGTTAAAAGGTCTGCCTTGGATTCGTATCGAGATCATTCTGTCATTTTTGAGATTGCATCCCATTACAGCTTTCGCCACTCTTTTGTTGACTATGAGGGCCACTCCATTTCTTCTACGGGATTCTTGCCCACAGTAGTAGATATGATAGTCATCCAAACTGAATTCGCCCATTCCCCTCCATTTTAGTTCACTGATGCCCAGGATGTCAATATTTATTCTGGCCATCTCATTTTTTACAACATCCAGCTTACCATTATCCATGGTTCTTACATTCCAGGTTCCTATGCAATATTTTTCTTTACAGCATCGGACTTTCCTTTCGCATATCCGCAACTGAGCGACTTCAGTTTCGCTTCCAGGCATATCCGCAACGGAGCGATGAGACCCGAATCTCCTTGCTTGGTAATGATGGTAAGGAGAAGAATCAGAGAAGATTTACATCCTACTTACATTACACCGACCGTGAAATACCCAAATAGTGTGGTGATCTGGGGTTGTATGGCAGCAAAAGGTGTGGGCAGAATTTGTGTCATTAATGGGAATGTAAATGCCCCAAAATAAATGAAATACTTGAGCCCAAACTGAAGCGTTCCGCAGGTGATTTTTTCCCAGACACTGAAGCATTTATAAATATCTATATACATATTTATTTATTTATTTATTTATTTCAGCAGGATTCAGCTCCATATCATGTTGCTGTGTGCAAAAGGTGCTTTCAAGATAATAATATTCCACTGCTGGAATAGCCTAGGAACAGCCCACACTTTAACCCAATGAGAAATCTATGGAGCCGACTAAAGAAACTTGTTAGTCAGAAGCAACCCAGCAATAAAGCCCAATTAACAGAGGCAATAATTCAGTCTTGGTTTCACATTATTACAGCTGCAGAAATAAAAACTTGGTTCACTTCACGGGAAGGCGTTGTAAGGCCGTAATTAAAGCTAAAGGTTACCAATGGTAACCAAAGGTTTCACGTATTTTCTTTATGACTGCTGTTCTAATAAATACTCCATAAAATTTCTTGCATTACATTCTTCATTAAACTGTGTTTCCACTGATTTTTAATGTTATGGTATTACTCCAAACAAAAGTGGTGTTATGAGCCATCGAACCTCAGAAATACACTTTACCAAAAGGTTTCCCTAATTTTGGCCCCTAGTATAAGTTGTTCATTTTAAAGTTAAAGTTCTTTTTATATGGGATCAGATTGTTATTATTTATGTTTCATGTTTATATATAAAAAAATTCCAGCAGCACCTTAGTTAGAGAAGCCGCCCAGAATGGCTGGGGGCATCCAAGCCATATAGGCAGGGTATAAATAAAAATTATTATTATTATTACAGTGGTACCTCAATTTAAGAACAGCCCTGTTCTGGAAAAGATCAAGTTGGTAAACCGAGTTACCATTGTATTATTATTATTATTCATTACTGTTACTACCACCAGAGATTCAATAAGCCTAGCTCTTCTCTGGGATGAATTTTGTTTGGCCCAGTCATGGCATCCCCTCCATCTCCAATGTCAGTCGTCTCCTTGGTGAACCCAAGACTGACAGGAGCAGAAACAAAAACAGAAAACCTAAAGCTACTTATCTTTCCTAACAATTCTGAACCTGACATTTAAGATGGCCTGGGCAGTTCAGAGCAGCCCAACCGTGGTAGAAAAAGGAACAATTTGAGGAAGATTGTTCAATGAAAGAACTGTAATTTATTGTTTAATGTGGGGGTGTTAGGTTCCCAGGTGTTATAGGGGCTACTGTTGAGCTCTGTGAAAATATATGAGGTTGGTCACATAGAAGTATTTTTTAAATTTCCAGGCAGATATGATGATCCCTCAGGGAGCCTTACCAAGAGAGGCCACGATCCCACGATTCTCCTCCATGACCTCCTTATGCAGAGCTCTCTGGTCAGGATCCAGCAACGCCCACTCCTCGTCCGTGAAACGCACAGCGACATCTTCAAAGCACACTGGACCCTAAAAGCAAAAGGGAAATGTCATCCTCTGAGACAGCATCAATATTTATCTGCTACACAATGCTCTGTTGTTTCCTTCCTGTTAATTGCGGTGTTGTTTCAATAGGATTGCTTTGCTGCACGGGTGTCAAAGCGGCTAGCAACGCCCCTGGGGGGCAGTCTCAATTTTGCAGTGGATGGGGCTGGTTAGGTGAATCCAGGCCACTATTTCTCCTCATTTGTCCTCCTCCTTATCCTGACTCACCTCTGCCTCTCGACCTCCCTCCTCCCACTCGCCTCCTTCCTCTTCTGCCTCTGATTGTGGACTGCATTCTGCCACAGAGTCTCCCAGCTCACTAAGCCCTGTTAGCCCTTCAGCTTCTGACACCTCCTCTTCCCAAGCTTCTCCCTCTTTCCCCTCTGACCACCCATCCTTCTTCTACCTCCACTTCTTGGGCTCTGAGCCATCTTCTCTTCCTGGTTCCCCAGCTGCAACCTCCCACCATTCCTCTGGGCCCAACCAGCCCATGACATTGCTCCATCCCTCGGCCTCTGTCCCCACAAGGCAGCTTCCCCTGACCTGATCTGGTTCCACAGCCGCTGCTTCCCTTCGTCTCCTATGAATAGACGGATCAGGAGGTTTTGCCGGCATCATTCTGTCACCTGCAAGAGAAAAAAGGTAAACAGGACACCAGGAGTGCGTGCTTCTCTCACAGGTGAAAAAGGGCATCTCTAACTACAGATGGGCCTTTGAGAAAGCCTTACCTGCTGAGAACATTTAGACGTTTGTGCCCATTTCATATGTTTGCTGTGCAGAAATACATCTCCCCACCCTTATTCCCAATTGTCTCCCCTCAAAACAAGAGGAGACGAACCCTCAGATGAGTTAGGAAAAGAACAGAATGAGGCCAAATGGAGAAAAACCACCTTCCTCCTTAGCCAGTGGCCTCTCTCTGGTGTCCAACGGAGGCCTCTCTGCCTCACAGGAATCCAGGTCCATTTCTGCAAAATAATCCTTTCCCTGAAAAAGAAACAAGGATTCAAAACAGAGAATGGGAAGAAATATTAGAAAGAGAATGACAAAGACTTGAAGGGTGTGAGATCTCATTCCATGGATGCATTCCCAGAAAACAGATGGGTCATCAGGAGACCATTATGGGATGTTCTCTGTCCTGTTTTGAGCCCCTTGGGAGTATCCAGAGGAAAGTCTCCCTCACCTGCTTTCTCTCCTCTGCCTGACTCAGGAGGAAACCTTCGGCCAGGGCCACCGCCTGGGAACTGGTCTCCGCTCTGCATTCCCTCACCCAGCTCTCCATCTCCGGGGGAAGGACAGCCAGGAACTGCTCCAAGATCACCAGGTCCAGCATCTCAGCTTTCGTGTGCCTTTCTGGCTTCAGCCACTGGTGGCAAAAGTGGTAGAGTCGGCTGCAAACCTCTCGGGGTCCTTTGGCCTCCTGGCAGCAGAACTGCCTCAACTTCTGGCTCTGCACCTCTGAGCGGAGGGTGTCCTCCTCACCCAGGATCTTCTGCACTGGGTTTTCCCAGAATCTCCCACTGCTCCCAGTTTGGATGGCATGTCTTCCTTCTGTTCGAGGGCCAGCTGAGTCTCGCTCATCCATCTGTGCTCTCAGGAAGCCTCTGAGAGATCAGAAGGAACCCTTTGGTCTTCTGCCAAGTTCTGTCGTAATGAAAAGCTCTAGCAAATCCTACAAAGGAAATACATTGTTCTGTTACAGAATTTGTAGGACCGGGGGGGGGGGGGGAGGGGGTTGTTACCTGAGCAAGCATGGATGGGTCTTGCTGGGAACCAATGCTGGACTGCAACATATCTCAGACAATGAGCTATCTTTTTGAAAAGAAAGAGGAGGAGGAAGAGGAGAATAAATAAGTCCCTAGCCTTCTTGGTTGTTTTTTTAAAATATATCTTTATTGTTCAAAACTTATCAGACTAACATACTTTCTACATACATATTCACACCTACCAACATATACTTCACATCTCACTAACATCTCATTAACTCATTACTAAAAACGTACATATTTCACCCCATCAACATACATTCACCCCACCTTGACACATAACAAAGGACTTAACACACACACATAACAAAATTCCTACAATGGAACATAAAAACACATTGTTATACAACTTTCAAGATTTTACATTCTTCCCCAGAAACTAAAAACTAGCTGTATTTTATGATATTTTCGCACAGTTTGTATGCAATGCAGCAGACAGTGGGCTGGGATCCCTCTCTTTATTCCTCGCCTTTCTCGCCCACCTTTCCTTCCTTCCTCCACGTGGGGCTTTTTTTGGAGGGGGGGGGGCTAGTCCACCTCCTCGTCCAGCTTTGGAAAACCATTTGCACATGTTTCCTCTGTTGTGCAATGACGCTGAGCGACTCACACAGAGTTAAAGTTCTAGGGACTCCTTTGTTTGAAGAAGGGAGATTTCGTGGGAGTTTGGCATCCTCTGATCTCCAGGAAGGAGAGCGTTGCAGACCTCGCCCCCCCCCTCCCTGGCAGGACCCTCTCCTCCCTGACTTGGGGTTGTCCCCCCCCCCAGGCACCCTCCCCTGCTGCACCCTGGGACCCCCACCGTCTCCTCACTGCACCCTGGGGGGGGGGGGGGAGAGGAGACTCACCAGATCCCAGGAGGGGACAGCGATGCAGCCCTTGCAGGAGAGACACCAAAGCAGGAAAGGACTGAGGAGGGAGGGGCCTTGGCTGTGGAGGACCTGGCTCCCCCTTGCCTCCTGTCCTCTCTAGGAAGGCAGCTCGGTTCTCTTTAACCCTTGCAAAGCCGAGCTCGCCGAGCTCAGCCCTCTCTCGCTTGGCAGAACCTTGGCTTTTTATTATTTTTAATGGATTTAGGGGTGCAGTTGCCCCCCCCTGGCTACGCCAATGCCCAATATCCTTTGGGGGGTGAGGCTCTTGGTTGGACTCTGAGCATCTCCCTCTGTTGGCCGGAAACCAGAGGACCAGCTTGCAGGGAAAAGGGCTTTGCAGGAGGCAAGGAACCTCCTCCTCGAATTCAGGAGTGGAGAGATAGGAGGGCATCCCAGGGTCATCTAGTCCAACCCCCAGCAATACAGGAATCTCAGCTCAAGCATCCATGGCAGATGGCAGTCCGATCTCTGCTTAGAAACCTCCAAGGAAGGAAAGTCCACCACCTCCCAAGGGAGACCTTTCCCCTGCCAAACTGATCTTAGATGTCTCAAGGAAGCGGGTCCTGAGTTCTAGCACTGCTGAAACCATTGCACTGGCTACCAAGGAAGAACCAAGTAAAGTTCAAAATAAATAAATCCTATTCTCATCATAAATGAGTAATACTTTCTTATGCACCGTTTTTATGCTAATATACAAAAGTATGCCATTTCCCTTTCCAGAAATGATTAATTGCTAATTCAATGGACTGAAAATGGATGGTTGCTGTTATTATGTTTAGGGAAGCTTCTAATAATCATTAGCCTGGGGAGCCACATTCTGGTTGAAGGAGGCCAGGATTAGCCCCCAAGGCCTGGGGTGTCACTTCCTTGTAGTAGGACTTGGTATCCAGGAGAAAACTCTTGGGATAGCCTTGCCAGGTGCTCAGGGACAGACTCACCTGTCCCCATGTCCTTCTCTTTGCAGATGTGCTGCGGTTGCACATCCCTCCCCAGGGGTGAGTATTGGAGAGAACCAGAGCAGGGACTCAGACCTGCCCTCCTTGCCCCCCACTCTGCCCTCTCGGATGTTGAGAAGCCCTCCTTTCACAAGGAACTGACAGCCTGACTTTTGCCTTTCAGCTGCTGGAGGAAGATCAGCTGTACCTGCTGGAGGTGATTCAGAACCGCCAGGCAGCTCAGCTCAGGGGCTCCGAACCCTGAAGTGCTCCAAGCAGGAGACGGCCAAAGCCATCCTGGTGAGTGATGGGTGGTGTGGGGGACCCCCCTGGGGAAGTGGGGGGGAGGGGTTGTCCGTCTGCCACAGAGGAGGACCCTACTGGCCTAGGTTCACATATTCTGTTTCAAAGGGGAATCATCTTAGGGACTTCGTGTGAAAATCTGGGTCAGGAATGCTGCTCCTAGAATGGATTCATGTGTAACAGGTCAATCGCGATCTACTGGTCGATCCACAACTCTGGTCACTGCTCCCTGAGAAAAGTTCAGCAACTCTGGGCAAAGACAATGGGTAGGTCACTGGCAGGTTTTTTATTCCTGGGAGTAGATCTCAAATCTCTTGGAAGTTGGAACGTCCCTGCTATAATGCATAGGTATATACACACAAAACAAAACCTGATAAAATCGATAAAAATCCATTTAAAAAAATCCAAATCCATTCTGGTGAGTGATGAGTGGTGTGGGGGACCCCCCTGGGGAAGTGGGGCAGGGAGGGACTTTGGGGAATCAGGGTCGTCTCCATAGCTGCCAAGTTCTCCCTTTTTTCAGGGAAATTCTCTTATGCTGAATAGGCTTCCTCACGAGAAAAGGGAAAACCTGGCCGCTATGGTCGTCTCTAGGCCTGGGATGGGTAGTGTATTAGGCGCCAGGGCGCCTGGCCGGCAGGGGGCGCTGTGGCGAGGGGGACGCGGGAGGCGATCCTCCTCGGAGGCCACTGTGCGCGTCTTCCTAGAAGAGGAGCCCAGAGGCGTCCTTCCCATTCAGTTTACTGGCGCGCACTCGGGACCCTGCCCCTCCCTCCCCTCAGCAACCGTCACTTTCCTGCCGTTGCAGGGCTTCTCCTCGTCGCCCTTTCGGCCGCCCTCTCTCTGCCCCGTTTGCCGTGCCCTGTCAGGGCGAGGGAAAGGATGCCCGGCGCTGAGGGAGGGAAGGCGAGCTGCTGCCTCTGCCCTCCTCCGGCCATGATGGGCGACACCCGGAGGCAGCAGTGGGAGCCCAGCAGCGACTGCCGCCGCTTCCCCTCACAGGGTGACCCCGCGGAAGGAGGAAGACGAAGGCTTTGCGGCTGCCCTTCCCAAGCAACCATTTCCCCTTCGGCGAGGCGCGCGGAGAAGCTGAAGCTTCGCTCCCTTCCCTTCGCTCAAACCCTGCTGGTTTGTTAGTGGAAGAGCACAGGCTGGATATGCAGAAGGTCCCAGGCTGAACTGCTGACATCGCAAGTTAAAAATGATTCTGAGTTGCCAGCCTGGGAAATGACCATTCACTGCCTGTATCCCTGGAGTAGAAAAGGGGTGCAGAAGCTGCTGTGGCCCTCCAGACGGGGCTGAATCATAGCTCCCTGACCACTGAAATAGGCTGGCTGAGTTTGGTAGGAATTAGTTCACCATTGTGGAAGAATTTTGCCTGCTTTAGAGCAGACTTAGGTGGAGGAAAAGCCTAACTTTGAAGCAAAATGGATTTGGGGGGCAACCACACTATATTCCTTATCTTTCTCACACAAAGATGGAGTTGACCACGGTTATGATCAATATGCTTTATTTTTTGGGTGTGTGTGTGTGTGAAACAAGGGGCCAGGATCTACTTGATAGAGATGCTCCAAAGGTGCAGGAGATGTTACTTAGTGTTTGAGGATCTCCCCCACCCCCTTTTGTCTTTGGAATAAGGCATTCTCTCTAAAGCTGCTGCATACTGAAATTAATCTTCCTGCAAAACAGTATGCCACAAGAGGGCTGTCTTATAAGCCCATGGCTTGCAATAAAACATCTGCTCCTGCCTAAAAAACCCCAACAAAAAACCTCAGGACCCAAACCCTGGAAGCCACAGGGTTAAAAAAAAGTGATTCCCCTGTATGTTCCTGATTCCACTCTGCTTTGTCCCATTTGCCCTCCTCCTATGTAAGTTTACATCTCTCTCTTTCTCTCTCTCTCTCTCTCTCTCTCTCTCTCACACACACACACACACACAGAGTTTCATCGGATGCTAGTCCTGCTCAGAGTAGACTCACTGAAATGAATTAAAAATCAAAACATTACTTTCAAAGGATCTGCCCTAAGTAGAATTTAGTTTGATGTAGCCTGTTATGGAGGGACCCAGGTGGCACTGTGAGTTAAACCACAGAGTCTAGGACTTGCTGATCAGAAGGTCGGCGGTTCGAATCCCTGCAGCGGGGTGAGCTCCCATTGCTCGGTCCCAGCTCCTGCCCACCTAGCAGTTCGAAAGCACATCAAAAAGTGCAAGTAGATAAATAGGGACCGCTCCGGCGGGAAGGTAAACTGCGTTTCCGTGCGCTGCTCTGGTTTGCCAGAAGCAGCTTTGTCATGCTGGCCACATGACCTGGAAGCTGTCTGCGGACAAACGCCGGCTCCCTCGGCCTATAGAGCGACATGAGCGCCGCAACCCCAGAGTCGGACACGACTGGACCTGATGGTCAGGGGCCCCTTTACCTTTAGCCTGTTGTTATGACCAAAGTATCTTACCCAAAAAGATATGCGCAAACCAGTTTACCTGAATTTTTTTTAAAAAAATCATTCCAGCAGCACCTTAGAGACCAACTAAGTTTGTCATAGGTATGTGTTATGTTTGAGCTTCATAGCTGCCAAGTTTTCCGTTTTCTCGCGAGGAAGCCTATTCAGCATAAGGGAATTTCCCTTAAAAAAAGGGAGAACTTGGCAGCTATGTTGAGCTTTCGTGTGCATGCACACTTCTTCAGATACACTGAAGTAGAAGTCCCCAGACATTTATATATAGTGAGATGGAGGGGAGAGGTATTACTCAGAAGGGTGGAGGGAGAGGGTGATTGACTGACTGATAGCTGTTGACAACTGTTAAGGACTGCAAATGGTCTACAGCAGGGGTGGCCAACTCCCAAGAAACTGCGATCTACTCACAGTTAAAAACTGGCAGTGATCTACTCCCTTTTGGGGGGTTCAGGCCAAAGTCTTTGAGCTTCTTTTAGGAAGGAGGAAGGCCCATTCTCGGGGGGGTTCGGGTCAAAGTTGTTGAGTTTTTTCAGGAAGAAGGTAAAATGCTGAGCTTTTTTTAAAGGGAAGCCACAGTTGTTCAGTTTCTTTGTGAGGAGCCAATGATCCACCAGTGATCTACCACAGACGTCCAGTGATCTACCAGTAGATCACGATCTACCTGTTGGACATGCCTGGTCTACAGGAAAAAGCAAGGGGTGAGAATTCCTTCCAGCTTTATCATGTATAATGACATAAGAATCCAGTGTCTTTATTCAAACCAGGTCTCTCCATGAGACCTTGGTAAGAAGAATACTTGGCAATAAGGATACTGACAAGCTAGAACGTGTCCAGAAGAGGGCAACCAAAATGGTCAAAGGTCTGGAAACTATGCCTATGAGGAACGGCTTAGGGAGCTGGGTATGTTTAGCCTGGAGAAGAGACGGTTAAGGGGTGATATGCTAGCCATGTTCAACTATATAAAAGGATGTCATATAGAGGAGGGAGAAAGGTTGTTTTCTGCTGCTCCAGAGAAGCGAACACGGAGCAATGGATTCAAACTACTGTACAAGAAAGAAGATTCCACCTAAACATTAGGAAGAACTTTACCAAGGAGTGTGGTGGAGTCTCCTTCTTTGGAGGTCTTTAAGCAGAGGCTTGACAGGCATATTCTTGCTTTGATGGTGTTTCCTGCTCGGCAGGGGGTAGCATTGGATGGCCCTTGTGGTCTCTTCCAACTCTATGATTCTATGACTCTATGATTCTAATAAGTTGCAGTTCAGCAACTTCTCTTTCCAGTCTATTTCTGAAATTCCTTTGTAATAAGACAGCTACTTTGAGATCCTGTATAGAATGTCCTGGGAAATTGAAGTGTTCTCCTACTGGTTTCTCTGTCTTGTGATTCTTGATGTCAGATTTATGTCTGTTTATCCTTTGGCGTAGGGTTTGGCCTGTTTGTCCAATATAGAGAGCTGAAGGGCACTGTTGGCATTTGATGGCATGCACAATGTTAGAAGATGAACAATTAAATAGTCCTGAGATGGTGTGTTGGATGTTGTTGGGGCCAGTAATGGTGTTGTCCGGGTGTATGTGGCAGCAAAGTTGGCATCTGGGTTTATTGCAGGCTCTGTTACCAGTGTCCATGTTAAGTCTGGTGGTTGTATTATTGTGGGTGAGGAGTTGTTTAAGATTGGGTGGCTGTATGTAGGCAATGCCCCTTCATGGATCAATGCCTTGTCGCGGCGAAGGGGCTTGAATAACTCAGAGAAGCTATGAGCTATGCCATGCAGGGCCACCCAAGATGGACAGATCATAGTGGAGAGTTTTGACTAAACGTGATCCACCTGGAGAAGGAACTGGCAAGCCACTCCAGTATCCCGGCCAAGAAAACTCCATGGACAAAGACAACAGGCATATAAAAGTTGTGACGCTGGAAGATGAGCCCCTCAGGTCAGAAGGCGTCCAACATGCTACTGAGGAAGAGCGGAGGACAAGTACAAGTAGATTCAGAGCTGATGAAGCGGCTGGGCCAAAGCCGAAAGGACGCTCAGTTGCGGATATGCCTGGAAGCGAAAGGAAAGTCCGATGCTGTAAAGCAAAATATTGCATAGGAACCTGGAATGTAAGAACCATGAATAGAGGTAAGCTGGATGTGGTCAAAAATGAGATGACAAGAATAAATATCGACATCCTGGGCATCAGTGAACTAAAATGGAAGGGAATGGGTGAATTCAGTTCGGGTGACTATCATATCTACTACTGTGGGCAAGAATCCTGTAGAAGAAATGGAGTGGCCCTCATAGTCAACAAAAGAGTGGCAAAAGCTGCAATGGGATGCAATCTCAAAAATGACAGAATGATCTCGATACGAATCCAAGGCAGACCTTTTAACATCACAGTAATCCAAGTTTATGCACCAACTACCGGTGCTGAAGAAAGTGAAATTGACCAATTCTATGAAGACCTACAACACCTTCTAGAAATGACACCAAAGAAGGATGTTCTTCTCATTACAGGGGATTGGAATGCTAAAGTAGGGAATCAAGAGATAAAAGGAACAACTGGCAAGTTTGGCCTTGGAGTTCAAAACGAAGCAGGGCAAAGGCTAATAGAGTTCTGTCAAGAGAACAAGCTGGTCATCACAAACACTCTTTTCCAACAACACAAGAGACGACTCTACACATGGATATCACCAAATGGGCAGCATCGAAATCAGATTGATTATATTCTCTGCAGCCAAAGATGGAGAAGCTCTATACAGTCAGCAAAAACAAGACCTGGAGCTGACTGTAACTCAGATCATCAGCTTCTTATAGCAAAATTCCAGCTTAAACTGAAGAAAGTAGGAAAAACCACTGGGCCAGTAAGATACAATCTGAATCAAATCCCTTATGAATACACAGTGGAAGTGAGGAACAGGTTTAAGGATTTAGATTTGGTGGACAGAGTGCCTGAAGAACTATGGATGGAGGCTCGTAACATTATACAGGAGGCAGCAACGAAAACCATCCCAAGGAAAAGGAAATGCAAGAAGGCAAAATGGCTGTCCAACGAGGCCTTACGAATAGCGGAGGAGAGGAGGCAAGCAAAATGCAAGGGAGATAGGGAAAGATACAGGAAACTGAATGCAGATTTCCAAAAAATAGCAAGGAGAGATAAGAGGGTCTTCTTAAATGAGCAATGCAAAGAAATAGA
Organism: Zootoca vivipara; assembly: GCF_963506605.1. Lineage (NCBI taxonomy): Eukaryota > Metazoa > Chordata > Lepidosauria > Squamata > Lacertidae > Zootoca > Zootoca vivipara. Next base: position 96,943,904 of record NC_083279.1, read on the forward strand.
GGAAAACAATAGAATGGGGAAAACCAGAGATCTGTTCAAGAAAATTGGAGATATGAAAGGAACATTTCGTACAAAGATTACCATAATCAAGGACAAAAGTGTTAAGGACCTAACAGAAGCAGAAGACATCAAGAAGAGGTGGCAAGAATACACAGAGGAATTATACCAGAAAGATATGGAGGTCTCGTACACCCCAGGTAGTGTGGTTGCTGACCTTGAGCCAGACATCTTGGAGAGTGAAGTCAAATGGGCCTTAGAAAGCACTGCTAATAACAAAGCCAGTGGAAGTGATGATATTCCAGCTGAACTATTTAAAATTTTAAAAGATGATGCTGTTAAGGTGCTACACCCAATATGCCAGCAAGTTTGGAAAACTCAGCAATGGCCAGAGGATTGGAGAAGATCAGTCTACATCCCAATTCCAAAGAAGGGCAGTGCCAAAGAATGCTCCAACTACCGCACAATTGCGCTCATTTCACACGCTAGCAAGGTTATGCTTAAAATTCTACAAGGCAGGCTTAGGCAGTATGTGGACCGAGAACTCCCAGAAGTGCAAGCTGGATTTCGAAAGGGCAGAGGAACCAGAGACCAGATAGCAAACATGCGCTGGATTATGGAGAAAGCTAGAGAGTTCCAGAAAAACGTCTACTTCTGCTTCATTGACTATGCAAAAGCCTTTGACTGTGTCGACCACAGCAAACTATGGCAAGTTCTTAAAGAAATGGGAGTGCCTGATCACCTCATCTGTCTCCTGAGAAATCTCTATGTGGGACAAGAAGCTACAGTTAGAACTGGATATGGAACAACTGATTGGTTCAAAATTGGGAAAGGAGTACGATAAGGTTGTATATTGTCTCCCTGCTTATTTAACTTATATGCAGGATTCATCATGCGAAAGGCTGGACTAGATGAATCCCAAGCAGGAATTAAGATTGCCGGAAGAAATATCAACAACCTCAGATATGCAGATGACACAACCTTGATGGCAGAAAGTGAGGAGGAATTAAAGAACCTTTTAATGAGGGTGAAAGAGGAGAGCGCAAAATATGGTCTGAAGCTCAACATCAAAAAAACCAAGATCATGGCCACTGGTCCCATCACCTCCTGGCAAATAGAAGGGGAAGAAATGGAGGCAGTGAGAGATTTTATTTTCTTGGGCTCCTTGATCACTGCAGATGGTGACAGCAGTCACGAAATTAAAAGACGCCTGCTTCTTGGGAGAAAAACAATGACAAACCTAGACAGCATCTTAAAAAGCAGAGACATCACCTTGCTGACAAAGTTCCGTATAGTTAAAGCTATGGTTTTCCCAGTAGTGATGTATGGAAGTGAGAGCTGGACCATAAAGAAGGCTGATCGCCGAAGAATTGATGCTTTTGAATTATGGTGCTGGAGGAGACTCTTGAGAGTCCCATGGACTGCTAGAAGATCAAACCTATCCATTCTTAAGGAAATCAGCCCTGAGTGCTCCCTGGAAGGACAGATCGTGAAGCTGAGGCTCCAATACTTTGGCCACCTCATGAGAAGAGAAGAATCCTTGGAAAAGACCCTGATGTTGGGAAAGATGGAGGGCACAAGGAGAAGGGGACGACAGAGGACAAGATGGTTGGACAGTGTTCTCGAAGCTCCGAACATGAGTTTGACCAAACTACGGGAGGCAGTGCAAGACAGGAGTGCCTGGCGTGCTATGGTCCATGGGGTCACGAAGAGTCGGACACGACTAAACGACTAAACAACAACAACAACAACAACATGTAGGCAATGAAAGGTCTTCCTCCCAGAGCTTGAGAAAGAGAGCTGTCATTGTTTAGGAGAGGTTGTAGACCTCTGATGATGCGTTGTACTGTTTTAACTTGGGAGCTGTATGTGATTACTAATGGTGTCCTGTTATTTTCTTTTTTGGGTCTGCCTTGCAGCAAGTTCTCTCTGGGTACCAGTTTGACTCTGTTGTTTAACTTCATATCCCCTCCATCTCACTATATATAAACGTCTGGGGACTTCTGCTTCAGTGTATCTGAAGAAGTGTGCATGCACACGAAAGCTCATGACAAACTTAGTTGGTCTCTAAGGTGCTGCTGGAAGGGATTTTTTTTTGACTATGTCAAACCAACACGGCTACTTACCTGTAACAGTTTACCTGAGTGCATTATTCTCAGGGTGGGGGGTGGGGGCTCATTTATTTATAATTGCATAATCATATGGGACTAAATTGCATTATGTTGTAAGGACCTTTTATTAAATCTTAGAATTGTAAAGTTGGAAGGGACCCAGGGGTCATCTAGTCCAACCCACTGCAATGCCTGGAACCTGGCATTGGGTGCAAGAAGGTACTGTAAACTATCACATTTTCAAAATGTCTGATAGCCAAGTTCTACTACTTTTCACAGGCTGGGAGTAGTGACTCCCACAGATTGTACCCATTATGGAATTAGACTTGAAAAGAAAGTATTAGCACAGTTTCTGTTGTGGAGATGCTACTTCCATAGTTTACTTGATATGGTTCAGACTGACCAATATATTATTTTCAGTGACAGTCTGTGGCAGCTGAAGCTGTGAAATGTGCTAGGGGGGGTGTTTGTTGTTGTGAATTCTACTGATGTTAACAACGTTATCTGATCAATAGTATGCAAAATCTCTTAACTGGTATTTGAAGTATACAGTATGTGTTAATGAGATGAAAGCAAACTAACTGTGGCTCCAATTGAGGAAATGTTTGATACACATTGACTTTTAGTGACTTTTTTGTCGGCTGATTTATTTTCCACATTGTACAATGTTTTATGACCAACAAATTTGCGAGACAGATTTTTTAAAAAAAAAAAAGAAACAAAAAAAATTGAGCATTTTTCTAGCAGATTTACAAATTTGGGAAACGGGGGGGGGGCGCGGGCGTTGGAGGGATCTTTGCACCACGGAGCATATGCTTAAGACGGCCCTGGGGGTTGTGCATCTGCGGGAGAGGAGGACCCTGCTGGCTCAGGGCATGGGGAGCCATTCCCGTAGAAAGCCAAGCTTGGAGGGAACCAGAACAGGGATGGGACCCCTCAGACCTGCTCCCCGCTGGCTGGGCTCTTTGCCCCCCACTCTGCAGTTGGTGGTGGTTGACGAAGGATTAGGTGAGGCCTTCAGTGGATTCTTCTATTCTCAATTTCTTGCTTTGATTCTGATTTCATTTATTACTTTTATTTGGTTGATGATTTATATTTTATTTTAACATTTTATTTTATTTATTTTGCACACAGCAGCTCAGATCCCTCCTTCCCCCTCACAACTGTTGCTTTTGTTTTGGTTGATTTTCTTGATTTCAGCCCGCTGATATTCTTGTCACGGGTGAGCTTTTGTGGTTATTTATTTGTTTCTTTTTATTTGATATGTTTTTATTTTTTATTTTAATATTTTTGTTCTTTATCTTAATATTTTTATTTTATTCTTTAGTTTAATATTTTTTATTTTACCTTTTTATTTTGTGCACATATGCGCCTATTTTGTAAATGTTGTTGTTTAGTCGTTTAGTCGTGTCCGACTCTTCGTGACCCCATGGACCATAGCACGCCAGGCACTCCTGTCTTGCACTGCCTCCCGTAGTTTGGTCAAACTCATGTTCGTAGCTTCGAGAACACTGTCCAACCATCTTGTCCTCTGTCGTCCCCTTCTCCTAGTGCCCTCAATCTTTCCCAACATCAGGGTCTTTTCCAAGGATTCTTCTCTTCTCATGAGGTGGCCAAAGTATTGGAGCCTCAGCTTCACGATCTGTCCTTCCAGGGAGCACTCAGGGCTGATTTCCTTAAGAATGGATAGGTTTGATCTTCTAGCAGTCCATGGGACTCTCAAGAGTCTCCTCCAGCACCAATATTTTGTAAATATTTTGTATATATTGCTTTTGTACAGAGTACTTAGGGTTAGGTGTAGGCTTAGGGCTGGGCTGGGGGTTGGGGTCCGAGTTAGGCTTGGATGGTCTTTTTAGATAGTTAGCTAGTGTTATAAGAGAATCCATGACCAGAGAGGGGATCCAGAGATAAATTTATGAACCTGCTTGCTATGCCTATTGCCTTTAAACATTGCCCTTCAAACTGAACATTCCTTCCACATGTTGGTCACTGGAGATCAATCTTTGTATCAATTTCCTTTCTGTTTTTTTCTTTTTATACTTTTGTATTTGTTTCTAAACTTTGTATCAGTTTGTATCAAAACTGTCAAATTGACTTTGTACCACCCGCAACTGTCAAAATACTTCCCAGCACCACCTACTGAGTCTACAAATGGACACACACACAAATACAACTTCAGAAAGTTTTATTTAAATAAAGGAAAATGCAGGACAAGGCATCACACCTGCACTGATGAATCCTGTCTCCTTATCAGACAGCCCCTAGCACTTCCCAAGACTGGCCCCTGACTCTGAGGCTCTTTCCTTCCGCAGGACCTCCGAGGATACGCCCTCTGTGACAATGGGGAAGAGCGGAAACTAGCGCCAACAGCATCTCTCCCAGTTCAAAGTAAGTATCTTGCCTTCCTGCATTCATTTCTTTGGTTGCTTCCATGCTCCCAATAGCACATCTCCGAGTGACTCTCAACGCAGATGATGCGGTGTGTGTTCCTGGGTGCCAGGATGAGGCCTGCTGCCCTTCCACCTCTGCCCAGGAGGCTGCAGGGCTCAGGGTGGTTCTCTGGGACAAGGGATTGGGTCCAAGGTGGGTGCAGCCATCCAAGGTGGCTTTCGTAGTGTCATCTGACCCAGATTTTTATTTCCTCTGCAGAATGTAATAGCTCAAATGTCATTTTCCAGAGTTAATATCTCATTTTCAAGAGATATTTTGCACAATGAGTAATTTGCACTGATAATGACTGCAATTTTTTAAATGTCCAAATCAGATTTGAATGGAAATGACATGTACTCTACAATTAAATCAATTTTTTTGGAAGTCGCCAAATCTTTTTTCTAACTCCAGAATAACAGAACAAAAGTGATCAATAATTTCGATTGTAAGGTCAGCCATCATTAGCTTAAATTTTGTTTTGTAGGATGAAACTATGCTAATCATGTCACCAATCCATTTCTCCACCCCCCTAGCTGGGAGCCAGCTAGGAGCACCCATCCCTCTCTCCCCCCCAGCTAGGAGCCAGCTAAGAGCACCCAGCCAGCTAAGAGCACCCATCCTCTTAGCTAGGAGCCAGGTAAGAGCACCCCTCCCTCTCCCCCCCAGCTAGGAGGCAGCTAAGAGCACCCATCCCTCTCTCTCTCTCCCCCCACCCCCAGCTAGGAGCCAGCTAAGAGCACCCATCCCTCTCTCCCTCCCCACCCCCAGCTAGGAGCCAGCTAAGAGCACCCATCCCTCTCTCTATCTCTCTCCCCACCCCCAGCTAGGAGCCAGCTAAGAGCACATATCCATCTCTTCCCCCCCCCACCCCAGCTAGGAGCCAGTAAAGAGCACCCTGTTGAGGTTTTTTCACTGTGTGAGTGCGTGCATCTGGTCACATAACAATTAAGAGCTGGCAACATGCCCAGAAGAGTGATTCAGCAATCTCCAGGGCTAGATAATTTGCCTAGTGATAGAGCCTTAGCAACAGCTTGGTGATTGGTTCAGTAACCCTATTAGACTAAGGGTGAATTTGTGGGGTTTTGTGGAGAGTTGGTTGTGTGTTTCTGATGTGGTTATTGTGTTGTAGAGAGATAGAGAGAAGTACTGATCTATGTACTGTTTGTTGTTTTGTTCTTGTAAATAAAGCTGTATATAGTTACACAGTACTAGTGGCAGTGAGTTCCTGTGTTCCTGCAACTTGCCTTCATCTTGCAACCAAGAAGTTTCCGCTGTGCCTGCGCTACTCTGCTGAGGTCAACTGGTATAGTTGGCATTTACGCCAGGTTTAGCCTTGCCGGTCTTTAACACACCCATCCCTCTCTCTCCCCACCCCCAGCTAGGAGCCAGCTAAGAGCACCCATCCCCCCTCTCTCCCCCCCACCCCAGCTAGGAGCCAGCTAATAACACCCATCCCTCTCTCTCTCCCCACCCCCAGCTAGGAGCCAGGTAAGAGCACCCATCCCTCTCTTCCCCCCCCCCAGCTAGGATCCAGCTAGAAGTCTCTCTCTCTCTCTCTGGCTCCCAGCAGCTCAAAGCGACAGGGACAGGGGGAGAATCTCTCTGTGAGTTTCGGCTCCCGCTTCCCTCATGCTACTCACTCAGGACGCTGGCAAACCAGCATACCTGTTACCTCCTGAGGGAAGCGGAGCCATCCCATGCATGCAGGCTCGCACACAAACTCACACACACCCCTCCCTCTCTGCCGGGATGAGGGAGGAGCAATCCAGCCATTCTGTGCAACGCACTCTCACACATACTGGCGAGTTCTATATCGGCAAGAGGGAAGGAGCTCTCCCTGCATTTGCCCATGGTTATTGAGCTTTTCTGGGGGCGGGGAGAAAAGAGTTCTTTAGGGTTTTTTTAGGGGGAGAGCTCTTTTTTTTCTTTTAGGCTAGCCAACACTAAGGAACCCAGGATCTACCCACAATTGACCAAAAACTTCCTGGCGAGCGACTGGTTGATCGCGATCGACCTGTTGGCCATGCCTGATGTAGGGTTATCAGACGTCCCCGGTTCCCAGGGACAGTTCCCGGTTTTACCAATCTGTCCATGGCCAAAGATGCCAACAGCAAGAGGCGATGTGGCCGGTGCTGTTGCCAGTGCGGACGGCCGGGCTGCGTTAGACGAGTGGGAACATTCCCCCTCCCGCTCCCACCCTCCTCCTCCTCCTCCTCTTTATTGCTGTTTTGGCGGAAACCTTGCCCCGAGGGCTGAGGGGAGACGCAGAGGGCGCTGGCATATGGTTTATGATGTTCCTTCTCAAACGTCCGAATTTGAGAGGGGTGCGGATGCAAGGAAAGGATCGCTGATGGCAATCATAAAGGCTGGGCGCTTTTATTGCCCGACCAAAGGAGACACCACCCTCCCACCTCCTCGCTTGTAAATAAAAATAAAAATATTCCACCACATGGCTCCACCCCCTCCCCACACGTTCTCCCTATTGCATTTTTCTCTGCCTGAAGAGTCAGACAGAAAATAGGGGAGGTTCATATTAAAATAGCTTTGGTTATCTATCCATTTGTATTCCTCATGTGCCTTTTTCTGGGACGGCCTCTCTCTACCCCCCCCCTTTTTGTTCCTTCCTTCCTTTTCAGTAATGCTTCTAGGAATCCCAGAAAAGAAAAGGGGGGCCAAATCCACCCACCCAACCCCACACCCACCTCCCTCCCAAGGAAATAACATGTTTACAAAATGATGCTCCCTACTAATAATCCGGATGCTACTGTCTTTTAACCCCTTGGCTGCTGCAAAAAAAGTGACCCTGGATTCATTGAAAAAAATCTGGTAATCTGGTTTTTCTGACCTTTGTACCCTGTTTCTCATATTTTAAGACATACCCATAAAATAAGCCATAGCAGGATTTTAAGTATTCAAGGAATATAAGCCATACCCCGAAAATAAGACATAGTGATAGGCGCAGCAGCAATGCCGGCCGCGGCAGGAGGAGGAGGAAAAAAATAAGACATCCCTAAAAAATAAGCCATAGTGTTTTTTTTGAGGAAAAAATAAATATAAGACATGTCTTATAATATGAGAAACACGGTATGGATTCTGTTATTCACATTCCACACACTGATACGGTTTCTTCCCTGCATGAATTATTTGATGGGAAGTGAGATGGGAGCTCTGACTGAAGCTCTTTCCACATTCCACACACTGATATGGTTTCTCCCCTGTATGAATTCTTTGATGGGAAGTGAGAGAGTCGCTCCGACTGAAACTCTTTCCACATTCCATGCACTGATATGGTTTATCTCCTGTATGAATTCTTTGATGGGAAGTGAGTTTGGACCTCTCAGTGAAGCTCTTTCCACATTCCACACACTGATAGGGTTTCTCCCCTGTATGAATTCTTTGATGGCAAGTGAGATGGGAGGTTTGACTGAAGCTCTTTCCACATTCCACACACTGATAGGGTTTCTCCCCTGTATGAATTCTTTGATGGCAAGTGAGTTGGCCATTTCGACTGAAGCTCTTTCCACATTCCACACACTGATAGGGTTTCTCCCCTGTATGAATTCTCTGATGGGAAGCGAGATGGGAGCTATTAGTGAAGCTCTTCCCACATTCGACGCACTGATAGGGTTTCTCCCCTGTATGAATTCTTTGATGCTTAGTGAGAGAGTATATATCAGTGAAGCTCTTTCCACAATCCACACACTGATAGGGTTTCTCCCCTGTATGAATTAATTGATGGGAAGTGAGATGGGAGCTTCGACTGAAGCTCTTTCCACATTCCACACACTGATAGGGTTTCTCCCCTGTATGAATTATTTGATGGGAAGTGAGAGAGGAGTTCCTACTGAAGCTCTTTCCACATTCCACACACTGATGGGGTTTCTCCCCTGTATGAATTATTTGATGGGAAGTGAGAGAGGAGTTCCTCCTGAAGCTATTTCCACATTCCACACACTGATATGGTTTCTCCCCTGTATGAATTCTTTGATGGGAAGTGAGAGAGTAGTTATTACTGAAGCTCTTTCCACATTCCACACACTGATATGGTTTCTCCCCTGTATGAATTCTTTGGTGGTTAGTGAGATGGGAGCTCTGCCTGAAACTCTTTCCACATTCCACACACTGATAGGGTTTCTCCCCTGTATGAATTCTTTGATGGGAAGTGAGATGGGAGCTCTGACTGAAGCTCTTTCCACATTCCATGCACTGATAGAGTTTCTTTCCGATGAGATTTTGTTGCTGGGAAGTGGAATGGGAGCTCTGACTGCAGCTTCCTCTACACGCCAAATTTTTATGTGGCTTCTCCTCTCTGCGGATTTTGTCGTGGTCCCCTTTGTTCTCGATTTCCAATTCATCACAATCTGCAACGGAAACAAAAATGGGATTAGAGCCTCAGGAACAAATGAAGAAGAACTGAAGGGAGTTGGGTGTGTGTTCATTACCTGTGTTGTTTACCATTGACCAATATATTTATTATTAGATTCTGATGTTACTTTGTTTGATAGATAGTATTGGTCAAACTTGTGGAAGACTTTTGGGGAAAAGTGTATTTCAGAGTTTTGATGGCTCATAACCCTTCTTTTGGAGTAATATCATAAAATTAAATATAAATGGAAAGATAATTTAATCAAGAATGCAATACAACAAAGTTTGTTTAGTTACCCGTATTCTATCAAACGTTATAGCCAAATACAGTGGTACCTCTACTTACGAATAACTCTACTTACGAATGTTTCTACTTACGAATGGAGCTCCGTCCGCCATCTTGGATGCGGTTTAGATAGGATTTTTTCTACTTATGAATTTTTAGATAGGGTTGCTTCGACTTACGATTTTTTTCTCCCAATGCATTCCTATGGGATTCGACTTACAAATTTTTTCTACTTATGAATGTGCGTTCGGAACGCATTAAATTCGTAAGTAGAGGTACCACTGTAACCAGAAAAAGGAAGCACAACTTGCTTAGGTTGACTTTTGTCAGTGTGTTATGTGATTGCTATCAAGTTGGTTGGTTTTTTTGTGTTCTTTCATTTAGTGATGTTGTAAAACATAATAAAATTATAGAAATGACACAAAGAGTTGCCTGGTCACCCAGAAAGTGATGTAAAATAGTACTATCAAGTGAACGAGGCTACAGTTATGAAGAAATTAGATGAAAGATTGGGGGGAAATTAACCAAAGGTGGCCTTTCTATATTTTTGAAGAGGGATAAGGAAACTCAGTCACTACAAAATCAGACTGGTAAAGGCAGGAAAAGGTGCATAATGAAATGTAATGTGAAGTTGAGTGCAAGGACTGGTCTAAATGTTAGAATTCTAAGGAAAAAGCCATTGTTATCTCTCAAGCAAAGGTTGAAAAGATTAAACCCATGTTAACTGGACCGCGGAACAAAGGAACAGTGTTATTTGGAGTGATGAGACCCAAATCTCCTTGCTTGGTAATGATGGCATGAAATACGCCAGGAGACGAATCAGATAAGATTTACATCCTAGTTGCATTACACTGACCGTGAAACACCCAGATAGTGTGATGATCTGGGGTTGTGTGGCAGCAAAAGGTGTGGGCAGAATCTGTGTCATTATTGGGAATGTAAATGCCCCAAAATACATGAATGAAATACTTGAGCCCAAACTGAAGCATTCCGCAGGTGATCTTTTCCCACATAATGAAGCACTTATAAAGATTTATTAGTTTATTTTCTATTTTCTATTTCAACAGGATTCAGCTCCATGTCATGTTGCTGCTGTGTGCAAAATGTGCTTTCAAGATAATAATATTCCACTGCTGGAATGGACTGGGAGTAGTCCAAACTTTAACCCAGTCGAAAATCTATGGAGCCGACTAAAGAAACTTGTTAGTCAGAAGCAACCCAGCAATAAAGCCCAATTAACAGAGGCAATAATTCAGTCTTGGTTTCACATTATAGCTGCAGAACTATAAACTTGGTTCACTTCATGGGAAGGCATTGTAAGGCCGTAACTAAAGCTAAAGGTTACCAATGGTTACCAAAGGTTTCACGTTTTTTTCTTTATGACTGTTGTTCTAATAAATACTCTTTCATAAAATTTATTGCATTACATTTCTCATTAAATTATCTTTCCATTGATACATAATCTTATGGTATTACTCCACACAAAAGTGATGCTATGAGCCATTAAACCTCATAAAGACACTTTTCACAAAAGGTTTCCTCAATTTTGGCCACTAGTATAAGTTGTTCATTTTAAAGTTAATGTTCTTTTTATATGGGCTCAGATTATTATGATTTATGTTTCCTGTTTATATATGTGTTGGAAGCTGCCCAGAGTGGCTGGGAAACCCAGCCAGATGGCCAGGGTATAAATAAAAATTATTAGTATTACTACAGTGGTACCTTGATTTAAGAACAGTCCTGTTCCAGAAAAGATTTAAGTTTGTAAACCGAGGTACCACTGTATTATTATTACCTGAGTTTCAATAAGCCTAGCTCTTCTCTGGGATGAATTTTGTTTGGCCCAGTCATGGCATCCCCTCCATCTCCAATGTCAGTCGTCTCTTTGGTCAACACAAGACTGACAGAAGCAAAAACAAAAACAGAAAACCTGAAGCTACTTATCTTTCCTAACAATTCTGAAGCTGACATTTAAGATGGCGTGGGCAGTTCAGACCAGCTCAATTGTGGTAGAAAAAGGAATAATTTGAGGAAGATTGTTCAAAGAAAAGAAATGTAATTCACTGTTTATTGTGGAGGTGTTAGGTTCCCAGGTGTTATAGGGGCCACTGTTGAGCTCTGTGAAAATATATGAGGTTGGAGTCCCGTTCGCAATATGAAAAGCCCGCAACATGAAGTGCCATAGCTGCGCATGTGCAGGAGACGCTTCTGCGCATGCGTGAGCGGTGAAACCCGGAAGCAAACCTTTCCAGTACTTCCGGGTTGCCACACAACCTGAAAAAAAGGAAAATGAAGTGGACGTAACATGAGGTATGACTGTAGAGATAATTTTTGAATTTCCAGGCACATATGATGATATATTGAATACCAAGAGAGGCCACGATCCCACGATTCTCCTCCATGACGTCCTTATGCAGAGCTCTCTGGTCAGGATCCAGCAACGCCCACTCCTCGTCCGTGAAACGAACAGAGACATCTTCAAAGCACACTGGACCCTAAAAGCAAAAGGGAAATGTCCTCCTCTGAGACAGCATCAATATGATCTGCTACACAATGCTCTGTTGTTTCCTTCCTGCAAATTGCAGCGGTGTTTCAATAGGATGGCTTTGCTGCACATTTTAATTCTGGATGCTTATTCTGCGTTTTAATAATGGGTGTTCGTCTTTGTGCAAATAGGGGGTACTCCACCTTCTGTTTTTCAAGTCATTCTGCCTACATAAGTTACAGGGAACCAGGCAGAGGGCCTTTTCAGTAGTGGCACCATCCCTGTGGAACGCCCTCCTACCAGATGTCAAAGAGATAAACAACTACCAGGCTTTTAGAGGACATCTGAAGGCAGTCCTCTTTAGGAAAGCTTTTAATGCTCAATAGAAGTATTAAAATACAATATTGAGCTTTTAATGCTCAATATTGTATTTTAATACTTCTGTTGGAAGCCGCCAAATGGCAGGGTATCCTATAAAGTGCAAGTGTCTCTGGTCCAGTTTTCCCGTGTGTCCCTGGGTTACTGCACATGTGCCCCAGGGACACAGGGATTGGACAGCAGAGACTGGACGCAGAGACACTTCGGAGAGGGGAGCTTGGCGCCCGCTCTGCCCAGCAGGCAGACAAGCCAGGCTGAGGCGGTGAGGCGGACAAAAGGACCGCCCCCCCCCCAGCCGGCCGCTCCCCTTCAATCCACTCACAGCCGGAGCGGCCGCCTCAATCGCCTTTAAGAGGGCGGAGGAGCGATTCAGAGCGAGCCAGTAAAAACAAAAAAACAAAATCCCGGCAACGACAACAAAACCTTTGACCCTTATCAGTGTTTAAATTTGTCCCTCGGGCGCTGCTGTACTGCCCCCAGAAGTTACCGCTAGATAACTAGATGCCCCGCGGGGTACCTCCCCACTCGCCCTTGGCTCGCCAGCCTTCCCCCCTTCCTGAACGAGGAACACCCCCCCCCCAGTCTCCAGCCCGCGGCCGAGGGGACGTGCCGTGGGAGTGGGACAGTGACGGCCCTGAGGGAGGCGGAGGGCGGTGTGGCCCTGCGAGGCCGAGGAAAGAGCTGCCGAGGGTGCCAGCGAGCCTGGAGGAGGCGAGGGAAGGAGGGGGCCTGCCGGTGCGTTCGCCGAGGAGAGGCTGCTGCTGCTGCTGCTGCAATGGATTCCTGGGTGCGATTCAGCGCCCAGAGCCAAGCCAAGGAGCGGGTCTTCAGGTGTGGCGGAGGGAGAGGCAGGGGACCGCGAAGGGTATCAAGAGCCAACCCGCTCTTGGGGCGCCTTTCGTTTTGGGGAAGCGGAGCGGGGCCCCTCTCCCCTCACCGCCGACAGAAAGGACAGATAGCACCCGTTATTGAACGGGCTGAAATACACTAGTAAATTATTATTATTATTATTATTATTATTATTATTATTATTATTTATTACACAAGCATTCCAGTTTACCTGATAGATGGATCCACTTCCTCCCCTCCTCGTGAGCTGTTCTGGGTGTTCCCTCCCAACAATGCCCTAGTCAAATTCAAGGGGTTCATGGGGGAATGGAGAAAGGGAGGAATGGGGGGCAGGCCCCATTTTGCAGCGGCTGGGGCTGGTTAGGTGAATCCAGGCCACTATTTCTCCTCCCTCTCCACTTCTTAGAAACCAATTTTAGCATTCAGTGCTCAATCTACAAATAAAATACGGTAAGCCTATTTTGGGTGGACATCTGTCTTGGATGATCTAGCAGAGATTCCTGCAATGCAGGGGGTCTCCTGGCTCTTAATAGACAAGCAGGGAGGGTGGCTTCTGACAAAAGGAGAGGGAGCCACAGGTGGATCTGCCTTATCTTGACTCGCCTTTGCCTCTCAGTCTCCCTCCTCCCACTCACCTCCTTCCTCTTCTGCCTCTGAATCTGGACTGCATTCTGCCACAGTGTCTCCCAGCTCACTAAGCCCTGTTAGCCCTTCAGCTTCTGACACCTCCTCTTCCCAGGCTTCTCCCTCTTCCCCCTCTGACCAACCATCCTTCTTCTACCTCCACTTCTTGGGCTCTGAGCCATCTTCTCTCCCTGCTTCCCCAGCTGCATCCTCCCACCATTCCTCTGTGCCCAACCAGTCCATGACATTGCTCCATCCCTCGGCCTCTGTCCCCACAAGGCAGCTTCCCCTGACCTGATCTGGTTCCACAGCCGCTGCTTCCCTTATGCCCCCATGAAAAGACGGATCAGGAGGTCTTGCCGGCATCATTCTGTCACCTGCAAGAGAAAAAAGGTAATCAGGACGCCAGGAGTGCGTGCTTTTCTCACAGGTGAAACAGGGCATCTCTAACTACAGATGGGCCTTTGAGAAAGCCTAACCTGCTGAGAGCGTTTGGATGTTTGTGCCCATTTCATATGTTTGTTGTGCAGAAATACATCTCCCCTCCTCTGGACCCTTGTTCCCAACTGTCTCCCCCCAAAACAAGATGAAAAGAACCCTCAGATGAGTTGGAAAACCAACAGAATGAGACCAAACGGAGACAAACCATCTTCCTCCTTACCCAGCGGCCTCTCTCTGGTGTCCAACGGAGGCCTCTCTGCCTCACAGGAATCCAGGTCCATTTCTGCAAAATGATCCTTTCCCTGAAGAAGAAACAAGGATTCAAAAGAGAGAATGGTGAGGAAAAAATAGAAAGACAATGACAAAGACTTGAAGGGTGTGAGATCTCATTCCATGCATGTTTTCCCAGAAAAAGGATGGGCCATCAGTAGACCATTATGGGATATTCTCTGTCCTGTTTGGAGCCCCTTGGGAGTATCCAGAGGAAAGTCTCTCTCACCTGCTTTCTCTCCTCTGCCTGACTCAGGAGGAAACCTTCGGCCAGGGCCACCGCCTGGGAACTGGTCTCCGCTCCGCATTCCCTCACCCAGCTCTCCATCTCCGGGGGAAGGACAGCCAGGAACTGCTCCAAGATCACCAGGTCCAGCATCTCAGCTTTCGTGTGCCTTTCTGGCTTCAGCCACTGGTGGCAAAAGTGGTAGAGTCGGCTGCAAACCTCTCGGGGTCCTTTGGCCTCCTGGCAGCAGAACTGCCTCAACTGCTGGCTCTGCACCTCTGAGCAGAGGGTGTCCTCCTCACCCAGGGTATTCTGCACTGGGTTTTCCCAGAATCCCCCACTGCTCCCAGATTGGATGGCATGGCCTCTTCCTATTCCAGGGCCAGCTGAGTCTTGCTCATCCATCTGTGCTCTCAGGAAGCCTCTTAGAGATCAGAAGGAACCCTTTTAGTCTTCTGCCAAGTTCTGTCTGTTGTAATGAAAAAGTCTAGGAAATCCTGCAAAGGAAATACATTGTTCTGTTACAGAATTTGAAGGACGGGGGAGGGGGGGAATGGATCCTTGACTAAGCATGGGATGAGTCTTGCTGGGAACCAGGGCTGGACTGCACCACATCCCAGACCATGAGCTATCTTTTTGAAAAGAAAGAGGAGGAGGAAGAGGAGAAGAAATAAGTCTCTAGCCTTCTAGTAATGCAAAATGTGGAGGCAACTGAAGGGATTTCTGTGAGATTAATCAACCTGGTTTCTGCTGCCTTCCAGTCAGTGCATGAAGTCAGAACCGACTGACAAGGGAATCATTTGTATCTTGTGAAAAATGGATGCTTGGCTCTTGTGGGGGTCCTCACTCGGGGGTCCTCAGGAGTTGCTCCCCAGCCCCCCTTCTGTCTCCTTTTCTTGCACTTGGACTCTCTGCCACTCTCAAGACAGACACCTGGGGTGGGGTCCCTTTTTCTTTGCTCTGAGGGCCAGGTATGTATCTGGCCAACCCCCTGAGGGCCAAGTGGGCGGGGCCAAAGACATCTCCCTTGAAATTTAGGCGGGTAATTTATTATTATTATTCTGTTTAACACACACACAGCCATTGATGCCAAGGTTCCTGGAGGCTTTGTGAGTAGCAGTGCTCATTTCTGGCTGGTTTTCCAGCAAGAGTTAAAGTCCTATGGACTCCTTTGTTTGAAGAAGGGAGATTTCTTGGAATTTGGGATCCTCTGACTTGGCTTTGTGTCCCCCCCCCCCCCACTGCATGAGCAGATCAGCCTCCCCCCGCACCCTCCCCTGCTGCAGCCCTGAGACCCCCACCGTCTCCCCACTGCACTCTCTTGGGGGGGGGGGAGAGAGAGAGGGAGGGAGGGAGGGAGGAGACTCACCAGATCATCCCAGGAGGGAGGGGACAGCGATGCAGCCCTTGCAGGAGAGACACCAAAGCAACACCCCCCCTTCCTTGCAGGAAAGGACTGGGGAGGGAGGGGCCTTGGCTCTGGAGGACCTGGCCTGCTTCCTGTCCTCTCTAGGAAGGCAGCTCAGATCCCTTTAACTCTTGCAAAGCCGAGGGCGTCCAGCTCAGCCCCCTCTCGCTTGACAGAACCTCGGCTTTTTATTTTATTTTTATTTCTATTCTCAGTATCAATAAATTTTGCTTTTAAGAGGAAAGGGTCAGGGCTTCCTGGGAGGGGGGTTACATGACAACCAAAGCCAGGTTCCTTGGTTATGGGTGAAGGGTGGGGAGGGGGGGGAAGAGCAAAATTAAGATGGGATGGTTGGAACTGAGGGAGGTGTGTGTGTGTGTGTGTGTGTGTGTGTTTGCCCCCCCCTTTCTGGGATTCCTGGAAGCTTCACCGAAAAGGAAGGAAGGAACAAAAAGAGGGGGGGTAGAGAGAGGACAGAGAGTCAGGTCATCCCAGAAAAAGGCCCATGAGGAATACAGATAGATAACCAAAGCTATTTTAATACAAACCTCCCCTATTTTCTGTCTGACTCTTCAGGCAGAGAAAAATGCAATAGGGAGAACGTTTGGGGAGAGGGTGCAACCATGTGGCTGAGTATTATTATTATTATTATTATTATTTACAAGCGAGGAGGCGGGAGGGTGGTGTCTCCTTTGGTTGGGCAATAAAAGCACCCAGCCTTTATGACTGCCATCAGCGATCCTTTCCTTGCATCCGCACCCCTCTCAAATTCGGACGTTTGAGAAGGAACATCATAAACCATATGCCGGCACCCTCCGCGTCTCCCCTCAGCCCTTGGGGCAAGGTTTCCGCCTAAACAGCAAGGGGAGGAGGAGGAGGAGGAGGAGGAGGAGGAGGGTGGGAGCGGGAGGGGGAATGTTCTCGCTCGTCTAACGCAGCCCGTCCGTCCGCACTGGCAACAGCATCGGCCACAGCACCTCTTCCCACTGGCATCTTTGACCATGGACAGATTGGTAAAACCGGAACTGTCCCTGGGAACCAGGGACATCTGATAACCCTACATTATACAGCTTTAGGAGCCAGGCAAATTGGCACCTTTTTAACCAGGCCTTTGGCTGATTGACATCTAATGCCCTTTTAAAATGTGGTGTTTTGTGCTTTGATGTTGTAACCATCCTGAGACATGTAGGTGTAGGGAATAGGCACCAACTAGGGGTCTTTGCCCCCCACCCAATAAAATATTTGAGGAGGCCAAACCCCCCCCCCACATTTTTTGTGTTTTTTTTCAAACGCAGCCTTTTACTCTTCTGCAACTTGCCATACAATTTCCCTTTAAATTTGTCACAGAGGGCGTATCCTCAGAGGTCCTGCGGGAGGAAAGAGCCTCAGAGTCAGGGGCCAGTCTTGGGAAGTGCTACCGGTAGGAGCTGTCTGATAAGGAGACAGGATTCATCAGTGCAGGTGTGATGTATTTTGTACTCTATGTACAAAAGAAATATATATATTTATATATATATATATACAAAATAGGCACAAATGTGCACAAAATAAAAAGGTAAAATAAAAAATATTAAACTAAAGAAGAAAAAATAAAATAAAGAACAAGAATATTAAAATAAAAAAAATAAAAACCAAAAAACAAATAACCATGGAAAAACCTCACCCGTGTCAATAATCTCAGCGGACTGAAATCAAGAAAATCAACCAAAACAAAAGCAACAGCTGTGAGGGGGAAGGAGGGCTCTGAGCTGCTTTGTGCAAAATAAAATAAAGTGTTAAAATATAAATCAATAAAATAAAAGTAATAAATGAAATAAGAATCAAAACAAGAAATTGAGAATATAAGAATCCACTGAAGGCCTCGCCTAATCCTTCATCAACCACCACCAACTGCAGAGTGGGGGGCAAAGAGCCCAGCCAGCGGGGAGCAGGTCTGAGGGGTCCCATCCCTCCCCCAAAGCCCCTCCCTGCCCCACTTCCCCATGGGGGTCCCCCACACCACCCATCACTCCCCAGGATGGCTTTGGCCGTCTCCTGCTTGGAGCACTTCAGAGTTCGGAGCCCCTGAGCTGAGCTGCCTGGCAGTTCTCAATCACCTCCAGCAGGAACAGCTGATCTTCCTCCAGCAGCTGAAAGGCAAAAGTCAGGCTGTCATTTCCTTGTGAAAGGAGGGCTTCTCCACATCTGAGAGTGTAGAGTGGGGGGCAAGGAGGGCAGGTCTGAGTCTCTCCAATAATCACCCCTGGGGAGGGATGTGCAACCTCAGCACATGTGCAAAGGGAAGACATGGGGACAGGTGAGTCTGTCCCTGAGCACCTGGCAAGGCTATTCCAAGAGTTTTCTCCTGGATTCCAAGTCCTACTACTGTACAAGGAAGTGACACCCCAGGCCTTGGGGGCTAATCCTGGCCTCCTTCAATCAGAATGTGGCTCCCCGGGCTCATGAGATGGTCAATATCTGGGTCCACTCCACCCTTTTTAAATTTAAAATATCAAAACAGATCCCAACTCTCAGAGCATGTAAATCACGAGTGGAAAGACTGCTGTGACACTCACAAAATTAGGACTATATTTCCTTCTTCCACCTTTAACGACGACGTCTAGGTAATGAAACCGAATCGACCCAAGTCTGCCTTCCTCCACCATCCTCAACTTCGCTGTTCAAGCCAAGAGACAACACTTCCCCGTCCCCCTGGCCTTTCAGTGCGGCGTGGGGACTGACTGTGTGGGCGGCAAGAAGCTTTCAGCCTTGGGCACATGGAGAGTTCTGAGATGGCTGTGCAGGCCAGATTCAGGACCCTGGCGGGTTGGATTTGGCCCATGGGACATAGTTTGAGGACACCTGGTCTGCACTGACTGGCAGCAGCTCCCCAGAGTTTCAGGCAGGGATTTCGTCCAGTCCTTGCAGGAGATGTCAGGGGTTGACCCTGGGACATTCTGCATTACAAGCAGATGCTCTAGGGCTCCCCATATTTCACTAGCCTTTCAATGTTATGCTATTAGCAGCTGTGGAGATTCCACCTGACTCTTTCGAAAGGAAAACACTCATCTGATCAATATAATAAATAATAATAATAATAATAATAATAATAATAATTTTTTGATACTGAGATTTATTTATTTTGAACTCCTTGGTAGCCAGTACAATGGTTTCAGCAGTGCTAGAACTCAGGACCCGCTGCCTTGAGGGGCATCTAAGAGCAGTTTGGCAGGGGAAAGGTCTCCCTTGGGAGGTGGTGGACTCTCCTTCCTTGGAGGTTTCTAAGCGGAGATCGGACGGCCATCTGCCATGGATGCTTGAGCTGAGATTCCTGCATTGCTGGGGGTTGCTGAATTCGAGGAGGAGGTTCCTTTTCCCTGCAAGCTGTTCCTCTGGTTTCCGGCCAACAGAGGGAGATGCTCAGCGTCCAACCAAGAGCCTCACCCCCAAAAGGATATCCGGACATTGGCGTAGCCAGGGGGGCAACTGCACCCCCAAATCCCTAAAAAATAATAAAACGGCGAGATCGGCTTTGCAAGGGTTAAAGGGAACCGAAGAGTCGGACACGACTAAACGACTAAACAACAACAAAGGGAACCGAGCTGCCTTCCTAGAGAGGACAGGAAGCAGGTCAGGTCCTCCAGAGCCAAGGCCCCTCCCCCCCAGTCCTTTCCCGCTTTGGTGTCTCTCCTGCAAGGGCTGCATCTTTGTCTCCTCCTTCCTGGGATCTGGTGAGTATCCTCTCTCTCTAACCCCCCCCCCCTCGAGAGTGCAGTGGGGAGACGGTGGGGGTCCCAGGGCTGCAGCAGGGGAGGGTGCCGGGGGGGGCTGATTTGCTCATGCGGGGGGGGGACAACCCCAAGTCAGGGAGGAGAGGGTCCTGCCAGGGAGGGGCGAGGTCTGCAACGCTCTCCTTCCTGGAGATCAGAGGATCCCGAACTCCCACGAAATCTCCCTTCTTCAAACAAAGGAGTCCCTAGGACTTTAACTCTGTGTGACATCGCTCAGCGTCATTGCACAACAGATGAAACATGTGCAAATGGTTTTCCAAAGCTGGACGAGGAGGTGGACTAGCCCCCCCCCCAAAAAAAAACCCACGCGGAGGAAGGAAGGAAAGGTGGGAGAGAAAGGCGAGGAATAAAGAGAGGGATCCCAGCCCATAGTCTGGCTGCTGCATTGCAAACCAGTTTCCCAGTCGTCTCCAAGGGCAGCTCCACACGGAGGCCACTGCAGCAATCCCCTCGCACCCAGAGCATGGCATCCCAGGACCACATCCTCTCTGTCCCAAAGGGATTGTTGCTGGAAAACCAGACGGAAATGGGCGCTGCTACTCACTGAGCCTCCAGCGACCTTGGCATCAATGGCTGTGTGTGTGTTCAGTTTTCTAACAGAATAACAACAACAACAACAATAATAATGATAATAAATTGCCTGCCTAAATTGCCCCACCCACTTGGCCTTCAGGGGGTTGGCCAGATACATACCTGGCCCTCAGAGCAAAGAAAAAGGGACCCCACCCCAGGAGTCTGTCTTGAGAGCGGCAGAGAGTCCAAGTGCAAGAAAAGGAGACAGAAGAAGGGGAGTGGGGGTGGGGGTGGGGAGCAACTCCTGAGGACCCCTCGGTGAGGACCCCCACTAGAGCCAAGCATTCATTTTTTACAAGATACAAATGATTCCCTTGTTAGTCGCATTTAGTGGAAGGCAGCAGAAACCAGGTTGATTAATCTCACATAAATCTCTTCAGTTGCCTCCACATTTTGCATTGCTAGAAGGCTAGAGACTTATTTCTTCTCCTCTTCCTCCTCCTCTTTCTTTTCAAAAAGAGAGCTCATGGTCTGGGATCTGGTGCAGTCCAGCTCTGGTTCCCAGCAAGACCCATCCATGTTTGCTCAGGGAACAACCCCCCCCCCCCGGTCCTACAAATTCTGTAACAGAACAATGTATTTCAATTGTAGGATTTGCTAGAGCTTCTCATTACAACAGACAGAACTTGGCAGAAGACCAAAGGGTTCCTTCCGATCTCTTAGAGGCTTCCTGAGAGCACGGATGGATGAGCAAGACTCAGCTGGCCCTGGAATAGGAAGAGGCCATGCCATCCAAACTGGGAGCAGTGGGGGATTCTGGGAAAACCCAGTGCAGAAAATCCTGGGTGAGGAGGACACCCTCCGCTCAGAGGTGCAGAGCCAGAAGTTGAGGCAGTTCTGCTGCCAGGAGGCCAAAGGACCCCGAGAGGTTTGCAGCCGACTCTACCACTTTTGCCACCAGTGGCTGAAGCCAGAAAGGCACATGAAAGATGAGATGCTGGACCTGGTGATCTTGGAGCAGTTTCTGGCTGTCCTTCCCTCAGAGATGGAGAGCTGGGTGAGGGAATGCGGAGCGGAGACCAGTTCCCAGGTGGTGGCCCTGGCCGAAGGCTTCCTCCTGAGTCAGGCAGAGGAGAGAAAGCAGGTGAGAGAGACTTCCCTCTGGATACTCCCAAGGGGCTCCAAACAGGACAGAGAATATCCCATAATGGTCTACTTATGACCCAAGCATCCATGGAATGAGATCTCACATCCTTCAAGTCTTTCTCATTCTCTTTCTATTTTTTCTCACCATTCTCTCTTTTGAATCCTTGTTTCTTCTTCAGGGAAAGGATCATTTTGCAGAAATGGACCTGGATTCCTGTGAGGCAGAGAGGCCTCCGTTGGACACCAGAGAGAGGCCACTGGGTAAGGAGGAAGGTGGTTTGTCTCCGTTTGGTCTCATACTGTTGGTTTTCCAACTCATCTGAGGGTTCTTTTCATCTTGGGTTGGGGGGAGACAATTGGGAACAAGGGTCCAGAGGAGGGGAGATGTATTTCTGCACAACAATCATATGAAATGGGCACATACTTCCAAATGCTCTCAACAGGTAAGGCTTTCTCAAAGGCCCATCTGTAATTAGAGACGCACTCCAGGAGTCCTGATTACCTTTTTTCTCTTGCAGGTGACAGAATGATGCCAGTAAGACCTCCTGATCCGTCTTTTCATGGGGGCAGAAGGGAAGCAGCGGCTGTGGAACCAGATCAGGTCAGGGGAAGCTGCCTTGTGGGGACAGGGGCCAAGGGATGGAGCAATGTCATGGACTGGTTGGGCATAGAGGAATAGTGGGAGGATGTAGCTGGGGAACCAGGAAGGGGAGATGGCTCAGAGCCCAAGAAGTGGAGGTAGAAGAAGGATGGTTGGTCAGAGGGAAGAGGGGGAAGCCTGGGAAGAGGAGGTGTCAGAAGCTGAAGGGCTAACAGGGCTTAGTGAGCTGGGAGACTCTGTGGCAGAATGGAGTCCAGAATCAGAGGCAAAAGAGGAAGGAGGTGAGTGGGAGGAGGGAGGTTGAGAGGCAGAGGTGAGTCAGGATAAGGAGGAGCTACCTGTGTCTCCCTCTCCTTTTGCCAGAAGCCACCCTCCCTGCTTGTCTCTAAGAGCCAGGAGACCCCCTGCATTGCAGGAATCTCTGCTAGATCATCCAAGACAGATGGCCATCCAAAATAGGCTTACCGTATTTTATTTGTAGATTGAGCACTGAATGCTAAAATTGGTTTCTAAGCAGTGGACAAATAGTGGTCTGGATTCACCTAACTAGCACCAGCTGCTGCAAAATGGGGCCTGCCCCCCATTCCTCCCTCTCGCCATGACTCTAGGGCATTGGGAGGGAACCTCCAGAGCAGCTCATGAGGAGGGGAGAAAGTGGATCCATCCATCAGGCAAACTGGAATGCTTGTGTAACAACAACAACAACAATCCTATATAATAAAGTCCAAGTGTCTCTGCGTCCAGTCCCTGTGTCTGCGCTACTGCGCCTGTGCCCCACAGACACAGGGATTGGACGCAGAGACTGGATGCACACACGCGCTCTCTCTCCCCACCCCCTACGCACACTCTCTCCCCACGCACAACTCTGAGGAGGCTGTACGCATCTCTCCTAAAACCGACACCCGCTGCCTCACGCTGTGCAGGAAATGCTTTTTGCCCCTGGGTCCCTTCCCGCTCTTTTCTGGCGCCGAATCAAGGCGGCGACCCCCACCCCCGCTTCCCTTTTTTTTTCTTTCTTTCTTTCCTTCCTTCTTTCCTTCCTTCCTTCCTTCTTTCTCCCTTTCTGTCTTCTCTCCCTCTTTCTTATTCTGGCCTGCTACGTCTCCATATTCTTTTATCTTTTCAATTGCACTGGGTATGCCTTCGATAGGGTCTTTTGTCGTTATGATTATATCGTCCGCGAATGCTTTAATTTTGAATCTTTTCTTGCCAATAGTTATTCCTTTAATATTTTCTTGTTCTCTAATGTTTTTTAACAGTATTTCTAGGGTGATTATAAAAAGAATGGGAGATAAAGGACACCCTTGTCTGGTGCCTCTCATAATATTTATTTTGTTTGATATTTTCCCATTTATAAAGATTATTGCTTCCTGAGTTTTATAGATTGCTTTAATTGCATTTCCCATTTCCCCCCCAAATTTAGATTTTCCATTGTTTTTATCATGAAGGGCCACGAGACCCTATCAAAGGCCTTCTCTGCATCAATGCTCTCTTATCTCCGACTCTCTAAACATTCCAGGATATTTACGATACTTCTTATGTTTTCTTTTGCATATCTCCCTTTTATAAACCCCGCCTGGTCCCTGTGAATTATATCTTCTAAAATATTACTTAATCTTTTGGCCAGGATTTTTGCAAATATTTTGTAATCGCTATTTAATAGCAAAATTGGCCTAAAATTACCTGGTTTGTCTAGATCCGCTTGTGGTTTGGGCATTAATATTATCTGGGCTTCAGTCCATGTTTGGGGCGTATTTCCTTTTCTAAGTATTATGTTCATTAAATCTCTAAGGGGGATTAGTAATTCTTCTTGCCATTCTTTATAGAATTCTTGGTAACCCATCTGGGCCCGGGGCTTTCCCTTTTTTCATACTCTTAATTGCATCTGATAATTCTGAGATCGTTATTTCTTTATTCAGTGGTATTAATTTTCCCATTGGTATTCTTGGTAAATGGTATTTTGTTAAGAATTCATCAATTTGTTGGATGGGTATTTCTTCCTTTTGATATAGTGTTTCATAGAATTTTTGAAATTTTTTAATGATTTCTTCTGTTTTATAATAATATCTTCCCTCCGATTGTATTCTGTTGATTATTTTTTCATTTTTTCATTTTTTTTATTTGCCACATCAACAATTTGCTAGGTTTGTTAGCCCATTCAAAGTTTTTATACTTCCAGAATTGTATCTGTTGTTCGATCTCATGATCAATTATTTTTTCAAACTCCAATCTCAAAATTTTAACTTCTTGTTCTACTGACTTATTATGGTTTTTATAAAGAATTTTTTCTTTTTTTTAATCTCTTGTAGGAGTTTTTCTTTTCTTTGTTCTCTGTCTTTCCTTATTTTTGCATTTTGTGAAATAAAATAACCGCGTATCACGGCTTTGCCCGCATCCCATACTATTAGGGGGTCGACCTCACCCTTATAGTTTAACTCAAAGTATCCCTTTAGCAATTTTTTTGCTTCCTGGATAGTCTTATTATTGTTTAACATAAAGACATTAAGCCTCCAATTTTTTTGATATTGTTCATTTTTTAGCAAGAGGGTCACAGGGTTGTGATCCGAGAGGGTTTGAGGTCTTATTTCTGTTTTATGTATTCTTAGTGACAATTCTTTAGGAATCCATATAGTATCTAATCTACTAGCAGTTTGGTGGCGTGCAGAAATATGTGTGTATTCTTTTTTTATGGGGTTCTTAAACCTCCATGCATCCAATAAATTTAGGTTTTCCATAATATCCATAAACTTTTTGGGTAGATTCGTCTTATTTCCTTTATTCCCTCTATTTTTCATTAACTGAGCCTCCAAGCTTTTCAGGAAAGCCGTTTTGCTCCCATTGGGGGCGTAAATACCCACCCAGAACCATTGTTCTCCTTCAATCGTCATTTTTACCATAACACTTCTTCCCTCTCTATCTGTCCATATTAATTCTGGATTCCATTTACTTTTAATATAAATCACAACTCCTCTCTTCATTTTTGTATCTGCCACGACAAATTCTATTCCTAATTTATCATTTTTTAAGACTCTCACATGTTTTTTATTTATGTGCGTCTCTTGGAGACAAACCACGTCCCAATTTTGTTTTTTTAGTATGTGCCCCACCCTGTTCCGTTTTTTCTTTATTTAAGCCATTCACGTTCCATGAAATTGTTCTTAGGTTCATATTTATTAAATGTTATATATCAATTTGGAATGAGAAGAAAAAAAGGGGCGAAAGAATTAAATTTAAAATTACAATTGTTCTTAATATCATGTGTCTATGCTAAGCAAGATGAAGGAAATTCATTAATCAAATATTTCTTGTGAAGTGATTAATCTAATCAAACTCTTAAGTATAATTGCAGGTTTAACATTTTAATCAGGTTTTATTTAGAATATATCAGTCATTCTTCCAATTGTCCTTCCTCTCCTTCCTCATCCTCTTCCACACCTTCTTCTTCTTCTTCTAGTTCATCTTTGCTGGAATCTTCTATATCTTCTTCATTCGTTGGGGTCTTACCTTTAATTGTCTTTGACTTATACCTTCCCAGTTCTTGAGCATAAGTTCTATAAAATCTGTCCACTGCTTCTGGCGTGTCAAATCTCCTCCATCTTCCTTTAAAAGAGAAGGCCATTCCTTCTGGGTATTCCCATTTGAAGAATATTTTTTTCGTTTTTAGTGGCTTGGCTAAGAATTGATATTTCTTTCTCTTATGAATCAGCCGGGGTGGAATTTCTTTTAGGATGATTATCTCAGTTTCTTCCATGATCAATTTCTTCTTTCCTTTCATTTCTAGGATTTTATTTCTCAGCCACATGTTTGTAAAAGACACAAGACAGTCTCCCGGCCAATTATTTGCTTTCGCATTTTTGGAATTAACTCTAAAAGCTTCCTCTATTCGCGTTTTGATATCCAGCTCTTCTAAGTCTAGCCATTTTGCCAGAGCAGTTACAATTCGTTTTTCTATTACTTCGTTGGGTATTTCTGGGATATTCCTGAATCTCAGAGTCTTCTCCTTTAATTTCATCTGCATCATCGCGAGAGCATCTTGCGATGCTTCCAATGCTGCCCTTTGTTCATCTAGTTCTTTCTTTATTTTTTCTGTTTCTTTCTTCCCCTCTCTCTTTTCTTTTGCCAAGTTTTTCAATGACGATTCCAATGTTTGGTTTTTGGAGTTTTCTTCTGTACTACTTATTTGCTCCCTTATTTCTTGTTTTTCTTTTTCATTGGTCTCCATTTTTCCTTCCATTTTTTCTACTTTATCTTCCAGGTTCTTAATCCTATCATTCATTTCCTTTTTTATTTCTGTAAGATCTTGTTTAATCTTTCCTATATCATTTTTGAAATCTTGTTTGATTTCTCCTCTGTCATTTTTAAGGCTTAGAATCAGTTCTTTAAGATCCAACTCATGTTCTGCTGTTGAAGTTCTTCTCTGGTTTACATTTCCTGTGTTTAACTTCTTTTGCTTTTCCATTATATTGTGTTGTCCTGTCATATCCTGGCGGCGTCTCTTGCTTTGCGCTTTATTTCTTATCACGCTCCTTCCCTCACCTCACTTTTCACATTGGTTTATCCGGTTTTAAAATCCAATTCAGTGGGGGGGATTTTTCTTACGTTCCTTTAATTTTCCAAGTTCTCTCTCATGCCCAGGAGGTATCTTTTAAAAGGGTTCGATTAAAAGGAATTTTACCATGCACGATCGCGTCGGGTTTCGGCTTTTGGTCTCTCACTGTCGCAATGCCCAGCTTCTCCCCCTCCTTCTGCAGTCTGCGAAGGTCTCCTGGAGAATCTTTTGGGAACCGCCGACGCCTCAGACAGGAATCACCTTCCTGTCCTTTTTTGGGGAGCCGCTTAGCCTTGCTAGCCCCCCTCTTTTCCAGCTGAAGATTCGGGGCTGCAGAGCTCCCGTTTTTAGCCCAATCGCGATCCGCGGTCAAAACCGGAAGTGATGCTTTGTTTTTTCTTAAAGGGTTAAAATGTATGAAGAGAGAAGAGTTGGGTGCTAAAAGGTGAAAGATGATAAACGGTAGTAATAATATAAATATTGGTTAAAGAGGGGAAGGGAAAAAAATTATTATTCAAAAGGGGGAAAGGAGGAGGGGGAAGGAAAAAATTATTTTGTAGAAGAAAAATTTAAGGATAAAAGGGGGGAAGAGGAGAAAAAGAATTATTTTTATTTTTAAATATATATAAAATTTTTATTAAAAATATATTTTTTAAAAAAATATATGTATAGATATATAGATATATAAAAATTTAATTTAATAATAATATTTTTTAAAAAAAATATTTAAAAAATGGAAAAAACGAGGCCTTTCTAGTGGGCCTCCCTCTGGGCTTCTGGCTCGCTCCTTCCTCACTAGTTGGCGGGAAAGTGGGCTCAGGTTGGGCCTAGGCCCAGCCGTGTGCTTCCTCGCGGCCTCAGTCCGTCCTCCTACCTCTCCCACAGTATTGGTGGCGGTAGCAGCGGCAGCAGATCGATGGCGGGGCAGTTGGGCCAGGCTGGCAGGACCTCCCTCCTTCCCTCACGCAGCTCGCGCTCGCCCCCGGTTCTCCCCAGTCTCAGGGCCCTGGGCAGCCGGGTGACCTCGATGCGGCAGCAGCCGCCGCCGCAGCAGGGAAGTTGCCAGGTCCGAGGCTCCACTCTCCAAGGGACTCTTCTCCCTCCTCAGGTCAAGCGCGGCAGTGGTGGCGATAGCGGCGGCCGCAGCAGCAAAAAGGTTTGGGCTATTACCCCCAACGACCTCCTCTCTCTCCCTCTGCCCTCGAGGCCCCGGCGCACCGCGAGGCGGGAAATCCTGGGCCTTGGGGCTTCGCTCAATCAACGGCGGATGGGTGTCCTGGATTCCAACCCGCCGCACTCGCAGGGGAGGGGGTGGCAGCCTCCCGGATGGTCCACCGGGCACCCCCCGGCACCCACGCAATGGCAGCGGCGGTCACGGTGGCTCAGGAGCCGCTCAGGCAACGCGAACTCACCAGCCACCCTCAAGAGCTCCGTGGTGCCATGGCGCACGCCATGATGCCTCGCAGGAAGTCCTTCTTAGCTCACTGTTCTAGCACCCGTTAATTTAACGGGCTTCATGATACTAGTAATAATAATTTATTTATTTATTTATACCCCGCCATCTAGGTGGCTTCCAACAGAAGTATTAAAATACAATAATCTATTGAGCATTAAAAGCTTCCCTAAAGAGGACTGCCTTCAGATGTCCTCTAAAAGTCTGGTACCGGTAGTTGTTTTTCTCTTTGACATCTGGTGGGAGGGCGTTCCACAGGGCGCGTGCCACTGCTGAAAAGGCCCTCTGCCTGGTTCCCTGTAACTTGTGTAGGCAGAATGACTTGAAAAACAGAAGGTGGAGTACCCCCTATTTGCACAAAGACGAACACTCATAATTAAAACGCAGAATAAAATAAGCATCCAGAATTAAAATGTGTAGCAAAGCAATCCTATTGAAACACCGCTGCAATTTACAGGAAGGAAACAACAGAGCATTGTGTAGCAGATCATATTTCTGCTGTCTCAGAGGAGGACATTTCCCTTTTTCTTTTAGGGTCTAGTGTGCTTTGAAGATGTCGCTGTTTGTTTCACGGACGAGGAGTGGGCATTGCTGGATCCTGACCAGAGAGCTCTGTATGAGGAGGTCATGGAGGAGATTCGTGGGATTGTGGCCTCTCTTGGTATTCATCATATCGTCATATGTGCCTGGAAATTTGAAAAATACCTCTGCAGTCATACCTCATGTTACGTCCGCTTCATGTTCCTTTTTTTTCAGGTTGTGTCCGGCGGCAACCTGGAAGTACCGGAAACGGTTGCTTCCGGGTTTCACCGCTCACGCATGCGCAGAAGCGCCAAATCGTGCTGTGCACATGCGCAGCTATGGCACTTCATGTTGCGGGCTTTTCATATTGCGAACGGGATTCCAACCTCATATATTTTCATAGAGCACTAGAGCGTTCCCTATAACACCTGGGAACCTAACACCTCCACAATAAACAGTGAATTACATTTTTTTCTTTGAACAATCTTCCTCAAATTATTCCTTTTTCTACCACAGCTGAGCTGGTCTGAACTGCCCAGGCCATCTTAAATGTCAGTTTCAGAATTGTTAGGAAAAATAAGTAGCTTCAGTTTTTATGTTTTTGTTTTTGCTCCTGTCAGTCTTGGGTTGACCAAAGAGACGACTGACATTGGAGATGGAGAGGATGCCATGACTGGGCCAAAAAAAATTCATCCCAGAGAAGAGCTAGGCTTATTAAATCTCAGGTAATAATAATACAGTGGTACCTCGGTTTACAAACTTTATCATTTCCGGAACAGAACTGTTCTTAAATCAAGGTACCATTGCAGATGTTATAATAATTTTTATTTATACCCTGGCCATCTGGCTTGGCTGTCCCAGCAACTCTGGGCGGCTTCCAACTTGATAACAATCACATAACACACTGAGAAAAGTCAACCTAAGCAAGTTGTGCTTCCTTTTTCTGGTTATTTGGCTATAACGTTTGATAGAATACGGGTAACTAAACAAACTTTATTTGATTGCATTCTTGATTAAATTATCATTCCATTGACATATAATTTTATGATATTACTCCAAAAGAAGTGTTTTGAGCGATCAACCCTCTGAAAAACACTTTTCCCCAAAAGTATTCCACAATTTTGACCACTACTGTACATCAAACAAAGCAACATTCAACAACTCAATGGAATCTAATAATAAATATGTTGGTTAATGATAAAAAACACAGCTAATGAACACCTCCCCAACTGCCTCCAGTTCTTCTCCATTTGTTCCTGAGGCTCTAATCCCTTTTTTGTTTCCGTTGCAGATTGTGATGAATTGGAAATCGAGAACAAAGGTAACCATGACAAAATCCGCAGAGAGGAGAAGCCACATAAAAATTTGGAGTGTGGAGAAAGCTGCAGTCAGAACAGCCATTCCACTTCCCATCAACAAAATCTCATCGGAAAGAAACTCTATCAGTGCATGGAATGTGGAAAGAGCTTCAGCCAGAGCTCCCATCTCACTTCCCATCAGAGAATTCATACAGGGGAGAAACCCTATCAGTGTGTGGAATGTGGAAAGAGCTTTAGTTACAGCTCCAATCTCACTTCCCATCAAAGAATTCATACAGGGGAGAAACCATATCAGTGTGTGGAATGTGGAAAGAGCTTTAGTTACAGCTCCAATCTCACTACCCATCAAAGAATTCATACAGGGGAGAAACCCTATCAGTGCATGGAATGTGGAAAGAGCTTCAGTCAGAGGTCCTCTCTCAATAACCATCAAAGAATTCATACAGGGGAGAAACCCTATCAGTGTGTGGAATGTGGAAAGAGTTTCAGTCAGAGCTTGTCTCTCACTTCCCATCAAAGAATTCATACAGGGGAGAAACCCTATCAGTGCGCCGAATGTGGGAAGAGCTTTAGTCACAGCTCCCATCTCACTAACCATCAAAGAATTCATACAGGGGAGAAACCATATCAGTGTGTGGAATGTGGAAAGAGCTTCAGTCGGAACTCCTCTTTCACTTCCCATCAAAGAATTCATACAGGGGAGATACCCTATCAGTGTGTGAAATGTGGAAAGAGCTTCAATCAGATCAACTCTCTCACTTGCCATCAAAGAATTCATGCAGGGGAGAAACCCTATCAGTGTGTGGAATGTGGAAAGAGCTTCAGTCAGAGCTCCCATCTCACTTACCATCAAATAATTCATACAGGGGAGAAACCCTATCAGTGTGTGGAATGTGGAAAGAGCTTCAGTCGGAGCTCCTCTCTCACTTGCCATCAAAGAATTCATACAGGGGAGAAACCCTATCAGTGTGTGGAATGTGGAAAGAGCTTCAGTCACAGCTCCAGTCTCACTTCCCATCAAAGAATTCATGCAGGGGAGAAACCATATCAGTGTGTGGAATGTGGAAAGAGCTTCAGTAAGAACTCCTCTCTCACTTCCCATCAAAGAATTCATACAGGGGAGAAACCCTATCAGTGTGTGGAATGTGGAAAGAGCTTCAGTCAGAGCTCCAATCTCAGTTCCCATAAAAGAATCCATACTAATGTCGGAAAGACCATTGTACAGCTTTAGGAGCCAGGGAAATCAGCACCGTTTTAACCAGACCTTTGGATGATTGACATCTAATGCTCTTTTAAAATGTGGTATTTTGTGTTTTTGTGTTGTGTTATTATGTTGTAACCTTCCTGAGACCTGTAGGTGTAGGGAATAGGTAACTCCTAAAGGCGTAAGGGTCTTCCCCCGAAAAAACAGTGTGTGGAATGTGGAAAGAGCTTTAGTCAGAGCTCCAAACTCACTTCCCATAACAGAATCCATACAAAGGTCGGAAAAACCAGATTACCAGGTTTTTTTCAATGAATCCAGGGACACTCTTTTGCAGCAGTCAAGGGGTTAAAAGACAGTAGCATCCGGATTATTAGTAGGGAGCATCATTTTGTAAACATATGTAGTTTACATGGCAACCAGAGTCAGGTTCCTTGGTTATGGGTGAAGGGTGGGGAGGGGGAAAGAGAAGGGGAAGCAAAATTAGGATGGGATAGTTGGAACTGAGGGAGGTGTGGGTCGGTAGGTGCGTGGGTTCAGGCCCCCCCTTTTCTTTTCTGGGATTCCTGGAAGCGTCACTGAAAAGGAAGGAAGGAACAAAGGGGGGGGTAGAGAGGGGACAGAGAGTCAGATCGTCCCAGAAAAAGGCACATGAGGAATACAAACGGATAGATAATGAAAGCTATTATAATATGAACCTCCCCTATTTTCTGTCTGACACTTTAAGTAGAGAAAAATGCAATAGGGAGACTGTGTGGGGAGAGGGTGGAGCCATGTGGTTGAGTATTTTTATTTTTATTTACAAGTGAGGAGGTGGGAGGATGGTGTCTCCATTGGTCGGGCAATTAAAGCGCCCAGCCTTTATGACTGCCATCAGCGATCCTTTCCTTGCATCCGCACCCCTCTCAAATTCGGACGTTTGGGAAGGAACATCATAAACCATATGCCGGCACCCTCCGCGTCTCCCCTCAGCCCTCGGGGCAAGGTTCCCGCCAAAACACCAATAAACAAGCGGAAGCAGCATCAGCAGCAAATGGAGCAGGCGGAGGAGGAGGAGGGTGGGAGCGGGAGGGGGAATGTTCCCGCTCGTCTAATGCAGCCCAGCCGTCCGCACTGGCAACAGCAGCGGCCACAGTGCCTCTTGCCGCTGGCATCTTTGGCCATGGACAGATTGGTAAAACTGGGAACTGTCCCTGGGAACCAGGGACATCTGATAACCCTACATTATACAGCTTTAGGAGCCAGGCAAATTGGCACCTTTTTAACCAGGCCTTTGGCTGATTGACATCTAATGCCCTTTTAAAATGTGTTTTGTGCTTTGATGTTGTGCTTTGATGTTGTAACCATCCTGAGACATGTAGGTGTAGGGAATAGGCACCAACTAGGGGTCTTTGCCCCCCGCCCATAAAATATTTGAGAAGGCCACACACACACCTTTTGTGTGTGTTTTTCCAAACGCAACCTTTTATTCTTCCGCTACTTGCCATACAATTTGCCGTCTTAAAAATAAAAAAATAAACGCACACAGGAGTGGAAAAAAAGATATAACAAAGTTTATATGGAATGGTAAGAGACCAAGAATAAAGTACCAGCTGCTAACAGACAGGAAAGGGGGAGGGGTTCGCTCTCCCAAATTTAGAGTTGTACCATGCGGCAGCGGGCATAGTCTGGTTAAAGGAATGGGTAACTTTGAAAAATCCAGAAATATTAGACCTGGAAGGAGTGGAAAATCGATTTGGCTGGCACTCTTACCTACTTTTACGATAAGGTTAAGGTCCACAAGGGTTTCCTGAACCACTTAGTAAGAAAATCATTATACCTGATCTGGGTAAAATACAAATTTTGGAACCCAGGATCCCTTTGTGGACATCATCAACAAACGTTATAACAGTTAAGACACTAAATATGGAGATAAAGATCGCCACCTATCAGGACTTATTGGAAAAGAAACAAAATGAGCTAATATTGAAAAAATATGAAGAGAGAAAATAATACCTTTCGGACTGGCTACAATACTTTCAAATCAATCATAGGTTTAATCAGGATAAAAAAATGGGCATTTCAAAGGAAAAATCAAAATTTGAAAAAGAACTAATACTGAGTGATGGGAAGTACATTTCACGTATTTCACATATTTATGACCTGCTGTTGGAATGGGAACTCAAAGAGGAGCAGGTTAAACCAGTAATGGTGAAGTGGGCCCAAGACCTTGGCTACAATGTCCTGATGGAGCAATGGGAAAGACTGTGGAGGGTAGATTTAAAGTTTACCGCCTGTTATAACTTAATAGAAAACATCTTTAAAATGATGCACAGGTGGTACCAAACACCAGAAAAGTTAGCCAAGAAGTATAAAAATAAATATTCTATGTGCTGGAAAAAGGGTCTCTAATACATATGTGGTGGAATTGTCCGGAAATATGTAGGTACTGGAATAACATCTATGAAGATCTTTTAAAAATGTTAAAATGCACATTTAGAAAAAGACCGGAAATGTTTTTATTAAATATAATACCAGAGGATATTAAAACCACAAAAAGAATATTGTTATTGTATGGAATTGTAGCGGCAAGAGTCCTGGTCGCCAGAAATTGGGAAAACAAAAATGCACCCAGCATAATGGATTGGCAAACTTTAATGATAGAATATTTACAGTTAGCAAAAACCACTGGAAGAATAAGAGGACAAACGAAACAAAAAAACACAGAAGGAATGGAGGATGTTTGATGAGTATTTAAATAGTAGTGGTATACCCAGAATCCTAATGGCAGACTAAAGTTGAACCTGACTTTCTTAAGGGGGGGGCGAATGTAGATGTAAATTCAGAATTGTGTGATAAAATAAGGTTAATATGTAGATTACAGAGAGAATAATTGGAAGTTATCACAAAGAAGGTGTGGATTGTACATATAGAGAGATGTAATTGTTTTCTTTTTGTCTTTTTTTGTATACAGATTGTTTGTTTGTTTTCTATATTAGTATCTTTCCTTCCCCCTTCTTTTTTTCTCTCTTTTTCTTTTTTTTCTTTTATTCTTTCCTTTTCTATTTTCTTTTTGTAAAATGTTATGAGAGAGAAGAATATGAAATATATGCATGTTGTACGTCTATGTTTCTAAAGAAAGAAATTAATAAAACTTATTGTTTTAAACAGAGATTTGTATTTTTATTTGTTATAAAATTCAATAGCCACAGTCTCACTTTCCATCAAAGAATTCATACAGGGGAGAAACCCTATCAGTGCTTTGAATGTGGAAAGAGCTTCAGTCGGCGCTCCTCTCACTTCATACAGGGGAGAAACTGTGTGTGGAATGTAGAAAGAGCTTCAGTCACAGCCACAATTTCACTTCCCATCTAAGAATTCATACAGGGGAGAAACACTATCAGTGCGTGGAATGTCGAAAGACAGTGGCGTTCCTACCCCAGCTGTCACTGGGGGCGGCGCCCGTGTGGCGCCCCATACGGACTGCACACACGCGGCACACCTGGGGCGGCAAAACCGGAGGGCGTGGTGTCGTGATGTTGCACGCATGCCTATGACGCTGCGTTGTGGGGTAACCCCCCCGATTCCCATGCCTCGCTCGGGGCAGCAGCACCCGGAAAAAAGACTCGCTCGCCGCAGCAGCAACTGGCTTCCAGCTGCCGCGGCGGTAATCAAGTCTTTTTACTGGCCTCCGCCTCGCCGAGTGAGACTTGGGAGTTGCGGGGAGGGACCACCCCACGATGCAGCGTCGCACGACGTCTACGTAGACATGCGATGGTGACGTCGTGTGATGCTGCGTCGTGAGATGCCCCTGCCCCCGTGACTCCCAAGCCTCGAGTGGCGGATGGCAGCCAGCAGCATCGGGGCGGCCTCTCCGTGATGGCGGCCACCGTCGATGGGTGCGGAAGGGCCAGGGCGCACTGCCCGCCGCAGAGTGGAGCTCGGGACGGCATGCCCCCCCGCCCCCTGTTGTGATGCCCCTGTTGAAAGAGCTTCGCTGATAGCTCCAAACTCACTTCCCATAAAAGAATCCATACAAAGGTCGGAAAAACCATTATACACCTTTAGGAGCCAGGTAAATCGGCACCTTTTTAACCAGGCCTTTTGCTGTTTGACAGCTAATGCCCTTTTAAAGCGTGGTGTTTTGTGTTTTTATTTTTTTTTATGTTGTAACCATCCTGAGACACGGGGTAGGGAATAGGCACCACCTCTTAAAGGCCTAGGGGTCTTTGCCCCCCCCCAATAAAATCTTTAGGAGTCCACCCCCCAGTTTTTGTGTGGTTTTTCCCCCCAACTGCAACCTTTTATTCTTCCACAACTTGCCATACAATTTCTCTTTCAATTTGCCCTCTTTAAACACACACACACACACACACACACACAGGTCATGAGGAAAACAAAATACAAGAAAATATAAACGTGGGCAGGTCCCATCTTTGCAGGCCAGACACAAAAGTTGCTTTAAAGCAGGGTTTCCCCAACTTGGGTCCCCAGCAGCTCCTGGACTACAGTTCCCATCATCCCTCCCCATTGGTCCTGAGCACCCCAGAGCCAGCTGCTTCGGCACAGATTTTGAAGTCGTCCAGCACCAGCAGTCGGGGAGTCCTGAACTCTGCCTGTGAGACCAGCTCTGTCAGCTCAGGCAGGGAGACCATGGAGGGCAAAGGAAGCGGGAAGCACCCCTGCTAGCAAGCACCCCTCAACAAGACCCCAACCCCAGAGTCTGTTCAGCCCCCTCCGCTTCTTGTAGCTGGAGTCAGTCTGGGCGCTGCCCTCCCAGGCCAGGTGGGAAAGGCCTGCCAGGCAGGGAGCAGGTCCTGCAGGACTCCCAGCAAGAAAACCTGGGAGGTGAGTCTTGGGCAAAGAAGGGACAAGGGAGTTCCCTGTCTCCAAGGTGTGGGGCTTACCTTCTTTTGGATTCAGCCAGAAGCTGGCCAACTCCAGCTGAATTACTGTCATCTGCAGAGGAAAGAAAAATCCAGGTTAGATGATGCTATGAAACCCACCTTGGATGGGTGCAAGAGAGCAAGAAGCAGCCCCAATCCAGGAAGGAAGGGCCTCCCTCTGTCTTGGGCCCAATCCCTTGTCCCAGAGGACCTCCCTTGGCCCTGCAGTCTCCTGGGCAGAGGTGGAAGGGCAGCATCAGGAAAGGGGGCAGGAAAAACCTCTGGCCTCATCCTGGCCCCCAGTATTCCAAGAAATGAATGCATGAAGGCAAACTACTTACTGTGAACTGGGGAAAGCTTTGGGCAAAGGACAGCAGTGCAGAGATGCTGCTGGCCGCCAGGTTTATGGTCTCCCCCGGACTCCCCGCTTTCTTCAACGGTGTCGCTTTGGAGAACCTTTTTTTTTTTTTAAAAAAAAAATATTTAATATAAAGATCTTTATTGCATATTAAAATTTCAAAGACATACAGAAAAGAAAATACATATATATAAGAAAAAACAAACTTTACAACAATTCAAAAATATCAATTGATATAACTAAACAAACTTAAGAATCTAAATGCTCCAAGCCTTGGATATAAGGAACCGGAAAGAAAGAGAACTAGAGAGAGGAAGAGAATCGAGCAAGGAAAGTATCTAAGGTAAGTCGGTGTGGGGGGCGGGAGGGAGAAATGAAGTGGGATAGAAGGAAAAGGGGGGAGGGGGGAAAGAGATAAATAGACGGGCAAGAGTTGATGAAAATGGTTAAAAGAAACAGTGCAGAATAAGATTTGACTTCCAAACACTTATAACCGGTTTCATTTCGTAATTAAATTCAATTAGGCTTCTCCTTCTTATCATACATTTAGCTAATTTCCTTTTCCCATTTCTTTATTTCTTATCCACTTGTGCCTCTTAATCTAAACATATCACCAACTTTGTGCTGATCTTTTGTTTATGAAAATACTCCTCTACATATTTCCACTCTTCTTTTACATTTTGTTTAGGTGTCTTTCTAATTAAAGCGGTTAATTTCGCTAGGGTCATATATTCTGCTAGCTTTATATACCACTCCTGTATGGTTGGGATCCTATCTCCTTTCCAATTTTGGGCGATCAGCGCTCTGGCTGCTGTGCATGCATAGAGGAGAATGTTCCTTCTGTCCCTCGGTATATCCTCCGGGATCATGCTCAGCAGCAGGATCTCTGGCTTTTTTTCAAATGTGAACTTAAGCATTTTTTTCAGTTCTTCGTATATATCTGACCAATAATTACTAATCTTGTTGCACCCCCACCAGCAATGATAGAAATCACCCAATTTCTCTTTACACTTCCAACATTTATTTTGTTCATTTCTATAAATTTTAGCTAATTTAGCTGGTGTCAGGTGCCATCTAAATGCCATCTTCCATATATTTTCCCTTATTGCCATGCACGCTGAGAAATTTATATCATTCCTCCATAATTTTTCCCATTGTTTTACATAAATTACCCTCCCTATATCTTGAGCCCATTTTATCATTGTATGTTTAACTAGCTCATCTTTCATTTCCCACTCAAGTAAAAATTTATACATTTTTGCCAGTTGTTTCCCCTGATTTTCTAATAAAATTTCCTGCAATTTTGATCCCTTTTCCTCAAATCCTACTGCTTTATGTTTCCTAAATATGGATTGCACTTGGAGGTAATGTAGCCAGCTCTGACAATATTGGTTAATCTGATTATATGGTTTAAGCTCATACTGGTTATTAATTTTCCTAATCAGTTCTTTGTACGTTGGCCAATTGCCCCCTTTAGGTTCTTTATTTGTCGCTGACATTTCTAGCGGTGAAATCCACCAGGGGACTTTAGGTTCTAGTAAATTTCTAAATTCTTGCCATATATCGAATAAGGGTTTCTTAAAGACATGATTAGTAAATGATGAGTATTCTTCTCTCTTTTCTTTCAATAGGTGTGCATGCCAACCTCCGATGTTCCTGAAGCCCTCCAGTTTGAGTAGTTCTATATCGTCCAACAGGAACCATTCTCTCATCCAACACAAGCAGGATGCTGCATAATACAATTTCAAATTTGGGACTCCCCAACCACCCCTTTCTTTTGCATCTGTTAATATCCTAAATTGAACTCTTGCTTTCTTACCTTGCCAAATAAATTTGTTTAGATCCTTCTCCCATGTCTTAAATGTGTCTTTTTTAATTTTTATCGGCAGCATTTGGAATAAAAATATCAATTTTGGTAATATCATCATTTTAATTGCGGCGATCCTTCCTGCAAATGTTAAATTTAGTCCCTTCCAATTCTCAAAATCCTCTTTTATTTTTCTCCAAATCTTATCATAATTATTATCAAATAAATCCACATTATTATTAGATATAATTATTCCCAAATATTTGGTTCTTTTCACTATCTCCCAATCGCTAATCCTTTGTATTTCTTCTTCCTCCGCCTTCCTTATATTTTTGATCATCAATTTGGTTTTCTGATTGTTAACTTTTAATCCCGCTACCTTCCCATAATCCAATAGTTTTTGTTTCAATTTAGGTAGGGTCTCCACCGGATCCTCCAACATTATTATTAAGTCATCAGCGAATGCTCGCACTTTAAACTCACTTTTCCCGACCACAATACCCTTGAGATCTTTGTCTATTAGAATATCCTTCAACAAAAATTCCATTGCCCATATAAATAGTAAAGGGGACAATGGGCATCCCTGCCTCGTCCCTTTAGATATTTCAAACTCTTTTGTGATATCCCCATTGATAATCAGCCTTGCCATTTGTTTTTTATAGATTGCATTTATTCCCTCCATAAATCTACCCATAATTCCTAATTTTCTTAACGCCTCTCTCATAAATTCCCATGCCAAGTTGTCAAAAGCCTTTTCGGCGTCTAAAAATACAAAGGCTGTTTTCTTGCTAGGGCTCCAATCTACATATTCGAATATATCTAACAGCACTCTAATATTGCTAGACATCTTTCTTTGGGGTAAAAATCCTTGTTGCTCTTTGCCTATAACTCTATTCAAAACACCTTTGATCCTATTTGCCAAAATTCCCGCGTATAATTTATAATCAATATTCAGCAACGAAATTGGCCTATAATTCCCTAATTCATCTCTTTTCTCTTTATCTTTAGGGATCAGGGTGACAAATGTATCCTGCCACGTCTTGGGGAACCTTCCTCCCTCTAATATTCCATTTACCATTGCTTTATATACTTCTCTGAGTTCATTTTGCAACACTTTGTAATGTTTCCCGGACAAACCATCCGTACCCGGTGATTTTCCCAGCTTAAGTTTATTTATCTCCTCGTCTATTTCTTGGTACGAGATTGGTTCGTTTAATTTCTCCAATTCCTCCATACTTAATTTGGCTCCATTAAATTTGTCAAAATATTTCTCCAATTTCTTTTTACTGACGCCTTCCCCTTTATACAGTTTGCTGTAATATTTCACAAAACAATCTTGAATTTCTTCTGGATTGGTTTTAATCCTTCCCCCATCCTTTATTGCTATAATTTGTTGTTCGCTTCGTCTCTTCCTTAACTGCCAGGCCAATAACTTGCCTGATCTATTCCCTAGTTCAAAGGATCTTTGTTTTGCCCACAAAATCCTATTCTCTATTTCCTCATCCATTAATTGCTTCAGATTATTTTGTAGAATTTTCACCTGTGTCATTAAGGTACTGTCTTTCGGATTTTCCCCCAGATCTTTCTCTTTCATTTCAATCTCTTTTTTCAACTTCTCTAATTTTTCCTGTTTATCCCTTTTATATCTGCTTTTCTGCTGTATATACAACCCTCGGATAAAGGCTTTGCTGGCATCCCATACCGATGTTATATCCATCTCTGGCGTTCTATTAATTTGGAAAAATTCTTTAACCAATTCTTTTAAATTTTGGACAAAGGTCTCGTCACTCAATATCCTATCATCCATTCTCCATCTTTTAGTGTTTCTCCTTTCCTCTTTAATCTTTAACATTATCGGGTTGTGGTCGGTTACTGATTTGGGCATTATCTCACATTTTTTGACTAATATTGCTAGGTCAGTGGAGATCCATATCAAATCTATCCTAGAGGCTGATTTCTTAGCCTCAGAATAATACGTAAATTTCCTCTCCATTGGATGTTTGAGCCTCCATATATCACTTAACTCATAATTATCAGTTATCTGAAAGAAGATCTTAGGCAGCTTACCTCCTTTTCTAGTAGCACTTGTTCTGTCTATATTGGGCATTACAACACCGTTGAAGTCCCCTGTCAAAATTATTTCATCCCCATCAATCACTTCATTTAATAATTGTTCAATTTTCAAAAAAAAGCCAGATTTGCATCCATTTGGCGCATATATGTTTATCACCATTACTTTCCCTTTGGGAGAGTAGATACGTACCCCTACCACCCTCCCTTCTTCGTCCTGAAATACTTTTTCTGATTTTAGATTCCCCTTTACATACGTCACTACTCCCCTCTTTTTCTTTCTCTTATCGGCCGATATATACTCCAACCCCAGTCGTTCGTTCTTTAAGACCCTTTCATGCTTTTTTACAACATGCGTTTCTTGCAAACAGATCACGTTCCAATTCCCTTTTTTTAATATATGTTCTACTCTGTTTCTTTTCCGCTTGCAATTTAACCCATTAATATTCCACGACACAATATTTAGATCCATGCTTAGATTATAGATGTTATTATTACTGATGTTATTATTACTATTTTTATGTGAAATTAAGTGTACAAGTATCTATATGTACGTGTATTTATTCCTCTTAAAAAATTATCTCCTTCTTCTTGATGTAACCAATTTTATTATCTTAATAAGAAAAAATATGAAGAAAATCACTACAAAAACTTCTACTGCTAATAGTTATATTCATCTCATCATCGCCTCAATAGGAATGCGGTACTTTACATATAATCAAATCTTAGTGGCTTGATACTTTTTCAATTCTCCTCCTCTCCTCCTTCTCCCCCACCCACAAGTTCCTTTCCTGCTCTCTCCAAAAAAATTTCTGCGTCTTCCACACTCTTTATTGTTTTTCTTCTATCTTTAAATGTAAATGTGAGACCTTCCGGAAACTCCCACACATACCAAATTCCCTTCGTTGTTAGGGCGTCTGTCAGTCTTTTATACTTTTGTCTTTTGAGTCTAAACCTCTTTGGGATTTCTTTAAAAATAGCAATAGTCTTGCCCTCTATCACCAGAGGTTCCTGTTTCTTTCTCTGGAGAATTTTGTCTTTTAGTAGTCCGGAGTTTAGGAATACCAGGCAGTCCCCGGGACCTTTAAATTTCTTGGATCGGTCACCTCTTACTCGATAAACTTTGTCAACGTCCAGCATCAGGTCGTCCTCCTTGACACATAGCCATTCTGCCAATTCCTTAACTAATTTCTCCTCAATCCTTTCTCCTTGTCTCTCCGGTACGCCTCTTAGTCTCAAAATCAGTTCTTTCTGCCTCATCTCTACTAGGGCAAGCTGGTCCGCCAACTCCTCCTGCATTCTTATCAGATCTCTTCTCTCTTTCTCATTTCGTTCTTGGGTTTTTTTCAGATCTCTACTCTCCGTTGTCAATTTGCTTATATTATCCTCTTGATTATTAACTTTGACATTCAGCTCTTTCACAGCTTTCTCCATTTCCTTACTTTTGCCAAAAAGCTCTTTAATTTGTCCCGTCAATTCGGAGATTACCTTGGAGTTGTTTTCTAATTTGCTCTCTACGGAATCTAATTTTTCATTTAGGGTCTTATTTATTTCAACAATTAAAGTTTTGTTCATCTCTGTCATCAATTCCTTGACATCTCCTAACGGGTCATTGTCATTCGCAAGAGATTGGCGTCTTCCAGCCACCGTCGCTGCTCTGGTTTTGGATCCCATAATCCTACGTCTTTCCCTACTTTTGGATTTCCCTTGCACAGATGTCCTATGTTTCTTCAAATTCTCCGTGATGTTTTCAGCTGAGCCCTAGTCCTTCCTTTGTGGGAGTCTCCTCAGTGGGGCCTCTACTGTGCCATTGGTTTTAAGCTGAGATTTAGGACAGAGGCATTCAAACTCAACAAATTTCAAAGTTCAGGATTAGGGGGTCTAGGACTGCGTTACTTCCCTCTGGAGGTATTGAAGGTCACAAAAATACAAGCTCAGAGGGTGGTGAGAAATCAGGGTGTAATTAGGTTGTATAGCCACTAGATGGCACTCCTACCCAATTCTCAAAGTTCTTCCACTTCCTTAAAGATGACGGAAGTCTACTCAGGCAGCTTGGCAAGAACAGAAAATCGCCATTTTTCCCGGACCACCTCCTTCTCCCCTCTTCGCCTATTCCCTTCTCTTTACCACGTTTTCCTTTTCACGAAGCTGTTACCTAGTCCCGCCACCTCCTCACCTCCCTTCTCCTTTTCATAGACACCGTACAAAGTCACAAATCACCGACAGTCCAATCGAATAGCGGGGGTTAGATAGCGCGGTCTCCGTGTCCCTCAGTCTCTCAGTCTCTCTGTCTGTGTTTTAGGAGCTCCATATAACACTCAGCACTCAGCACTCGATCTTTTGTAGCTCAAATAGTGATACTTTCTCTCTAGTCGCTCTTTAATCACAAGCTGTTGTTGCGGCCGCTCACCAGCCGATGATACAGTGTTTCACCAACCTTCCTTCTCCCTCCCCCCGGCGCTTCTCTATCCAGTCTTAGGCAGCGCTTTCAATGCTGCTAATCTCCTTCTTTCATTCACTCACAGATTTTTAAACCTCCGTTCTTCACGGGGGGGGGGCCTTTTGATTAATTCCGAAGTCGGTGAGCTCCGGGCGCTTACCGGGCAAGTCTTCGGCGTCGCGATAATGGCGTCTGTGATTAGAAGCTGGACTCCTCTCCGCTGCTTCCACTGTCGGTGCCAGCCGCGGAGTTCCGTCCCTCTCGCCGCCTTTCTTATTTTCTGACGAAAACCCCGTGCTTCCGTCGTTCTGGGGGGGTCTTTGACGCTAAACACCCCCTCTTTAAACGCCACTATCCTTCCAATTAGTTGGGCTCAGCGGAGCTCCAAGTTTTCACGACTCGCTCTCAGGGCGCCCTCACCGGAAGTCTATCTATTCTTCCGCAACTTGCCATACAATTTGCCGTCTTAAAAATAAAAAAATAAACGCACACAGGAGTGGAAAAAAAGATATAACAAAGTTTATATGGAATGGTAAGAGACCAAGAATAAAGTACCAGCTGCTAACAGACAGGAAAGGGGGAGGGGTTCGCTCTCCCAAATTTAGAGTTGTACCATGCGGCAGCGGGCATAGTCTGGTTAAAGGAATGGGTAACTTTGAAAAATCCAGAAATATTAGACCTGGAAGGAGTGGAAAATCGATTTGGCTGGCACTCTTACCTACTTTTACGATAAGGTTAAGGTCCACAAGGGTTTCCTGAACCACTTAGTAAGAAAATCATTATACCTGATCTGGGTAAAATACAAATTTTGGAACCCAGGATCCCTTTGTGGACATCATCAACAAACGTTATAACAGTTAAGACACTAAATATGGAGATAAAGATCGCCACCTATCAGGACTTATTGGAAAAGAAACAAAATGAGCTAATATTGAAAAAATATGAAGAGAGAAAATAATACCTTTCGGACTGGCTACAATACTTTCAAATCAATCATAGGTTTAATCAGGATAAAAAAATGGGCATTTCAAAGGAAAAATCAAAATTTGAAAAAGAACTAATACTGAGTGATGGGAAGTACATTTCACGTATTTCACATATTTATGACCTGCTGTTGGAATGGGAACTCAAAGAGGAGCAGGTTAAACCAGTAATGGTGAAGTGGGCCCAAGACCTTGGCTACAATGTCCTGATGGAGCAATGGGAAAGACTGTGGAGGGTAGATTTAAAGTTTACCGCCTGTTATAACTTAATAGAAAACATCTTTAAAATGATGCACAGGTGGTACCAAACACCAGAAAAGTTAGCCAAGAAGTATAAAAATAAATATTCTATGTGCTGGAAAAAGGGTCTCTAATACATATGTGGTGGAATTGTCCGGAAATATGTAGGTACTGGAATAACATCTATGAAGATCTTTTAAAAATGTTAAAATGCACATTTAGAAAAAGACCGGAAATGTTTTTATTAAATATAATACCAGAGGATATTAAAACCACAAAAAGAATATTGTTATTGTATGGAATTGTAGCGGCAAGAGTCCTGGTCGCCAGAAATTGGGAAAACAAAAATGCACCCAGCATAATGGATTGGCAAACTTTAATGATAGAATATTTACAGTTAGCAAAAACCACTGGAAGAATAAGAGGACAAACGAAACAAAAAAACACAGAAGGAATGGAGGATGTTTGATGAGTATTTAAATAGTAGTGGTATACCCAGAATCCTAATGGCAGACTAAAGTTGAACCTGACTTTCTTAAGGGGGGGGCGAATGTAGATGTAAATTCAGAATTGTGTGATAAAATAAGGTTAATATGTAGATTACAGAGAGAATAATTGGAAGTTATCACAAAGAAGGTGTGGATTGTACATATAGAGAGATGTAATTGTTTTCTTTTTGTCTTTTTTTGTATACAGATTGTTTGTTTGTTTTCTATATTAGTATCTTTCCTTCCCCCTTCTTTTTTTCTCTCTTTTTCTTTTTTTTCTTTTATTCTTTCCTTTTCTATTTTCTTTTTGTAAAATGTTATGAGAGAGAAGAATATGAAATATATGCATGTTGTACGTCTATGTTTCTAAAGAAAGAAATTAATAAAACTTATTGTTTTAAACAGAGATTTGTATTTTTATTTGTTATAAAATTCAATAGCCACAGTCTCACTTTCCATCAAAGAATTCATACAGGGGAGAAACCCTATCAGTGCTTTGAATGTGGAAAGAGCTTCAGTCGGCGCTCCTCTCACTTCATACAGGGGAGAAACTGTGTGTGGAATGTAGAAAGAGCTTCAGTCACAGCCACAATTTCACTTCCCATCTAAGAATTCATACAGGGGAGAAACACTATCAGTGCGTGGAATGTCGAAAGACAGTGGCGTTCCTACCCCAGCTGTCACTGG
Source organism: Zootoca vivipara (assembly GCF_963506605.1). NCBI lineage: Eukaryota > Metazoa > Chordata > Lepidosauria > Squamata > Lacertidae > Zootoca > Zootoca vivipara. Next base: position 96,988,786 of record NC_083279.1, read on the forward strand.
GGGCGGCGCCCGTGTGGCGCCCCATACGGACTGCACACACGCGGCACACCTGGGGCGGCAAAACCGGAGGGCGTGGTGTCGTGATGTTGCACGCATGCCTATGACGCTGCGTTGTGGGGTAACCCCCCCGATTCCCATGCCTCGCTCGGGGCAGCAGCACCCGGAAAAAAGACTCGCTCGCCGCAGCAGCAACTGGCTTCCAGCTGCCGCGGCGGTAATCAAGTCTTTTTACTGGCCTCCGCCTCGCCGAGTGAGACTTGGGAGTTGCGGGGAGGGACCACCCCACGATGCAGCGTCGCACGACGTCTACGTAGACATGCGATGGTGACGTCGTGTGATGCTGCGTCGTGAGATGCCCCTGCCCCCGTGACTCCCAAGCCTCGAGTGGCGGATGGCAGCCAGCAGCATCGGGGCGGCCTCTCCGTGATGGCGGCCACCGTCGATGGGTGCGGAAGGGCCAGGGCGCACTGCCCGCCGCAGAGTGGAGCTCGGGACGGCATGCCCCCCCGCCCCCTGTTGTGATGCCCCTGTTGAAAGAGCTTCGCTGATAGCTCCAAACTCACTTCCCATAAAAGAATCCATACAAAGGTCGGAAAAACCATTATACACCTTTAGGAGCCAGGTAAATCGGCACCTTTTTAACCAGGCCTTTTGCTGTTTGACAGCTAATGCCCTTTTAAAGCGTGGTGTTTTGTGTTTTTATTTTTTTTTATGTTGTAACCATCCTGAGACACGGGGTAGGGAATAGGCACCACCTCTTAAAGGCCTAGGGGTCTTTGCCCCCCCCCAATAAAATCTTTAGGAGTCCACCCCCCAGTTTTTGTGTGGTTTTTCCCCCCAACTGCAACCTTTTATTCTTCCACAACTTGCCATACAATTTCTCTTTCAATTTGCCCTCTTTAAACACACACACACACACACACACACACAGGTCATGAGGAAAACAAAATACAAGAAAATATAAACGTGGGCAGGTCCCATCTTTGCAGGCCAGACACAAAAGTTGCTTTAAAGCAGGGTTTCCCCAACTTGGGTTCCCAGCAGCTCCTGGACTACAGTTCCCATCATCCCTCCCCATTGGTCCTGAGCACCCCAGAGCCAGCTGCTTCGGCACAGATTTTGAAGTCGTCCAGCACCAGCAGTCGGGGAGTCCTGAACTCTGCCTGTGAGACCAGCTCTGTCAGCTCAGGCAGGGAGACCATGGAGGGCAAAGGAAGCGGGAAGCACCCCTGCTAGCAAGCACCCCTCAACAAGACCCCAACCCCAGAGTCTGTTCAGCCCCCTCCGCTTCTTGTAGCTGGAGTCAGTCTGGGCGCTGCCCTCCCAGGCCAGGTGGGAAAGGCCTGCCAGGCAGGGAGCAGGTCCTGCAGGACTCCCAGCAAGAAAACCTGGGAGGTGAGTCTTGGGCAAAGAAGGGACAAGGGAGTTCCCTGTCTCCAAGGTGTGGGGCTTACCTTCTTTTGGATTCAGCCAGAAGCTGGCCAACTCCAGCTGAATTACTGTCATCTGCAGAGGAAAGAAAAATCCAGGTTAGATGATGCTATGAAACCCACCTTGGATGGGTGCAAGAGAGCAAGAAGCAGCCCCAATCCAGGAAGGAAGGGCCTCCCTCTGTCTTGGGCCCAATCCCTTGTCCCAGAGGACCTCCCTTGGCCCTGCAGTCTCCTGGGCAGAGGTGGAAGGGCAGCATCAGGAAAGGGGGCAGGAAAAACCTCTGGCCTCATCCTGGCCCCCAGTATTCCAAGAAATGAATGCATGAAGGCAAACTACTTACTGTGAACTGGGGAAAGCTTTGGGCAAAGGACAGCAGTGCAGAGATGCTGCTGGCCGCCAGGTTTATGGTCTCCCCCGGACTCCCCGCTTTCTTCAACGGTGTCGCTTTGGAGAACCTGCGAGAGAGAAGAACATCTCAGTCAGGCCAACGCTGGGCCAAAGCTTTTTCTCCACACTTGATAAAGGCTGCTGCTCCACTCTGGGCAACCCTAAAACCACCCTGAGGTCATCAGGACACTTAACATGGAGTATCTGGAGGAGGGTGGCAGCATTGGGGGCCTCCGTAAGGAGACCCTCCAGCAGGCGGTGGAACTGACCCTTCAGATCCTTTGGGACAAGAGAGAAGAGGTTAAGTCCGGGATGGAATTACGTAAGAGCCAGGCAAAGACAAGCTCAAGACAAAGGACCTTCCTACCTCTGCTGATGATCCTCAGGCACACGAAGAAGTCCCTCAAACATGCAGAGCAGAGGAGAGACGCCAGCTCCTTCCGGGGGGCAGCCAGAGGGTGGCTCCGACCCCAAAGGCCAGGCTTGGCTTTCTACAGGATCGGCAACCCCATGCCCTAAGCTGGCACAAGCCCTTCCCCAAAGCCCCCCACCTCGCCATGGGGGTCCCTCACAACACTGGTCACTCACCAGAAGGGCCTCCGCTGTCCGGTGCTTGGACACCTGAAGGGTGTGGAGGCCTCTCAGGGCAGCTGCCTGGCAGCTCTGTGTCACCTGGAGCAAGAAGTCTAGCTCCTGCTCCAGCGGCTGAAACGGCAAAAGTCAGGCTGTCAGTTCCTCGAGTGGGGAGGGCGCCTCTGCATCTGAGAGTGCAGAGTGGGGGGCAAAGAGCCCGGGCAGTGGGGGGCAGCTCTGAGGGATCCTCTCCCTGCTCTTGTTTTCTCCAATACTCACTATTGCTGGGTGGAAGAAACCCAAGAAGAGGAAAACATGGGGACAGGTGAGTTCCTCTCAGAGCAGAGTCTTCTCCTGCACACTGAGGTGCACCCCAGCCCTTCGGTGTCCACACTTCCTCACCTATCACCACGGGCTCCTCTGCAGCGGGGCCACCCTGTTCCTCCACCGGCAGCTGAACAGGGCCCTGAACCACCTGAATCTAGATGAGAGAAGCAGAGGGGAGAGAGCGGCTCAGGAGCCCCAATGAGTGGGGTGTGTTTGTGTCTGGGGGGGGGGGGCTGAGAGAGGAAGGTGGTGGAGTCTTCCTTGGAACCAGAGAGACTTCACCACCAAGGGTCTGGAGTCCAGAGTCTCCTAGCCAGCGTTGCTTAGCAACGGGCACATCACTTGCTTCAACTCTTCCAGCAACAACAAGATGACGGGACTCACCTGCTGACCGATTGCCAGCACACAAGGTTCCCAAACTGGTGGTCCTCTTGCCTTTCCCAAGCTCCAGAGAACACGTTATCTGGTGGTGGCCCAGCTGGTGACCTTGGCCTGTATCTTCTTCAAGATGACGTAGGATGGAACAATGCCTCTGCTCATCAACAATGGAATCTTCCAGGACTTTGCACACGGGCCCCATTGCATTCCTGGGAACTGAGCAGCCTTGCACAGTGGAAATTTTCATGCCTTGGTCAAAACAGCCCTCGCAAGTAGCCTTGCCTTCAGCTGTGGCAAAACAGCCCTTTGCAGCAGCAAAGCCTTGCCTAGCCATTCTGAGAAACTGTGCATCACAGGAAAACTCCAAAACAGCAACAAGCAACTGGGTGACACCCTGGACATTTTCAGCCTAATTGGCTCTGCGTTGTGCCAAAAACAACCCCCACCTTTGGGGTTGGGCATGCAGGGATCGGCCGTGGATCCTGGCTGACTGCCAAGTCTCCATTTGGGATCGTAGCAAACCAGCTTTCATTCCCATTTGTCCACCTTTCAGCAAAGCCTCTCAAAGCATTTGCTTCCTTTCTGCCCACAGCAGGCCAGCCCCCTCTTATCTCCCTTTTTTCCTCTTCCCTGGGAGTGGGCGTGACCACAGCATTTCATGCTGCGCCACGGGAATTTAACAGGAGTGCTGGGGTGGCATGCCCTCTGGCAACGATGTGCAAATAGGGCAAATAAAAACCTTTGAAGCTGCCATCATTAAGCAAACACTCCTCCTCTTTTCTCTTCGGGGCTGTCAGCAAACTCACGTTTACGTCGTATTCAACGGCTGGAGTCTCCTTCAGCAGACGGACCTCCGGAAGAGAAGATACCAGCGAGATTGATGCTCCTTGTTTGCACAGCCTCCCAGCTGGAATTTTAACAGCATTCAGAAGAGCAGCAACCTTTCCACAGCAGTTCATAGGCTTATGAAAGCTGAATTGATTGGATCCATAACCTGTCAGCAGAGTAGTAGAAGCGTAGCAAAAACTCCTTGCTGTGTTGCATACTTGTCCAGCACGCTTCCTTCGCGAAAGCCAAGCCTGGTTTTCTAAACGTCCTTCTGAAGTTTAGATAACAGCCTAATTGCAGCTGTGTTGCAGCGGAAACTTATCCAGCTTTCAGCGCCTATGAAATAAATCACTTTCCACTCCCTTGTTCATTAAAACAAGTAAGATTTATTACTTAAAACAACTTAAAACAACTCTAACCTGGGGAAGACAGATCCATCCCGGCTAGAAGCTTCAATACAACAGCGCAACATTGCTTACAGACAATCCCATATATCAGAAAGTTTACAACAGTACACAGACGGTTCCTGTTCCTGTTTACATGCCACATCACCAGTACTTCCTGTTATATGAGATCAACAGGCCCCATGTGATACAGGGCGACTGCTGAGCTATTATCTCCTCAGCTCACAAAAACTGGTGGCAGGGAGAACCATGAAGGCCACCTTGAGCTCCTGGGAGGAAAGTGGGCTAGGAATTTCCTAATAAAAGTGGATGGTGAGAGGGGAGAGAAAGGGGGAAGGTAGGGAAAGAGTGTGGAGGAGCTGAGCTCTCTGGAGAAGATTGGCCAGGTCAATTCCCAGAGAGCCAGGGCTGTGCCGGGGACCCCAGGATTCACCCCCTCCCCCAGGAGACCAGGAGAAAGGGAATGAAGTCTACTTACATCCTGACCATTTCTTCCAGGAATGAATCCCACCCTCCTCTGTAAACTAGCTATCTGAAATGCCCATCCAAGCCTAACTCTGACCCAAACCCCATCCCTAAGCCTAAGCCTAACCCTAACTACCCCTCTATGTACAGAAAAAATATATACAAAGTAGGCACAGATGTGCACAAAAAATGTAAAATTAAAAATATTAAAATAAATAAGATAATAAAATAAAATAAAAGTGTTAAAATAAAAAACTAAAATAATAACTCAAATGAAAATAGATCAAATGAAAGTAAGAAATGAAATCAAAATCAAAATAAGAAACTGAGAAAATAATCAACTAAACACCTCGCCTAGTCTGCCAACCACCACCTGCTTTCTCCTCTACTCGCCTCACTACTAAACCACAATGGCTGCCTGCAAGTCTGTGGCTTTTAAAGTAGAAGGAAGAGATGTCACAAAAGAGGGCGGGCCCTTGTCACCGTGGCAACCCCCCCCACCACACCTGGACCTGGGCCTACATGGCCCCTCCCGAGAAGTGATGCTCCTCCTTCAGAACTCAGGGGCACCTGCTGTTCCGGCTGCATCTTCCTTTCATATCCTTCTTCCGGCAGCCCCATTTCCAAAGGGAGACCATCCCCACATCCTTCAAAGCAGGCTTTGCATCTCCATAGCGCAGGATTGGACCATCTGCTTTGCATGCAGGTCTTCTGCCCTGGGCGGTTTGATAAAGGAATTCATGAAAGGATCTGGTCAGTGGTTAATCGAGCAGGATATTCCTGGATTAAATAAATCTGGTTGAGTAGGGTGCTCTTACCTAAACCAGTTTCAGTTCTGAAGATGCACATGGGGTGTGCGGGTGGAAGGGAGAGATGGGTCGGGGTGACGGGTGCCATCACGTGGGAGGAAGATGACATCACACAGCGAGGGGACCAGAGAGAGAGGGGTCGTGATGTCTAGGGTGAGGAACGGGGCTGAAGTGAAGAATGGGGGCGCTGAGTGCCTTTGGGGAGGATGAATGGGTCAGGGTGGGGTGGGGGGATTTAACAGAACACACATGTTTTTGGGGGGGAATGATTGCTTTCTCTTTCTGAGCCACAGGACAGATCCTCCTGTAACTCAATGCCTAGAAATCTAAACGTTGTTACCCTCTCCACACAAATTCCGTCAATCAAAAGTGGCTGGACTTGCTGGAGGAAGGAGACAACGCAAGACCGTGCTCAGTGTTTGGGTGGTGCCTGCCGGGGACTGGTAGAGTGGAGAGCAGGGAGTTCAACAGTAGGTGGTGCCAGAGCCAGGGACAGGCAGAGCCCAAACAATTATAGTTTTGCCCCCATCCTCCTCCTCCCTTCTGAGACAGGAGGAGGAAGCTGATAGGCAGGTCTTACACAAGTTGATTGTTAGAAAGACAGCAGGCAGAGACTGGCTGAGGTTAGTGGAGCCCTGACTCCTTTGCCTTAATAGATCAGCCCCCAACAAAGTTTCAAATCTATCTGGCGAACCCAATTTTTCCCACAGGCATTACATACCAGGAATTCCTTTTTTTGTGGCACTTCAATGTTTTATGGGAAACTTTTCTCCTGCAAACACGCCTTGGCTAACATGCTCAAGTCGATGTCAGCACGAATGTTTGGCTTGCACAGCTGTATTTTCACAGACTACCGTTGAAAGAACAGGAAGCTATGAAAGGAGAACTTTTGGGGACTTTCTAGGCATATAGTTGCGCAGCGCCTGACGGGGAAATGGGCAGGTTTATGCAGATTGCACACCAATGGTCGTCAAGCAACTGGGCAGATGGCTGAGAAATTGACAAGGTGGGCCGAATGCACAATTCTGGAGGATAAACTGTGCATCAAGAGGCTGCTTAGCAGGACAACAGAAGCAGAAACGTTACCAGAGTGTATTTTGGGGGGATTTGAAACGGTGCTCATTTCAAAGAGGACGTGAACATTTTGAGGCATCCATGTGCTCTCCAACAGCTGAAAAGGCATCCAAAATCATAACCTGGCTCTTTCTGAAGAATCTTGTACAGTGGTATCTCGGGTTTTGAACATACTGAATACTCAAAACGGAATACACAATTACCTGCAATGTTATTGTTTTATCTTGTTCTGATGTTCTCCGTTACTATAATATCTGATACAAGACATAATGGGATGCCAGCAGAACCTTGCAATGGGAAGTCGGAGGATGCCTTGCTGCTACGAACAAGGGGAGGCAAGATCTCCCAGCCGGATGCCAGCACCCTAACCCTAACCCTAACTGTAACCCTAACTCTAACTCTGACCCTAACCCTAACTCTAGCCCTAGCCCTAACCCTAACTTTAAACTTAAACCTTAATCTAACTCTAAACCTAACCCTAAACCTAAACCTACACACATTATCAACGTAGTACCGAGTTTGAACAAAGCTACCTGCACTTTGATGAGTGCCATCTCATTGAATCCATACCACGCACAAGAAGCCAGCTGAGAGCCGACGGAAATGCCGCCGTTTCCCCTATAGATGGCGCTGTGCCCAACTGAGGAAGTGACTCATGCTGCTGTTCTCGACTGTTCTTTTGCAATAAAGATACTTCTCTGTTAAGCAACCCTTTTTGGCCTGGCTTCTTCTCTGAAATAACCAGACACTAGTAATGAGTGCTGAAAATAATGCCAAGGTACTGGTATTTCACATCTGGCAACCAATGCACCCCTTGGGTTTCAGATAGTACGGTACATGGGTAAAGGTCCAGTCGTGAACGACTCTGGGGTGGCGGCACTCATCTCGCTTTACTGGCCGAAGGAGCTGACGTACAGCTTCTGGGTCATGTGGCCAGAACCACTAAATGTGGAGTTTATGGACCAATGAGCACTTGCCTCAAAAGGGCACTTTTGAAACAGGGCAATAATGGCTTAAATCAGAAGGGTCAGGAGATGGCATCTCTCTTACCATATCCCTAATGAAATGACCAAGCATTCCATATTTTATGAAGCCCTCTTTGTGCACAAATCACATTCCCCCCCCCCCCAAAAGGCTGGTGTTTTCACATCAGCAAAGCTGCTAATAGCTTGAAACAAGCGCACTGCCGTTTCTGCTGTATCTAAATGGTCATTGGAGGTTAGCGTCTCAATAAATATGCATGCACATTTAGGGATGTTTGTGCAGGCAATCTTTTTCCCAAGGCCGTTATTAGCATTTATTTATTTATTGGGCTTATTAGAGCACAAAGGGAACACAGTCGGAATACCGTAGCTCAAAAAATATATTCCGGAGACAATTAACACAGGAAGGGAAGGCAGAAGAGGAAAACACTTCAGATGACTTTGCAGCCTCTCACTTAATAAAATAACAATAATACTTGATTGGGAGCATATGCATATGTAGTATTCAGTATTCAGAGGCATATACCACTTCCCACAAAGCTTTTGCGTGTTTGAAAGGGTTCACCTGAGTTCAGTGGATCTACAACAATAAGCTCAGCTCCTGGTCACTTGTCTAGCTGCCGCATTCTGGATTACTTGTAGTTTCCGAGTCATCCTTCAAAGGTAGCCCCACACAGAGCGCATTGCAATAGTCCAAGCGGGAGAAAACCAGAACATGCAGAAATGAATGGGGTGCCACAGGGTTCTGTCTTGGGCCCAGTCTTATTCAACATCTTTATGAATGACTTGGATGATGGGCTTGAAGGCATCCTGAGCAAGTTTGCAGATGACACCGAATTGGGAAGGATGGCTAATACCCCAGAGGACAGGATCATACTTCAAAATGACCTTAATAGATTAGACAACTGGGCCAAAGCAAACAAGATGAATTTTAACGAGGAGAAATGTAAAGTGCTACACTTGGGCAAAAAAAAAATATGAAAGGCACAAATACAGGATGGGAGACACCTGGCTTGAGAGCAGTACATGTGAAAAGGAGACCACAAACTTGACATGAGTCAACAGTGTGATGCAGCAGCTAAAAAAGCCAATGCAATTCTGGGCTGCATCAATAGGAGTATAGCATCTAGATCAAGGGAAGTAATCGTACCACTGTATTCTGCTCTGGTCAGACCTCACCTGGAGTACTGTGTCCAGTTCTGGGCACCACAGTTCAAGAAGGATACTGACAAGCTGGAGCGTGTCCAGAGGAGGGCAACCAAAATGGTCAAAGGCCTGGAAACAATGCCTTATGGGGAATGGCTTAGGGAGCTGGGTATGTTTAGCCTGGAGAAGAGAAGGTCAAGGGGTGATATTATAGCCATGTTCAAATATATCAAAGGATGTCATATAGAGGAGGGAGAAAGGTTGTTTTCTGCTGCTCCAGAGAAGCGGACATGGAGCAATGGATTCAAACTACAAGAAAGAAGATTCCACCTAAACATTAGGAAGAACTTCCTGACAGTAAGAGCTGTTTGGCAGTGGAATTTGCTACCAAGGAGTGTGGTGGAGTCTCCTTCTTTGGATGTCTTTAAGCAGAGGCTTGACAGCCATCTGTCAGGAATGCTTTGATGTGTTTCCTGCTTGGCAGGGGGTTGGACTGGATGGCCCTTGTGGTCTCTTCCAACTCTATGATTCTACTAAACTCATGCTGCTTTGCTGAGGGGAGATGGGCAACCTGGAGCTCACCTATTATGAGTCCACCTCCCTACAACGGGAAAGCGATGACTTCACTTTTTGTGCATCTGGTTTTTTTTAACACCTTGCACTAACAAGTCACCTAAGGAGCCAACTCTCTCAAGCTCTGCAATGCAGGAATCTCAGCTTTAAAATCCATGACAGAGGGCCATCCAACCTCTGTTTTGGAACCTCCAAGGAAGGAGAGGACACCACCTTCTGAGGGAGTCCGTTCCACTCTCAAATGGTTTTTGCCCTCAGAAAGTTCTTCCTTGTGTTTAGCCAGAATCTCCTTTCTTACGTTCTACATAGGGCTCCCTCTAAAGACGGTTCGGAAACTTCAGCTGGTGCAGAATTCAGCAGCCAGTTTGCTCACTGGAGCAAGACGGTTTGCACATATTACACCGATCCTGGTCCGACTCACTGGCTAACAATTAGTTTCCAGACCCAATTTGAAGTGCTGGTTTTGACCTTTAAAGCCTTAAATAGCTCAGGACCGCAATACCTCAAGGACTGCCTCTTCCCATATGAACCTACCCAGACCGTGAGATCATCTTCTGAGGCCCTCCTTTGTGTGCTGCCTCCTCGAGAGGTCCGGAGGATGGCAACATGAGAACGGGGCCTTCTCTGCAGTGACTCCCCATCTGCGGAATGCTCCCCCCAGGGAAGTTCGCCTGGCGCCTTCATTACACACGTTTAGGTACCAGGGAAAAACGTTCTTTTTTAACCAGGCCTTTGGTTGATCTGTTTGACACCCTATACCCTTTTAAAATGTGGCTCTTTTCGGGGGGGGGGGAGTGTTATTGGGTTGTTGTTTTATTCAGATTATATATGTTGTGATCTTTTCTGTGAAACGCCTTGAGACCTCCAGGCATAGGGTGGAATAATAGCAAAAATAAATAAATAAATAATTTATTATTTATTATTACAATACAATGATTCATCAAATATTAAAAGCTTCCCTAAACAGGGCCGCCTTCAGATGTCTTCTAAAAGTCTGATAGTTGTTCATTTCTTTGACATCTGATGGGAGGGCATTCCACAGGGCGGGCGCCACTACCGAGAAGGCCCTCTGCCTAGTTCCCTGGAGCCTCACTTATCGCAGGGAGGGAACCACCAGAAGGCCCTCGGAGCAGGACCTCAGTGTCTGGGCAGAACAATGGGGGTGGAGACGCTCCTTCAGGTATACTGGGCCGAGGCCGTTTAGGGTTTTCAAGGTCAGCACCAACACTTTGAACTGTGCTCGGAAACGTACTGGGAGCCAATGTAGGTCTTTCAGGACCGGTGTTATGTGGTCTCAGCGGCCGCTCCCAGTCACCTGTCTAGCTGCCGCATTCTGGATTACCTGTAGTTGTAGTTTCTGGGTCACCTTCAAAGGTAGCCCCATGCAGAGCGCATTGCAGTAGTCTAAGCGGGAATATAAACTCAATAAATAATAAAATAAAATAAAATAAAATAACAATTCTCATTTGAATTTGTTGGTTTGGGTATATATAACTCCCCTGACAGCATCCTGAGCACAAATAATCACAAATGCACCGTAAATGGACTTCTGCAGCACGCACGCACACATAATCTGGAGCAGTGGTTCCCAACAAAATTTTCCCGAGGACCCCTCATCGAGCCGCTATTGTGACAAGGACCCCCATTAATTCCTAATCCTAAAATTAAAAAGTGAGAGCCAAATTAAGAGTCTTTTTATATTTTATATTTTTAACCAACGGTCCATTTTTAACTACGCGAACTGTAGCTTCTGCGAAAAACAACGCTTTGTTTACAAACACTACTGTTTTGCAAAGAGGCAGCGCGCGCCAGGGAGGAGGGAGGGGAATGGAGAAGACAGGGTACCTGTGCAGTAGCGCACAAATGAAGCCGACACGCGCAAAGCATATTGGGGAGGTGAGCATTAGTAGAATGCGCACGCTGCCTCTGTTTGCCTAAATGGAGGCGCCGGCCCTGGCCGCATGTTGGCAGCTTCCAGGAGTCACAGGTGAGAGCTGAGTGGGCAAACCGGCAAACCCCAGAAGGAGCACAATGTGTCTCCCATCAGAGGTATCACGACTCCCCTAACACCCCATACATATGGACAGCAGTATAATGCAGAAATGTTTACAATAAATTATCTATCATTTGTACTTAAGGAGCCGGTGGACTGGAATTGGCAGCCAACCTTGTGGTCTGTGACCCCCTACAGCAGGCTGTAGTCCACAAATACCTTGTACCCTCATAAGGTGTAAGGTTCCACAATACCTTGGTCAGGGCCAGATTTTGTTTTGATGAGGCCCTAAGCTACTGAAGGTAATGGGGCCCTTTATATGTCCAGCTGTCAACAACAAATGGTTGCTGTTTTTGTGTGTGGAATATATGCTATGTGGTAATTTATGGACCTCATAGGTATCTAAAGCCATTTGCACATGTTGCCATAAAAGCAGTCCCTTCAGAATGTAGGCACCCTATATATATAAAGGAGCAAACCAGTGATATTTTAGGGAGCAGGCTGGCAGGCGGGGCCCATGACTTACATCATAGGAGCCTACACAACACAAAACACCTGTTGCTGTATGTAGGTTTTATTTTATTTGTTTTTTATCTTATACTAACTATACCCTGCCACGCGTTGCTGTGGCTCAGTGTGTTAAATTGAAAAGAAAGGAAATAGAAAGTTTATCTTTCAAAGTTGTAGAATATCATAATACTTGTGGGTGGTGTTGGAGACTTAGTGTAACATGGAGGTGGTCAGGGGTCCCGAGGTGGGAGTTTTGTGTGGGGGTGGGGTGGGGGTTAGTGGGGAAGTTGACACGGTGTAAAGTTATGGAGGTCGGGTCCGACATGCCATGTCTTACGTGGACACTCCTCCGTGGAGTGGAAGGGACGTCAGGGTCCGAGCCAGGCCTGGGGTCATGGTGGCGGCCTGGTTCTCGGGGCATGGGCTCTGTCTACAATGGGGCCTGTGGGATCTGGCCTGGTTCCCGGGGGGCCGGACATGGGTTCTGTGGGGCTGATCTGGTTCTCGGGGCATGGGGTTCATTGGTGACGGGGTCTGGGGGATCCGCTTGGCTCCCAGGTGGCATGGTTCCATCGGTGGCTGGATCTCCTGGGTGGCCTGGCTCCGTCGGTGGCAGGGCCTGTGGGGCGGGATGGTTATTGGGGTGTGGTGCGATCTCTGGGGCGGCCTGGCTCTGTCGATGGTGGGGCTGTGGGGCCAGGTTGGTTTTCAGGGCACGGCGTGGCCTCCGTCAGTGGGGGGGCCTCCTGGGCGGCCTGGCTCCATTGGCGGTGGGGCCTGTGGGGCTGTGTTGGTTCTCAGGGCACGGAGCGGCCTCCAGGGTGGCCTGGCTCCATCGGTGGCGGGGCCTATGGAGTCCGGCTGGTTCTCAGGGCGGGAGAGGCCTCGGTGAGGAGGCAGGAGGAGGAGGGGATGGGATTATGACGTCTGTTCCTTTGACGTCCACTGGAGGGTGCTATTTTTTTAAAAGACAAATTCATGTTTTTACCTGTGGCAGGTATGACACCTGTATAATCTAAGGCAGGCATCCCCAAACTTGGGCCCTCCAGATGTTTTGGACTACAATTTCCATCTTCCCCAACCTCTGGTCCTGTTAGCTACGGATCATGGGAGTTGTAGGCCAAAACATCTGGAGGGCCGCAGTTTGGGGATGCCTGATCTAAGGTTATGGAAATGCTCAGGTACTGTATTGGAATGGAATGTTGTGTCCAAATTTGAACGTAATTGGTCAAGCGGTTTCGGAGAAAAGTGGAATATAACATGAAATGTACATCCACTTTTTTATCCCTTTAATTTTTTTTGGGGGGGGGGGCCAGAGCCTAAGCTATAGCTTGTTTGGCTTATACGTAAATCCGGCGCTGACCTTGGTGTTTTTGCTGTAAGACTCGAACATGTTTTATTTTGTTCTTAAGGGGAGGGGTCAGGGCTGCCCGGGAGGGGGTCCCAGCAAGCAAAATGGCTGGGGCAGATTCCACAGGGGGTGATGCACTGGGACAACCGATCTCAGTGGTCATGGGTAGGAGGAGGAGTTACGCTAAGACCAGACCATGTCATTACCGAGGAGGCAGACTTAGTCGTTGTCTGAGGACTATCCCTGCCTCCGGGTCTGGTCCTGACCGGACGGATATTGGAATCAGCAAGGGATACCCACATGACCTGAAGGTGCTGCTGTGCAATGCCAGGTCAATGATCTACAAGACCACTGCCATCCACGACCTGATTGTGGATGGAGGATTTGACCTGGCATGTGTGACAGAGACCTGGTTGGACAACGCAGATGGGCCTGTCCTTGCCTCTGCTTGTCCACCAGGTTTCTCTTATGCACAGCAACCCAGGGCATGTGGACGGGGAGGGGGGGTTGCAGTGATTTTTAGGAAGCCATTAGTTTGCACCAGGCGTCCTATTGGAAAGACCCAGTTTTCTGAGTGCGTGTTCTGGAAGTTGGGCAATAGGGGCAGTACAGGATTCCTTTTGGTGTACTGACCTCTCCACTGCACCAAGGATTCCCTGCCCGAGCTGCTTCAGGTCGTGGCGGATGTTTTCCTGGAGACACCTAGCTTGGTTGTCCTAGGGGATTTTAACATCCATGCTGACACGAACCTACAAGGGGCCACTCGGGACTTTGTGGAAAGTATGGCCACCATGGGGCTGTCCCTGAATAAGTTTGGCCCAACTCATAGCCACGGACATGCCTTAGACCTGGTGTTTACCTCTATGTATGTTGGTGATCTGACATTAAGTAAAAGTGAAACAAAAGAAGTGTCATGGTCAGATCACTTCCTGTTGCAAATGGACTTCTTCGCAACCCTTCCCCTCTGCAGGGAGGTGGGACTGATTCAGATGGTCCACCCCCACCACTTAATGGATCCAATTGGCTTCCAGAGAGTGGTAGGAGATGTTTTATTCCATGTTGGTGGCCTTTCAGCTGATTCCCTGGTGGCCTGCTGGAATGTGGAGTTAACCAGGGCTATTGACTGTCTGGCTCAAAAGCGCCCTCTCCGATTGCATGGAGCCCGGACAGCCCCGTGGTTTTCCCCGGAGCTGAGGGCGATGAAACAGTCGTTGAGACGGCTAGAGCGCCGGTGGTGGAAAACTCATTCTGAATCAGACCAGACACGGGTTAGAGCTCAACATCTAGCCTACCAAGTGGCAATGGCAATGGCGAAGAGGACCTTCTTCACCGTTTCTATTGCATCTGCAGAAAACAGAAGCAGGAGACTTTTTCAGGTGGTTCACAATCTATCGGAACCACCTTCATCATCAGGGCCTGTTAGGGACCCCAAGATCTCCCGCAATGCATTTGCAAAGTTTTTTGCAGATAAAGTCACTCGGATTCGGAAGGAGGTAGACTCCACCATGGGAGCAGGGCCAGGGCGGGAGAGTGCTAGAGCCCTGTCTAGTCATGTTATATGGGATCAATTCCAATCTGTTACCTCCGAGGATGTGGACAGGCTGCTTGGACGAGTGAAACCGACCACCTGTCTCCTTGATCCTTGCCCATCCTGGCTAATGAAAGCGAGCCGGAAAGGGCTGGGCGATGGGCTCCGCAGGGTGGTGAATGCTTCCCTCTACGGGGGAGCCTTCCCAGACCCACTGAAAGAGGCGGTCATTAAACCGCTTCTCCAGCCAAGATGGCCAACTACCACCCGGTCTCAAATCTACCATTATTGGGCAAGGTGATTGAGCGGGTGGTTGCTGAACAACTCCAAGCACGCCTGGAAGAAGCGGACCATTTGGATCCCTTCCAATCAGAATTCAGGCCTCACCATGGGACTGAAACTGCCTTAGTCGCACTGGTTGATGATCTCCGACGGGCTAGGGACAAAGGTGAGAGCTGTTTCCTAGTTCTGCTGGATCTCTCAGCAGCTTTTGACACCATCGACCATAACATCCTGTCTAGAGGGGTTGGGAGCTGAGGGCACTGTTATACAGTGGTTCCGCTCCTTCCTCCTGGGCCGTGTTCAGAAAGTGGTGTTGAGGGATGAGTGTTCAGACCCCTGGGATCTCACTTGTGGGGTGCCTCAGGGTTCCGTTCTCTCCCCCATGCTTTTCAATATCTATATGAAGCCGCTGGGAGAGATCGTCAGGGGGTTTGGGCTGGGTGTCCATCAGTATGCTGATGATACCCAGCTCTACCTCTCTTTCAAATCAAAGGCGGTGAAGGTTCTGTGTGAGTGCCTGGAGGCGGTTGGAGGATGGATGGCGGCTAACAGATTGAGGTTGAATCCTGACAAGACAGAAGTACTGTTTTGGGGGGCCAGGAGGCGGGCAGGTGTGGAGGACTCCCTGGTCCTGAATGGGGTAACTATGCCCCTGAAGGACCAGGTGCGCAGCCTGGGAGTCATTTTGGACTCACAGCTGTCCATGGAGGCACAGGTTAATTCTGTGTCCAGGGTGGCTGTCTACCGGCTCCATCTGCTACGCAGGCTGAGACCCTACCTGTCTGTGGACTGTCTCGCCAGAGTGGTGCATGCTCTGGTTATCTCCCGCTTAGACTACTGCAATGCGCTCTATGTGGGGCTACCTTTGAAGGTGACCCGGAAACTGCAATTAATCCAGAATGCGGCAGCTAGACTAGTGCCTGGGAGTGGCCGCCGGGACCACATAACACCGGTCCTGAGAGATCTACACTGGCTCCCAGTACGTTTCCGAGCACAGTTCAAAGTGTTGGTACTGACCTTTAAAGCCCTAAAAGGCCTTGGTCCTGTATACCTGAAGGAGCATTTCCACCCCCATCATTCAGCCCGGACACTGAGATCCAGCAACAAGGGCCTTTTGATGGTTCCCTCATTGCGAGAGGTAAGGTTGCAGGGAACCAAACAGAGGGCCTACTCGGTTGTGGCCCCTGCCCTCCCAGCAGATGTCAAGGCAATAAGCAATTATTTTACTTTTAGAAGACAACTGAAGGTGGCCCTGTTTAGGGAGGTTTTTAATGTTTGATGCTGTAATGTTTTTAATATTCAGTTGGAAGCCGCCCAGAGTGGCTGGGGAAACCCAGCCAGATGGGCGGGGTCTAAATATTATTATTATTATTAATTAAATTGATCAGATGAGTGTTCTCCTTTTGAAAGAGTCAGGTAGAATCTCCACAGCTGCTAATAGCATAACGTCGAAAGGCTAGTGAAATATGGGGAGCCCTAGAGCAGGCATCCCCAAACTGCGGCCCTCCAGATGTTTTGGCCTACAACTCCCATGATCCCTAGCTAACAGGACCAGTGGTCAGGGATGATGGGAATTGTAGTCCAAAACATCTGGAGGGCCGAAGTTTGGGGATGCCTGCCCTAGAGCATCTGCTTGGCATGCAGAATGTCCCAGGGTCAACCCCTGACATCTCCTGCAAGGACTGGACAAAATCCCTGCCTGAAACTCTGGGGAGCTGCTGCCAGTCAGTGTAGACCAGGGGTCCTCAAACTATGTCTTGCGGGCCGAATCCAGCCTGCCAGGGTCATGAATCTGGCCTGCACGGCTATCTCAAAACCTGCCAAGTGTCCCAGGCTGAAAGCATCTCACCCTCCTGCTCAGTCAGTCCCTGCGCTGTGCTGAGGTAAACGCCACCGGCGTGGTGGCAGAGAGACCAATGAAAGGCCAGCCAGGGGATTTTGGACCGGGGACGGGGAAGTGTTGTCTTTTGGCTTGAAGAGCGAAGTTGAGGTTGGCGGAGGAAGGCAGACTTGGGTCGATTCCACTCATGTGATTTACATGCTCTGAAAGTTGGGATCCGTTTTGATATTTAAATTTTAAAAGGATAGAGTAGAACCGGATGTTGACCATCTCATTAGCCTGGGGAGCCACATTCTGATTGAAGGAGGCCAGGATTAGCCCCCAAGGCCTGGGATGTCCCTTCCTTGTACCATAGTAGGATTTGGAATCCAGGAAAAAACTCTTGGAATAGCCTTGCCAGGTGGGCAGGGAAGGACATGTCCCCATGTCCTTCTCTTTGCACATGTGCAGAGAAGATCAGCTGTACCTGCTGGAGGTGATTCAGAACTGCCAGGCAGCTCAGCTCAGGGGCTCCGAACCCTGAAGTGCTCCAAGCAGGAGACGGCCAAAGCCACCCTGGCGAGTGATGGGTGGGTGTGGGGGACCCCCCTGGGGAAGTGGGGGAGGGAGGGACTTTGGGGAAGGGGTTGTACATCTGCTGGAGAGGAAGAGAATACTGGCTCAAGGCATGGGGAGCCATTGCCCTAGAAAGCCAAGCTTGGAGAGAACCAGAAGAGGGATGGGACCCCTCAGACCTGCCCCCCGCTGGCTGGGCTTTTTGCCCCCCACTCTGCAGTTGGTGGTGGTTGACGAAGGATTAGGTGAGGCGTTCAGTGGATTCTTATATTCTCAATTTCTTGTTTTGATTCTGATTTCATTTATTACTTTTATTTGATTGATTGATTTATATTTTATTTTAACATTTTTTTTTATTTTGCACAAAGCAGCTCAGAGCCCTCCTCCCCCCTCACAGCTGTTGCTTTTGTTTTGGTTGATTTTCTTGATTTCAGCCAGTGTGGTGAACCAGTGTGGTGAACCAGGTTCGTGCCTCCGCTCCTCCACATGCAGCTGCTGGGTGACCTTGGGCTAGTCACACTTCTCTGAAGTCTCTCAGCCCCACTCACCTCACAGAGTGTTTGTTGTGGGGGAGGAAGGGAAAGGAGAATGTTAGCCACCTTGAGAGTCCTTTGGGTAGTGATAAAGCGGGATATCAAATCCAAACTAGTCTTCTTCTTCTTCTTCTTCTTCTTCTTCTTCTTCTTCTTCTTCTTCTTCTTCTTCTTCTTCTTCTTCTTCTTCTTCTTCTTCTTCTTTCCTAGCATCAGGGTCTTTTCCAAGGAGTCTTCTCTTCTCATGAGGTGGCCAAAGTATTGGAGCCTCAGCTTCAGGATCTGTCCTTCCAGTGAGCACTCAGGGCTGATTTCCTTCAGAATGGATAGCTTTTATCTTCTTGCAGTCCATGGGACTCTCAAGAGTCTCCTCCAGCACCATAATTCAAAAGCATCAATTCTTTGGCGATCAGCCTTCTTGATGGTCCAGCTCTCACTTCCATACATCACTACTGGGAAAACCATAGCTTTAACTATACAGACCTTTGTTGGCTAGGTGATGTCTCTGCTTTTTAAGATGCTGTCTAGGTTTGTCATTGCTTTTCTCCCAAGCAGCAGGCGTCTTTTAATTTCGTGACTGCTGTCGCCATCTGCAGTGATCATGGAACCCAAGAAAGTAAAATCTCTCACTGCCTCCATTTCTTCTCCATCTATTTGCCAGGAGGTGATGGGACCAGTGACCATGATCTTGGTTTTTTTGATGTTGAGCTTTAGACCATATTTTGCGCTCTCCTCTTTCACCCTCATTAAAAGGTTCTTCAATTCCTCATCACTTTCTGCCATCAAGGTTGTGTCACCTGCATATCTGAGGTTGTTGATATTTCTTCCGGCAATCTTAATTCCGGTTTGGGATTCATTCAGTCCAGCTGTCACAGTGGCCGGAGTGGGCTACTTCAGAGTAACGACTCTACACCGCTCTGCATTTTATCTTTTTATTGGTGCTGCGTATTTACAGTGCTGAAGGCAGTGCTATTTACAGAGACACATCTTATCCGCTAGAATCAGAACCTCCGAATGGCGTTTGGCGCGTTTTCCTCCAACATAACAACTTGGGGAGACCCATCCTCTTCCCCCTACGTTTTCTGCGCAATTCCGGAGTTGGGGGAACAGGTCTGCCCCCCTTGCTTTCCCCTTCCTGTCTCACCTGGGGCGCTGGCTCCGCTACCCTGTCTGAGCCTCGGACCCCACTTCCTGCTTCCCCACTTGAGACGGAGCTCTCCCTGCTTTCCCCTGCGCTCGGGGATGGGCTGGAACTCAGGAGGGGAGGGACTTCGCGATATCCCCTGTCCCTCACACCCACCCCCCTCCCAGGCCCCCCTTCTCCTCTCCCGAGGGGCTCCAAGGGCGTCGGTGACGACTGAAAGCCTAAAAACTCTGTGCTGTCCGAGCCTGTTGGTGTGAACACCTCTCCCCAATCCCTCGAGCTCCCTCCTTCCGCCTGAGAAGACTGAAAGCCCAAGAAGTCTGTGGCGTCCGAGCTGGTGGGGGTAAAAATACGCTGCCAGTCTGCCTCTTCCTCTGACAGGGTGGACCTCGGAGACACCCATACCTCTTCCTCCGGGTCCTCAAACTCCGCTTCCCATCCCCACGGTGAACTGCTCTCTGCTACCTCCTCCCCCTCCCTTTCCATGTGCCAGGGCTTGGGTCTGTGTGGGAAGAGTGCGTGGAATTCTTCCACCAAGAATTCCTCCTGTATCTGAGTGGCTGGTACCCATTCATTTTGGGAAGGCGGGGCATCCTCCCATGCCATGAGGTACTCCAGGCCCCCCACCCCTCTCTGTGAATCAAGGATGGCCGTGGCTTCATTGAGTTGCTCCCTGCCTCCCCTCTCCCCCCCTCCCTCGGGGGTCTGTTCGCTGCTTCGGAGCCTGCTGCTTTCCCTGTACGGCGACAGCAGCGATCTATGAAAAACTGGATGCACCCTCATGTCTTCTGGCAGTGCCAGCCTGAAGGCAACTGGGTTGACCTGTTGCGTGACCGTGAAGGGGCCCAACCTTCTGGGTGCCAACTTCTTGCACCGCCCTCTTGTGGAAAGGCCCTCCGAGGACAACCAAACCTTGTCCCCCACCCTGATGACCTCCCCTTGTCGCCTGTGGCGATCTGCCCCCTTCTTGTATGCTTCCTTGGCCCTCTCCAAGTGTTCCCTGAGCTGCTGGTGCACCGTCTCCAGTTCCTCTGCCCAATCCTCTGCCTGTGGGCCCTCCTCCTCCTCCTCCCCCTCCCTCTCCGGGAAAGATCTGAGGTCGCGCCCGTAGTTGGCCTTAAAGGGCGACACCCCTGTGGAGACGTGCACCGCATTGTTGTAGGCAAATTCTGCCAGTGGCAGGCGATCCACCCAGTCCGTTTGCCTCTGGCTGACGTAGCATCTCAGGTACTGCTGCAGAATGGTGTTGACCCTCTCCGCCTGTCCATTGGTCTGCGGGTGCCGAGCCGTCGACAAGCTGACCTCCACCTGCAGGAGGTTCATGAGCCGCCTCCAGAACCTGGAAACAAATTGGCGGCCTCGATCCGAAATAAGTCTTAAAGGTAATCCATGCAGTCTGAATACGTGGTCAACAAACAGTTTGGCTGTCTCTTCTGCAGAGACCGCCCTGGCACACGGTATAAAATGGCCCATTTTGGACATGAGGTCCACCACCACCAACACTGCGGTCTTGCCCCTGGACGACGGCAGGTCTGTGATGAAGTCCATGGACACTACTTCCCACGGCCTGTGCGGTGTGGCTAATGTCTCCAGCAACCCTGCTGGTGCTGCTCTGACCACCTTTGCTCGCTGGCAGGTGTCACAGCCCCTTACATAATCCCGAACATCTTCCCGCACCCCTGGCCACCAGAAGTGTCTCATGACTAGGTGAGTGGTTTTGTCCCTTCCAAAAATGACCCACCGTTGGGTTGTCGTGCATCTGCTTGAGGACCTTACCTCTGAGCTGGTTGGTGGGCAGGTACAGGGCTCCCCTGTAAAAAAAAGCAGTCCCCGGCGTTCTGCAAAGTCTTTTGCTTGCTCCCTCCCCCCTCGTAGGTCTCTGAAGATGCGGGTGGCAAACTCATCTGCTGCCGTCAGTGCTGTGAGTTCTGCCTTGCTCACCACTGCTGCTCCGCAGGACCATGCCGACGGGGGAAACACGTGTCGGGGTGCTGGTGGCAACTCCTCCTCCATGTACTCTGGCTTGCGGGAGAGGGCATCCGCCCTGACATTCTGCTCCCCCGGTATGTAGTGGATGGAGAAGTTGAAGTGCGAGAAGAACTCTGCCCACCGTATCTGTCGCTGGTTGAGCACCCTGGCTGTTCTCCAGAACTCCAGGTTCTTGTGGTCCGTGCACACCTGAATGGGGTGCTTGGCGCCCACCAGGAAGTGTCTCCAGTGTTTAAACGCAGAATGGATCGCAAGAAGCTCCTTATCAAACACCGTGTAGTTGCGCTCTGGTTGGGTCAGCTTCCTGGAGAAAAAGGCACAGGGTCTCCACTCTCTGTTGGCATCCAGTTGCAACAGGATCGCTCCCACAGCTCTGTCTGAAGCGTCGGTTTCCACGCGTAGGGGCGCATCCTGCACCACGTGGAACAGGTTCTGGTCTGAGGCGAACACCCTCTTGAGGCCTTCGAATGCTGCTTGCGCCTCCGGTGTCCACCTGAACTTCTGCTTGCCTCTCAGGCAGTCAGTGATGGGAGCCGTAACCCGCGAGAAGTTCTTGATGAACTTCCTGTAGAAGTTGGCGAAGCCTAGTAGGCGTTGGGCATCTTTGCGCGTCCTGGGGCTGTGCCAGTCCAGGATGGCCTGCACCTTGTCCTTGTCCATCGCTAGCCCCTTGTCTGACAGCTTGTAGCCCAGGAAGTCCACCTCTTTGGTGTGAAACTTGCACTTCTCCAGCTTCACATACAGATGGTTCTCCTTCAGGCGCTGCAACACCTCCCTGACATCCTTCACATGCTGCACTGGGTCATTGGAGTAAATAAGGATGTCATCCAGGAAGACCAAGCAGTTCTTGAAGAGGAGGGACCCCAGGACGTGGTGCATGAAGGCCTGGAAGCAAGCAGAGCCCCCTTGCAAACCGGAGGGCATCACCAGATATTCAAAAGAGCCCAGTGGCGTGAACATCGTGGTCTTCCACTCATCGCCTTCCCGGATCCTGATCAAGTTGTAGGCCCCCCGCAGGTCGAGCTTGGTGAAGACCTTGCCCCTGCGTGCCGCTGTCAGCAGATCGTCCACTCTGGGCATAGGGAAAGCCACCGGTTCCGTCACGCTGTTGAGCCGTCTGAAATCCACCACCAGGCGGCGCTGTTGCGTGTCCTTCTTGTCCACCCAGAAGACCGGGCTGCCCCCCGCTGCCTTGCTTTCTCTGATGAACCCCCGCTTGAGGTTCTTGTCGATGAACGCACGCAGATCCTCCAGTTCCTGGTCTGACATGGAGTACAGTTTGGCAGGGGGTAGCGTGGCCCCTGGCACCAGGTTGATCTGACAGTCAAAGGACCTGTGGGGAGGCAGGTGGTCGGATTCCGCTTTGCTGAAGACTTCCTGCAGGTCCCAGTACGGCTTGGGTATTGCCTCACCCCCCTTGACGTGCATGGTGGCCACCGTGGCTATTGGAGGCCCCTCCCCTGGTTGGTGCTGCATGCAATATTCCAGACAAAAGTCTGATCCAAACGTGATGCATCTCTGGTGCCAACTGATGGAGGGGTCATGGCGCGCCAGCCAGCTCATGCCCAAGACTATGGGGGGGTCTGAGATGGTGGTGACGTTGAATGCCAGTGTCTCTGAGTGTCGTCCCACCGTCATCCTCATGGGGGGGGTCTGATGGGTGATGGCCCCTCCCAGTAACTCCCTGCCGTCAATGGTGGCGACGTGCAGGGGAAAATCCAGCTGCAGAAGTTGGATCTGGTGCTCTTCTGCAAAGTTTCTCGAAAAGAAATTTGCGGACGCCCCCGAGTCAATTAACGCTAAGACCGTCAGGGGGTACCCATTTGGGAGCGTTAGAGTCACTTCTAGAACCACCCCTGCTCTGGGGTGGGGGGGTGGGCTGGTGCTTCTCCTCGCTGCGCGGGTGGGTGGGTTGGGGCTGTTGGCTGCCATTTGTGCCTGGCTGCTGCCCCTTGTCTCCTGCAGCCAGGCTGTCTCGTTTCCCTGCTGTGGTGCTGTGTCAGTGGGGGAGGGCACAACCATTCCCGCCTTTCCTTGCCACTCCCGGCGATGTGGGCAGTCTCTGACGAGATGCTGGGGGGAATTGCAGAGGAAGCAGTTTCCGCCCCTCCCCTCCTTGCGTCTTGGTGCCGCTGGGGTTTGAAAATCCCGCGCGCGCGCGCTATCAATTTGCATGGGTTCCTGGTCTTGGCTGGCCCCAGGCGTGGCTTGGGAGGGCTGTTGGGGGAGTGGCTTCTCCAGAGACCGTGGGAACCAAGCCCGCTTTGCGCGCGTTGCTTGCTTGTCGTTCCACCGGGATTCCTGTCTCACCCCCACCGCCAGAGCCGCTTTGCTGAGCTCATCCATGCTATTGGGCTTTGGACCTCTCGAGAGCTCATCCTTGACATCCTCATGCAACCCCAAATAGAACGCAGCTTGCATCGGAGGCGAGTGCAGTTCCCACCCCAGTCTGTGCACCAGCATGGTGAATTTCGCCCAATATTCGCGAACTGTCATTTTTCCCTGGCGTAAATTATGCAGTTCCTCTTTGGTCTGGTCCATATGGCTATCAGACGCATACATTACTCTTAAGCCTTCTAAAAATAGTTTGACATTCTTAATGCAAGGATTTTTTGTCGCGATTAACGGTCTGAGCCATTCCCTTGCTGCCCCGGTAAGGTGTTCCACTACAAACGCTACTCTGTGCGCATCATCAGGGAACTCATCATTGTGCAGCTCAAGGGCATACAAGATCTCAGTCTCAAAGCCATGATACTCCCTTGGATCTCCGTTGAACTTGCTTACTAGGGTCCCTGCTCTCCTTCCTGGCAGCACTTGGAGTTGGGGGGCCCCTCCCCCCTTGTTTTTCTCTGCATCCAACTTGTTCTGGAGGTCTGCCGCTACCGCCCTTAACTGCTGCTCTTTTTCCTGTAGCGTTCTCACCTGTTCAGCAAGGTTTTGGCAGTCCTCCTTGACCTGCTCCGTTTCTTGCTTAGCCGCCTTTAATTCCCCCTGTGCCTGCATGGCCAGTTGCTGCAGGTCCTGCTGGGCTTTCTCCGCGATCTGCCGCCATTTCTCCGCTTCTGGCGCGCTCATCCCGGCAACTCCAAAGTAGCCCAAAAAAAGATTCGGAGGTTGCTGTCACAGTGGCCAGAGTGGGCTACTTCAGAGTAACGACTCTACACCGCTCTGCATTTTATCTTTTTATTGGTGCTGCGTATTTACAGTGCTGAAGGCAGTGCTTTTTACAGAGACACATCTTATCCGCTAGAATCAGAACCTCCGAATGGCGTTTGGCGCGTTTTCCTCCAACATAACAACTTGGGGAGACCCATCCTCTTCCCCCTACGTTTTCTGCGCAATTCCGGAGTTGGGGGAACAGGTCTGCCCCCCTTGCTTTCCCCTTCCTGTCTCACCTGGGGCGCTGGCTCCGCTACCCTGTCTGAGCCTCGGACCCCACTTCCTGCTTCCCCACTTGAGACGGAGCTCTCCCTGCTTTCCCCTGCGCTCGGGGATGGGCTGGAACTCAGGAGGGGAGGGACTTCGCGATATCCCCTGTCCCTCACACCAGCCTTCCACATGATGAATCTCTCTATATATAAATGTTCCCGCTGCGTGCGTGGAGGTAACACCCTTGCTCCGTAACTGCTGAACCAAATTGCATCAAATTAGGACAAAGCGTACCTTGCCCATCAGGGAGGGATCTGGCATAATTCCCCCCCCCAAAGCACACCTTTCATACCTAAAATACTGATTAAACACAAAAACGTGGCGCACAAATTAGACATCACCAGCAGAAGCTCTGAAGACTCCAGCAGCATCCAATAGAAAGGCAGATTGCACACTGTTACCAGCAAAAGCTCTGAAGGGCGGCGCCAAATAATGATGTCATCAACCAAGCCACCAAGGCGGCCATTACCAGACAACCATAGAGTCAGGCCAGGGCCAAGGAATGGAGATACAGGGCAGAGGCCTCGGCTCACATTTAAATACTAGCCCAAGCCAAGGCCGACAGACTAGGCCTCGCCTCTACTTTAAAGGCTACAAACTAGGCCTCGGCTTTACTTTACAGCCCACAGACTAGGCTTTGGCTCCACTTTGCAGACTAGGCCGCAGCTCAACAGCCCTTTAAATACTATCCCGAGTGGAGCCCTGGGGGGGGGGAGACTGGGGGCGAGGGGCCCAAATAGGTCATGGGCTGATGTAGGGAGGGGGGAGCCAGAGGGTGGGGGGAGGGGGATGGGATACCTCATGGGTCGCTACCTGGGGTGTACGAGACCTCCATATCTTTCTGGTATAATTCCTCTGTGTATTCTTGCCACCTCTTCTTGATGTCTTCTGCTTCTGTTAGGTCCTTTCCACTTTTGTCCTTTATTATGGTAATCTTTGTACAAAATGTTCCTTTCATATCTCCAATTTTCTTGAACAGATCTCTGTTTTCCCCCATTCTGTTGTTTCCCTCTATTTCTTTGCATTGCTCATTTAAGAAGGCCCTCTTGACTCTCCTTGCTATTTTTTTTTGGAAATCTGCATTCAATTTCCTGTATCTTTCACTATCTCCCTCGCATTTTGCTTGCCACCTTTCCCCTGCTATTTGTAAGGCCTCATTGGATAGCCACTTTGCCTTCTTGCATTTCCTTTTCATTGGGATGGTTTTCGTTGCTGCCTCCTGTATAATGTTACGAGCCTCCGTCTATAGTTCTTTAGGCACTCTGTCCACCAAATCTAAATCCTTAAACCTGTTCCTCACTTCCACTGTGTATTCATAAGGGATTTGATTTAGATTGTGTCTTACTGGTCCAATGGATTTTCCTACTTTCTTCAGTTTAAGCTGGAATTTTGCTATAAGAAGCTGGTGATCTGAGCCACAGTCAGCTCCAGGTTGGGGTCAGAGTTAGGCTTGGATGGGCATTTTAGATAGCTACGGTAGTTTAGAGAGGACGGGTGGGAATTTTTCCTGGACGAAAAGGGCAGGTTGTAAGTAGGATTCCTTCCCTTTCTCTTGGTCTCTTTGGAGGTGTGAGTCCTGGGATCTCTGGAAATCGACCCGGCCAGTCTTTTCCAGAGAGCTCAGCTCCTCCACACTCTTTCCCTGCCTTCCCCCTTTCTCTCCCCTCTCACCATCCACTTTTATTAGGAAATTCCTAGCCCACTTTCCTCCCAGGAGCTCAAGGTGGCCTTCATGGTTCTCCCAGCCACCAAATTTTCTCTTCACAGCAGCCCTGCAAAGTAGGCGAGGCTAGGGAGCTTCATGGCTGAGTGGGGATTCGAACCTTGCTCTCCCAGCCCTCCAACCACTACACCTCTTCCTGGCTCCATTTTCCATCTCTCCAGCTACCCAACGCCAGCTGTAGCTGGAGAGGAACTGACAGCCTGACTTTTGTCATTTCAGCCGCTGGAGCCGGAGCAGGATCTGGGTGGGTGAGAACAGGCAGGAGGGAGAAGGGGGCAAGGAAGACTTGGAGGAGGCAGCGTCCAACCCCTTCCCTCTCTCTCTCCAGAATCTTGGACTACAACTCCCATCAGGCCCAACTAGCAGAGCTGGAAACTAGCATCCAGAACATCTGGAGGGCACCAGGCTGAGAAAGGCTAAGTTGTGCCAAGGCAACAACTTATTGCAGGTCTTAAGCGAAACCTGCAATGCTGGCAGAGGAAGGACAGTGGAGAATAATTGGACCCAACCTTAGAGCCCACATCCCCTGCTGAATTTTGAGCTAATAGTTAGCAGATAGCCTGGAGTGGATAAAAAACCCTGCTAAAACTTCCACACTCCTTGCCTAAGGAAGCAACTAAGGGAGCGATTTATAACAGTAATTAGTTATAAATTCACTTTCAGGGTGGGGAGGGGAGCTCAGCACTTCGCTTAATTCCAAGCCGTGCAAAAGGCTGGCATGTTTAGAGGCTTGCCCGCCCGCCCTTAGCAGAAGATAACACACACAGAGAGAGACACACCCCACTTTGTAAGCAACTGGTTATGTCGCAGGGTTAACCTAATCCCTTCTGACGATTTCACTTGGCAAGTCCCGTCAGCGCACAAAATGGGTGGGGGAAGCTTTAGATAGCGAGACTGCTTGCCTGGAATAGAGGGCTTAAGTATTTAAGAGTGGCCAAGTGGTTATTAAACAACTTTATAATCAAGCTGGGCTTTGATTGACTATAAATAATCCAACCAGGGGATTCATTTTTAAGGCTTGGAGTTGTAAGCACCGGTGTGTGTGTGTGTGTGTGTGTGTGTGTGTGTGTGTGTGTGTTTACTGTATGCTTGTGAAACATGGACCACTTATAAACGCCATCTCCAACTCATTGAAAGATTCCATCAACGGTGTCTCAATTTTTTTTTTACACATCACTTGGGAAGACAGGCAAACTAATGCCAGTGTACTGGAAGAAGCAAAGGTCACCAGTGTTGAAGCAATGATTCTTCAACATCAACTTCGTTGGAATGGACATGTTGTGCGGATGCCTGATTATCGTCTTCCAAAGCAACTACTCTATTCCGAACTTAAAAATGGTAAGCGTAATGCTGATGGTCAACAAAAGGGGTTTAAAGGCTGTCTCAAGGAAAATCTAAAAAAATATAGATTCTCAAGCTCTGGGAGGAAGACCTTTCATTGCCTACAGACAGCCACCCAATCTTAAACAACTCCTCACCCACAATAATACAACCACCAGACTTAACATGGACACTGGTACCAGAGCCTGCAATAAACCCAGATGCCAACTTTGCTGCCACATACACCCAGACAACACCATTACTGGCCCCAACAACATCCAACATACCATCTCAGGACTATTTAATTGCTCATCCTCTAACATTGTGTATGCCATCAAATGCCAACAGTGCCCTTCAGCTCTCTATATTGGACAAACAGGCCAAACCCTACGCCAAAGGATAAATGGACATAAATCTGACATCAGGAACCAGAAGACAGAAAAACCAGTAGGAGAACACTTCAATCTCCCAGGACATTCTATACAAGATCTCAAAGTAGCTGTCTTACTACAAAAGAATTTCAGAAATAGACTGGAAAGAGAAGTTGCTGAATTGCAACTTATCACCAAGCTCAAAACCATGGAGGGACCTGGTTTGAACAGAGATATCGGGTTCTTATCTCATTATACATGATAAGCGATCTTCAGCCATCTCAACCCTTGCTTTTTCATGCAAAACCATTTGCAGTCGTTTGCGATAATTAACAGCTATCAGTCAGTCAATCACCCATTTCCACCACCCTTCTGAGTGATCCCCCCTCCCCATCCCCACCCCTCCCCACCCCTTCTCTACATAAGTGCCTGGACACTTCCATTTCACTGTATCTGAAGAAGTGTGCATGCACACGAAAGCTCATACCAAAATAAAAACTTAGTTGGTCTTTAAGGTGCTACTGAAGGAATTTTTTTATTTTACTAAAAAAATATAGTATAACCACCGACAACTGGGAAACACTGGCCTGTGAGCACTCCAATTGGAGAACAGCCTTGACCAAAGGTGTTTGGGCTTTGAAGACACTCAAACTCAGGACGCAAGGGAGAAACGTGCTAAGTTGAAGTCACGCTTGGCAAACCTTCACCATGTTCAACTCCTGCCCGGAAACCAATGTCCCCACTGTGGAAGGACATGTGGCTCCAGAATTGGCCTCCACGGTCACTTATGGACTCACTGTTAAGATCGCATTCATGGTAGACAATCTTACTCGGCTACAAGTGATCGCCAAAGAAGAATGTGCTTATTCTCTGTGTGTGGTATACATCACCTGAAGAGGAATCTACTCCTTGTCCCTGACACCAGGTTCCTGGGATGAGCTTCTCACACCTCCCCGCTGTTATTTCTCAATCTCTTGCTGCCCTGAGCAGCAGGCTGGTATCGTTGATCCGGTCCTGATGGGCAAGATGAACCCAAAATTATAGAAATCTCACTGCTGGCCTGAAGTTCCAGTGCTTGTGGCATTCGGATGAAAAACTCTCAGGCTGTCTCCTGAGCATGACAGTGAGGTATGACAGAGCATAAACTGAGCTGACAAGGTGGAAACTAAAAATAGCTGCAGTGCATAGCTGGGCCAGACATATTGTCAAGAACATGGAGTCATTGTAGTGTAGAAGTGTTGAGCCGGAAGGAACCCCGAGGGTCATCTAGTCCAACCCCCTGTAATGCAGGGATCTCAACTAAAGCATTCAAGACAGGTGAACATCCAACATTTTCTTAGAAACCTCCAAGGAAGGAGAATCCACAACCTCTCGTGGGAATTTGCTCCACTGCAAACAGCTCTTACTATCTGAAAGTTCTTCCTGATGTTTAGTCGGAATATCCTTTCTTGTAACTTAAAGCCATGGGTTTGAGTCCTATCCTCCAGAGCAGGAGAAAACAAGCTTGCTCCATCCTCCCTGAGATACTTGAAGATGGTTATTACATCTCCTCTCAGTCTCCTCTTTTCCAGTCTAAATATACCCAGCTCCTTCAACTGTTGCTCATAAGGCTTGGCTTCCAGACCCTTGATCATCTTGGTCACCCTCCTCTGCACACACCTTCCAGCTTGTCAACATCCTCCTTACATTATGGTGCCCATAACTGGACAAAGAACTCCTGCTGCATCACACTGTTGACTCATGTGAAACGTGGTCTACTAAGACCCCCCCACACACCTTTTTCACATGTAATCTAAAAATGTACTGGAACATCAATGCATGAATATTAAACATTCGTTGCAACATCAAATGTGAGATTCTTCTTCTTCTTCTTCTTCTTTCCCTCGTAGCCGAGTAAGATTGTCTTCCATTTCATCCTGAGTTCGAGTGTCTTCAAAGCCCATGACACCTTTGGTGAAGGCTGTTCTCCAACTGGAGCGCTCGCAGGCCAGTGTTTCCCAGTTGTCGGTGTTTATACTACATTTTTAAAGATTTGCCTTGAGGGAGTCTTTAAACTTCTTTTGTTGACCACCAGCATTACGCTTTCCATTTTTCAGTTCGGAATAGAGTACCGGTAGTTGCTTTGGAAGACGATAATCAGGCATCCGCATAAGATGACCAGTCCAACGAAGTTGATGTTGAAGTCCAACATTTAAACATAAAGAACCTGCCTTGTTTTACTGGTGGTAGATTCTAGGATGGCTCAGCAATGACAGTCATGTGCAATGCTCCCTAAAGAGGAATGTTTCTTCAGTGATGGGATATAGCCTTGTCTGAACATCTTTCACAATGCAAAGGATTGGTCAGAGGTGAAACAAAGAGAGATCAGTTCCAGGAAGTGTTTTGTTGTTATTATTTCCCCTTTTTAAAAAGGACTAAAAAATGATCAGGCCCTCCAAACACCTGCACCTCACTTTAGAGGGGCTGCACTGATGCATAAAAATCAAACAAAACTGCTAACGACTCTTCTAAGATCATTTAATCACTTGCTGCAAGCTCGTTTGACTCTGCACAAGGCATTACATAATGTGTGTCTGTAACTAGGTCGTGTTATGCATGTTTACTCAATGTTGTTTTGTTTTTTAATAAGTTTTTTTTAAAAAAATAGCCTGCTAGACTCCAAGATGCCCATCCAAATCAGACACGTCCTGATTTTCGGGTGTAAAAAAGGCATCGGGGGAATTTTGCCGAATCTGCAAAATGTCAGGGAAAACTCGGCTGCATGGGAAAGAGCACCGGAAAGCTCAACAACTTTGTGGGTGTCAGAAATTTTACGTTTTGAAAGATGGCGACCCCATCACTGGCCGTGGGCCTTGTTTGCTGGGGCTGATGGGAGTTGGAGTCCATTAAACCTCCAGAGGGTCAGAAGTACCCTGCACCTGATTTAAACCTTATTTTTAGAGCGAAAGGGGCACAGGCGTTGGGAGTGAGCTCTGCTATTGGAGCTACAGCAACAGTGGCTGCCTGCTTGCTAAGTGAGCCCTGAGAGAAGCCTCTTCTGCTGTTCCCCCAGCAAGACAAACAGGCCTTTGAAACTCCCAGAGAGCACGATGGGTATTCGCATCTAGGCTGAGCAGCCAAAGTAAACTGCGGGCTCATTGTAAAATGTGATAACAGATAGAATCACAGTTGGAAGGGACCACAAGGGTCATCTAGTCCAGCGCCCTGCAATGCAGGAATATTTTGCCCAACATTGGGATCGAACCCACGACCCTGACATCAAAAGTCTCATGCTTTACCTACTGAGCTATCGGGGGTTGTTGTAAGGAACCCCTGTAAGGGAATAGCTAATGGTATTGGTGAATTTCTGACGAGGGTCACCAGAGTTGTCCTTCCTGCGTGGAAGCCTTCTTCCTACAATTTCCAACTTTCTGACTCTTGCCTGCTGCTGTGTCTTTACCCAGGCAGGCAGTGTGGCATAGCGGTTAGAGTGCTGGACTGCGACCTAGGAGGCCAGAGTTCGACCAGCCATGAAGCTCACTGGGTGACCTTGTCTCTTGGCCCAAACGACCTCACCAGGTTGTTGTGAAGATAAAATGGGGAAGGGGAGAAGCACGTACAACACCTTGGAAGGGAAAGGTGATGTATCGATGTAAAAAATACAAATACAATCAACCACAGCTTGAACTTCAGACACCAGCAGCTGATCCTGCCGATCTCCCATGTCATGCAAAATGTTGCCTGCTGATTTCTGCTGATCAAGCGGTGTAGCAGCCACAAGAGAGGGCAGGATGGACACGGACACACCCACCCTGTCAACTGGTCATCGTGGACTTCCTTCCAAATTCCTAATATGTCCACAATGAACACCATCCAGGCTCAGATGAACACCATCCATTCTCCCCAGTTATTATCAGCAGCAAAACTCCAACAGAAACAATTGTACTGTACACCCGGTTTCTCATACTGCTGGTGCTCTTGAAGATTCCTCTTCCCACCTGTCCCTGTGCTCTTCCTCCTTGTAAAATGAGCCTTGATATCAACAAGCTCATTTTCTTCAAGATGTCAGAACCGTTTGGATGCAGAGTGCAGCTTTGGGGGAGAGCGCAGATTCCCCCAGAGTCTCATTCATGCGCATGGTAAATAAGCAGATGGCGTCAGTGTCTGTCCGTGGGAAGGCACGAGCAACACTGTAGTAAATTCTCCCTGTTCAATCTTTGCTCTTGAACGAAGGGGGATCTGTTTCCTTTCCATATCCCAGTGGGAGAAACAGGCCAATCTCTTGGCTGGGTAAGGAACAGGCCAGGTAACCACAGGTTATCGATCTGTTTCTGGGCACAATTCAAAGTGCTAGTTGTTGTTGTTGTTGTTTAGTCGTTTAGTCGTGTCCGACTCTTCGTGACCCCATGGACCATAGCACGCCAGGCACTCCTGTCTTCCACTGCCTCCCGCAGTTTGGTCAAACTCATGTTCGTAACTTCGAGAACACTGTCTGTTATGTACTGAGCTGAATCCTAGAACAATAGGATTCAGAATCAGCGGGAGCTACCCAATCCAACTCCAGGTGGAAGTGAATCCGCAACCTGATTGGCCTGCTGGAGCAGCCAATCAGGCGGCTGGCAGAAGTGAATCTGCTACCTGATTGGCCTGTAGGAGCAGCCAATCAGGCTGCAGGCAGAAGTCAATCCACAATATAATTGGCCCACAGGTGTAGCCCTGAAGTAGCCAATCACGCAAGGCCCATTGTGTAAATAATGTATATAAGCAGATGGTTTTGGGAAAAGAGCCATTCTTCTTCTCCTCTTCTCCTTGATGACTATGAGCTGAATAAAGAGCATGAAATTCACTCTCGACTCCGAGTACATTTCACTGGCGACGAAGGTGGGATCCTGCTGAGCTGACCGCCACCACGCACTGCACCGCAGCACCACCACCTGCTGCACCGCTGCATCGCACCGTGCATCCAGGCTTCAGCTCCAGGACCCAAGGAACCCAGAATGGCAACCGACAGCAGCTTCTCGCCATTCAAACCAGCATCAGGAGACTGGGAAGGGTACGCCGCCCGTTTCAACTTCCTCCTGCAAGCGAAAGAAGTCACCAACGATGCCATGAAGAGGGCGACATTCTTCAGCGTCTGTGGAGAGGAGACGTTTGAAATCGCCCGGGCTCTCCTTGCACCTAGAGATGTTGCTACCGTCTCTTACAAAACAATAATGGAACGGCTGAAGGAGCACTTCTCACCACAGCCCTCGGTGGTAGCTTGCCGAAATGCCTTCTACGCAAAGCGGCAAGCCCCGGGGGAAACCATAACTGGGTTTGTGACCTCCCTCCGCCAAGCCGCCCGGCTATGCAACTTCTCAGAGTTGGAGAACATGCTTCGTGACCGCCTCGTCGGTGGCCTGAGGGACGAGATGTTGCAACGACGCCTCTACGCCAAAAAAAAGACCTCACGTTCCAGATTGCTCTGGAGGAAGCCCTGGCAACCGAAGCCGCCGAGAGGTCAACGCAAGAGGCACGACCGGCCCCGCCATCCCAACCGAGGGTCTACCACGAAGACCTCACCGACGAATCCGAATCTGACAGGGAGGAAGTACACCGAGTACAGCGGCGCACTCAAGCAGCACACACACCACAGCAGCCTCGACGAGAAGGAGGGAACTGTGCAAGCTGCGGGGAGAACCACGAGAGGAGGACCTGTCGTTTCCGCAACGCAGAGTGCAGGCAGTGCAGAAAATTGGGACACATCGCCCGGGTGTGTCGGGCTCGACTCACCCGTCGACAAGCATCAGATGACCGACCCAGGAGCCCCAGGTCACACGGCACCATGCACCAAGGCAACTCGACGGAGATCACGGACTACCAGGTATTCCAGTTGCCCCATCCCAGCACAGAGAAAATTTATATAGAGGTACAGATAGAGGGAGCCCCATGCCGCATGGAGCTGGACACGGGTTCAACTCTATCCATAATCTCGGCCCGAACATTAAGGGAACTGTGCCCTAATGGGGGTCCCAAACTAAGGCCGGCCCCATTCACCCTCCGGGACTTCCAGAAACGTAAGGTCCCTACAATGGGGGTGGAGACCTTCAGGGTGCAATATCGAGGGCGAAAGCAACAATTGGACTTGCTGGTAGTTAAGGGCCCCTACGTTAGCTTGCACGTGGACTTCGCTGGCCCCTTCCAGGGAAAAACATTCTTCATAGTGGTGGATTCCTACACCAAATGGCTGGAGGTCGCACTGGTACCGTCCACTTCTACGGCGGCAGCCATCCGGGTACTACGTAAGCTTTTTGCAACCCACGGGCTCCCTGACACCCTCGTCTCGGACAATGGAACCGCATTCACGTCAGAGGAGTTCCAGACCTTCACAGCGCAGAACGCCATCCGCCACATCCGCTCAGCACCATTCCACCCTGCCACCAATGGCCAAGCGGAGCGCATGGTGCGGACCACCAAGGACAGCCTCCGCCGCATGACACAAGGGGACTGGGAATACCGCCTTGCTGCATTTCTTCTAGCACAGCACAGCACCCCAAGCACAACGACGGGCCGGAGCCCAGCTGAACTACTAATGGGCCGGCGCCTTCCAACTAGACTGGACCGACTTCACCCCGACAGAGCTCAGGATGAGGTAGTGGTGGGGAAAGGCAGGAACCCCCGGACATTTGTGGCCCAGGACGCAGTGTACGCAAAGAATTTTGGGGCAGGCCCAGCATGGGTACCCGCCACAGTCACCAAGGTGACCGGTCCCGTGTCGTACGAGGTACTAACGGAAGGGGGGCAATGTTGGCGCCGCCACTGCGACCAGCTACGGCGACGATTCCCAGGAGGAACCCGGGAGGAGAGCGGGACAGAGGGGTCCCAAGGGGACAGCAGGGCAGTGAGGCCTGTAGAGCGAGAGGGGTGGGCAGGGGAAGCAGAAGCAGTAGGCACAGAGGGGCGCCCCGAGGCTGGAAGGACACCGGAACCAGAGCCACAACCTAGTGCTTCAGTGGCGCCAGACCAGACAGCCCCGGCACAGCCAGCAGCCTCAGAACACGAGCCAGAACCAGAACCCCTGACCAAGGAACACCCCAGGCCACAACGCACACGGAGGCGGCCAGCAGACCTTGGGGACTACGAATGCAACTTCCCGGGCAGGACTGGAACTTAGAGGGGAGGGGTGTTATGTACTGAGCTGAATCCTAGAACAATAGGATTCAGAATCAGCGGGAGCTACCCAATCCAACTCCAGGTGGAAGTGAATCCGCAACCTGATTGGCCTGCTGGAGCAGCCAATCAGGCGGCTGGCAGAAGTGAATCTGCTACCTGATTGGCCTGTAGGAGCAGCCAATCAGGCTGCAGGCAGAAGTCAATCCACAATATAATTGGCCCACAGGTGTAGCCCTGAAGTAGCCAATCACGCAAGGCCCATTGTGTAAATAATGTATATAAGCAGATGGTTTTGGGAAAAGAGCCATTCTTCTTCTCCTCTTCTCCTTGATGACTATGAGCTGAATAAAGAGCATGAAATTCACTCTCGACTCCGAGTACATTTCACTGTCCAACCATCTCGTCCTCTGTCGTCCCCTTCTCCTAGTGCCCTCAATCTTTCCCAACATCAGGGTCTTTTCCAGGGAGTCTTCTCTTCTCATGAGGTGGCCAAAGTATTGGAGCCTCAGCTTCACCATCTGTCCTTCCAGTGAGCACTCAGGGCTGATTTCCTTCAGAATGGAGAGGTTTGATCTTCTTGCAGTCCATGGGACTCTCAAGAGTCTCTTCCGGCACCATAATTGAAAAGCCAGACTATCCAAAAGACCCTAGTTTCTCACAGGAATTTGCCCAGGCTCTGAGGGAAGGCCCTTATTTCAGTCCCACCACCCTCACAGGGACGCAGGACAGAGCCTTCTCAGTGGTGGCTGCTCCCAGACAGCTTTGGAACTCCCTTCCTAGAGAAGCCAGACCTCCCCCCTCCTTGTTGTCATTCCACCAGCAGGTGGAGACTCTCTTATCCCAAGAGGCCTTTGGGAACTGGCTCCCCTCGCCCCCTCTTTTTCTTTTTTAAGGAAAGGGCATTTAATAGTGCTGTGCCGTTTTTATTACCTGTATTTCAATAGGCTGGTTTTTAAAAGAATATTATTTAATATTATTTTGATTCCATTAGAGTTCAATTACTTTTAAATGATTGTTTTTAGCGAGCCAGGGTGAGCAGCAGTGAAAACAACTTGGGGTGCCTCCTGGCACGTGCCCGGTTGTTGTGGCCGCTGAGGCAGAGGAAGGATGCCTTTGTCCGCTTCATCCGGTCACCGGTTTTTCCTGTTTTGCCAAAGCCTCAGGTAAGGAGGGACACAAGAGTGTAGGCCTCTGTGGGCTTTTGTTTTGGCACGGTCAGTGCCTCTTGTCCTTTCTCTAAGCCAAAAGGCAGTGTGTGTGTGGGGGGGGAGGCGCAAGTCACCGGAGCATCATTTGAACAGCCGATGTGCCGAAGCACCACTAAAAATAGAGCAGGATGAGAAACACGCTGAGGGGAACAGATGGGAACATCGCTGCTGCACACTTTCCCAGCTGCCTCAACCACACCTGCTCAGGCTGCATATGCATCGTGCATTTAAAGTGCGCCTCCTCCCCATCAAGAATCCTGGGAACCCCCTTGGAGAAATACAATTCCCAGCACCTTTGTGTGGGGGGGAAATCTATAGTTTCCATGATTCTCTATGGGGATGGGGTGTGTGGGGATAAAAAGGTAAAGGTAAAGGGACCCCTGACCATTAGGACCAAGCAACGGGAGTTCACCCCGTCACAGGGATTTGAAACGCCGACCTTCTAATCAGCAAGCCCTAGGCTCAGTGGTTTAACCACAGCACCACCTGGGACATTTAAGTGTCCTTTAAATGTATGGCGTGGACACAGCTTGTGGCTCTTTTCCTATCTAAAACCTGCTACTCAGCCAGCAAAAGAACAAAGCCCCACTTGGACTGGAAGCCTGGAATGCCCAGTGCTTTTTTTCGGGGGGGGGGAGGGGCGGCACATACCCCTAAACTTTTTGTGAATCTTTGTACAGAACTTTTCTCCATTTACTTTATTTATTCCCCCCCCCGATTTGAACTATAAAATTGTGATTTTCTTGAGTCAAGATGAGAGTACTCCTAAAAAAATTTTAAGAGAAAAAAAGCACTGGGAATGGCCCAATTTGCAAAGGGTGGGACACCAACAGAGGGAGATCTAGCCCCCCAATTTTCTGTTTTCTCCAAGACTGCAGATCCTAGATGCCCTTCTACCTGGGAGTAAGCCCCATTGGAAAGCAACGGAGCTGATTTCTCAGTAGGCACCAGAGAGGTTTACGCTGGAAGGACATTCCTCCCCTTTGCAACGGATGCGCAACGAAACGGGGAGTCAGGTGAGGGGGGCCTTTTGGGGAAATGAAGGCGAGCATCTCCTCCTCCTCTTGCATCCTGGGAGCTGGAGTCCATCCCGGGCTGCGCTGCCCAGTGCAAACTACGACTCCCAGAATGCTGCGCAAAGAGGGAGAGGGAGAGGGTGTTGTGTTTCCATCTGCCAGAGGTTTGATGTGGCTGCCCGGCGAGTCCCGGGAAAGGTGTCAGCGCGCGCCGGGGGCTCTCTAGGTATAAAGCAGGGTGAGGTGAGGTGGGTGGGTGGGGAAGAGAGGACTTGGAGCTGATGGGCTGGGCGAGGGATGGTGCAAAGGGGTGGCGCGTGGCGGAGTTTCTTTGCGCGCAAGAAAGCAGGCAGGCGCTGGGATACCTGGGCATCGCGTGCGCATCTTTGCAACCCCGGGAGAGGCGGCGCAGCTTCTTATTTGCAACGGATCCACAAGGTGGGAAGGGAGGAGAGAGAGAAGGAGAGAGGGAGGCAGGCAGGCGACGAGGCAGCCCTGAAGCAACGCGCCCCGACCCCATTCCCAGGCTTGGTGTGGGAAGGAGGGAGCGCAGCTGAACCACCTTACCCAGACCTAAGGCGGATCCAGCCCCTTCGTTCAGGAGAAATGTGAGTGATCTGGGCGGTCTAGCGATCGGGTGTAACCGAACCCTAGTCCAGACAACGTAAGAGCGCGGCGACCCGGGTTCATTTTGAGTTCTCTCTTACCTCTGACGGAGGTGGAATCGCAAATATAGTTTTTGTCCAGTTTCAAGCTCCGGATTAGCGGAGCAGATTTGTGCGGGCAGAGACGGGAACGCAGAGGAAAAAACTTTGGGGATCCTTTTCCAGCAGGCTTTGGGTTTCTCCTGCCGCCACCGGGGAAAAAAATATCTCTTCTCTTCTCCACATTTCTCCCTCGCCTTGCAGGCTTCATCCAGCCAGGTAGATTCGAGGCACGTTTCCCTGGGGGGGAAGCGCCAGGAAGAGTCAGATGAAGGTTGCTCACCATAAGCGTATATTGGGCGACAGCCTCAGTGGTACTTTTCTGTAGTATTTTTGTTGCCCCGTTTGAACGAAACTTCTGGACTTTTCCCCACTCGTTTTTATCTTCATTATTTCATAGACTAAAAACAGATTTTTTTTATTTTCAAAAATTGTTTAATTTAGGCTTCCATGTTGTGCTCCTATGGTTCTGCAGACCCGAATCTTTCTTCCCCTTTCTGCTCTGGGTGCCTGGCCACCACCCACCCCGTTCACTGATTGATTGATTGATTGAATTTATATCCCCTCTTATTGGCTACAAGGACCTCCAGGTGGCCTACATGGTTCTTCTCCCCCCCCATTATTATTATTATTATTATTATTATTATTATTATTATTATTATTATTAATATATTTTTATTGAAAGCTTTCCCATAAGTAACAAGAGTACATTCAGTGTCTCTGTTTTCAAATTGTAGAGTCTTTCATAAAGGTCAATGACAGTCAATTTGAGGCATTTTTTGTCGTAAGCAATGTGGGATTGAGAAGGGGAGAGAGAGAAGGGGAAGGGGGGGGGAGAGAAATACTTTCATTCTTTGCAGAGTATAGGAGTGTTAGTATCCCACCCCAAAAAAACAACCTTGCGAGGGTTGTTTTGAGAGAAGGCAGTGGCTGGGTCCAGGCTCACCCAGTGAAAGGTTCATGGCTGAGTGGGGGGATTTGAACCCTTATCTCTAACCATTATGCCACACTTCCCCCAGCCCCCTTGCCTGGCCACTTTGTGGTGCCATGCTTAGATCCCCCCCTCCTTTCCTGATCCCATTTCTGTACTCCTGCCAAGTTCAGCAGCAGAAAGGAGCCGGGACTTTTAGGAAGCAGTTTAAAGCAGCCTTCTCCATCCCAGGCTCTTCCAGGTGTTTCGGACTACAACTCCCACCAGCCCCACTAGGGGTGGAATTATGGGAATTGTAGTCCAGAACAGCTGGAGGGCCCCAGGTTAGGGAAGGCTGCTTGGAAGCAATGCCCTGCTCCAGGTATGTTCTAGTCTAGATAGCTTCAGTTAAACATAGAAGCAAAATGCTAATCTCTAAATCCCGCAGAGGGAAAAGGAACTGCGGCTTCCCTCTTCCCCCCTCCCCACCCTTTTGTAATTTACATAACAGAGATAATTCGAGAGGAGCATTAAAAAAAGATCTGGTTAGCCGCACACTCGTGCCTTTATTTAGAAGTCCAGTGACCCCAATTGCCGCTCTCCTCCCTCCTCCTCTCCATCCCACAGTTGGAAAATTCCCACTAGCAGAAAAACAAGTTGTTTTCTCTCGGAGAGCTGGCCGAGGAGGAGGGAAGGTGATCTGATGTCACATTCTGATACGGTAGTTTTGCATTCCTAACTCCTGCCTTTCCTCTCCTTAAGTTCTTCTCCTGCCGGGATAGATCAGCCTGGAGATCTCTGCAGAAATGGCCCTGTTGAAATGCGGCTGGCTCTGGAGACAGAGTAAGTCTTAGCCTGGGAATTTAGAGGCTCGCTCTTCTTCTGAGAGAGGCGGGGAAGCTTCTGGGACTGCTGCGCTTGCTGTGTTCATAATGGGGTGCTTGAGAGACCAGTTGTGTCTTGGGATTCCTTGCACATTTCGAACCCCGAGCCCCGAAACAGTACAGCCCATTTGTGTCTGCTTGGGAGCAAGGACTTACTCCCAAGTAAGCTTGCAAAAGATTGGATGTTTGCTCTTGTTGGGGGCCACAATCTTTGTAAAAAGACCAACAAAACGGTTAGAAATGGACAAAGCTGTCTTTGCTTCCCAGACACATCTGGATGACTACTGTCGAAAACAGGAAGGTGAACCAGATATGGTCGGATCCATTAAGGCTCTTTTCATACTCTTATCATGTTTTTAATATTCTGTTGGGAGCCACCCAGGGTAGCTGGGGAAACCCAGCCAGATGGGTGGGGTATAAATAAATTATTATTATTATTATTATTATTATTATTATTATTATTATTATATCTAAGGGCATTTGGTACCAGAAGCAGACAATCTGAGCAGCACTCCCCTAAAGGTGGTGGAATGCAACAATCCCTTTAGCAATGTTCACTTTGCTTTGCTGTAATGATATTCCAACTGCCCAATGGTAGGACAGGCCCAGAAAATGACTGGGGCAACCCACTCAGATTGTGTGTGGGGGGTATAAGCAATATATTATTATTAAAACCAGCTTTTGGTGATTTTAATTGACTAGCCATTGCAAAATTGTCACCGTAATTTATGGATGTTTAGGTGGAGCAACTTTTGTATTTAGGGACCTATCTATAGGCTTGAAAACTTTTTTAAAAAACCCATATACAGTGAGAAAGTCCAGGTTCTCAGAATTGCGCAAGGTGGAACCGGTAGTTTTTGGAGGCCATTGACAATATGCATATTTTTAAATTGCCTTGGACTTGGTTTCCATGAAATAGCAGCATAGCTATAAACAAATATTCTGTATGAAAGTTTTGGGTAGCAGTTATTTCCTAGATCGCCACCCCCCCTTCCAAACATCTAGAGTAGTGTTTCCCAAACTTGGCTTTCCAGCTGTTTTTGGACTACAACTCCCATTATCCCCCGTTACCACCTGCCTATATTATATGAGGGAGGTGCCAGGCCAATGTCCTTTTACATCAGGCACCCCCAAACTCGGCCCTCCAGATGTTTTGGGACTACAATTCCCATCACCCCTGACCACTGGTCCTGTTAGCTAGGGATCATGGGAGTTGTAGTCCCAAAACATCTGGAGGGCCACAGTTTGGGGATGCCTGTTTTCCATGGTCTTCAAACACTGACAGTCCCTATTGATTCTCCACAGACAGTTTTGTGAGGTTGGTGGGAGAGCTTCTTCCCCTTATGTATGAAACGAAGGGAGACCAGGTTTCATCGGAGGCATTTTTTCCTTTATCACCGTGTCTACTTAGGAGCAAGTCCTGTTGCATTCAGCGGGGCTTCCTCCCAGGTAAAGCGGGTCAGGATCGTAAACCTTCTTTGTTTGCTCGCTTCCATCCTGCTTCTCTGCCCAGGCAGTTTGCCACTTTTAAATCCAAAAAAATGGGGAAAAGCAATAAGAAGTTACAGCAGGCAAAAATAATAATGAATTTGATGCCGCCTCCTGACATTGCAAGATCCCGACCCCCATGAGCTCCCGCTAGCAGCCAGGGATGATGACAGTTGTGTTCTGTTTTGGCTACACTTCCTTCAGAAGCGAAGGTCTCCCCCCTTCCCTCGCCTGGCCTCCTCCTCTCCTCCTGTTTACCTGGAAGCAAAGCCCGTTGCTTTTGACGGAGGGTGGGCTGAGGACTGTAGCCTAGGCAACATTTTGTTCCAAACCGCTTTGCTCGAGGCGATCATCCACCTGAATAACTGCTGCCGCCACCGAGGCAGAAGTAAGCTCTCCTCGTTCTCTGCGCTGCTGTCCGTCCCCTTGAAGCTGGGCCATCTGTTCCCACTCGCTGTCTCCACTGAGATCCGTGAGTGAGAGCAAACACATGCCCCCCCCTCCTCTGGGCAGCTCGTCCTCCAGAAACTTCCTCGGGATCCTTGCTTGACACCTGCTCTTTTCTAATGCGGAGAGACGTGGGTGGCACTGGGGTCTAAACCACTGAGCCTCTTGGGTCTTGCCAATCAGAAGGTCGGCGGTTCGAATCCCTGCAATGGTGTGAGCTCCCATTGCTCCGTCCCAGCTCCGGCCAACCTAGCAGTTCGAAAGCACACCAGTGCAAGTAGATAA
This sequence comes from Zootoca vivipara, assembly GCF_963506605.1. Taxonomy (NCBI): domain Eukaryota; kingdom Metazoa; phylum Chordata; class Lepidosauria; order Squamata; family Lacertidae; genus Zootoca; species Zootoca vivipara. The sequence continues at coordinate 97,030,808 of NC_083279.1, forward strand.
ATAGGTACTGCTGCGGTGCAAAGGTAAACGGTGTTTCTGTGCACTCTGGTTTCTGTCACTGTGTCCCGTTGCACCATAAGCGGTTTAGTCGTGCTGGCCACATGACCCGGAAAGCTTGTCTGTGGACAAACGCTGGCTCCCTCAGCCTGAAAGCACGAGATGAGCGCCGCAACCCCATAGTTGCCTTTGACTAGACTTAACTGTCTAGGGGTCCTTTACCTTTACCTAAGGTAAAGGGACCCCTGACCATTAGGTCCAGTCGTGACCGACTCTGGGGTTGCAGCGCTCATCTCGTGTTATTGGCTGAGGGAGCCGGCGTATAGCTTCCAGGTCATGTGGCCAGCATGACAAAGCCGCTTCTGGCAAACTAGAGCAGCTCACGGAAACGCTGTTTACCTTCCCACTGTAGCGATACCTATTTGTCTACTTGCACTTTGATGTGCTTTCGAACTGCTAGGTTGGCAGGAGCAGAGACCGAGGAACGGGACCTCACCCGGTTGCGGGGATTCAAACCGCCAACCTTCTGATCGGCAAGCCCTAGGCTTTGTGGTTTAACCCACAGCACCACCCGCGTCCACCTTTACCTTACCTCTTCTTGAGTGTGGACTACAACTCCCATCATCACATTGCAGCCAGCAAGCCCAGTGGTCAGCGATGATGGGGTGATGTAGTTTGGCAACATCTTGGGGGCGTCATCTTGGCTACCCCTCTTATCACAGAATTGTGAAGTTGGAAGGGACCCCGAGAGTCATCTAGTCCAACCCCCTGCAATGCAGGAATCTCAACTAAAGCATCCATGAGAGATGGTCATAATTAGGGCCGGATTTACGTATAAGCTAAACAAGCTATAGCTTAGGGCCCCACTCTCTTGGGTTCCCCCCCAAAAAATTAAAGGAAAAAGAAACACACGCCTGGATGTACATTTCCAAAATATAAGATAAAAAACCAAATAAAATAAAACCCCCAAAACGTGCGCCGCACCCCACCCCAAATCACGCACCCCACCCCCAGAACGCGTGCCATGTCCCTGGGGGCAGCGGACCTGCTCTCCGCCCCCCCTGTCCCCACGCAGAGCTACAATTCCCAGAGTCATCTGGCAAGAGATATGGGTTGTTAAGGCACTCTGGGAATTTCACCTCTGCAAGGCTTCTTCTGCTCTCAACTCCCTTCAGTGCCAACCCAGCTTCTTTTCTTGTGTCAAATGCTTTTAGTTGGGGACATTTGATCCCGGAGCCTCTCTCTCTCTCTCTTTTAAATTAAAAAAAGCAGAATAGAAATCCAGCAGACGAGGCAGAAGATGAGAGGAATACGGCTGGGAAACAGAGTCAGCAAACCGTGGGGAGGGGCATCATCCACCCGCAGCATTGCCTGCACGAGCCCCACATCGTGCCCCTGGCTTTGGCTTTGGCAGGCAGCTTTTCCTCACTTTTTCTGGCTCTGGAGCTGAGCGAGGGATATGTAAATAGAGAGGCGCAGTGACCTCGTAGCTCCAAGGAAGGGCTGGCAAAAAAACAGGAGGCATTAGTTTTGCATACTGCTCTATCACCGCCACTTTTTTGGTCTTCATAGTCACCTTTATTCACCCTTCCCCCCCTTCTCTTTCTTTTTCCCCTCCCCGGCCACCACAGGTTCCATCCTGAGACGATGGAAAAGGAACTGGTTCGTCTTGTGGGTCGACGGCACCCTCGTCTATTACCACGACGACACCGGCCGCGATATGGATGGCCGGATCAACATCAAGTTCAACTGCCGGGACGTCCGGACGGGCCGCGAGTGCCGCGGTGAGTGTTTGCCCATCGCTTGTGAACCGCGCCGATGTGCGTGACCCCGCAGGGACAGAGAGCGCTGGTGTTGTTTTTTTACACCAGGAACGAAACCGCTTGGGGAGCCGCCGTTTATTTTTTCCTTAAACAAGTCTCTAGTCCTTAAGACGGCATCCGTTTGTTCATTGCGTTTATATCCCACTTTTCCCTGCCCCCACCAAGGAGTTTGAGGCTGTGCGCATGTTCCCCCCCCATTTAATCCCCACTGTGAGGGAGTTTGGACTGAGAGGCAGCGACTGGCACAAGGTCGCCCAGTGAGCTTCATGGCTAAGGGAGGATTCAAACTCTAACCACTACACCACACTGGGTCTTAGGGCTTAGGGAGCTGGGTATGTTTAGCCTGGAGAAGAGAAGGTTAAGGGGTGATATGATAGCCATGTTCAAATATATGAAAGGGTGTCATATGGAGGAGGGAGAAAGGTTGTTTTCTGCTGCTCCAGAGAAGCGGACACGGAGCAATGGATTCAAACTACAAGAAAGAAGATTCCACCTCAACATTAGGAAGAACTTCTTGACAGTAAGAGCTGTTCGACAGTGGAACTTGCTGCCAAGGAGTGTGGTGGAGTCTCCTTCTTTGGAGGTCTTTAAGCAGAGGCTTGACAGGCATATGTCAAGAATGCTTTGATGGTGTTTCCTGCTTGGCAGGCGGTTGGACTGGATGGCCCTTGTGGTCTCTTCCAACTCTATGATTCTATGACTGTGAAAAGGGGCTGAAAAATAGGGCTGAACTGAATTGCTTCCAAGCAATTGATGATGATGATTTAATATTCTATTATTTTTATAAGATAAGATATCTTTATTGTCATTGTCCCCTTGCGGGAACAACAAAATTACTCTGTTATTATTTTATCATTGGTTTCCCCAGCCACTCTGGGCAGCTTCCGACAGATACAGAAGCATAATAAAACACCAGACATAAAAAACTCCCCTATACACTACAGGGCTTCCTTCAGATGTCTCCTAAAAGTTGCAGTTATTTATCTCCTTGACATCTGATGAAAGGCCTTCAAACTATCCAAGAGGTATATTAGATCTCATTGTACATGTTTCCAGTAAGCCGGTTTGCCAATATACTTAATATTTTTCGCCATCCGTTCCAAGAGAGCACATTACAAACCCTTCCCAGAGTCCTTTCCTTGAATTGCCTGCCTTCCCTTTGCCTCTGGGCACCTGCCTAATATTTACAAAACAGCTCTGGTTATATAAAAGAGGCCCAAGAGGGACATTCTCCGTGGCAAAATACCCTCGGGGGACGGTGCTGCGTTGCAGCAGAGAGACGCTGGCGGGGAGGGATGCTTCACCCTTCCCCTGCCGGCGCCTTCCCCCCTGAAACCCCCTCCTCTTGTTACTTCACTGGCCCACCCTGTGGGGTTCCAGACGGTCTTACCCACTGGAAGTAGCAGAATAAAGAGAAAAAGCTAGCACAGGAAAGTAAGCCAAACTGCCTTGTTTCGTAAGCGGCAGAGCCCGGGTGAGAAACCGGAAGACCTACACATGTTGTTGGACCGCAGCTTCCGTCCGCTACACTCCTGGGGGCTGATGGGAGCTGGGGCAGGGCCAGATTTAGGTTTGATGAGGCCCTAAGCTACTGAAGGTAATGGGGCCCTTTATATGTCCAGCTGTCCTTTGTCAACAACAAATTGTTGTTTAGTCATTTAGTCGTGTCTGACTCTTCTTGACCCCATGGACCAGAGCACGCCAGGCACTCCTGTCTTCCACTGCCTCCCGCAGTTTGGTCAAACTCATGTTCGTAGCTTCAAGAACACTGTCCAACCATCTTGTCCTCTGCCGTCCCCTTCTCCTTGTGCTTTCCCAACATCACGGTCTTACCAGGGAGTCTTCTCTTCTCATGAGGTGGCCAAAGTATTGGAGCCTCGGCTTCAGGATCTGTCCTTCCAGTGAGCACTCAGGGCTGATTTCCTTCAGAATGGATAGGTCTGATCTTCTCGCAATCCATGGGACTCAAGGGAAGTAATAGTACCACTGTATTCTGCTCTGGTCAGACCTCCCCTGGAGTACTGTGTCCAGTTCTGGGCACCACAGTTCAAGAAGGATACAGACAAGCTGGAACGTGTCCAGAAGAGGGCAACCAAAATGGTCAAAGGCCTGGAAACGATGCCTTATGAGGAACGGCTTAGGGAGCTGGGTATGTTTAGCCTGGAGAAGAGAAGGTTAAGGGGTGATATGATAGCCATGTTCAAATATATAAAAGGATGTCATATAGAAGAGGGAGAAAGGTTGTTTTCTGCTGCTCCAGAGAAGCGGACACGGAGCAATGGATTCAAACTACAAGAAAGAAGATTCCACCTAAACATTAGGAAGAACTTCCTGACAGTAAGAGCTGTTCGACAGTGGAATTTGCTGCCAAGGAGTGTGGTGGAGTCTCCTTCTTTGGAGGTCTTTAAGCATAGGCTTGACAGCCATCTGTCAGGAATGCTTTGATGGCGTTTCCTGCTTGGCAGGGGGTTGGACTGGATGGCCCTTGTGGTCTCTTCCAACTCTATGATTCTATGATTCTACAATCCTATGATTCTATGATTCCTTCCCTACAGATCCTCTCAGATTCTGTGACTCTCAAGAGTCTCCTCCATCACCATAATTCAAAAGCCTCAAATCTTCGGTGATCAGCCTTCTTTATGAACAGTTCTGTGATTCAATGAATTAATTGCACACTTATGGAAAATCCCATTTAAAAATGTTAGTTTAATCAGTTCAACTTAATTGATCCAGTTGTACCAGCTTTCCTCCCTGGGGCAGAAGCAACATTCCTCCCCCTGCCTCCTGGCTCTCTTTCTGTCTCTGCTCCCTCTTGTTTGCGTGTTTTTGCTCTTGCACTGCTTGGTACAACAGTGCTGAGTCACCCAGAGCGTTCTTTCGCAGACAATGGATGGAAAGAAACAGCCCAAACAGAGGGCTGGTTCATGTAGCGCCATGTCTCTCCTTTCTGAGACTTCCAGCGGCAAAAAATAAAAAATAAAAATTGCAATGCTCTGCAGTTGCCCAAGCTGGCTGCCTGTCTCCAGCTCACTCCCTGCAGGGGATTCCGCGATATTGATGCATAATGTTCAATAAACTTTAAGTGACCTGCTCATCTCATTTTTCCTCCCTGGCTACAGCGGGGGTTGAAAGGGAACTCGCCGCTCTTCCAGTCTGAACGCTTGCAAAAGTCAAATCCTCTTACCAAAATGTGACTTAAAAGAAAACACAAAAAAACTTTATTACATTTTCAAAATTTACCAAGAAAGAATAAAAAGAATAAATTGATCCTAAATTGCACCTTAGTAGCACCTTAGTAGCACCTTATACAGAGGGTGGTGGGGGTGGGTGGGAATGGGTGATGGGCTGATGGGAGTGGTAAACCTGTAGATGGCTGTTAACGACTGCTGATGACTGCAATTAGTCCTGGGGGGGGGGAGGCACAATAATACAACCACCAGACTTAACATGGACACTGGTACCAGAGCCTGCAATAAACCCAGATGCCAACTTTGCTGCCACATACACCCAGACAACATCATTACTGGCTCCAACATACCATCTCAGGACTATTCAATTGCTCATCTTCTAACATTGTGTATGCCATCAAATGCCAACAGTGCCCTTCAGCTCTCTATATTGGACAAACAGGCCAAACCCTACACCAAAGGATAAATGGACACAAATCTGACATCAGGAACCACAAGACAGGGAAACCAGTAGGAGAACACTTCAATCTCCCAGGGCATTCTATACAAGATCTCAAAGCAGCTGTTTTATTACAGAGAAATTTCAGGAACAGACTGGAAAGAGAAGTTTCTGAATTGGAACTCATTACCAAGCTTAAAACCATGGAGCCACCTGGGATGAATAGAGACATCGGATTCTTATCTCATTATGCATGATCAAGCTTTCTTTAGCGTCTCAGCCCTTGCTTCCCCCCCCCAGGACTAATTGCAGTCACCAGCAGTCGTTAACAGCCATCTACAGGTTTACCACTCCCATCAGCCCATCACCCATTCCCACCCACCCCCACCACCCTCTGAATAGATATATAGCGTCTGACACTTCTGTTTCAAGTGTATCTGAAGAAGTGTGCATGCACACGAAAGCTCATACCAAAATAAAAACTTAGTTGGTCTTTAAGGTGCTACTGAAGGATTTTTTTTCTATTTTGATATCCAAGGGTTTGGCAAATTGCCCTTCTTGAAAAGAAATTTCGTACGCTAAAAGTCTCTAAAGGGCAAAGCTCGAATGACTGCTTTTTAAAAAAATAAATAAGTGGCATGGTTTTATTTCTTATACAAATATTCCGGCATGTGTTCCTTCAGTGTCATCAGCCTGCGCAAATGGCTGGCTCATTTAGGACTACATAGAACCTTTAGTTTCAGGAATGATGGAACTGACGGATGGAGAATACTTTCATTTTTGCCAATCTTTATTATTTGAAATGGGAATCTATCTTCGTTGTGAGTTAATACTTTTCCATCCCTTTTGGAGCTGCGCTGCATCTTTGTCCTTTTGCCCTTGCAGGCTGTGACATTTTATGGTTTCAAATTTTGATTCCCTGTTTTCTTTCTTTCTGTTATGTTTGCACTTTTCTTTTTATAACAAATCAATGATTTATATATATTTTTCCTAATCCCCTGTTTTGCATGCCAAGAGTGGAACTTGGATGGAGTGGTGGGGTGGGGGGGGGGGAGAAACTGATGCCTGCAAGGCCTTTTCTTCCCTCTGTCTCGTCTGGTCTCTCCTGAACGCTGCCCCATCTCCTGGGATCGTTGCCAAATCTTGCACCGCCATTTGTGGTTTCAGCAGGAGCCACGGAGACGGACGCTTCTCCCTAAGGTCCCAATTACTCCGCCGGTTGCAGCAGTGAAGCTGAAATGGCACAGGCATTCGGCTCGCTTGGCTGCGCACGGCTGATCCCTTGCTTTGCCACAGACTTCCCCTTCTAAATCGGCATGTTTTTGGTCCTCCAGCAGCGGGAAGCCTTGGGCCCATCCTGCGAGTCTTTGGGGAAATGAGTTGCGGGCGCTTCCTTGCCGTTGAGGCTTTGAGAATTTCTGCTTTCCTTCAAAAGGAAAAAAAAAGTTTCTGGGCCTCGAGATTTGTTGGGTTGTTTAAAAGAAGCACCAAGGAAAGTCCTTTTTGCTACGTCTCCAAAGACAAGTAAGATGCACGGAGGAGAAGGCAATCGATGTCGGAGGCAGCCATGCTTCTGAATACCAGGTGCTGGAAACTACAGGATGAGAGAGATGCTCTTGTGTTCGAATCCTGCTTGCTGGTTTCCCATTGGGGCATCTAGTTGGCCACTGTGAGAACAGAATACAGGACTGGATGGGCCATTGGTCCAGTGTTAGAAACTTGGGTATATAAGCTAACTGTCCTCCTGAAGTGTAAAATAGTGCGTAAGAAGGATGAAGACACAGCTCTCAAAACAACCAGCTCTTTATTCTAGCTCTGAGTCCAGTCTGAACAGCAGCTTAGCCGACTGGCTTATATAGTACTCAGTAACTTGCAACAGTAACAAACTTCCCCTAGCTACCCAATCTTCATTTGCATGTTGTGGACCTGAGTGAGAACTGCAGCCACAGTGAGCAGGGTAAGAACTGCAGCCACGGTGGCCAGAAGGAATACTGCAGTTAACTTAATATATAACATGAAGGACCAGGTGCGCAGATTGGGAGTCAGTTTGGACTCACAGCTGTCCATGGAGGCGCAGGTCAATTCCGTGTCCGGGACAGCTGTCTCCCAGCTACACCAGCATTACACTTTCCATTTTAAGTTCAGAATAGAGGAGTTGCTTTGAAAGACGATCATCAGGCATCCGCACAACATGACCCGTCCAACAAAGTTGATATTGAAGAATCGTTGCTTCAACACTGGTGATCTTTGCTTCTTCCAGTACAATGGTATTAGTTCGCCTGTCTTGTTGATCCATCTAGCTCAGTGTTGTCTACACTGACAGGCAGGTCAGGAAAATGATGCTGCCATGCTAAAAGATCTCCCTCCCTCTCTTTCTCTGTCTGTCTGGATGAGCCCTTTTAGGACGCGGGTGGCGCTGTGGGTTAAACCACAGAGCCTAGGGCTTGCCAATCAGAAGGTCGGTGGTTCGAATCCCCGCGACGGGGTGAGCTCCCGTTGCTCGGTCCCAGCTCCTGCCAATCTAGCAGTTCGAAATCACATCAAAGTGCAAGTAGATAAATAGGTACTGCTCTGGCGGGAAGGTAAACGACGTTTCCGTGCGCTGCTCTGGTTCGCCAGGAACGGCTTTGTCATGCTGGCCACATGACCTGGAAGCTGTACATGACCTGGAAGCTCCCTCGGACAGTAAAACGAGATGAGCACCGCTCCGGCGGGAAGGTGGGGAGACCATTTGGTAAACCTTCGACTACCAAGCATATTGAGTACGGTTTTGTGGGAAGCTGAATTCTGAGGGTTGTTGTTGTTGTTGTTGTTGTTGTTGTTGTTGTTTTTAAAACAGAACAAGAGGGATAATAACTCCTTGATTAATTACAAGGTCCTTTGAACCTGATCCTGGGCAAAGTAATGGGAAATTAATAAAGATATTCTGACCAGGTGTTTTAATCAACATGTTGAACGTAGTTTAACGAACAGCCGGCACAATTAGAGCAAAACACCCCATCTTATTATTTTATTAAATAAAGACTGCGTTTTGTGTGGTTTCTGGTTTCCGGCTTCTCTGCCCAAGGGATGGAATCCACGGGCTTTGAGCAAGGAGGGTTGGCGGTTCGAATCTGCACAGTGGGGTGAGCTCCCGTTCCTCTGTCCCAGCTCCTGCCAACCTAGCAGGTCGAAAGCATGCCAGCGCAAGTAGATAAATAGATACCGTTCCGGTGGGAAGGTAAACAGCGTTTCCATGCACTCTGATTTCCGCCACGGTGTCCCATTGCGCCAGAAGCGGCTTAGTCCTGCTGGCCACATGACCCGGAAAGCTGTCTGTGGACAAACGCTGGCTCCCTTGGCTTGTAAAGAGAGATGAGTGCCGTAACCCCATAGTCGCATTTGCCTGGACTTAACTGTCCAGGGGTCCTTTACCTTTACCAGCTTCCTCCAGTTCGCCAGAGGGCAGGAGGCGTTGGGCGTTGCAGCTGGAACCTCTGCAGGCCAAGCAGCTGCTGTTCCCGAGTTCCGGTCCCTCTCCATCCAGTGGTCTACGCTGTCTTATTGCCCAGCTGTTTTTCCTGCTGTGTCACTTGAGAACCTTTTCCGAGAGATATTCAGGCTCACACCACAGACCTTCTGAACGCAGAGGAGGGGAGCAGACATTCATTTCTGACGCCTTCATCCCCCGAACCTACTTTCTTTTTTAATTTGTTTATTTGGTAATAATTTGTGTAAAATAGGAAATTTTGAGAAAACTGAAAGTAAGTCAGACAACAGGGAGAAACTTTAGGCAAGTGCGAATTTAAAGAATTTAATCAGGGAACGCAATGGGAGGATCGGAGGTCAAGTTAAATTGAATTACAAAACGATGTACAAAGCAAGTATCAATTAAGGGATGAAAGATTGTAGACTTTTATTTTTATTTTGTGTTTAACCTCAATTGATCATCTTTGTTATGTTACGCAATTTTCAACCAATAAAGCATTTATTAAAGAAAATCAAATCAAAGTTTTACAATCACATATCCAATATATAACATAGAAAAAAGATTCCAAGGAATCTCCTGAACTTCCCACTTCCCCTTTGCGGGTCCTGTTGTTAATCATTTCCTCCTGCATCTTTTATAATAATCCAAGTCCTTTACTTCTCCATTATGTCCGAAAATTCACCATTAAACAACAAGTGTTATTCCAGTCCTGCTGTAACCATTTTAACTGTTTACAATGAATTTTATAATGGTTTTTTAAGATAAATTATAATTCTCCCCCCATTCCTTATTGAAATTTTAAACATTTTTTTCAACTACTCTCTTAACCCCCCCCCCTTTTGTCTGCCTCTCCTTTGGATTTCCAGACATCCCGCCTCCTGAAGGGAGAACCCGCGAGTGTCTGATGTGCATCGTGCAAAGAGACGGCTCCAAAACGATGCTGTGTGCCGAAAGCGAGGACGATGCTGTGTAAGTTGCTGCAATAATAATCCCATTTTACAGATGGACAATTGAGGCCGAGACTTGCCCATAGCTGCTGAGTTTAATATGAATTAGTATTAAATATTCCACATTTCATATAGCTGTTATAATTATGAATTTTTCACCCTTCGCCCCAAGGTTTAAAAATAATTTAAAACAACTTGCAGCCATGAAAGTAAGGTGAGTCCTTAAAGCACACACCTCAAGCACCTTCACCATCCTCTGAAAAAATACAATGAAGTAGCCAGGTGCATCTCTGTGGGGAGTTGCATGGCTTAGGGGCTGCCACAGAGAAGGCCGTGTCCCCCTGAGCTACTGCCACCCCCAAGTCTCTGAGGGCACAGGAACTACCAAGAAGACCCCCCTCTGCCGATCCCAGCACCTGAGAGGATCTGTAGGGAAGGAATCATAGGATTGTAGAATCATAGAGTTGGAAGAGACCACAAGGGCCATCCAGTCCAGCCCCCTGCCAAGCAGGAAACACCATCAAAGCATTCCTGACAGATGGCTGTCAAGCCTCTGCTTAAAGACCTCCAAAGAAGGAGACTCCACCACACTCCCTGGCAGCAAATTCCACTGTCGAACAGTTCTTACGGTACTGTCAGGAAGTTCCTCCTAATGTTTAGGTGGAATCTTCTTTCTTGTAGTTTGAATCTATTGCTCCGTGTCCGCTTCTCTGGAGCAGCAGAAAACAATCTTTCTCCCTCCTCTATATGACATCCTTTTATATATTTGAACATGGCTATCATATCACCCCTTAACCTTCTCTTCTCCAGGCTAAACATACCCAGCTCCCTAAGCCGTTCCTCATAAGGCATCGTTTCCAGGCCTTTGACCATTTTCGTTGCCCTCTTCTGGACACATTCCAGCTTTTCAGTATCCTTCTTGAACTGTGCTGCCCAGAGCTGGACACAGTATTCCAGGTGAGGTCTGACCAGAGCAGAATGTTGTTGTTGTTTAGTCGTTTAGTCGTGTCCGACTCTTCGTGACCCCATGGACCATAGCACGCCAGGCACTCCTGTCTTGCACTGCCTCCCGCAGTTTGGTCAAACTCATGTTCGTAGCTTCGAGAACACTGTCCAACCATCTCGTCCTCTGTCGTCCCCTTCTCCTAGTGCCCTCAATCTTTCCCAACATCAGGGTCTTTTCCAAGGATTCTTCTCTTCTCATGAGGTGGCCAAAGTATTGGAGCCTCAGCTTCACGATCTGTCCTTCCAGGGAGCACTCAGGGCTGATTTCCTTAAGAATGGATAGGTTTGATCTTCTTGCAGTCCATGGGACTCTCTAGAGTCTCCTCCAGCACCATAATTCAAAAGCATCAATTCTTCGGCGATCAGCCTTCTTTATGATCCAGCTCTCACTTCCATACATCACTACTGGGAAAACCATAGCTTTAACTATACGGACCTTTGTCGGCAAGGTGATGTCTCTGCTTTTTAAGATGCTTTGTCAATGCCTTGTCATGGCGAAGGGGCTTGAATAACTCAGAGAAGCTATGAGCTATGCCATGCAGGGCCACCCAAGATGGACAGGTCATAGTGGAGAGTTTTGACTAAATGTGATCCACCTGGAGAAGGAACTGGCAAGCCACTCCAGTATCCCTGCCAAGAAAACTCCATGGACAAAGACAACAGACCAGAGCAGAATACAGTGGTACTATTACTTCCCTTGATCTAGATGCTATACTCCGATTGATGCAGCCCAGAATTGCATTGGCTTTTTTAGCTGCTGCATCACACTGTTGACTCATGTCAAGTTTGTGGTCTACCAAGACTCCTAGATCCTTTTCACATTGTAGAGTAGGAAGGGTCCCCAGGGGTCATCTAGTCCAACCCCCTGCAATGCGGGAATCTCAGCGAAAGCAACCATGAGTCAGGAGGAGTCAGGAGCCCTTTCAGATATTTGCAGCCTGGGTCAATCAAGACTTCAAACACCAATGCAAGCACCTGGAATTGGACCTGGAAACGAGCCAACGACCAATACGGATTAATTAATACTGTTAAATGTGGGAGCTAAGAAGTGGGGAATGGGTCTGGAGCCCTCTCTCCGTCACAGTGTTCCGTGACTCAGTTTCCACAATCTGTAAAATGGGAACAAAAGGGCTCTACTGCCAAACAATCACCGGCCGGTGAAGCCTGAGAAAACTGCTGGAAAGGGCTTCCTCGGGGCGAAGTGAGGCTATAACAATGGAGCTGGGACTACAAACCCCATGATTCCTGACCATTGGCCAGGCTGCTTGCAAGGGCTGCTGGGGGTTGAACCCAGCAGCATTGGGGAGGGGAGAGATGACCCGGTTCTCTGCCCCCGAGCTTTTGGAACACCACTTCCATCCTGTCTCTGAGATCCAGCCGGCTAAAGGGTTAGTGCCAGCCCTTGTTAATGATGTTTACTCTTGGTGCCTTTGCTACTGCCTCCAGGCCCTGGGGGAAATGATGTTTGGAAACAAACCCGCTTCCTCCGGGGATGTGGTAGCTCTTGAAAGATTTCCACCTCTTCGCGTCAGCTGCTGTGTATACAAACCGGAGGGTGGCTGCCTTTCTCCCACGTTCCCCTGGCAACGGACCGGTCGGAAATATCCCCCTGCAGATGCATGCAGTGTTCGGAAGCCAGGTGAGCGGAAATGCAAGTTGTTCAGACTTAAAGCATGCAGAGGGTCCCAGGTTCAAGTCCTGCCATTTCCAGGGGAGACTTCTGAGGCCCTGCAGAGCTGCTGGCAGTCATTGTAGACAATACAGAGCTAGATGGACCTTCTGTAACCCCTGTGATCGCTGTATATGTTGGACCAGATGAAGACTGTGGGGTCCAGCAGGGGAAGAGGTGTGTGTGGGGGTGTACCTCAGGGGTCAGCAAATGTTTTCAGCAGGGGGCCAGTCTACTGTCCCTCAGACCATGGGAGGGGGGGCAGACTATATTTTTTGGGGGGAATGAAGGAATTCCTATGCCCCACAAATAACCCAGAGATGCATTTTAAATAAAAGCACACATTCTACTCAAGTAAAAACACGCTGATTCCTGGACCGTCTGCAGACCGGATTGAGAAGGCAATTGGGCCGGATCTGGCCCCTGGGCCATGGGTTAGAGCAGGCATGTCAAACATGCGGCCCTCCAGATGTTTTGGCCTACAACTCCCATGATCCCTAGCTAGCAGGACTAGTGGTTGGGGAAGATGGGAATTGTAGTCCAAAACATCTGGAGGGCCGCAGGTTTGACATGCCTGGGTTAGAGGGTCGGACTAGGAGCTGGTGGAAACCAGGGTTCAAACAGGTTGGAGAGTTGGGCCCAAGCTAACAAAATGAATTTCAGTAGGGACAGATGTAAGGTTCTGCACTTAGACAGAAGCAGATGCCGGAATATAGAATGGGGGACTCCTCGCTTACTACCGTAGCAGTACATGTGCAAGGGATCTACGGTAGGGGTCTTGGTGGACCACAAACTTGGCATGAGTCAACAGTGTGATGCAGCAGCTAAAAAAGCCAATGCAATTCTGGGCTGCATCAATAGGAGTATAGCATCTAGATCAAGGGAAGTAATAGTACCACTGTATTCTGCTCTGGTCAGACCTCACCTGGAGTACTGTGTCCAGTTCTGGGCACCACAGTTCAAGAAGGATACTGACAAGCTGGAAGGTGTGCAACCAAGACGATCAAGGGTCTGGTAACTGAAAAGCACTTGAAGGAACTGGGTTTGTGGAGCCTGGAAAAAAGGAGACTGAGAGGAGATAGTAGAGCCATCTTCAAATATCTAAAGGTCTGTCACGTGGAAGAGCGAACAAGCTTGTTTTCTCCTGCTGTGGAGGGCAGGACTCGAACCCATGGCTTCAAGTCACAAGAAAGGCAATTCAAACTTAACATTAGGAAGAACTCTCTGATGAAAAGAGCTGTTTAACAGCAGAGTGGACTCCCTCAGGAGGTTGTGGGCTCTCCTTAGAGGTTTTTAAGCAGAGGTTGGATGGCCACCTGTCATGTATGAGCTAGTTGAGATTCCTGCCATTGAGGGGGTTGGACTAGATGACCCTTGGGGGTCCCTTCCAACTCTGCAATTCTATGAAACCCATGGAGTTCCCTGGGTGACCTTGGGCCAGCCCCTACTTCTCAGCCCTAACCTGCCTCACAGGGTTGTTGTGTGGATTAGATGGGGCTGGGAGAGAACCACCCGCCACCTTGAGCTCCTTGGAGGAGGAGTTGGGCTGTCAATTCGATAAGTTCAATTCATCTCTGCCGCCAGAGAGATGCTAGTAGTGCAATGTCCATCTGGGCCGTGACCGAAGGCCACCGGTTATTTCCCGGCTGCTAAGCAGAGCAGCTTGGGCAGATAATTAAAGATGACTTGAAGACGTCAAGGGCCGTGGAGGTCAAGGAAGGGCCAGCACAACCCCAGCTAAGCTGTGGCGAGGCGGGGGTGGGGGGTGGGGTCATTTGCTGAAGGAATGCTCCCCCTGCAAAATCCAATTAGAAAAATCCCTGGCCAGGAGGTGCAGCCCTCGGTGATTTCCTCCAGAGTCATCAGGTTGATGTCTAGTGGCACACAATCACAGAATTGTAGTGTTGAAAGGAACCCCGGGGGTCTTCTAGTCCAGCCCCCTGCAATGCAGGAATCTTAACTAAGGCATCCATAAATAGAAAAATATTTAAAAAAAATTCCAGTAGCACCTTAAAGGTAAAGGTAAAGGTACCCCTGACCATTAGGTCCAGTCGTGACAGACTTTGGGGTTGCGGTGCTCATCTCGTGTTATTGGCCAAGGGAGCCGGCGTACAGCTGGTCATGTGGCCAGCATGACAAAGCCGCTTCTGGCGATATCAAATCCGAACTCCTCCTCCTCCTCCTCCTCTTCTTCTTCAGATACACTGAAACAGAAGTCACCAGACCCTTATATATATAGTGGGAGGGTGGGGAGGGGTATTTCTCAGGAGGGTAGTAGGAGATGGGTGTTTGACTCAATGGGTATGGTAAACCTGTGGACGACTTAAAATAAAAAAAAATTCCTTCCAGTAGCATGAAAGGCCATACCAATGACAAACTTAGTTGGTCTCTAAGGTGCTACTGGAAGGAATTTTTTTGTTTGTTTGTTTCGACTACGGCAGACCAACACTTGTAACTGTTGACCACAGTTGTTGTTGTTGTTTAGTCGTTTAGTCGTGTCCGACTCTTCGTGACCCCACGGACCATAGCACGCCAGGCACTCCTCTCTTGCACTGCCTCCCGCAGTTTGGTCAAACTCATGTTCGTAGCTTCGAGAACACTGTCCAACCATCTTGTCCTCTGACGTCCCCTTCTCCTAGTGCCCTCAATCTTTCCCAACATCAGGGTCTTTTCCAAGGATTCTTCTCTTCTCATGAGGTGGCCAAAGTATTGGAGCCTCAGCTTCACGATCTGTCCTTCCAGGGAGCACTCAGGGCTGATTTCCTTCAGAATGGATAGGTTTGATCTTCTTGCAGTCCATGGGACTCTCAAGAGTCTCCTCCAGCACCACAATTCAAAAGCATCAATTCTTCGGCGATCAGCCTTCTTTATGGTCCAGCTCTCACTTCCATACATCACTACTGGGAAAACCATAGCTTTAACTATACGGACCTTTGTCGGCAAGGTGATGTCTCTGCTTTTTAAGATGCTGTCTAGGTTTGTCATTGCTTTTCTCCAAAGAAGCAGGCGTCTTTTAATTTCGTGACTGCTGTCACCATCTGCAGTGATCAAGGAGCCCAAGAAGGTGAAATCTCTCACTGCCTCCATTTCTTCCCCTTCTATTTGCCAGGAGGTGATGGGAACAGTGGCCATGATCTTGGTTTTTTTGATGTTGAGCTTCAGACCATATTTTGCGCTCTCCTCTTTCACCCTCATTAAAAGGTTCTTTAATTCCTCCTCGCTTTCTGCCATCAAGGTTGTGTCATCTGCATATCTGAGGTTGTTGATATTTCTTCCAGCAATCTTAATTCCGGCTTGGGATTCATCTAGTCCAGCCTTTCGCATGATGAATTCTGCATATAAGTTAAATAAGCAGGGAGACAATATACAACCTTGTCGTACTCCTTTCCCAATTTTGAACCACTCAGTTGTTCCATATCCAGTTCTAACTGTAGCTTCTTGTCTCACATAGAGATTTCTCAGGAGACAGATGAGGTGATCAGGCACTCCCATTTCTTTAAGAACTTGCCATAGTTTGCTGTGGTCGACACAGTCAAAGGCTTTTGCATAGTCAATGAAGCAGAAGTAGACGTTTTTCTGGAACTCTCTAGCTTTCTCCATAATCCAGCGCATGTTTGCTATTTGGTCTCTGGTTCCTCTGCCCTTTCGAAATCCAGCTTGCACTTCTGGGAGTTCTCGGTCCACATACTGCTTAAGCCTGCCTTGTAGAATTTTAAGCATAACCTTGCTAGCGTGTGAAATGAGCGCAATTGTGCGGTAGTTGGAGCATTCTTTGGCACTGCCCTTCTTTGGAATTGGGATGTAGACTGATCTTCTCCAATCCTCTGGCCATTGCTGAGTTTTCCAAACTTGCTGGCATATTGGGTGTAGCACCTTAACAGCATCATCTTTTAAAATTTTAAATAGTTCAGCTGGAATATCATCACTTCCACTGGCCTTGTTATTAGCAGTGCTTTCTAAGGCCCATTTGACTTCACTCTCCAAGATGTCTGGCTCAAGGTCAGCAACCACACTACCTGGGGTGTACGAGACCTCCATATCTTTCTTGACCACAGTTAATGACTGCAATTAGTCCTACAGGGAAAAGCAAGGGATAGTATGCAGGTGGCCAATGTGTAATGAGACAAGAATTCCGTATCTCTATTCAGTCCAGGTCTTTCCATAGTAATTTGTTGTTGTTTGGTCATTTAGTTGTGTCCGACTCTTCGTGACCCCATGGTCCAGAGCACGCCAGGCACTCCTGTCTTCCACTGCCTCCCGCAGTTTGGTCAAACTCATGTTGGTAGCTTCGAGAACACTGTC
This sequence comes from Zootoca vivipara, assembly GCF_963506605.1. Lineage (NCBI taxonomy): Eukaryota > Metazoa > Chordata > Lepidosauria > Squamata > Lacertidae > Zootoca > Zootoca vivipara. The sequence goes on from NC_083279.1 coordinate 97,047,647, forward strand.
CAACCATCTCGTCCTCTGTCGTCCCCTTCTCCTTGTGCCCTCAGTCTTTCCCAACATCAGGGTCTTTTCCAAGGATTCTTCTCTTCTCTTCCATAGTGTGAGGGACAGGGGATATCGCGAAGTCCCTCCCCTCCTGAGTTCAAGCCAATCACCGAGCACAGGGGAAAGCAGAGAGAGTTCCGATTCCAGTAGGGAAACAGGAAGTCGGGTCCGAGGCTCAGGCAAGGTAGAGGAGCCAGGGTCCCAGGCGGGACAGGAAGGGGCGAATAAGGGAGGGAGACCCATCCCCCCAACGCCAGAACTACGCAGAAAGAGGAGGGGAAAGAGGATGGGTCTGCCAAAGCTTTTGTGTTGGAGAAAGACGCGCCAAAAGCCATTAGGAGGTTCTGAAACCGACTGATCACATCACTCCGTGTAAATAGCATGACTTCAGCACTGTAAATACGCAGCACCAATAAAAGAATAAAATGCAGAGCTGCGTAGCGTCGTTACTCTGAAGTAGTCCACTCCGGCCACTGTGACAGCAACCTCCTAATCCTTTTTTGGGCTACTTTGGAGTTGCCGGGATGAGCGTGTCAGAGGCGGAGAAATGGCGGCAGATCGCGGAGCAAGCCCAGCAAGAACTGCAGCAGCTGTCGCTGCAGGCGCAGGGGGAATTGAAGGCAGCTAAAGAAGAGACTAGGAAGGTCCAGGACGACCGGCTACAACTTGCGGAACAGGTGAGAGCGCTACAGGAAAGAGAGCAGGAATTAAGGGCGGTGGCGGTAGACCTCCAAAACAAGCTGGATGCAGAGAAAAACAAGGCGGGAGGGGCACCCCAAGTCCAAGTGCTGCCAGGAAGGAGAGCCGGGACCCTAGTAAGCAAGTTCAATGGAGACCCGAGGGAATATCAGGGCTTTGAGACTGAGATTGTGTATGCTCTTGAGCTGCACCACGCTGAGTTCCCTGATGATGAGCACAGGGTAGCGTTTATTGTGGAGCACCTTACCGGGGCAGCCAGGGAGTGGCTAAGACCGTTAATCGCAACAAAGAATCCTTGCATGAAGAATGTCAAACTATTTCTAGAAGGTTTGAAAACGATGTATTCGTCCGATAGTCATATGGACCAGACTAAGGAGGAACTTCATAATTTACGCCAAGGAAATATGACAGTTCGCGCGTATTGGGCGAAATTCACCATGCTGGTGCACAGATTGGGGTGGGAACTCGAGTCACCCCCAATGCAAGCGGCGTTCTACTTGGGGTTGCATGAGGAGGTGAAGGATGAGCTCTCGAGAGGTCCAAAGCCCAGTAATATGGATCAGCTGAGCAAAGCGGCTCTGGCGGTGGGGGTGAGACAGGAATCCCGGTGGAGCGACAAGCAAGCAACGCGCGCAAAGCGGGCTTGGTTCCCACGGTCGCAGGAAAAGCCACTCCCCCAACAACCCTTTCAAGCCACGCCTGGGGCCAGTCAGGACCAGGAACCCATGCAGATTGATAGCGCGCGCGTGCGCGCGGGCTTTTCAAACCCCAGCGGCGCCAAGACGCAAGGAGGGAAGGGGTGGGAATTGCTTTCTCTGCAACTCCCCCCAGCATCTCGTCAGAGACTGCCCACATCGCAGGGAGTGGCAAGGAAAGGCGGGAACGGTTGTGCCCTCCCCCACTGACGCAGCACCACAGCTGGGAAACGGGAAAGCCTGGCTGCAGGAGACAAGGGGCAGCAGCCAGGCACAGTCAGCAGACAACAGCCCCAGCCCACCCACCCGCACAGAGAGGAGCAGAGCCAGCCCACCCCTCCCAGAGCAGGAGTGGTTCTAGAAGTGACGCTCACGCTCCCAAATGGCTATCCCCTGACGGTCCTCGCCCTAATTGACAGTGGGGCGTCAGCGAACTTCTTCTCGAGAAACTTTGCAGAAGAGCACCAGATCCAGCTTCTGCAGCTGGATTTTCCTCTGCACGTGGCAACCATTGACGGCAGAGAACTGCTGGGAGGGGCCATCACGCATCAAACCCCCCCCCCATGAGAATGACGGTGGGAAGGCACTCAGAGACACTGGCATTCAACGTCACCACCATCTCAGACCCCCCCATCGTCTTGGGCATGAGCTGGCTGGCGCGCCACGACCCCTCCATCAGTTGGCACCAGAGATGCATCACTTTTGGATCGGACTTTTGCCTGGAACATTGCATGCAGCACCAACCAGGGGAGGGGCCTCCCATAGCCACGGTGGCCACCATGCACGTCAAAGGGGGTGAGGCGATACCCAAGCCGTACTGGGACCTGCAGGAGGTCTTCAGCGAAGCGGAGTCCGACCACCTACCCCCACACAGGCCTTTTGACTGCCAGATCAACCTGGTGCCAGGGGCAACTATACCCCCAGCCAAGCTGTACGCCATGTCAGACCAGGAACTGGAGGATCTGCGCGCTTTCATCGACAAGAACCTCAAGCGGGGGTTCATCAGAGAAAGCAAGGCAGCAGGGGGCAGCCCGGTCTTCTGGGTGGACAAGAAAGACACGCAACAGCGCCGTCTTGTGGTGGATTTCAGACGGCTGAATTCAGTGACAGAGCCAGTGGCTTTCCCCATGCCCAGAGTGGATGATCTCCTGACAGCGGCACGCAGGGGCAAGATTTTCACCAAGCTAGACCTGAGGGGGGCGTACAACTTGATCAGGATCCGGGAAGGCGATGAATGGAAAACCACGATGTTCACGCCTCTGGGCTCTTTTGAATATCTGGTGATGCCCTTCGGGTTGCAAGGGGGCTCAGCATGCTTCCAGGCCTTCATGCACCACGTCCTGGGTTCCCTCCTTTTCAGGAAATGCTTGGTCTTCCTGGATGACATCCTTATCTACTCCGATGACCCAGTGCAGCATGTGAAAGATGTCAGGGAGGTGTTGCAGCGCCTGAAGGAGAACCATCTGTATGTGAAGCTGGAGAAGTGCAAGTTTCACACCAAGGAGGTGGACTTCCTAGGCTACAAGCTGTCAGACAAGGGGCTGGCGATGGACAAGGACAAGGTGCAGGCCATCCTGGACTGGCACAGCCCCAGGACGCGCAAAGATGCCCAACGCCTACTAGGCTTCGCCAACTTCTACAGGAAGTTCATCAAGAACTTCTCTCGCGTTACGGCTCCCATCACTGACTGCCTGAGAGGCAAGCAGAAGTTCAGGTGGACACCAGAGGCGCAAGCAGCGTTTGAAAGCCTCAAGAGGGTGTTCGCCTCAGACCAGAACCTGTTCCACGTGGTTCAGGACGCGCCCCTACGCGTGGAGACAGATGCTTCTGATAAAGCGGTGGGCGCCATTTTGTTGCAACTGGACGCCAACAGAGAGTGGAGACCCTGTGCCTTCTTCTCCAGGAAGTTGACCCAGCCAGAGCGAAACTACACGGTGTTTGATCGGGAACTTCTTGCGATCCACGCTGCGTTCCAGCACTGGAGACACTTCCTGGTGGGCGCCAAGCACCCCATCCAGGTGTGCACAGACCACAAGAACCTGGAGTTCTGGAGAACTGCCAGGGTGCTCAACCAGCGGCAGATACGGTGGGCAGAGTTCTTCTCGAACTTCAACTTCTCCATACACTACATCCCGGGAGAGCAGAATGTCAGGGCGGATGCCCTCTCCCGCAAGCCAGAGTACATGGAGGAGGAGGCGCCACCGGCACCCAGACACATCTTCCCCCCGTCAGCATGGTCCTGCGGAGCAGCAGTGGTAAGCGAGGCAGAACTCACAGCACTGACGGCAGCGGATGAATTTGCCAACCGCATCTTCAGAGAACTGAGAGGGGGGGGAGCAGGCAAACGACTTTGCAGAACGCAGGGGGCTGCTTTTCTACAAGGGTGCACTGTACCTGCCCACCACCCAGCTTAGACGTACGGTCCTCAAGCAGCTGCACGACAACCCAACGGCGGGTCATTTTGGGAGGGACAAAACCGCTCACCTAGTCATGAGACACTTCTGGTGGCCAGGGGTGCGGGAGGATGTGAGGGATTATGTAAGGGGCTGTGACACCTGCCAGCGGGCAAAGGTGGTCAGAGCGCCACCAGCAGGTTTGCTGGAGCCCTTAGCCACACCGCACAGGCCGTGGGAAGTAGTGTCCATGGACTTCATCACAGACCTGCCGTCGTCCAGGGGCAAGACCGCAGTGTAGGTGGTGGTGGACCTCATGTCCAAAATGTGCCACTTTATACCGTGTGCCAGGGCGGTCTCTGCAGAAGAGACAGCCAAACTGTTTGTGGATCACGTATTCAGACTGCATGGATTACCTTTAAGGGTTATTTCGGATCGTGGCCGCCAATTTGTTTCCAGGTTCTGGCGGCGGCTCATGAACCTCCTGCAGGTGGAGGTCAGCTTGTCGACGGCTAGACACCCGCAGACCAATGGACAGGCGGAGAGGGTCAACGCCATTCTGCAGCAGTACCTGAGATGCTACGTCAGCCAGCGGCAAACGGACTGGGTGGATCGCCTGCCACTGGCAGAATTTGCCTACAACAATGCGGTGCACGTCTCCACAGGGGTGTCGCCCTTTAAGGCCAATTACGGGCGTGACCTCAGATCTTTCCCAGAGAGGGAGGGGGAGGAGGAGGAGGAGGGCCCACAGGCTGAGGATTGGGCAGAGGAACTGGAGACGGTGCACCAGCAGCTCAGAGAACACTTGGAGAGAGCCAAGGAAGCGTACAAGAAGGGGGCAGATCGCCACAGGCGACCGGGGGAGGTCATTAGGGTGGGGGACAAAGTGTGGTTGTCCTCGGAGGGCCTTCCCATCAGAGGGCGATGCAAAAAGCTGGCGCCCAGAAGGTTGGGCCCCTTCACGGTCACGCAACAGGTCAACCCGGTGGCATACAGGCTGGCACTGCCAGAGGACATGAGGGTGCACCCTGTGTTTCATAGATCGCTGCTGTCGCCGTACAGGGAAAGCAGCAGGCTCCGAGACAGCGAACAAACCCCTGAGGGAGGGGGGGAGAGGGAAGGCAGGGAGCAACTCAATGAGGCCACGGCCATCCTGGATTCAAGGTGGGGGGTGGGGGGACTGGAGTACCTCATGGCATGGGAGGATGCTCCACCGTCCCAGAATGAATGGGTCCCAGCCACTCAGATACAGGAGGAATTCCTGGTAGAAGAATTTCACGCACTCTTTCCCCATAGACCCAAGCCCTGGCACATGGAAAGGGAGGGGGGGGGAGGAAGCACGGGAGAGCAGTTCACCATGGCGCTGGGAAGCGGAGTTTGAGGAACCAGAGGATGAGGTATGGGTGTCACCGAGATCCACCCAGTCAGAGGAAGGAGCAGATTGGCAGAACATTTTTACCCCCACCAGCTCTGACGCCACGGACTTTTTGGGATTCCCATCCTCCCAGGCGGAAGGGGGGGGCTTGCAGGACTGGGGGGAGGTGTTCACACCAACGGGCTCGGAAAGCACTGAGTTCTTAGGCTTTCAGTCGTCACCGACACCTGGGGGGGACCTGGGGAGGGGTGAAGGAGAGCTTGGGAGGGGGGTGGATGTGAGGGACAGGGGATATCGCGAAGTCCCTCCCCTCCTGAGTTCAAGCCAATCACCGAGCACAGGGGAAAGCAGAGAGAGTTCCGATTCCAGTAGGGAAACAGGAAGTCGGGTCCGAGGCTCAGGCAAGGTAGAGGAGCCAGGGTCCCAGGCGGGACAGGAAGGGGCGAATAAGGGAGGGAGACCCATCCCCCCAACGCCAGAACTACGCAGAAAGAGGAGGGGAAAGAGGATGGGTCTGCCAAAGCTTTTGTGTTGGAGAAAGACGCGCCAAAAGCCATTAGGAGGTTCTGAAACCGACTGATCACATCACTCCGTGTAAATAGCATGACTTCAGCACTGTAAATACGCAGCACCAATAAAAGAATAAAATGCAGAGCTGCGTAGCGTCGTTACTCTGAAGTAGTCCACTCCGGCCACTGTGACACATAGTAATTACTAAACTGAAATCTATGGAGAAAGTAAAAGGAAATTTGCCGAAATCTACACTTCCGACATGGGTTGCCATCCATCCTGATTTTCTCGGACGTTCCAGTGATTTTTGCCCGGACGCTGTTTACGAGGGCCAAATCCTAGCTATGCCTGGCAACTCTACCACAATTTAATAATAATAATAATAATAATAATAATAATAATAATAATAATAATAATAATATTTATACCCCACCCATCTGGCTAGGTTTCCCCAGCCACTCTGGGCGGCTCCCAACAGAACATTAAAAACACAATAAAAAATGAAACATTAAAAACTTCCCTAAACAGGGCTGCCTTCAGGTGTCTTCTAAAAGTCAGGTAGCTGTTTATTTCCTTGACATCTGATGGGAGGGCGTTCCACAGGGCGGGCGCCACCACCAAGAAGGCAGCACGTTCCCGTTTTGCCACAGAGAAACAGGGCACTCTGCCCCCGACTGGAGCTGTAATGCAGAACATTCGAAGGGCATCAGGTTGGTGATAACAGCTATTGAGGCGCCTTTAGTACTTGCTGCTGGGCTGAGCGGCCGCTTTTCTGCTCCCAGCTGGGCAAACGGAAGAAAAACAGGCCTCTGTTTGTGTCTCCCAGATCTGCAGAGCCCATACAGCCACGCGGGAGGGACTCTGAATTTCTGCCTGGAATTTCTGTATGTGCGCCTTCCTTCCAGCAGAGGAGGAAATGCAGAAGTCCTGAGGACCCTGAAAGTCGTGGGTGCAGCTGCTGGGCTTGCACATTCCAGACAGGGCATGGGACAGAGTCACCCGGGTGGGTGGAGGTCGCGATTTGCCTTTGCAAAAAATGCACCCATTGTGATCTGCGGGTCTGCAGAAGTTACAGGCACAAATTTATTATGAGAAGCTGTCTTCTTCTTTGGCGATGCCTTGTAGCCAAGGAAGATTGTCTTCCATAAACACGGCTTTAACAATGAGTCCGTAAGGGACTGTGGAGGCCAATTCTGAATCCACACGTCCTTCCATAGTGCGGAAATTGGTTTCTGGGCAGGAGTTGATCACGGTATGGATTTGCCAAGTGTGCTTTCCTCTTAGCACATTTCTCCCTTGTGTCCTGAGTTCGAGTGTCTTCAAAGCCCATGAAACCTTTGGTAAAGGCTATTCTCCAACTGGAGCACTCGCAGGCCAGTGTTTCCCAGTTGTCAGCCTTCAGAGAGTCTTTAAACCTCTTTTGTTGACCACCAGCATTACGCTTTCCATTTTTATGTCCGGAATAGAGTAGTTGCTTTGGTAGACGATCATCAGGCATTCGCACAACATTACCAGTCCAACAAAGTTAATGTCTAAGAATCATCACTTCGACACTAGTGATCTTTGCTTCTTCCAGTACACTGGCATTAGTTCACCTGTTTTCCCAAGTGATGTGTAAAATTTTTTGGAGACACTGTTGATGGAATCTTTCAAGGAGTTGGAGATGGCGTTTATAAGTGGTCCATGTTTCACAAGCATACAAGCATGAGGAGCTGTAGCTTGCGGCTGAGTGTGCATTCATAATTGCACCAGGCAAGCTCAGAATTTGGAGGCTGAGATCGGGTTCCAGCATCCCGGAAACATCTGTCTGCATTTTTTCTTCTTCTTTAAATCTAAATTCTAGTCCCTTACAGAAGCCACAATAGGCTTAGAAGTCAGGAGGAAATGCAGAAGCGAGAGGAGGCATATGAGCAGGCCTGAGAGTCGTGGCAAGAGGGTACTCTGGACTTTGAAGTCATTTTATTTTATTTGTTATATTGTTCTGTATTGTATTGTGTTTTCAGTATTTTAATTCACATGGAGTGTCTTATCTGAGTTCATACAGCAACCGAGAAATTTCGTTGTTCCCGCAAGGGGACAATGACAATAAAAATCTATTCTATTCTATTCTATTCTTCTGTTTAGCTGCATCCTCCTCTGCCACAAGCGTGCATTTATTCACACAGCATATTTGGGCTGCAGAATTTGCATTTTTCTTCCCCAGAGTACAACACAGACTAGGCTGTTGCCAGGGGTAACCACCCTCCAGGTTTTGTTGGTGGACTCTGAATCCCATGTGGCCCAGCCAGCAGGTCCAATGGTGAGGGATGATGGGAGTTGTGATCCCACAACATCTTCAGGGAATTTCCATTTGTATCCCATCCCTGAGCTTCACAGTATTATCAAAGGGAGGGAGCCTGTGGACTGCTGAGTGTTGCTGAACTACATCTCCCATCATCCCTCACTTCAGTCTTGAAGTTACCTGAGCACAGGTAACTGTAGCCAGGCTCCCTCTCTGTCCAGATGGCCTCCTTCAATAGGGACGAAGATAGTGCGTTTGTGTGTCTGTACTGCATGTGTACACACACAAAATAAATAACTACACCACAGCAGCTCGAATGGTGTTTGCCCAAAAAGTGGAAAGAAGAATCTGCCCCAAATAAAGAGGACCGGCAGCAAGTTTTGCAGAAATGGCAAAACTTACCGGAAGATTAAGAAATCAAGAAGATAGATTTTTTTTAAAAAAGAAGAAGAAGCAAGAGTGGGATTTGGTTATTGAATGTTTAAAGAACTATTGCAAACAACTTAAAGCATTAGCAGGACTGCTATGAACACGTGCAGAGGGCGATGTTGAAATTGTGACTACAAGAGATGAATTCTAGTTAGGTTTTGATGTTGGAGATGCAGAAAAGAGAAGAGACAACTTACGTAACCGCAGCAGGAGGGAAGTAGACAGCAAAATTAAATGTATAAAAAGAATGTCTGATGTGCTCTGCAAAATGTGAAAATAAAATTAATTTTAAAACGAAGTTGTTGTTGTTGTTGTTTAGTCGTTTAGTCGTGTCCGACTCTTCGTGACCCCATGGACCAGAGCACGCCAGGCACTCCTGTCTTGCACTACCTCCCACAGTTTGGTCAAACTCATGTTCGTAGCCTCGAGAACACTGTCCAACCATCTCATCCTCTGTCGTCCCCTTCTCCTTGTGCCCTCAATCTTTCCCAACATCAAGGTCTTTTCCAAGGATTCTTCTCTTCTCATGAGGTGGCCAAAGTATTGGAGCCTCAGCTTCACGATCTGTCCTTCCAGTGAGCACTCAGGGCTGATTTCCTTAAGAATGGATAGGTTTGATCTTCTTGCAGTCCATGGGACTCTCAAGAGTCTCCTCCAGCACCATAATTCAAAAGCATCAATTCTTTGGCGATCAGCCTTCTTGATGGTCCAGCTCTCACTTCCATACATCACTACTGGGAAAACCATAGCTTTAACAATACGGACCTTTGTAGGCAAGGTGATGTCTCTGCTTTTTAAGATGCTGTCTAGGTTTGTCATTGCTTTTCTCCCAAGAAGCAGGCATCTTTTAATTTCGTGACTGCTGTCACCATCTGCAGTGATCAAGGAGTCCAAGAAAGTAAAATCTCTCACTGCCTCCATTTCTTCCCCTTCTATTTGCCAGGAGGTGATGGGACCAGTGGCCATGATCTTGGTTTTTTTGATGTTGAGCTTCAGACCATATTTTGCGCTCTCCTCTTTCACCCTCATTAAAACGAAGTAAATAACTACAAAAGGGACTCCTAATTTAAACACAATTGAAATTCTAAAATAGAGCTGCAGGTGATATTCCTGTTTCCCATAGTTTCTTTCTGCAGCAGTTGGGTGGGAGGGGATCTTGGGGGAAAGGGGGAAGGACTTTTTAAATGGTCCGTCTCTGCTGGCAACGCTTTGCTTTATTTTCTGCCTCTCTCTTTTTCTTGACAGAGCTTGGAAGATTGCGATTCTGGAGGCCAAAGCTACTCAGGTGAGCCTTCCTTGCATCCCTTGTCCTGTTTCCTGCCCCGATTGCGACCCATTCCTGCCCCTTGAAACGCTCCTTGTGGGCAAGAGCTCTGCAAGTCGGAGATTCTTCAGGTTTCTGGTCCTCATTGTTCCCCTGAAAATACGGGACAATGAAAAAGAACAGAACGCTGGACTAGATGGGCCATTGGACCGATCCTGCAGGCTCTCCTTAGGTTCTTACAAATGCTGTAGCACTGTGTTGAATCCCACTGGACAGATTTATGGTGGCATAAACTTCAGATTTGGAAACAGAGCAATGTCCTTAATAGTGGACAAAGTTGGGTGGTCACCCTTTCGGGGAGCGCACAACCTCCTTCCCTTTGTACACAAACAGCTGAGCTGTTGTAATAATAATAATAATAATAATAATAATAATAATAATAATAATAATAATAATTTATTATTTATACCCCGCCCATCTGGCTGGGTCTCCCCAGCCACTCTGGGCGGCTTCCGACAGAAAAACGAAATAAAACAATCCATTAAACATTAAAAGCCTCCCCAAACAGGGCTGCCTTCAGATGTCTTCTAAAAATCTGGTAGCTGTTTTTCTCTTTGACATCTGATGGGAGGGCGTTCCACAGGGCGGGCGCCACTATCGAGAAGGCCCTCTGCCTGGTTCCCTGCAACTTGGCTTCTCGCAACGAGGGAACCGCCAGAAGGCCCTCGGAGCTGGACCTCAGTGTCCGGGCAGAACGATGGGGGTGGAGATGCTCCTTTAGGTATACAGGACCGAGGCTGTTTAGGGCTTTAAAGGTCAGCACAAACACTTTGAATTGTGCTCGGAAACATACCGGGAGCCAATGGAGGTCTTTCGAGACCGGTGTTATGTGGTCTCGGCAGCCGCTCCCAGTCACCAGTCTAGCTGCCGCATTCTGGATTAGTTGTAGTTTCCGGGTCACCTTCAAAGGTAGCCCCACGTAGAGCGCATTGCAGTCGTCCAAGCGGGAGGTAATTGTAAATAAGCAATTGTACTCTCTTCTTTTTTTTCCAATTTTTAAAATTAGTTTTACATAAAGATTATACACAACAAACATAACAATTCCCCCAAAAAGAAAAAAAGGTTATCTCGAACATTCAGACCTCCCTCCCTCCCTCCCTCCAAGGGTTCCTTCTCTAAATTCTATTCCTGCATCTTTTACTGTGGTCTATCATATAATCATAGTATCCAAATATCTCTCACCTAAGAGATCTACAGCAAACCTTTTTAGAACTAAAATATCCACCTGATGAAGTTAAACAACAGATCAACAGAGCCAGACAGATACCTAGAGAGAACCTGCTGCAAGACAGACCCAAAAAATAAAATAACAGAACACCACTAGTCATCACATACAGCTCCCAAGCTAAAACAGTACAACGCATCATCAGAGATCTACAGCCTCTCCTGGACAATGACCACTCCCTTTCTCAAGCTCTGGGAGGAAGACCTTTCATTGCCTACAGACAGCCACCCAATCTTAAACAACTCCTCACCCACAATAATACAACCACCAGACTTAACATGGACACTGGTACCAGAGCCTGCAATAAACCCAGATGCCAACTTTGCTGCCACATACACCCAGACAACACCATTACTGGCCCCAACAACATCCAACATACCATCTCAGGACTATTTAATTGCTCATCCTCTAACATTGTGTATGCCATCAAATGCCAACAGTGCCCTTCAGCTCTCTATATTGGACAAACAGGCCAAACCCTACGCCAAAGGATAAATGGACATAAATCTGACATCAGCAACCAGAAGACAGAAAAACCAGTAGGAGAACACTTCAATCTCCCAGGACATTCTATACAAGATCTCAAAGTAGCTGTCTTACTACAAAAGAATTTCAGAAATAGACTGGAAAGAGAAGTTGCTGAATTGCAACTTATCACCAAGCTCAAAACCATGGAGGGACCTGGTTTGAACAGAGATATCGGGTTCTTATCTCATTATACATGATAAGCGATCTTCAGCCATCTCAACCCTTGCTTTTTCATGCAAAACCATTTGCAGTCGTTTGCGATAATTAACAGCTATCAGTCAGTCAATCACCCATTTCCACCACCCTTCTGAGTGATCCCCCCTCCCCATCCCCACCCCTCCCCACCCCTTCTCTACATAAGTGCCTGGAAACTTCCATTTCACTGTATCTGAAGAAGTGTGCATGCACACGAAAGCTCATACCAAAATAAAAACTTAGTTGGTCTTTAAGGTGCTACTGAAGGAATTTTTTTTTATAGTATCCAAAGTTCATGTTATTTTACAAGTGTCACTCTATTCCTGTCAATGATTTCAACTGTTTACGGTAGTCTCTCAAGATATGTTAAAATTTTAGTCCAGTCTTTAAAAAATAATTGGTCATCCTGGTTTCTGATCTTTCCCGTCAGTCTTGCCATTCCGGCATATTCCATCACCTCCGTTTGCCACTCTTCTTCTTTTTCTTCTTCTTCTTCTTCTTCTTCTTCTTCTTCTTCTTCTTCTTCTTCTTCTTCTTCTTCTTCTTCTTCTTCTTCTTCTTCTTCTTCTTCTTCTTCTTCTTCCCATCTCTGGGCTAGGAGCATCCTAGCATATATCAGGGGTCAGCAAACTTTTTCAGCAGGGGGCCGTTCCACTGTCCCTCAGACCTTGTGAAGGGCTGGACTATTTTTTGGGGGGGGGGAATGAACAAATTCCTATGCCCCACAAATAACCCAAATATGCATTTTAAATAAAAGGACACATTCTGTTCAAGTAAAACACTGATTCCTAGACTGTCCAGGGGGCCAGATTTAGAAAGCGATTGGGCTGGATCCAGCCCCTGGGCCTTAGATGGCCTACCCATGGCGTATATACTGTGTTTCCCTTATTTTAAGACGTAGTCATAAAATAAGCCATAGCAGGCTTTTTAAGCATTTGTGAAATATAAGACACCCCCTGAAAATAAGCCATGCCTCCGCGCTGCGCGGAGGGAGACCGCAAGCACCCACCCAGCCAGCCAGCAGCAGGAGGAGGAGGTCTGCCGGGTCAGCGCCCAGAACTGGCCATGGCAGGAGGAAGTGGGCGCCTGGAACCGGCGGCTGCTGCAGCCCGAAAAAAGCGCACAGCAGCGCAGCTTACCCCGAGGCTCTGGAACCGTGCAGCTCGATTGTTCTCCTGCTGTGGCAGGTCTATTTTTAGCCAAGCCTTCCCCCAATTTCCCGGTCTGGCCAGCCACACAGATCAATAAGCGCAATCAGGTTGGCGATCAATGGCTTTGGCGCCGCGGGAGGGCCTTGAGAGTTCCGGACTGAACTCAAAAGTCTCTGGCCTTTGGGATCCAAAGACTTGGCAGGCTGGATGGGGAAGGGCCCCCCTCCGTTTTCTGCATTGCTTCCCTCCGTTAACAGACTGCTGCCCCTCGGTCCTTTGGGCTCTGGGTGAGAATCTCTCCTTCGCAGCTGCCAGCTGTGCTTACATCTTGCAGGAGGTCTCCCCTTCAAATCAATGTTCTCTCCCCCCCAATAGCTGCTCCATCAACAACTTAGCAAAGTTGTTGAGTTTTTGTTAGCAAATTCAATAATAATAATAATAATAATAATAATAATAATAATAATAATAATATTTTAAAGCTTTTGAGCCATTTTTAAAGAAAATCACCAAAAACGACACTGCCAAAATGGGTTTCCAGATTTCCCCGGACATTTTTAGCGATTTCCGCCCAGACATGGCTTCCAACTGGAGTATTCTGGATTGTCCTGGGAAATTCCGGACGTATGGCAACCCTAAGATAGATAGAGCCATGCGTTGTCCAATCCCTCAAGTTGTCCAATCCCCTGTATGTGAAAGTGATTCGCAAGATGAAGTTGACCAGCCCCTCTGCCCCTGTTTATTCGCAGGTACACTGCCTCTGAATGTGGAAGCTCCATTTTGCCATATATATAGCCTTTCCTTTATCCCTGTCTCCTTCTCCCACCCTTTAAGAGAAGCAGCGGCCTTGCGGAAGAGAAGCAGCGGCCTTGCCTCCCAGGGCACCTCAAAATGCCAGGGGCACCCCCCGGGGAGAGCCCCAAAAGCCAATCTGGGTGCAGAGGCCGGTTGCTACAGGGAGCTGCCTCCTGCCCCACCCCCACCCCGGCTTCCGGCTCAGGTTTTTCAGCTCTGGCTGCAAACATTCTCGCTTCTCGCTTTCTCCAGGTACACCTGTACGACCCGTACGACGACTATTACCAGACGGTTCCCCTCGACTCCCACCAGACGATGTACGTCAGCTCCGAATACTACGGCAACCAGTATGGAGGTATGTGCTCTCATCCATCCCCTCCTCACCCACCCCGTCCCTTTTCATCTCCCCTCCTGGGCCTGTTCAGGTTTGCTCAGCCGGGGGCTCTTTTCAGGCCCTCCCCACAAGGCTGCGTGGCGATGGGCCTCTTTGTGACGTTCTGGGCGCTGCAGCAGAGGGCCAAACATCGCAGCTGGTCAGACAGGATGGAGCGATGGGTGTTGCAGATGCAACGCTTCAAGGCTGTTGTTGCACACCAGCCCAATCTCCTAGTGGCACAAGACTCCAGGGGTCCCAGGCTTTGAGGAGAAGCCAGATAGTCTCCCTGCTTGCTGTCTTTCCGCCGGCAGCTTAACACTTTTCTTGTGGAAGCAGGCTTAAGGGAACTGACTGCTTTTATGAAAGGGCTTGTGCCACGCTATTATTGTAATTATTCGCATTAGAGATGATAGATAGATAGATAGATAGATAGATAGATAGATAGATAGATAGATAGATAGGGTAGGTAGATAGATAGACGATTCATAAAAGGTAAAGGTAAAGGGACCCCTGACCATTAGGTCCAGTCGTGACCGACTCTGGGCTTGCAGCGCTCATCTCGCATTATTGGTCGAGGGAGCCGGCATATAGCTTACAGGTCATGTGGCCAGCATGACAAAGCCGCTTCTGGCAAACCAGAGCAGCACATGGAAACGCCGTTTACCTTCCCGCTGTAGCGGTACCTATTTATATCTACTTGCACTTTGACATGCTTTCGAACTGCTAGGTTGGCAGGAGCTGGGACCGAGCAACAGGAGCTCACCCCGTCACAGGGATTCGAACCGCCGACCTTCTGATCAGCAAGCCCTCATAGATAGAATAAAAACTGCATTATCATCTATTTCTATCTATAGCCATAGCTGCCAAGTATCCCGTTTCCGCCTGGAAAACCCCTTTTTTCCTACCGTTTCCCGGCGGTCTCCCGTTTAGTTTTTAATCCCGATATTCTCCCTTAAATCGGCTTCTGCCGGCGGCCATTTTTCTGGTGCCGCTTTGCCCTTCTATGGGCACCAGGAAATGGCGGCGCCGGAAGTCGCTTCCGCGCATGATCGGAAACGCGTAAAAGCGACTTCCGGTGGCGCTTTGCCCTTCTATGGGCATCAGAAAATGGCGGCGCAGGCGCTGGAAGTTGCTTTTACGTGTTTCCGGTCATGCGTGGAAGCGACTTCCGGCGCTGGCGCCGCCATTTTCTGGTGCCCATAGAAGGGCAAAGCGCCACCAGAAGTTGCGTTCACGCAACTTCCGGTTTTCGCGCGCTGCCGATCCCGGATCTTTCTGTCCAGGACTTGGCAGGTATGTCTATATCTATCGAAATAAGAAACAATTAGAGATAGATGATAGATATAATTAAAACTGCACTATCATCTATCTCTATCTATCTATCTATCTATCTATCTATCTATCTATCTATCCATCTCTAATTGTTTCTTATTATGATAGATAGATAGGTAGATAGATAGATAGATGATAGATATAGATGATCGATCAGGGGTCAGCAACCTTTTTCAGCCGTGGGCCGGTCCACTGTCCCTCAGACCATGTGGTGGGCCGGACTATATTCGCGGGGTGGGGGAATGAATGAATTCCTATGCCCCACAAATAACCCAGAGATGCGTTTTAAATAAAAGCACACATTCTACTCATGTAAAAACACACTGATTTCCGGACCGTCCGCAGGCCAGATTGAGAAGGCGATTTGACCAGATCCGGCCCCTGGGCCTTAGGTTGCCAACCCCTGTGATAGATAGATGATACATAATGATAGATAGATGATATAGAATTAAAACCGCCCTATCTATCTATCTATCTATCTATCTATCTATCTATCTATCTATCTATGTCTAATTGTTTCCTATTGATTCTCTCCCCCGCCCCCATGTTTTCAGCTGTTATTATTTTTATCTGTAAGCTACCTTGAGTCCTTATGGGGGGAAGGCGGGGGATAAATCATAAAATCATTAAATTGTAGGGTTGGAAAGGATCAAAAGGATCACGACCGAACCCAAAGGGTGCTCATCAATGGCTCCTCCTCATCCTGGAGAGTAGTGACTAGTGGGGTGCCACAGGATTCTGTCTTGGGCCCAGTCTTATTCAACATCTTCATCAATGACTTGGATGATGGGCTTGAGGGCATCCTGAGCAAGTTTGCAGACGACACCAAATTGGGAGGGGTGGCTAATACCCCAGAGGACAGGATCACACTTCAAAATGACCTTAACAGATTAGACAATTGGGCCAAAGCAAACAAGATGAAATGTAAGGTACTACACTTGGGCAAAAAAAATGAACTTGGGCAACCAAAATGGTCAAAGGCCTGGAAACGATGCCTTATGAGGAACGGCTTAGGGAGCTGGGTATGTTTAGCCTGGAGAAGAGAAAGTTAAGGGGTGATATGATAGCCATGTTCAAATATATGAAAGGATGTCATATGGAGGAGGGAGAAAGATTGTTTTCTGCTGCTCCAGAGAAGCGGACACGGAGCAATGGATTCAAACTTCAAGAAAGAAGATTCCACCTAAACATTAGGAAGACGTTCCTGACAGTAAGAGCTGTTTGGCAGTGGAATTTGCTGCCAAGGAGTGTGGTGGAGTCTCCTTCTTTGGAGGTCTTTAAGCAGAGGCTTAACAGGCATATGTCAAGAATGCTTTGATGGTGTTTCCTGCTTGGCAGGGGGTTGGACTGGATGGCCCTTGTGGTCTCTTCCAACTCTATGATTCTATGATTCTATCCTTTGAGCTTAAATATCCCTGTCCTCAAAAGCCAGACCAGCTTTCTTACCCCTTCCCAAGCAGGGTCCAAATTCTCCCTGCAAGTCTGCTGCCTCCGATAGTGGAGGTGGACCATAGCCCCAATTGCCCTCTCCTCCGTACATTCGTCTAATGCAAGTTGTTAGCCATCACTGCCTCCTGTGGGAGGGAGTTCCGTAGTTTCACCACACAATGTAAGATGCAGAACACCCAGAACTAAAGGAACGAGCTTCTGTACGCTTCAGCTGACGGGACTGACAGAATAATTCCAGCATCTTGGTACATGTAACCCAAGCGTGTCCAATGTCCATTTGGGGGGGCCTAATCCGGCCCGCTGGCCGATTTAATCCGGCCCCCATGGCAGTATATGTCCTGGGGTAAAATCCTTTAAAAAGCCCAACAACTTCAATAAAAAAACAACTGAAGAACTTTGGGATGAAAAAGCTTCAATCCCCCCCAAAAAACTCAAGAACTTTGGGGATAAATCCTTTAAAAAGCTCAATAACTTCAGTCCTAAAAAAAGCTCAACAATGTTTGGGCACCCCTGAAACCATTGCTGGCTTAGGAACATCCTGAAGTGTAGGGTGACCTCTGGTGGCGCTGGGTGCGAATTTCTCTGCATTGCACAAAAAGCAGAAGAGACTGCATTGTTCAAAAGCCAGGCATTACCAACCGAAATTTCACAAAACGTTGAAACGCCTTCTGAGTTTCCTGAGACTCTTTGGAGCTATGACTTGAATATACAATAAAAAAATTCCTTCAGTAGCACCTTAAAGACCAACTAAGTTTTTATTTTGGTATGAGCTTTCGTGTGCATGCACACTTCTTCAGAAGTGTGCATGCACACGAAAGCTCATACCAAAATAAAAACTTAGTTGGTCTTTAAGGTGCTACTGAAGGAATTTTTTTATTTTACTTCGATCCAGACCAACACGGCTACCTACCTGTAACTTGAATATACAAAGCTGTGGTGAGAGGTCACGCCTGGAGTGATCAGTGGATTCAAATGGCAAAAAAAGAAAGTTAGGGATAACCTTCTGACAGGAAGAGCCGTTAGACGGTGGACTCTCCTTCAGCGGAGGCCTTTAAGCAGAGGTTGGAATGTGGATATAAAATTTACAGCATGTTATGGTTGAAGACAAAATAGGGGACCCAGGTGGCGCTGTGGTTAAACCACTGAGCCTAGGGCTTGCTGACCACAAGGTCGGCGGTTCGAATCCCTGTGACGGAGTGAGCTCCCGTTGCTTGGTCCCAGCTCCTGCCAACCTAGCAGTTCGAAAGCACGTCAAAATGCAAGTAGATAAATAGGAACCGCTACAGCGGGAAGGTAAACGACGTTTCCATGTGCTGCTCTGGTTCGCCAGAAGCGGCTTTGTCATGCTGGCCACATGACCTGGAAGCTATATGCCGGCTCCCTCGGCCAATAATGTGAGATGAGCGCGCAACCCCAGAGTCGGTCACGACTGGACCTAATGGTCAGGGGTCCCTTTACCTTTACCTATGGTTGAAGACAAAATGAGATGAAAGTGATATATCATCGGTATCTAACACCAAGTACACTGGCAAAATGTACAGTATACTGTACGTCTAAATCAAACAATGTTGGAAATGTAAAGAGAAAGAAGCTTCTTTTTATCATATGTGGTGGTCTTGTAGTAAGGTTAAAGCTTACTGGGAAATGATATACAATGAATTGAAAAGGATGTTTAAAATAACTTTTATTTTTTTTAAAAAAAACAACAACCCGAAGCTTTTCTTTTGGGAATTATAGGGACAGAACTACCTAAATTGTATAGGAATTTATTTATGTATGCTACTATAGCAACAAGAATGCTACTTGCCCAAAAGTGGAAAGAAGCAGAAGTCCCAGTAAATGAAGAATGGATACAAAAACTCATGGAATATGCAGAAATGGCAAAACTTACTAGAAGAATAAGAAATAAAGACAACAAACTTTTTATAAAAGAGTGGAAATGGTTTATTGACTATTTGCAGATAAATCGTAAACAGATAAAAACATTAGCAGGATTATTGTAATAACCTGCAGTTTCACAAGAGTTTATATTTAAAGTAGATAATTAAATGAGCAAATTACATGAATTTGGATATGCGGAAGATGTTGAAAAAATAAATTTAAGGAGCCGCAGAAAGAAGGAGGGGGAAAGGAAGTCAAGTTTTGAAATGTTAAATGGATTGCAAAACTAATGAAAAGTATACATTTGAAAAGTATAAATAAAAAACTAAAAATAAAGCATTAAGCTTTAAGCTGTCAGGAACTTTTCAGCTGCAATTCCTGCATTGCAGGGGTTTGGACCAGATGAATCTCAGAGGTCCCTTCTAATTCTACAGTTCTGTTATCTATGCGTTCAGGGCCGGATTTAGGTTTGATGAGGCCCTAAGCTACTGAAAGTAATGGGGCCCTTTATATGTCCAGCCGTCCTTTGTCAACAACAAAGAGTCGCTGGTTTTTTTGTTTTGTTGAATATATGCTATATGGTAATTTATGGACCTAATAGGTATCTCAAGCCATGCAACCAGTCCATGCAGAATGTAGGCACCCTATATATATAGAAAGGAGCAAACCAGTGATATTTTAGAGAGCAGGCTAGCAGGTGGGGCCCGTGACTTACATCATAGGAGCCTACACAACACAAAACACGGTGGCTGTATGTTGTTTATCTTATATTTTGGAAATGTACACCCAATGGTTTTTTTTTTCCTTTACATTTTTTAGGCCCCCCCCAAGAGAGTGGGGCCCTAAGCTATAGCTTGTTTAGCTTATCCGTAAATCTGGGACGTGGGTGGCGCTGTGGGTTAAACCACAGAGCCTAGGGCTTGCCGATCAGAAGGTCGGCGGTTCGAATCCCTGCAACGGGGTGAGCTCCCGTTGATCGGTCCCAGCTCCTGCCCACCTAGCAGTTCGAAAGCACGTCAAAGTGCAAGTAGATAAATAGGTACCACTCCGGCGGGAAGGTAAACGACGTTTCCGTGTGCTGCTCTGGTTTGCCAGGAACGGCTTTGTCATGCTGGCCACATGACCTGGAAGCTGTACGCCGGCTCCCTCAGCCAATAACGCAAGATGAGCGCCGCAACCCCAGAGTCGGTCACGACTGGACCTAATGGTTAGGGGTCCCTTTACCTATACCTTAAATCCGGCACTGGCCGTGATTCCTGTGTTCATCGCTTACTGCATCTGTTCCTTTTCCTCTCTCTGCAGCACCCGTAACGACCCACGTCATTTTCCGCGAGGATCCGTATCGCGTCTCCGGAGACCAGATGGCCTTGGGCCTGCTGGCGGGGGCTGCCTCGGGGGCGGCACTGGGCTCGTTCATGTGGATGCCCTGTTGGTTCTGAGCCCCCTCTTCTGCAGACCCAGCCCAGATGCTCAGCTAAGACGCCGCTGTGACCCCCCCCCCCAGAGAGGGAGGGCCAAAGGGGGCCTGCTCTGTAGGGGAGGCCAGGGGTGGGCAGAAGCAAGATTGGGGTCCCCCGGAAGATCTCTGGGCCATTTGCGGGAGGCCGGCGGCCCGTCCCTTATCGCAAAATCGTCTTAACAAAAGAGTTAGCAGCAGAAAGGCTTCTTTCGTCACAAGGAGGCCATTAGCATCCCTGATGGGCTTGCTCATGTGCAGGTAAGCTCAGGGGGGGGGGGTATGGTAGGCCCTTGGCCGTGCCCATTCCCAGCCGCCATTCTTCATCTAGCCCCGCCCCCTGAGCCACCATTTTGTGCTTGGCCCCGCCCACCCGAGCCACCGGTTTGCCTCTGCTCTAACAAACCATAGCTACCAAATAGAATCGAAAATGGATTCCACCAGCCTGGTATCTGCCCACACCTGATGCCGACTCCTGGCGATACGTTACTTCTGCCATCAATCACAAGGGCCCGCCCCACCTTTCTCCCCTGCTGCACCCTCCCTCCCCGTTTTGCCTTGCTTGGCATCCTCCAGCTTCTCTTACTCAACTTGGTCTTTGCGTATTTGGGGGGCGTAGCTGCCAGCTACGTTGTCCTGCCTCCCCCCCCCCCGAACAACACCTTGGTGCCCGTTTCCCCCACCTTGAGAGGGAGATGTTGTTTCTAACACCCTGGAAATGGAAAATGATTTCCCAGCTGCAGCAGGGCGCTTGTGGGAAAGGGCAGAATACACCTCCTCCCCCCCCCCCAGCATTTTGACGCCTCCACAGCAGGCTGAAATTCAGCAGGTCAAGCCTTTCCGCAACAATGGGGAGTGACTGCACCTGCTGAATTACTGCTTCTCCAAGGGACAGAGCCCTGCGGAGAAGGAAGCCGCGACCCTCCAGGTTACAGATGTCAACTTTCAGCTTGACCTTAAATATTCCAGTGAAACGAGCAGCCCTAGATGGCTCCTGGGGGGGGGGGTCGTTTCAGGTTGCTGGTTGTAATAAAGGTGGGTTGCCATCTCTCCCAGACACTTGGGAGGTGTTGTGGCTGCTCTCACCGAGATCATGGCCTTGGGGCTTTGGCTAATTTCCGGGATGGTAGCCGTTTTAAGTCGCCTGGCAACAGGGCAGCTGTAGCTCAGGGTACGCAGAAGGTCCACGGTTCAATTCCCAATGGCATCTTCGGGTTTCCTGCCATAAATCCAGCAGAGCTACTGCCTGCCCGTGTAGGCAACACTGAGCTCAGTGAACCAACGGTCTGACTCTGTAGGAAGCGGGCTTCCTAAAAGTCACAGGACACTTTAGAAAACTGTCAAATTTATTATGGCACAAGCTTTTCATGCAATGAAGTCTAGTCCGTGGAAGCGTCTGCTGTGATAAGGGGATCACCACACAATGATCCAGAAGTTAAGTCCCACTGAGTTCAAAGGGGGCTGGTGTCCCCGATATGTCTGTTGCTTTTGCAGGTCACAGTGGTGGGTTTGCGCTTTTTTGTTTATAGAAGTGTAAACAACTGCAGCGGGGGTGGGGGAGAGATAGGAAGAAGGGAGTTTTCCTCCCTCTGTCGTAACACTAGAACTCGTGGCCATCCAACGAAGCTGAAGGTTGGAAGAGGCAGGGCAAAGGAAATGACTTCTTCGCGCAGCACGGAGTTAAAACTGTGGAACTCCCTGCTACAGGAAGCAGTGGTGGCCACCAGCTTGGCTTTGGAAGGGGACCAGGCAAACGCACGGAGGAGAAAGCTGTGCTTAAGCTCTGCTCTGAACACTGGTTGCTTGTGGGCGTTCCCATTGGGACGTCTTCTTGGCCGCTGTGAGACGGGGGTGCTGTCTAGACAAGCCTTTGGCCTGTTCCCTAGAATCATAGGATTGTAGTCATCTGGTCCCTGCAGTGCGGGAATCGCAGCAGGACTCTCCTCGTGCCCTTTGCCCATTTGGTGTGAAATTTTTCACGGTCGCCCCACCAGATGGTTGCCCAGCCTGAGCATGAAAAGCTCGGAAGCAATAGTTTAAAACATCCCCAAACAAAAATAAAATATGTTTTAAACTCTTGCTTCAGGCATCCCCAAACTGCGGCCCTCCAGATGTTTTGGCCTACAACTCCCATGATTCCTAGCTAACAGGACCAGTGGTCAGGGATGATGGGAATTGTAGTCCAAAACATCTGGAGGGCCGCAGTTTGGGGATGCATGGTTTAAAAGCTGCAATCTGCGTGTGCAGAGGTGTGCTGAGAAGGAACAGTGTCAGAACCACACACACCAGGTTGCCCCTAATAACACCCTGCCCTAGAGCAGTAGCTTGGCAAGGCTGAATGGCAGAAATGCAGTGCTTGTGTTTTAGCAAGTGAAAGGCAGATTTTTGTGAGGCTGCTAGCAACATGGCCTGGCCCTTGAGCAAATGCTTAAAAATAAAAATGGGTGGGAAGCAGTAGATGCAAGCAGCAGAAATGAGCAAGAGCAAGCTCTCCCAAGTGCCACAATACTAAAATGGTAGCAATCTTTTTTCTTGGCCCTTTCAGAACTTTTCCTCTCTGCAACTTGAAAGCACAATGGTGTGACCAAACCACAACCAATTGCACTTCACTGCTAGCAATGCAAATATACAGCCTCTCTTCTTCTTTTGACTGTTTCCTTTTCAAAGTTATCTATTGACCATTCCCCCCGCCGCCGCCCCAGAAATTCCCAAAGCAGCATACAAAATTAAAAGAAAAAGAATCTCATCTCCCCTCCCTATGGATCAATAACATTACTGTAATTAAAACAACTTCCTTTATTACAACTATTCCAGGGGGTTGCACTGCCAGCTAGCTTCCTTCCCCCTCCATAGTCTCAGCTTTGAACTCAGCAGGGAGGATGGGGAATATGTGAGAATGAGTTGGCTCTGGCGCCACCTACTGTTCAGCTCCCTGCCTTCTGCCCTACCGGTTGACACTACTCCTAGAATCCCAGAATTGTAGAGTTAGAAGGGACCTGGTGCAATGCCTTGCAATGCAGGTATTTCAACTGGGAGGCTGGAAGTGGGGTTTGTGAGCATCGCTTGTCGTCCTGCTGTTCATCCCTAGGTGGTGAGCCTTTACCAGGGCACGCACACCTGTTTGCTTCTGCTCCTGTTCATTGTAGTAGCTCAAAGTTCTCTTGGGGGCGTTCTTACATTCTGGGGCAGAACTGCAGGCTGCATCTAGTTCTAGGATTCCACGAACACACATTGCATCGACTGACAAAGCAGAATGTGAAACACTGTCTGCAAAGCAAGACATTTAGACTTCCAGCTGCTCAGGTGCAAATCGAAGGTGCCGTGTAGCTAAATGGCTAAATGTTTTACTTTAAATCTCTCTGGGTTGCATTCCACACGCCCCCTAAATCTCTGGCACGGTTTTGGGGATGGCGCAAAGAGCACTGGGGCAGGGGAGAGGAAACATCCTTGCATTAATGCAAAAAGTCTGAATACTGTAGCCTGCGTAATAAATATGGTTTACGTGATTCTGTGTGTGACCCGAGTGGGGAAAGGCTCCCTCCCCAATTTAAACACCCCGGGGGTGGTGCATTATTTCTGCCTTGTGGGATGCAGTGCGGTTTGTGCAATGTGCATATGCAAAGAATCGCGGAATGAGCTGTTTGTGTGCAGTCCTGCCTTTTCTAAGGGGCTTTCAATTGTGGTGTCAGGCCTTGCTCATTAGTTAAAGGCCAATTCAAACGAGAGTCAGGTATTTTTCTACTTGGGTACAAAAGATTGCACCTCTTTTAACAAGAAAACAGCTCGGAATAAATCCATGCGCACTTCTTCACCTCTGGGTTTGCAGGGAAGTGAGCTGTACCTAAGCACCAAAATCTCTCTCTTTGGTGAGAGTGCAGCAGCCGAGGGGTCAGTGAAGCTGCTAGCCGCTGCTGGGAGGAGAGGGAGGTGCCCTTCAGGCCCCTGCAGTCCTCGGCTGGGAAATGGGGATGTCTGGAGCCCCTCACTATCCACAGCACAAGCAAGACCTTGCTTAGGTTCGCTTTGCGCACCACACATTTCAGTGTCTGGGTTTCTCGTGTGTCAGTTTGCAGTTTGGTTCTGTCAAGTGTTGTTCAAAGCACTAATAGTTATGTATATTTTTTTGGGGGGGGATAAAAGCTATTTAAGAATAATAAAAGTTGCTATTCACTGCACTGAAGTCTTCGTTTCCTTTGTGGGGAAAGGGTCTGTAGAGTTCAGCCTTTGATGATGATGATGATAATAATAATAATAATAATAATAATAACTTACTTATACCCCACCCATCTGGCCGGGTTCCCCCAGCCACTCTGGGCAGCTTCCAACAAAACATAAAAATACAGAAATCCATTCAACATTAAAAGCTTCCCTAAACAGGGCTGCCTTCAGATGCCTTCTAAAGGTCTGGTAATTGTTGTTTTCTTTGACCTCTGGTGGGAGGGCATTCCACAGGGTGGGTGCCACTACCGAGAAGGCCCTCTGCCTAGTTCCCTTTTAGCTTCTCGTAACGAGGGAACCGCCAGAAGGCCCTCGGCACTGGACCTCAGTGTCCGGGCAGAACGATGGGGGAGGAGATGCTCCTTCAGGTATACAGGACAGAGGCCATTTAGGACTTTAAAGGTCAGCACCAACACTTTGAATTGTGCTCGGAAACATACTGGGAGCCAATGTAGGTCTTTCAGGACCGGTGTTATGTGGTCTCGGCGGCCGCTCCCAGTCACCAGTCTAGCTGCCACATTCTGGGTTAACTGTAGTTTCTGGGTCACCTTCAAAGGTAGCCCCACGTAGTGCGCATTGCTTTGGTCCAAGCGGGAGATAACCAGAGCATGCACCACTCTGGGGAGACAGTCCGCGGGCAGGTAGGGTCTCAGCCTGCGTACCAGATGGAGCTGGTAGACAGCTGCCCTGGACACAGAATTGACCTGCGCCTCCATGGACAGCTGTGAGTTCAAAATGACTCCCAGGCTGCGCACCTGGTCTTTCAGAGGCACAGTTACCCCATTCAGGACCAGGGAGTCCTCCACACCTGCCCGCCTCCTGTCCCCCACAAACAGTACTTCTGTTCTGTCCATCCATCCATCCATCCACTCTGGGCAGCTTCCAACCGAAGTATTAAAATACAATGGGTCTTCGCCAACCAGGTGTTTTGGACTACAACTCCCAGAAGCCCTAGCCAGCGTTTCTCGCTGGGAGTGATGGGAATCGTAGTTCACAACATCTTAAGGGTGGCTGACTCGAGAATCGGGAGCACCAGCTGGCTTTTCCCTTCTGGCCAGGCTTTTATGCCTTCAACAAATGCATACCGGGCGCAAGGTGAGGGAAGCTTTCCCCCTAACAGCAAGAAGGCAATGCCTGCTCAAACACAGAAATAACTCTGAACTTGGTTGTTCTAATTCTAGCAAGCAGCCAGCCAGCAGATGGCACTATAGAGACAACTAGCATCTCTCAAGCCCCCTCCTGGAAAACTCTACTCCCAGATCAATAAGAGCAGTTATACAATCTGGCACTGTCCTTGACGTAGCAACACATTATTTGAGTATGTTTTAGATTACTGTTATTGTCATTTCCCCCCCACAAAAGTGACTCAACAGCACCTATATCCAAAACCCAGGCAGAGTCCCCACAAGTTCTGTATCCATATACGGTACAAATCACAATTCGGGGCCACGTTCAGCCACCCACATTATCGAAAGCCAGCAAAAGGATTTCTGCAAGTGCAGCTGGGATTTCTGTTCTCGTGCACCCCACACTTGGTGCCTTCTCAAAATCTTTTCCAGACTTAAGAGGGCACCAAGGGAATGGGGAGAGAGAACCATAGAATTGTGGAGTTGGAAGGGACCTCAAGGCCCTTCTTGAAACTATCCCAGAAACTCCAGCGGGTGCAGAATGCTGCGGTGAGGCTCCTCACGGGGTCCTTGCCATGGAAGCACATTCACCCAGTGCTTTACCAGCTGCACTGGCTCCCGGTGGAGTATTGGGTCAGGTTTAAGGTGCTGGTTTTGACCTTTAAAGCCCTATGCAGCCTAGGACCCTCGTACCTACGGGACTACTGCCTCTCCTGGTATATAAGGCCCGCAAATAATAACAGCCTAAGCGTCCCAGGCCCTAAAGAAGCCAGATTATCCTACACCAGGGCCAGGGCCTTTTCAGCGATGGCACCGACCTGGTGGAATGCTCTGTCCCGCGAGACTAGGGCCCTGCAGGACTTGGTCTCCTTCCGCAGGGCCTGTAAGACAGAGCTATTCAATTTAGCCTGATCCTCCATTCCTTTTTCCCCTTCCCTTTTTCTATGAAGAAACCTTTCTGGGTCCCCACATTTAAATACTTCCCTGGTCTCCTTGCTGGCCTTAGCAGGACTAACATGGCCAGTTAGCCCTGGTGATGCTACATTGATGTTGTACTTTATGCTGTTTTTAAGTCTTTTTAAATCAATGTTTAATATTTGTTGTTAGCTGCCCTGAGCCCGGTTTCTGGACTGGGAAGGGCGGGGTATAAATAAAATTTCATTATTATCTAGTCCAACCCCCTGCAATGCAGGAATCACTGCTCAAGAATCTCTTGACGGATGACCCTCTAAACTTCTGCTTGAAAACCTGCAAGGAAGAAGGCTCCACCACCTTCCGAGGGAGACCGTTCCGCTGTCAAATGGCTCTTGCTTCCAGAAAGGCCTTGCCAAGGTTGAGTCGGGGAGAAAATTCCATCCCGCAAGGCAAATTCTCCTTGGCTGTGGAGCTATGTTGAATACAAACCTTACTGGCCTCAAGTTCCATTTCCATCCAAATGCATTTGCACTCTTGTCTTTAGCAATTCTGCTCCCTGGGGAAGAGAGGTGGCAATGGAAAGCAGAGGGAAGGCCTTGGGCTGTTTGGGGTTACTGGCAACCCTTCTTTCTCCTGGAAGAGAACACACACAACCCTGGCTCCCACTGGCAAAAGCTCCACGTTTCCCTATGAATTGGATAGGGCAGGGGTTGGCAAACTAAGGCCCGCAGGCCGGATCAGGCCCAATTGCCCTCTGGATCCGGGTCGCGGACAGTCCTGGAATCGCCGCTTGGATCGGCATGATCGTTCGGGCTGCGCATTGATTTTTCTTTGCATTTTTTGGGGGGGGGGGCGTCCTTTTCCTCCCCCTCTTTGGTCTTGGTCATCATGGTGGCTAGTTTGGAATCTGCTGGATTGCTTCTGTCAACAGGTGTCTTTTGTACAGGTACTGTAACGAGCCGAGATTACAGGTAAGACCTCTGCCTTCCAGCAGGTGCTTCTTCTAATCTCAGCTCGTTACATACAGTGAAGATACCAGGTAGCCTGACGTCTGGCTGGTTGATAGGGGATCAAATACTTATTTCACTCATTATAATGCACATCAACCCCTGACTTTTGTCTTCTGGGTTTCGGGGGGGGGGGGGAGTTTCCTGTTGTTATTCTGTCTCTCACAGCTACAATAAACTTACCATTAAAGTTATGGACTGGTCATTTCTTCGTCAGAGGGCAAACGTGCAAATTTAGCAGGGGATCAAATACTCCCCCCCCCTCACTGTAGGAAAGGGAGGGGAGGGGCTGGAGGAGAGAGAAGCTCCCCTCCGCCGTGTGTGTGTGTGTGTGTGTGTGTGTGTGTGTGTGTGTGTGTGCGTGCGCAGTTCAGCCCAAAAGGTCTGGGGACGGTGAACCGGCCCCCTCCTAAAAAAGTTTGCTGGCTCCTGGGATAGGGCTTTCCCCTTATTTGAGGGAGGTCACAGGCGCCTTTGCAACCAGTCCCAATAAAGATCTCAGATTCATTTGCCTGGCCCACACACCAAACCCAAAGAGCAAAAGGCACTGCAACAACTTGCCTCGGCTACGTGCCACCCGAACTGGCCCTCCCCACCCTCCTAGCACAGTCATGCCTGCAAGGAGGAGCGCTGGAGGGCTGGAAGATTGGGGACCGTAGTAGCAGCGTAAAATGAGCAGAGGCAAAGGCCTGTCGATTTTAGTGTTTTGATTAGATACTTTATTGGAAGCAAAAAATTCTGTGCATGTTTAAAAAAATCCAACCCGTGTACACATTTTCATTGCTTTAAGAACCCAAGCCACGGAAAACTCAATATTAAAAAGCAGCAAGATGGATCATGTTTTTAAATTTTTTGTGGTCTTTTTTTTTTTCTCTTCGCACACATAGAATACAACGATACAGGAAAAGTAGCCAGGCCTCCCCTTTCGTTTCTTTTCGGGAAAAGAACACATCCATCTGTTGTCGCCATATTTCAACGCTTAATTCCAGACATGCTACTTCCAGAAAGGAAAAGGGAAAGGGAAAGATAAACCACCTCTTCAATATTGCATTAAAAAGCATTGGGGTGTCTTGTTCTGCCCTTTAAACGTACGATGACATTGCTGGTATAATGCAAAGTTACTGGAAACTCAGGTCAAAGTGATGAATTTGCCATTCCAATTCCACAATGCAGGAACAGAGAGACTTTGCGTGTGCACATCCGAAGCTGGGGTGCTTGGGGAGGGGACTTCCCCCCCCCCGAAAGTGAAGGGGGGCATTGAAGATAGAAAGGGAGAGCCAGTTCTCCCCCCATTCCCCCTCCCCCCCATTTTAAACAATCACTTAGAAAAACGGAAACTCGAGAGGCCTTTCCTGGATTGCACCCCTCCCCAGCTGCAAACGCTCCTCCTACAAACAATGTATTTACAGTTGTGTTAACTTACACAGCAACTTCACAATGACTAGTACAGATTAAGAGTGCACTTCTAGAGTGAGCATGTGAATGTGTGTCCACTTCCCAGTGTGTTTCTTGGATAGCTATATCTCGTGACATTGCCAAAGCTCTAAATAGATTAACAAACACCTCCCGCCCCCACACAAAAAAAATATATATACCCTTGAAGACAGTAAAAAAAAAAAGCAAAGAAATAAATATTGAAGGTTACCACGGTTAATTGTAGTCCAGTTAAAACGTAATACTAAACAACCAATTATTTAACCAAACTACGCGGAAATAACAAATACTCAAGACTCTGAAGACCCAAAATAATAATAATAAAAAATGCTAAAAACAAAGGCAAAAGTCTGCATAATTTTAAAAGTTTTGTTTCCATCTTTTGTTCCCTTCCTTTTTCATCTAAGGGACTTTTAAAATCTACTTTTACAAGTACCCCCCTCCCTTTCCATTTATCTTGAATAGTCTCTTCTGCTCTGTCTCCTCACCTCCCTCGTTACGTATTAACTTTATGCTGGATCTTTAAATGGTTGCCAGCGAAGGTGTCTCTTTTCAGAGACGGATTCACAGCTTGACCAAGTTGTCTATAGTGCCAGAACCTGTCTGAAGCCTCTGTGCCTCCCCCCATCCTCATTCTGAAGACATTCCAGCCTGCACTGCAAACTGGTTCGTTTGTTCTGTGGGGCTTCTATGTAGAGCGAACCGTTTCTAAACCCCCGGGAACAGTACCTGCAACTTTGCCCCTTTACAAAAAGCATCTTATTAGCTTTTCAAAAAGGCTACTGTTTAGGGGGGGGGGAAATGGCCAGAGGATCTCAACCAAAAAGGCAAAGCAGGCTAGTTTTGGTTTTTTGCAAAAGAACAGGCTGAACATCTGAGGACTGCTCCACGCTACCTGCCTTGGGTGCCGACTCATTTTTACCCTGCACACTCCTTTTCACCAAATCCAAACGTTCTACTCCCATTTCCACTAATTCTGTAAGTGCAATATTGAAACATTTCAAAAAAAGTTACCAAATTTGTACCTATCTTTCTGGTGGGGCTGCTGTTTTCAAAAAAGAATCACTGAAATACGCTAGGATCGTTTTGGCTCCTTTCGAAACTTCCTTATAAATAACGAAGACACTGACTTTCTTTTGTGCTTGTGAAGCTAACAGATCATCTTCACGAGACAAGCAGCAATGATGAACCGCGGCTACGTTACGGATGGGGTGGGCGGGGTGGGGGTGGGCAAGCCAATAGTCACATTGCTGCCAATGAGTCTGGGGAGGGGAAGGGGGGGGAGAGGAAGAAGCAGTGATGGTCTGGAGAAAGGTAAGAGAAAAGCAACACACTATATTAGCACGAACAGCCGCCTTCACTGACTGGCTGCTCTTGAGGCTTTTCAAGTTTGATGTCGATCACTGTTGGGGGAAAAGTAGTTAAGGGAAATAAGAGCGGAAAGAGGAAGACAGCCTTACAGGCTGAAACACTCTCCCCTCGAGTCTCATTAAATGCCCAAACATTCAGGAAGGACGTGGCTCACCCCCCCCCCACTTCAAAATTCTCCATGCAGATTGCGTGGAGACTTTTTGGTAGCCCTCACTCCTATGGAATAAGCCCTTCCGGAGTCTCCGGCATTGCATTCCCTACAACCCCTCCCTGCAGGAAACATTATTTCCCACTGGGCGAAAACTGCAGCTCCAACTGCAACTACAGTGGTACCTTGCTTGTCGAACGTATTCCGTTCCAGAAGACCGTTCAAACTTCTGAAACGTTCGACAACTGAGGCACAAAAGGCGGTCTGCAAAGTCAATGGGGAAATTTTTTTGGGGGGGGAATGCCATTCGACTTCCAAGGCGCGTTCGAAAACAGAAGCAATTACTTCTGGGTTTTTGGAGCTCGGAAACCGAAACATTAAGCTTCCAAGGTGCTCGAAAACCAAGGTACCACCGTATAATACTGCAAACTGCCCTGTGTTCCTCAGATGAAGGGTGGAATAGAAATTTAAACTACGGAGGAGAGAATCTGCATTATTACTGATCTTTGTAAGTTTGACCTGGGAGGCTTTTTGCAGCCTTTTTGCAGGGGGGAAACACGTCTAATGAAGGGAAAACAAGCTAAAAAGCTTTGTGTGCTGTGGGTAGTACGACACACATGTGGCAACAGAAGCAAGGACCTTTGAACATTTGTCTTCCAGCACTGCGTGTCGTGTTAACCCACCATGTCATAAATGCCTCCTTTATCAGTCTGATCAGAACAAACAATTCACACAACCACGACTAGAACTAACAATTCAGAAGGGCTGGAAGGTGATAAAAGTGGCTATCAATAGCCAGGGCAGAGGAATGACAAGCGAGGTACCTCTGATCAAAGTTCTCCTTAGCCCATTTAGAAATCTGCTACATACATTCCAGAAGAGGTATGATTACAAGAGGACTCTGATCTCGCCTTACTTTTGAAGACTGGACTCTGTCCACTAAAGCTGACTTCCGACATCAACCTATTGGGCAATAATGACAACATCACTACGGTTTTTGATTAAAAGGGTCATCATGCCTTTTCTGTTCTGCTACCCTCGTCAGAAAAAAAGCTGTACTCACTGCCTTGCGGGACATCTTTGGGTAAACCCTACACAAATCTGGAGTGGAGTCCCCAAGATGGCACCTGCTTTCCTTTGGACATCTCAGCAAGGGGGGAAGAGAGGTCTTTTCATCTGGGCAGCCCAGGACCTCCACACACACTGTCCAGGCTTGCATCCTGGCGAGGGTCACGTCTATGCTACCAAAGCAGCAAAAACAACATGGGATTCAGCAATTACAAATTACTGGTCTCTGCAGCCACAGCAGGCGCTGCGATTCTCCATCAGTTCGACTTCACCCCTGGAGGCGCACTCCATAGTCTCTCGAGACAGGTTTTTACACTTTCCCCCACAGCCACCTATGATTGATAGCTGAACTAAATGGACTTTCCTTCACACCACATGGCCTAGTCGACCCAATCACTGGGTTTGAGGTCAAGTGGCAATTTCCCTGCAAAGCAAACGGACTCATGAACCCTGGTTTGGGGGCCTTTGGGCTTGCCTCAATT
Organism: Zootoca vivipara; assembly: GCF_963506605.1. Lineage (NCBI taxonomy): Eukaryota > Metazoa > Chordata > Lepidosauria > Squamata > Lacertidae > Zootoca > Zootoca vivipara. Next base: position 97,079,550 of record NC_083279.1, read on the forward strand.
GCTTCAGCTACCTGGCAGGGATCGTTTTCAGTGGGCACACCTGCATATTGTGCACTGCAATTCCAAGTTAAAATGCTCAACCCAAGCTTCTGATAATCCCCACCTCGAGTTTCTTTTGAAGAGCTCTCTTTTTGTACTTTTTACCCACCACTATTCCGCAATTCAGAAAGCTATGCTTTCTTCAATCCCATGGACCTCGGCACCCACTCTCCTACTTAATCCACAAGCTGCAAATGCTGGACTAAAAGGATACTGTCTTCTCTGCTTTTGTCCTGCGTGCTTTCCATCCCAGGCAAGGCAGCAGCCACACGTCGGAAAAGCTAGAAAGGGTGAGGGGGTTGGGGCAGAAGAAAACAGGAGTAAATCAGAAACACAACAACCAGTTCAGGAGGGAGGCATCTGTTGCAATACATGCACCTGCACTGGGAAAGGATCCTGTGCTCCCAGGCCACATTGCGAGCCTGTAGTTCTGCACAGGGAAAAATAGAGTCATGCATGTCTCCCCCACAACTTATTTTTTTGCATCCAGGCAAAAAGAGGTGCCTAGCACATACCATCACGATGAAACTTAAGTGCACCTCCTTCTCAACGGGAGAGGTGGGCAACGGCCCATCAATGAATTCAAGACAATTTTGTTTAACCAGGAAGCTGCTCTAAAGGTCAAGTTGTCCTCAGGATGCAAGTGACTGGGCATTTAAGGGCAATGCTCATACAGACATACATTGCCAGGGGTGGGCAGCACACAGCCTCCTGGGCGACACCCATACTTCAAATCTCAGTTTTCAAAAAACAAGATGAGAAAGCTTCGACCTCTCAGTCTCAAGGAGGCCATCGAAAGAACAATGTTTGAAAGCAGCAAACCACCTCACCACTAGGATTCCCAAATCTTTCCCCCACAAGCTCTTATCATGCACAGCTTCTACTCTGGTTAATGGGCTGTGGCATCTCAATCTGCGCTCTCAGGTCTGGCCCAATATTCCATTTCATGGGATTATTCTTGCTCTGGGAAAAACCAGTGGGTTCTCTGTTCACCATGGTTAATCATACCGAGTAATCAAACGGTGGTGAGGAATACTGAAAAGGCCTGAACACACCTTGGTCTGCATCTTCCTAGGCTCATCCCAGCGTCACAGCTTCCGCTGCCTGCCTGAACAAAGGACTCCAAGGCCCTGGCGGTGTCTTTAAGCGATTATATTATACCACAACCTCCTTTCTCCTGCTGGCTGTGCCAGAGGGCTCCCCTTTGCAGTATTTGCCAGTATTTAAAGACCATACTTTTTTTTCTTTTTTCTTTTGGAAGTCTTTTCTAAAAACGGAGTCACTTGACAGAAACCAATTGGATTACTGCGTTTAAATCCAGCTGCTGACAACAGGCATTTTAAAGTACAGTAATCGCTTCTTTATATTTAAGCTGGGAACAAAATTATGCCTTGAGCAAGGTTGTCCACCAAAATTTACCAAACTAAAGAGAGGGAGTTGGCAAGCAAGTTAAGTCAAAGTGGATTTACCAGTCGGAGCATGCAAGAATAAATCCAATTAGGGAAACGTTACAAAAAGCCAGAAAGCTGCATAAGGAATTTGCGGTCTTCACACTCCAGTGTTCCTTTCCTAATGTTTAGTGCCTATTTTATTTGACTCCTTGGGCTACGAATTTCTATGCAGCACGAAGGAATGGTGCTGTAGCCGGACGAAAGTGCAGCCTCATCTTTCAACGTGAACCTGAACAGCAACCAAAATGGTCAAAGGCCTGGAAACAATGCCTTATGAGGAACGGCTTAGGGAGCTCCGCTGCCAAATAGCTCTTACTGTCAGGAAGTTCTTCCTAATGTTTAGGTGGAATCTTCTTTCTTATAGCTTGAATCCATTGCTCCGTGTCCGCTTCTCTGGAGCAGCAGAAAACAACCTTTCTCCCTCCTCTGTATGACATCCTTTTATATATTTGAACATGGCTATCATATCCTTCTTTGGAGGTCTTTAAGCGGAGGCTTGACAGCCATCTGCCAGGAATGCTTTGATGGTGTTTCCTGCTTTGCAGGGGGTTGGACCTTGCGGTCTCTTCCAACTCTATGATTCTATGATTTAGTGTTGCATCCTTTTTCAGTATCCAAAAAACCAGGGTCCCTGCCTCTGCAGCTTTTCAAATGGATCTCCCAACCCAGGTTTCTCCAAGACTTGCAGCAGGCACAGGGGGTAGGCTTGCAACCCTTTCTTGGCAACTGTGAGATCTTTAAATCAATAAATCCCTGGGAAGTCAAGTTCCATCCCAAGGGGACACAAGATATGCAAGCACACCCAGCCCAGCACATACACCTACCAAAACTCCAGAAGAATTATGTACACTGGTACCTTGGTTCTCAAACGCCTTGGTACTCATGCAACTTGGAACCTAAACACTGCAAACCTGGGAGTAAGTGTTCCGGTTTGCGAACTTTTTTCAGAAGTCGGACCTGCTCCGTTTTGAGTGTTACGCTTCCGTTTTGAGCGTTACGCTGAGGTCTGTCTGTTTTTGCTATTTATTTTGCGTTTTTGTTTTCACGGCGCTTTTTGTTTTGTTTTTGTGACTGTGTGGAACCCAGTTCAGCTACAGATTAATTGATTGTGTGACTGCAGTACATTGTTTATTGCCTTCATTTTATGGATCGATAGTCTTGTTAGATAGCAAAATTCATGTTAAATTGCTGCTATAGGGGTTGTTTTTAAAAGTCTGGAACGGATTAATCCAATCTGCATTACCTTCTATGGGAAAGCACACCTTGGTTTTGGAACACTTTGGTTTTGGAACGGACTTCTGGAAGTTTTAGAACCAAGCTTCCACTGTAGTCAGTTTTATTTTACCTGTTAAGTTTATCTGCCATTCTTAACCCCACCCCATCCCCAGCCAATAGTCTATGCTAAGGGCCGGTTCATAAGATTCTTTCAGCATACAAGAATTTGGGTGGACCTAGTCCTGGCATAGTTGAGCACACTGGGGGAAATAGTTGTTTGACTGTGTTACTGTGGGACGACGGACTACTTGACAAAGCAATCCAACAACCAATGAATCCAAAACAGCATTCTGATGAAAGCGAGGAAAGTTCTGCAAATCGACCTCAAGTTTTCTAACGTGACTGCAGTTATTTGAGCTGAAAACATGACTTTATTCCTTTGCTCCAAGAATATACCCCACTCCCTCAATTTTGGGGTGTTGTCTCCCCACCACTTACCTGTTTTACATTGTATCCTGCCTTTGCGCTAGTTTCAATAAACATTACATTCAGCTCTTTGGCTTTCCTCTCCCCTTCTTCAATAGATACTTGCCTGGAGAAAAAGGGAAGAAATTGAGCAAGATGACATTACAGGCACCTGCAATCCTGACCGCCCACCCATCCTGCAGCCACCTCCCTCATTCATCCCCAAAAAGCATTTACAGAACCGCTACCAGCTTCCACATTCTAGGTGGTCCAAGACATGAACATGAACAAGCAAGACCTGCATTTTTATAGCACTGCCAATGCACTTAAAAAGTAACCTAACAAGGGAGACAGCCCCCTGTGCCCTCAATAACTCAAGGATTTAATATTTTGCAGATTTTTACACAGTTAAAACAAGGCATGCATATTTCAGGAAGGGTTGAGGGCTTGGTGGGATAAGCCAAAAACTTCAGTGAAGAGGTGGGTGTTGCGCTAGTGTTTGGAGAAAGACTGGGAGTGACACCAGGCCACTCTTGAGAGAGCAAGGGAGAAACAGCAAATGCATTTTAAGGGAGCAGGAAGTTTTGGGTCTCATTTTGGTGACTGAAAAGATGAATCACTTCTCTAGGAATCTTCCTAACTCTCTGAAGGAGGTTTGCCCTTTTCAAGAGCTTTAGCCGCCAAGTATCCCATTTTTCGTGGGGAAACCCCCGGATTTTAATCCGTTTCCCGCTGGTCTCCCGAATGGAGAAAATCCCGGAAATCCCCCGGATTTCCTACCTGCCAGGGAGCCTCCATTTTGGGTGCTCCCATGATCCCTAGGTAATAGGACCAGTGGTCAGGGATGATGGGAATTGTAGTCTAAAACATCTGGAGGGCCGAAGTCTGGGGATGCCTGTGCTTGACCATGTGTGGGCACTGGAAATAGGGCAGAGCGGCACCAGAAGTCGCTTCTATGCATGCCCGGCGGCCATCTTAGGTGGCCACCAAGATGACCGCCGGACATGCGTAGAAGCGACTTCTGGTGCCACTCTGCCCTACTTCCGGTGCCCACACAGGGTCAGAGCGGCCCCAGAAGCTGCTTCTACGCAACTTCCAGTGCTGCACCGCTGCTGATCCTGCATTTTTCAGCGGGAGACTTGGCAGGTATGTCAAGAGCACTCCTTGGAACTGTCAAGTCATATCCCCTACCTCTTTTTGGGTGCCACCATGAGTAAGCGGTATAAATGAATCATCATCCATCCATAATACCATATGTTTCTACTGAGATCGTCTCTACTGCTACATTACATTTCTCCCTTTGCAAACTGACCATCTGAACATCCTAATACTGGGTGGGGTGGGGTGGAGGAATGAGCATATGAGTTCAAGATGCACTGATGTTATGACTTCCATATTTTCCAGGCTTCGGCTCCTCAGGCCTCCAGTTACAGCCCTATACCTGTGAAGCTGCATACAACCCAAGGGCAAAATTATACACCATCCTATTGTTGCACAGCACAGACTCTCTCAATATAAAAGCTGGTCAGATTGGCCACAACGGCAAGGAATGAACTGCCTTACCTCTTATCTGCTAGATCTGTTTTGTTCCCTACTAGCATTATGATGACATCGCTACCTCTTTCCGTTCTGACGTCATCAATCCATTTTGTGGTTTGCTGGAATGAGTTTACATCTAAGAAGGAAAAGTAAACAAGCCGGTGAAAGTCACCTTACAATATTCCCATCACTCTCAAAGCATCTGCGCATGATGCACCAGGTTGTCATCGGTGTCAGAGGTTAATTAAGATTTTTGATGTGTTGAAGACTACAGGTAGGGGGGGGGGGGGAAAGAGATGATGAGTTCTGGACAGGGTTGCCCTCTCATATAAGGAGCAGGTTTGCAGCTTGGGGGCAACTCCTGGATCCAACCCTGACACTGGAGGATCAGGTCTTTGTCCAGATACAGCTGGTTTGCCAGCTATGCCCCCTTTGGGACAGAAGTGACTTGACCACTGAACTCCATGCTCTAGTAGTGGTTCTCAAAGGCTGTGGCAGGCCTTTGCCTGAAGTTTGGGCCACAGTGGTAGTCACCCCTTTATTCAAAAAGGGCCTTACATCTGATCTGGCTAGTTATAGACCAGTTAAGTTTGCTACCTGTAATTAGCAAATTATATGCAAAGCATCTTTACAATAAGCTAGCTGATTGGCAAGAATAGCTTCATCAGTTATCCAAACAGCAAGCAGGATTTAGACAAGGCACATCCACTACAGACCATTGCTTTGTACTAGCCCACTTTATAGATAAGTATGTTAAGAAACCAGGTGGTGTGCTTGATCTGAAAGCTGCATTTGATTCAATCTCTCAAATAAGACTGTGGGATAGGTTGAACTCTTTAATTAGAAGGGTGCGGCAGGACAGGATGGCAAATGTGGCTAGAAGGTCCAAGGACAATCAAGGGAAAATTTAAACATTTCAGTTTAGTATGGTATAATATAGCATCAAAATATTTTTTTTATTTATTTGCAGAATGTGGGTAGGTATCTTTTCAAAATGAGAGCATCAAGTGATACTGCAAGCTCACACCTCTCATTGTGTTTGCATGCATACTTTCATATGAAAGGGGCTCGTTTATAATTATATTTTGGGAGTGATTCATGTTCCTATGTAGCTGCGTTGTTTTATACTTTCTGGATGTTCCATGATCATATTACAAAGTGTGTTCTATGTAGGTCTGGACGAAGGAAAATGCAGCACTGACCTCCGTTTTATCTAACCCCCCTCCACTCAAAAAGACTGGGGAGAAGGGGGGGCTTGAAAGTAGTTTATCACACCTGTACAGAATGGCAATTGCACATGAGTGGTTGTAAGGAGGATAGCAACGCCTTGATGCTGCTCACGGATTTGTCTCTCTCAGTCCTTTTGGGGGACAGAGAGCTTGGTACATTTTTATTCCACTTTCCTAGCAAAACAGTGGCTGCTGAGGCAGCTCACAGCAGTTGAAATCCAACGCAAGCAACAGTTAAAATCCAAGATGCTGAGCCCTGGTATGATATTTCTTGGCAACGGGGCGGGGGGGGGGGGAGAGTCAGCTGCAGAGAGCTGACGAGAACTGAGCCCATTCCCCAGTTGTGAGCAAGAGAGGCGCTAAGTGTTAAAACTGCTTCCGCTGCTGAGATTTCATTGGCCTACTTCCACCCGGGGTTATCTGAGGCCGACTGCTTTCCTAGACTTAAAACAGAGGAAGTTCACTCAGCCAACGTGGACTTAAATAGCAACTATTGAGCAAGGAATGACATACACCCTCAAGAGTTTGGGGCAGGGGGAGTGATTGCCTGAACAACAGTCTGTATCCTAAAATAAATTAATGGGGGGGGGAGCTCCCCCCCCCGCCCGCAGACAGTCTGGGAATCAGCATGTTTTTACATGAGTAGAATGTGTCCTTTTATTTAAAATGCATCTATGGGTTATTTGTGGAGCCTGCCTGGTGTTTTTACATGAGTAGAATGTGTCCTTTTATTTAAAATGCACCTCTAGGTTATTTGTGGGGCATAGGAATTTGTTCATATTTCCCCCCCAAAAAATATATTCCGCCCCCCCACAAGGTCTGAGGGACAGTAGACCGGCCCCCTGCTGAAAACGTTTGCTGACCCCTGGACTAGATAATCCTCAGGATCCCCTTCCAAACCTACAATTTTATGATTCTATAATCAGAACCCAAAAAACTTTAGTTGTATCCATTACAGATAAGTCTGGCTGGTTAAATAACATACATTTTGCTTTTTTTTTATACTTGAATGCCAACAATTCTGATTCCATCCATTTGTTCCACACAGGGTGATTTGAGATGAAGCTGCAAAAAGTTCTTGCAACTTCGTCTTTTTTTAACTTAAAAAATGCTTTGCTTGTGTTTTTCGTTTGTCATGTGAAGATTTTTTTTTATAAAAAAATATATTAGTTCTTAAAGATGTACATACCTCAGTTGGAAATGAAAGAGCAAAACTGATTAGGAAAGAAAGAAATGTGGCACATGAGAGGGGTGTGTGTGTGTCACAATCCTTGGAGCTCACACCCAGCTATTAGGAGCAGTGGAGAAGCAAACAGCAGATGACTTCAGTGGAGAAGCTCAGTTTGAGAACTACAGTTTGCAGAAGCCAAACACACATGATAGTGACACCCACAGAACAGCAGATAACTAAGATGGCGATGAGGTCAGCTTGCTTTTCAGGAATTCTGGGCACACAGGGTGGGGTGGGGGGAGAGAAGTGAAAAAATGGAACAGAAAAGAGGTAGAGGTTTTGCTTCAAGGGTGAAAATCCTAGCACACCTTTGGGCAAACGTACCACGGTCCACTCAAGAAGAGAATCTTACAGATATAATGCTGTGTATAGGAGACAGTGCTTAAAATTTAGAACACCGGGGTGCCAGGGGTCTCGCTTGTGAAGCCCGAAGGAGCTCCTCTTTGAAGTCCCCAATGTGCACATTAATTTTGTGTAGTCAGCAGTGAGGAAATGCTTTCTGCACATGGCTCAAAGACACTCTTCCATCAATGCACATTGCAGGTGCAAGCTCCGGCTAGCTGCAAGGTTCGGCTCAAGTGAACTCAATTCAAAACATGTCCCTACACACGAAACGTAATAGAAAAGTCTCCCACTTGAAGCTCCAAGCCAGAAAGAGTTTCCATGCCACAATGAGGAACAAGCAGGTGAAGGTGGTACGGCATGCACAGCTAGGCTTGAAGATGTATGTGTGTATAGATGTGAGAAAGAGAAAGAGGGAGGGAGGGAGAGCAGAGAGTACCAGAAATGCAGAAATTTCCCCCCCCCCCACTCACTTGTGATATCATAAACAACAACTGCAACAGTGGAGTCACGAATGTAGCTAGGAATCAAGCTCCTGAACCGCTCTTGACCTGCTGTGTCCCACAATTGCAACCGTACCTAACGGAAATCAAGTCAAAACAAGCAAGAAAGAAAAAAAACAAAGTCAAAGCCAGAGCAAAATATACCTACTTGTGATATCGTAAACTACTACAGCAGCAGCAGAGTCACGGATGTAACTGGGAATGAGGCTACGGAAACGTTCCTGACCCGCAGTATCCCACAGCTGCAACCTGATCTGTGGGATGGGAGAAAATTAAAAAAAAAAGCCAAACTGCCACTAAAAATGAATAAATTTTTGATTGCTTTTTTTTTTTTAAGAACAAAAAAAGCGAAGTAAAAATGATATAAAACTCATGCATGGAAGGAACCGCTTTAGGGTTGGGCGAGCGGAAGCAGAAGGGCGGGACTTTTCAGTGGCCCTCCCACAGGTTGCGCAGCTGCCAATCATCAGAGAGCAGCGCCAATTTGCAGATTTCCTTCACAGGCAGGAGAAGTGGGTGTCATGCTGCAGCTTGCAGGGGAACGTTTAGATGAAGCATTCCCTCCGCAGAGGGACGCTCTCTTGTGCCAAGGGCACGGTGGCCAAAAGATCAGACCAAATCGGATCTTTCATGAGGAGCCGGTGGCTGTCAACAATCAGCAGAGCAGTGATCAAATGTGTTTCAATCAGCAAAGCCAATCGCCAGCCAGCAGCCGCGTAGAGAGAATCATTTTGGTTAAAAGGAGAGTGTCAATACACAAACAAACCAGCATTCATGACGGGCATTCGCATAAAGCGATCTGATAATACCCCAGAAAGGAGTGAGAAGCCTAGGATCATCAGGGGCGCCCACACTGTTGGACGCTGGTCCAGTGTTACAAGTAAATTCCATTTAGATTCCATGAACATCACCTCTGCCAATACATTTCCTAATACACCAGCCTGGGGGAAAGCAACCGCCATGTTAAAGAGATGGAACCAAGAGGTGGCAAACAGTGGGGTTGCCTTTTAACTATGTAGAATTTGAGAGCAGGCAAGCTCCTGTGCTTTTTTGGTTAAAACATTTTTGTTCTCGTGGGTCCTTGGATATCGGGAGGGTTTCACTGCTGTTTCATTCTCAGATGTGAGAGGCAATTTTGTACTGGTTGAAGTACTGTTTAACGAACTTCGTTATTAAGTTATGTGTCTGGCATTATTTATTATGCACAGTATCCTGCATCCTTTGGGTGAAGGAGCAAGAAATAAGCGATACAAACAAACTTGTGAAGCCCAAATCAGCTCGGTTTCACTTGGGCGCCTTGGGTTGTATCTGCCTTCTGTTTCCCATTTGAAAGGGGCATGGTCTGAAGGCACAAAATGTAGCATCCTTGGCTCCATCATAGAAGATGGATTATAATGAGATACCTAAAAAGTAAATATATATATCCGCTGCCTCAGTGTTGTTGCAAGGATTAAAAACAATGTACAATAAAATTAAAAACCGGAAAGGTGTGTGTGTGTGTGTGTTTTAAAGGGCCAGCATCATTTTGTGACAGCCAAATTTGAGCTTCTAAATCAGGCATCCAGCCATTCCCTTTTATGTCTGTCTGTGATGGTTAGGACCTATGTTAGGGGGGGGGGTGAAGGAATTGCTTTTTAACAGTTCATGTTTTGATATTATGCTTTGAGGCTCTTGAATATAGCTACCAGTAAGCTTAAGAAATAAATAACACAGTAACAATAAAATGTTGTTATTCTTTACAATCATCTCTGATTGCTTGGGTTGAAGAAACAGCAGCAGATATTGCAAATAAAGAAAAACAGATGTAGGGAGCAGAGGATCACTTTTCCATTCTGTTCAATGAAAGACCTGGAAAAAGCAAACGTCTGCATCCTCCTGGCTCAGCAGTGAGGAAGCTGTGGGGGTTCCAGATGTTGCTGGGCGACAACTCCCATCATCCCTGGACATGGACATGCTACCCAATGATGGGAACTGGAGTCCAACATCTGGAGGTCACATGTTTCCCTCTCTGTCTCAGCTCAAGAACAGACTATCCAATAAAGAAAAACCACCTTACTTATTTTGCATCTCTAATTAGGGTAGTAAGGCAGCTTTTGCCCACTGTGTTTATTGCTAGCTGGCTTAAATGAGTTCATCTGCAAAGCAAACAAAAAGCCAATCAGTAGAAAAATGTCCCATAAAATCTACAAGTGTTCCACTGAGATCTAGGTTTGTGTTTTCACATAAAGTCTGTTCTACAGCGGTGTGATCTAATTGTAAGCCTCCATACATTTTTCAAGCCAATGTAGGCATGCCATATGGCATTCTGAAGAGTTTGCACTGACAGGGACAGAGGCAGAATCTCCAGCCATGACCCAATACAGACATGGTTGGAACGCCAGGCTGCTCTCGCATTTGGACCCAAGTTCCATCTAGATTGTGAATGTGCTCCCTGGACTAGAGTAGTCCAGTTACTACAAAAGCCTTACTCACTGTGCGATCTTCCAGGTACATGGTTTTTGATAAGAAGTCGATGCCAATAGTTGCCTGCAAAACAAAGTTTTCATCAATGAGCAAATAAGTTAGTTTTTCTTAGGTTGCTTAGGTCGTGTTCCCAACAACCAAAGATCTACCCTGCCATTTGGAAAGGACAAAAATACCTCATATAGTGGCCACAATGCCAGGGCCACTTATTCCTACAATACTGAACAATAGGGGGGGGGACTCATTTCTGATCTTAAGTAAATGGCCAGCAATAATCTATAGGGATGCAATCACAATAATCCATGGATCATGAAATTTACCCAATGGCAGGATCCACTGGAACTGCTCAAATGCAGAACATGCAACAAGGGAGGGCAAACAGTTATACGGTAAGGGTTTCCCAAAGGGGAGTGTCCCCAAAATCAGACTGCTTCATTTGGCGAAGACCCTCCAATGTTTTTCTGCCTCCACAAAAACAATTTCAAAGGTCACAGCATAAATAGTGTGTTATGTGCCATACAGGACATGGATGTGATGTGGCCCCTGCTCAGAGTATTTAGGAGAATAGAACTAGCAAGGGAGAAGTGAAGGAAACCATGTAAAGCTGGAGTGAAGAAGGTAGTTTTAGACCTGAGAGGGAAGGTGGGGGGGGGGGGAGAGAGAGAGAGAGAGAGAAAGGAGCAGCAGGCAATGTTAGAGAAGATTGAACATTTCTTTCAGCCATATTGGCTTTCATGCAGAGGGATATAATCAACACCCTATCTGGGGAAGGAAAGGTATCTTCCCCACTGAAAATTAGCTTGGGAGGGGTGGCAACAGGATTCACCTTCTTTCATAGCAACATTGGGTGCTGATAATTCATGCCATTCCATTTTAGGTTTTCCAGATGGGCCATGGAACCTTCTTGAACACACTTAAAAGTCTGGTCATTTCCAGCTAATAATATGGAAGTTCTAAACACAACCAAAGCTCCACCTAATTGCCAAATCCAGCTGAACAAACACCTATTCCAAAATGGGTGTATCTACATCACAACTTTTAAACTACTTTAACAAGTCAAACCCTCTTCCAGAGAAGCCTGGGAACTATACTTCTGCATGGGATCCAACAGAATTCTCAGCAACCTCCCCAAATGACAATTCTCGTGAATCTCTGATACGTTATTTGCCCAGATACTTCTCCAAGACTGCTGCTGAAGAAGACAAGCCAACAAAGAGTAGTCAATATAGCTATGGCAACTGCTTTTCTTTTGTACACTCAACAAGTCTGCTTTAAGATTTGAACAGAATCCCATGCACGCAAGTTCCCCATTACATGACTGACTGCTAATCTTCCCCTTCTTGTGACTTTAATATATTCCTGTGTCTCCACCCAACACCACTGCAGCATTCCATTCTGCCAAATGTGGTACCTCTTTGGAATTAGGCAAATGAAGGATGGGATTCACTAAAAATATACAAGATGGTCGAAATGATAAGGCCCCGCAGGGCTTCTAGACAAACAAGGCATTTCTGTGCTTGCCAAAGCAGCAAAATTTGGTCTTCGACAAGGAGTACATGTGTGTTTGCAGAGATTCATATATAAAAATCTGAGACAATATACAAGCATGGGGGAAAACTGCACACACTGTTAGCAATTTAAAATTGAGCCTTTTGCTCTCCGTGCTATGAGAATCCTCCTCTACAAAATGTGCCATTTCATCTCCTTCAGTTTTTCTGACACCCAGTAGGAAACGCTGTACTGATTTGCAAGTCTGTTCCGCTGTTCTCCTGAAGGCGGCTTATTAATACCTGGCAGGCAACAGCTGAAGTCCTGCACAGCAGCTAGCAAGCACATGCAGCACCACATACACACACAGCAAATTTTAAATGCAATCTTCTTAATTTTTCTAGCGACTGACAACAGTATGAAGGATATTCTGTCTAGGTGCTGAGCGGCACTGATTTGCTTGCTGTCTTATTTCCACCACCAAACCCTAGATAGCCCCAGGCTTGTGAGAAGCCTTCCAGACATAGCTTTTTATCAGGAAGGAGTACCTAAGCTAGAAGAATCTCCCAAGGGGAAATGAAGGAGAAGCCCATTCCCACCTGGTCTAGACAAGCAAGAACAGCACCCAATCCCAGCTTCTGATATAGAGGTCAGACCTTTATTGCATCCACTGAGGACTAATCGCCTCTGATGAAAACTGAAAAGAAACAGTGACCATTTCCTGTACTCTGAGTTAACTTTTATATCTGTCAAAACAAGGGACATTTCTGCACAGTTAATAACAGCATCTGTCCATCTGTTCCCTTTTCCATGTACAGTAAAGATCTTAAGTTCCAAGGCATGGCAAGTCTTACGGTTTTAAGTAGAGGTTGGATGTCTCCCTGAAAGAGTTTGCAACCTTATCAGGCTCTGCCATGGAACATCTCGTACCATAAGCAAGAGTTTCTCAAGTTTTGTCTAAAGCCCTTCTCTTGTAATTGGGACTCACTTGTTTATCCTACCCCTGAAGCAACAGAAAGCAAATTTGTGCCATCATCTAAGCGACAGCCACTTAAAATCTGAAGATGGCTATTGCCTCTTAATAGTCGCTTGTTCAGGCTAAACACGTCCAACAGCTTCAGTCTTTTGTCTTGTGACCTAAAGGCTCTACGCCCTTCACCATCTTTACCAACCTCCTCTGAACGCAGCTCAATAAAATATTTTGCCCTTTAAGCCATTAATATGCTGGCCAGGGAAACTGGGATCTTCTTCCATGAAGGTGAAAAGAAGGTGAGAGAAACATCTGCTTGCTTGAATAGCCTAAGGAGTGGGGATTGGCCTAAATCAGTGGTCCCCAAACTAAGGCCCGGGGGCTGGATGCGGCCCAATCACCTTCTAAATCCGGCCTGCGGATGGTCCGGGAATCAGCATGTTTTTACATGAGTAGAATGTTTCCTTTTATTTAAAATGCATCTCTGGGTTATTTGTGGGGCCTGCCTGGTGTTTTTACATGAGTAGAAAGTGTGCTTTTATTTAAAATGCATCTCTGGGTTATTTGTGGGGCATAGGAATTCATTCAGGTTTTTTTTTCAAAATATAGTCCGCCCCCCCACAAGGTCTGAGGGACAGTAGACTGGCCCCCTGCTGAAAAAGTTTGCTGACCCCTGGCCTAAATCATATATTGCTCTTAAGACTCCAAGTATTCTATGGGACCAACATAGCAAAACAAGCAAGATTGCTTCCTGCATGAATTCTGAGAAGTCACCTGTCCTTTTTTAACCACATAATTCTCACCTCATCATCTTTCTGGTGGCAGCACCCCAATTACAGAACACTCCCATGAGTTATTTGATTAGCACCCAGATTAGAAGTCTTCAAGTAAAAGATAAATTCATTTTTATTTGTCCAGGCCTTTGGGTCTTAGAAGGAGTTAGCTCCCTAAATTACTAGGGCTGTGAGTGACTGTCACTGCTGATTTATAGATAGTTCACTGTAATTTCATGGTTTAATTATCGTTTTACTACTATATTGTTTGCTTTCGGTAATTTTATATTGATAGCCACTCTGGGATCCTGTTTGAAGGAAGAGAAGAATATAAAAAAATACATAAAATAGAGCAGTCCCTCAATTGAGAAGTGCAGCAATGCAGACCACCTATTCTCCCTACTAGTGGCTTAGTTTTTAAAATTCAGAATCACAGCATTCACATCTCAACCCTTATGGCTATTAAAATCATTTATGTGGTGAAGGCTTTGAAGCCACAGGGAAGGCCTTAGTACCTGCCTATACAGTTCCTGAACCGTCTCCCATGATTGCGTTTCTCCACTATGCCTAGCCTATTTTATACTTCATCTTCACTAAGCATTCTCTGAAGATCTCATATTTGGTAGCAGTGAAAGTTTCTTACAAATTATGCAAATTCAGGTGAAATCTGCGCAATTTATTACGAGCACACCACTGGCGCTCCCCCTTGGGTCAAGGTGGTTTCCCCTCTCCTTAGACAGGAAAAACACACAGGGCTGGCAATTATGGTTGCAGAGCTCTCTGAGCATGTGCCGTACAGGCGTGAGCTAATGTTAAGACTCGAATCAGAGGGACAAAGACAGTTAAGCGAGCCTTACAAGTAACTGTTCTGCAGATCCTTCTCTCCTTTCACACTGCTGGTCTTTCCCTACCCCTGCCCCCCAGACAGAGCTGCCTTTCCCCAGCTACAAAAGATACTGCTGCCTGTCTCAAGCTGTCCACACAGACAGTGTGCTTCACTAGATTAGCAGACAGGAAACACAAGTGGTGGATGGGCACACAAATCCAATAGAACTGCTCTGCAATCATTCAGGCCACAAAACATAACTAGGGTGGTGCTGGAAGGATGGGCAGATGCAATTCGGGGTCAAATTATATTTGCACAATGCAAATCAAGGCAAAGTGAAATACAGGGCAGAGTCTGTCCACCAGAGATGCCTTGCAGTTTCAACCTTTTAGCCATTCACTTTACAATTGGTTCGTTCATTATACCAAGATTCCTTTCCATCGAGATAGCCCTATTATTATAGAGCACTGAGGGTCAAAGATCCAAGCCAAAATCTAGGGCACATGTTCCACAGAGAAAGAGAGGACTGAAAGAGGACCATGAGAAAGACAGATGATTACATAAAAGAACTGCTTCAACAGCTCTGTAATTACAGTGGCCGGAAATGGAAAATATGTTTGCTCCATTGGGAAGCTTGAGGCATATCCAAGTTGTCCTGTGCCACAAAAGCTTTGCCAAATCTGCTGACCCAACAGGAATTTCTATTTGGCCATTAGGCCAAGTGTTGCTCACGTTGCAGGAAAGACTAATTCATAACTGGAAGGAAATATGTTAAGAACCACCCTTACAGATTATTTTAAAGTAGGGGGAAAGCACCCCCAAAGTGTGTTTAGCAAGGAGCCCATATGTAGAGAGACTTCTTAAGTCCTGCTTGTGGGGTTTCCTTGATGACTTAAGACATATTTGGAGATGGGATTCTCAGGAGCGCCTTGCTGCCCAATACTTGCAATGCATGCAATTGCTCTCTTAGTGATGTCTGGGCTCAATCCTAGAAGCTAGATTCACTCAACTGCAGGTTGCAGAGAGTATTTCCTCACCAAGAACAACCAACAATATCAAGTGTACTAAGCCCGAATACCACAAGTTAGCCCTACATAGAAAGTAGGCATGTGCATTTGCTGTGTGTGTATCCTGCACCCCATAGTCACTTTTGACTGGACTTAACAGTCTAGTCTGGGTAAATTCTTATGTCTGAGCTGGATCAAGCTGTTAACAAGGTGTCTCATGGCGGATCAGGGACTCCCTAAGCTTCCAAGTGGCTCTGTGGCTTTGGTTAACCTAACAAAAGGTACGGCCATTTTTTTCTCTCCCCCTTTGAGAAAGTAAACCAATCTCCCCGAGCACAAATCATTATTATTTTTAAAAGCAAGTGGAAGGGGTCTATTGTCTCCCAGCTGTACAGTGTTAAAGTCACATGAAAGTCTCTATTATTGGGAACCCGCATTCGATAAATCCCTGCATTATATAAGCTGACATTTGTAAATCATGAAACAAATACTGTCTTACCTGGTAGGTGTTGTCAAAGCTGTCATACATGAATCTGGTGATCAAAGAGGTCTTCCCCACTGGAGGACAAAATTGAGAGAGTATTAGTCACATCCAAAAAATGCATTCCAGGTGTTACACTTAAGTTGTAGCAGAATATTGCCATATAATCAAACCCACAAAGAGGAAAATCATCCAGTATAGATAGCATTTTGAGAGTAAAGATGCTTCAGGAGGGGGAGGCAACACCAGATCAGAGCAAGAGACTATATAAGGTTACTAGCTTTACTCTTTTTTTACATTCTTGTGGTTGCGTAGAACATCAAAGGTGTAGGGTTTTTTTAAGATGCCGTTTTCTTTGGGGGGGGGGAGACAATCTTTGACATGTTCTATAAAAGTATTCATTTACAGCCCCACTCATAAAATCTCAAGGTGGTGCACAATATAAAATACCGTAAAACCAGACAAAATATACTGTTATCTACTAGGTACATTCAAACAGGGTGAAATATATGACAAGATCTTAAATTATAAGCTCTTACATGAGGATTGTTATAAAAGACTTTCATTTGCAAAATCTATAAAGTACATTTCATCCACGTTTTTCAAGATTTTGATCTGCAAGTTTCATGAAGCTCATTTCAGCCTACATAATGACTATTTGTGTGGCTCATATTGGACACACTTCCCTATAAGGTGCCAAAAAGGATCTCTTTCATATAAATGTCTTCAAGTACTGGGATCTCACCATTTTAATTCAGTGAGGACTGTTAATGTGCAAGATTGCTGAAGGGATACCACAATGAAGTACATTTCCAGAGATTATAAGAATCAACAATAGCCGCTTCCCGCTGTGTCTGTAATTAAAGAGAAGCAGTGGGCTCTGCTCTTAATATGCAGAGATTTACATAATGCAAGAACGCCCACTCAAAAGTACAGTATTCAGAGGAATGGGACCTGAGGATTCGGTGACACAATACATTCCTATGTTCAAAGCACTCCACCCTTTGTAACAGAATACCAGCCAGTAGAGCAAACAAGTAATGGAATCTGCACTGTTACTTGTAGTATTTACTCTCGCTGTATTAGAAGGGCATTATAGCTTATGGGTACCTAAGAGGGGTGTACTGGATCAGGCCAGCGGCCCATCTATGTTACATTCAATCCCACCTTCTGTGGGAGGAAATTAAATACAGTATATGAATCCCTGTGGACCCATGTGTGTGGGTGAACAACAAAAGAATTGGCGGGGTGCTTGGATTCAAAACATGGGGCTAGCAAAAAGAGAACCCCAGTGGCAAAGTATTAAACTCATAACAATAAGCGGCACTATAAAGTGTTAGGAATACAGGTTGCTAAACCTTTTTATGCCGTTGAGCTTCTAGCCCTCTTGCAATCAGCAGACCACACAATGTTAAGTTTAAAATGTTTCACTTGCAGACTCAAGGTATCAGTCATGCATTGTTCCGTGCAGCAACACGGGTAGTACAGGAAGAAAACCCTTGGGTAGAAAATACAGAATATAGTTCCAAACCAGTGCTCAAAGTTTGGGAGCAAGCTTTCACATGCTATCCTTCGTTGGTTACATTGTGTGGGAAGGAGGGAGGGAGAAAGGAAGTGGAAAGGCTTCACTTCCTCCCTCTCCAAAGGAGAGGGTTGTGCCTAGCTGAGTCTGTCTAGCAACACAACTCTATTTTCCTCTACCCATTCATGCGCTAACTAGAAGTCCTGTATAGTAGTTATGTTTGCCTGCAATCTCTCACACCCAACGGGCATGCAGGAACACCATTCAACACCGTTCATGACAGTAAGAGCTGTTCGGCAGTGGAATTTGCTACCAAGGAGTGTGGTGGAGTCTCCTTCTTTGGAGGTCTTTAAGCAGAGGCTTGACAGGCATATGTCAAGAATGCTTTGATGGTGTTTCCTGCTTGTCAGGGGGTTGGACTGGATGGCCCTTGTGGTCTCTTCCAACTCTATGATTCTATGATTCTAAATATCAGTCATTTAAGAGTATATTTCTGAAAGCTAGCAAGGAAAGCCAAAGCAGCTATTTCTAGTGCGAGCAGCTGCTCACATGGATTCAAGCAGCCAGGAACATCATGTACTGCTAAGAGAGCAGGAGGGGAGTCTATTGCCTCAGTTGTCGTTCGGTGGCTTGCATGTGCAATGGTGAGCTTTTAGGCAAATGTTCACACAAAACTGTGACATCTCATAATTCTGCACACCAGTCAAATTAAAATGTAAAGAAATGTGGCAATTAGCCAGGGCTTGGGGGAAAAAAAGGTCTGTCTTGGCAAGGAGTTTGGTTGCATTGCCCTTCAAACAAGCTCTAGGAAAGAACACAGGCAAGCTTTTAGGGTTAGCACTTATCTACATGGCTACACTGCTATACAGTATACCATGACTTTAGTTCAGCTATTTGAAAGCATTCTTTTTGCCAATGATGACTCTGGTGTTTGAAAGCTGCAATGCAAATCTTGCAACTATTTCCCTGGCTACCTCTTCACCACAGTTTACATAATTGATTGAGGAGTTTGAACTGCATGCTTTGTGCAAGGAATTGATGCATGGGTGGGGGGAAAGCAAAAATGCAATCCTGCTTTGATTCCATTCCATTGAGAGGAGGAGCCAACAGGTATTCTGGGAACTCCCCCCCCCCCGCCCCGTTTCCATTTAGTAGCTCCTCTGATTGGATTGAAAAGTTGAAAATTTATTTTAAAATGTATTGACAGCTTTCCAAAAGTTCAAAGCTGAGTGCAATAGGCACCTTAAATAGAATGGCAATAGACAAAATGAGTAACCTTAAACTGAAAGAGTAATAAAATAAAATTAGAGGGCAATAGGATGCCCCAACACTAAGACCTAAACTGGCATTGAACCAAAGCCCAAGTAGCCATTCCCCACACTGCATATTAAAAAACAAACACACAATAATACATACTATTTTGTACTCAAATAAGGGCAAGAACCTCCGTATTTTGTTTTTTCAATTCTCATTCCAACAAAATAAAGTAAGAATAGGTTCATCACTCAAATCCATCTTGATCCCTGAATTAATTGGCTGGTGCCAGCCAAGCGCTGGGTGCAACTGCACAGGGACCTGCATTGCAGCTTCCAGAAAAGTTGCTTGTCTCTCTAGTTACAATGAGCAAATAATTATGATTTACCAGTGCCTGCTGATGAGAGCCCACTCAGAAAGCATGGGCAAGAGCTCTGCTCATCATCTCTGTGGGCTTAATTTGATCCATTAACACTGCAACCTGTTCTCAACACCAGGCTTCTGCTCTAGAACACAGGTAAGGGTTTCTTTGCATATGTATGCACAAAGGGCTGTTCCTCACCAATAAGTAATCACTACTAGGTCCATATGTGAGGAGGAATTAAAGAACCTTTTAATGAGGGTGAAAGAGGAGAGCGCAAAATATGGTCTGAAGCTCAACATCAAAAAAACCAAGATCATGGCCACTGGTCCCATCACCTCCTGGCAAATAGAAGGGGAAGAAATGGAGGCAGTGAGAGATTTTACTTTCTTGGGCTCCTTGATCACTGCAGATGGTGACAGCAGTCACGAAATTAAAAGACACCTGCTTCTTGGGAGAAAAGCAATGACAAACCTAGACAGCATCTTAAAAAGCAGAGACATCACCTTGCCGACAAAGGTCCATATAGTTAAAGCTATGATTTTCCCAGTAGTGATGTATGGAAGTGAGAGCTGGACCATAAAGAAGGCTGATCGCCGAAGAATTGATGCTTTTGAATTATGGTGCTGGAGGAGACTCTTGAGAGTCCCATGGACTGCAAGAAGATCAAACCTCTCCATTCTTAAGGAAATCAGCCCTGAGTGCTCACTGGAAGGACAGATCGTGAAGCTGAGGCTCCAATACTTTGGCCACCTCATGAGAAGAGAAGAATCCTTGGAAAAGACCCTGATGTTGGGAAAGATTGAGGGCACTAGGAGAAGGGGACGACAGAGGACAAGATGGTTGGACAGTGTTCTCGAAGCTACGAACATGAGTTTGACCAAACTGCGGGAGGCAGTGCAAGACAGGAGTGCCTGGCGTGCTATGGTCCATGGGGTCACGAAGAGTCGGACACGACTAAACAACAACACTAGGCCCCACACATCTATTACAGAGGACTTCCAGCTGTGCTTGTGATATATGGGCTTGAACTGCAGCACTTCCCACCAGTGATTCTTGGTAACCTGCTCACCTGCTTCTAATCAATGGCGTTCAAGGTCGCTGTTACATTAAGAATAAGCAACTATCAGTGGATTCATTTGATCAGCCTGCTGTCCAAAAGTGAGATATCGTATTGGCCCAAATATAATTCGCATCCACAAATAAGCCGCACCTTTAAAATTCAGCAGCTTGGGGGAGGCTTGGGAGCTGCGGATGAGACGGGTGCCATTGCCCAGCGCTCCCGGGATGCTTTTGGAGGGGGGGGGAGCCGTGCTGCTTTGCCGGCGGCTTCCCCCCTTCTCTCAGCCAGAGTAGGGGAGGTTTGGGAGTGGCAGGCAGGCAGGCTGCGCACCATTGCCCCACACTGCTCTTTGGGGGGGGAGGAGCCATGCTGCTTTGCCGGCAGCCACACCCCCCCCGATGGCTCACGGGAAGCTTGGGGGCGGTGGGCAGGCGGTGCACTGTTGTCTTGCACTCCCGGGCTGTGGGGGGGGGGAGCTGCACCCCTCTGCCAGCGGAGTAAGGTTGCGAATAAAAGCCACACTTTAACTTTTCATGATCAGAATTTGGGGGGGGGGAAGTGTGGCTTATATTCGGGCCAATACAGTACTGAGTTTTACAAAACAGTGACAGCCCTGTCCATAACCATGCTATGTTAAAATGTACTGGAGAGTACTGGGGCGTAACAATAATGAATAATAATAAATAACAACCACCCTTAGAGTGAACCTTACAGGGCAGGTTACAACATTAAAACACATACTGTAGTTGGACCTTTCATGGTTCCACAAACATATATGAAGATAACAAGGAGATACGCACCAGTCCCATAAACATCTCTTCTGGTTTGCTGAATTCTTCAACATTCGAACCAAAATGAGACACCAAAGGCACATAAGTGTTTATGAGAGGTTGGATTAACATTCACCTGCCTGAAATGCATGTTCTGCTTCTTTCATTACCAACTAGGCCAGTTCCACTGCTGTTCGTTCTCTCCTCTTCCTTTCAGGCACACAAACCCTAATCTCTTTCCACATTGGTCAAAATTCTGTATTTGTCATATTGCTTCTCCCTACTTTATTTGTAGGTAGAAAATTGCCTGACAGTGGGACTAATTTACAGTGGGCCCAATTAACATGCTCTTTTATTTGCTGCTCCTGTAACTGTCCATCCGACGACACACTGCCTCAGCACTGAAGAAAAAAAATCCTTGCTTTAATTGCAAGTCATTGCCATAATTGCTCTGGGCAGCAACATCAGGAATTTGAGGGAGTGGGAGAAAAGAACAAAAGTAAAACTTGAGGAGGGGGGAACTGAAATTTCTCTGCACAAATAGTCTTGCTCTTTCTGTTCTTTAACTGGTGCTTTAGCCAATTTTACATTAAGGTTTCGAAAATTGGCCCTTTAATCACTTCCTTGGAAAATTAATCCCACTGTCAGGCAATTTGCTGCCTACAAATAAAGCTGTAAATTATTTTTTATCAGACAGAAGAAGAAGATCCTCAAAGTTGGGTTCAGTGCTCCAATCCCTTCACATTTCATTTGATTCTCTTATTTTGGATTCACAATGACACTGCACTTCAGAGAAGGGCTACATGTAAGGAAAGTGCCTGCACAGCCCATAGACTGCAAGTAGATTCCTATTGATTGTGTGTGTGTTTTTAAAAAAACATTTTAGTCCTCAGGACTGTAACACAGAGGAAGAGGGAAAGCTAGTAGCCTCCTGCAATTGATTGCTGAATTCCCCACCAGTGTTTCTTAAAATGGCAGCAAGAGCAATTTCCCAGATTAAAACTGGAGGCACACTTTCAGTTCCACTCAAAAAGGCTCCCCCCCCCCTTGATCAACTCCTTGACCCCCACCTGAAGCATTCTTGCAAATGAGGGACATACCAGTAAGTATTGCCTCCTACCCTCCTCTTTTACTTCATCAGACCATGCTTTCTGACCACTGATGATCTTCTGAGCTTCTACATCTCTCTCTCAAGTAATCATTGGTGCAGCATTTGTGTGTCTTTTTTAAAAAAAACAAACCACACACACAAATGGGAGTTCTCCTTGGTGCTGAAATTGGGGGTGGGCTGCACTGGACAGACATCCTGAGAGTGTATACTGGATACTGTATACCTAATCAAATGTTTGGATGCTTTTTAAATGTTTCACTTTCACTTTTATTTTATTGCATTGTTTAAACAATTTTGTTGTTTCCTGACTGGGGCTCCGGGTGGGATAAAATGAAATAAATACTATAGTCAGAGCTTTGGCAACTGACGACTTTTAATGAAGGGGCTGGTACAATGCTCTTTTTGTAATTAGTGGTATGGTTCTAATAGATTTTATATGTGTGTATAGTTTTGATTCTGTCGATGTTTAATTGTTCTTTCTATGTTTTTAGCAGTTCATGTTTTTTATGTGTACGCTGCCTTGGAAAAAGGTGGATTATAAATAAAACAACAACACAAAGCAAGGACACTGAGCCAGACACTACACCAGATGCATGGGTAAGAGTTTGCTTCCAGATGATGTGACTGCCACATACTATTGCTTTTTAAGAAAACCGGATTTGTCGACAATAGCTATACTAGCTAATAGATCTGAGAGTTAAATGAAACCTGCAGATTTAGAAGTAGCATATCTTTGAACAATAAATGTTTTGGGGTGATATTGCCTCAATGCTCAGCTCATAGGCTTCCTAGACACATATTGTGGCTACTGATGGAAACAGAATGCTAGACTAGATGGAGAATCTATGATCCAATAGAGCTCTAATGTCCTGTATCAATGATTATGGCAAGTGCTCTCTGGAGACTCAGACAATGCAGAATGAGAATAAAGTCTACACAGCATACAATACTTGTACTCACCTTATACTGCAGTTTTATATAAAGCAACTTCATCATTAAATACCAGTATTATAAAGCACTCTTTAAAAGATTAATGGTCAATCATAATGAATTTACTGGAACTCAAAGGTCACCCGCAATTATTTTTATTATTTTAACTAGAATTCAACTGGTGCCAAAAAAAAAGCAGATTTGACCACTGGACAGATCAAATATTGTCAAACATTTGAGTCAAGATTTCAAAATGAACAAGTTCTAGAAGCCAAATTAACAAGCTTCCATTTTTCTTGAACCTTCCTGTGCTCACAGATGCATAAAACAGCTCATGTCCAGTAGGAGGAGGAGGGAGACGCTCTCTGCATGCATGTGTAAACCAGATTCCTGCAGGGTGAGAGAGAGCAAAGGATCCCTGCAACTGCCATCATATGACACCATGATGTAAGATGAAAAGCAGGCTTCCACATACACAAAATTACACTTGCTTCATGAAACATTTGGCAAGCCAACTGAGTGCTGTCCAACCTTAATTCAAAATAAGGTTCAGCAGTAATTAACTGAGTATTTTGAATACTCCCTGCCTCATTTATTCAACATTTTCAAGGCTTTCTATGTTAAGTTATGGAGGGGGGGAGTGGTTTTTCTAGGGATTTGTCCCCACATCCACCCTACCCCCCTGAGCCTTTATATCAAAATACCAGTGGTGACCTTTCCCAAAATCTTTAGGTGGGCTTACAGAAGCACCCAATACAGTATATTTCTTGCCACATCACTGAATAAGGTTCTAGGCCATGACGTAAATGCCCTTCACTTGCTTGAAAAAAGAAAAGCATGGGTTAGTGTGCCCCTCTTTTTGTAAGTTAAACAGCTTAGACAGATATGCTAGAGGCACAGCAAGAAATGAATATTTAAGAGTACAGAGTATACTGTGACTTGTATATAAAGTGGGTGAGATAATATGGAAACTCACAATAAAATTCAGATAAATAGAAGGTTTAAAATTCTCTAGAATCATCATCCAGATGCAGCAACTGATGGCTAAATTTCCCCCAAAAAACTCAAAAACAAAGCAAGTCTTTAGCTTTCAAAAGGGCTTGGAGGCTTTTAACTGCAAAGCCAACAGTCTCAAGCATTAGTATACTAAGCAGCCCTCTCCACTGGCATGCTGAGACAAAGCCCTTTAAAAAAAAGTACTGTAGTAGTAACAGGCCATGAGCTAAGTATACAAGACTAAAGGGATGACGGAAGCATGCATGAATATTTATGACTGTCTGGTGTAGAAGAAGCAGAAATGGAAGCTAGAGTAGAGTGAAATGGCATGAAATAATGAGGAATGACATCCAGCTAGCAGGAGAGCATCCTCAGAAGAGAGAAAATTCTGCATACTCTGGCTCCATTGGAAGAGGGGAGTGGGGGGGGGGGAATCAACCCTAAAGAGAAAGTGTGGAAATGCTCGTTTATTATGTTGTGTGGAAAGCAAGAAGTTGCTGAAGGAAAGCTTGTATGCGACCATGAAGTCCTTGTTGATGGAGGCTGTACATTGGGAGTTCAAGGCAGAGTCTTGCTCCTGTTCCCCCTTCGTCCATAGAAGCAAATGATACAAATCATTTATATGGAAGGAAGAAAGGGATGTTTTTCAGGCCAAGTTTAAAAACACCTGGTGGCTGGGACAAGAGGCAGGCATTGCTCCAGTTCAACTCTGATACTATATCCCATTTACTTAGTTCCATTGAATTTCAGCGGGAGGCACTGAGAACAGAACCTGCTCCTATAAGCATATTCTTATCCTCAGATTCTAGACCCAAAGTATGATGAACCCAGGCTGCTAGGCCCTGGTGAATTGCTTACATTTTTTTTACACTGCTAATGAAATAGCCTAACCCATATTCTCCATACAGTATTCCAAATGGAAGAACTCAATGTTTTAAAATCTATTGTCTAGCCTTATGAGAATTTCCTTCCTGTCATTATCTGGGAATAATTTGTGCACATTTTCAATGCAAACGTATACAGATGGATTTCAACGCAATACTGAAATCTTTGGCCTCTGACTTTACATCAGCAACCTATGCAGTCTTCTGTGCAGTTTGAGAGCTTACAAAAAAAAAGCAGGCTTCACCTGCAGATAAGCCTTGAGAGGCAGCAGGTCCTATTCTCCCATCACAATTTGCCTGCCTCCAAGTGCAAGCTGGAGGGCTTAGTTCCAGTCAGTCAGACAGGCAATATCTAAAGTAAACAAGATTTTTCATGCCTACTTGCTGGTGCATTCCTAAGAGTGCTCTCCTAGCTTAAGAAAAGCAGCAAGTTTATCACCTCTACAAGAGCCAGATGTCAGGCAATTAGAACTCAGATCACACGTTTAGAGAAAAGATGATTGGAAGAAAATGCGGTGTTGAGTTTTAGAGATTCTTGTATTGTAATCTTTTGGAATTTTCATCTACAGTATTATCCTAGCCAGGAATGCATGTATTCTGCACCCAAAAGTGTAAAAAACCTAGGGGCCCACTGGGGAAAGGTCCCCCCCCCAATTATCTGTATTTCAAAATTATGCAAACTCAATTATATTTCTAGGTTTCATTTGTTTCCTTCTTTTAGTAAACTGCCCTGTGTATAAAATTTAAGGGCAACAAACATTCTTATTAAAATATTAAAAGCTGCTTAATTTGTTCATCTTTTTCACAATCCATAGTTTATATCTCAATGGTCTTTTAAAAAAAAGAAACAACCCCCCCCCAAAAAAAAACCAATGCTAGAAGGAAGGGAAGTGTGTAACAGCATCTTTTTTAATAAAGGGATGGGGGGGGAGTTCAGAAATAACAAGCCAATTAGCTCAATGTCCATTCCAGGTCAATTGGTTGAAAGCATTACTGTATTAAAGACAAAATTAGAAAGCATCTACAACAGGAACACAGGTGTAGCCAAGGGAAGGGCAGCTTCCCCCCACAAATCAATAAAAATACATAGCAAACTGAGGTTCTCTCCCCCCCAACAAAAGGTCTGCCCCCCCCCCAACAAAAATCCTGGCTACAGGACTGTGAAATGAGTTGTAGTCCAAAACATCTGGAAGCACTGGGAAGGCAACAGTAGTCCAATTTGGATGCAACCAGGGCATATTAATTAAGTTCTAAGTATTAGCAGATGGCAAGATAAAATATATTGACAAAAGGCTCCTGGGAGGTTGCATCCCCTGCCTCCAAGAAATATAATCACAGCTGTCCTTGCATCCATTGGTCAGAGAAGGAGAGGGACTGCCAGCTACCTAGAAATGTAGAGTACTTTGTCAGATCAGTAATACTGCTTATATTTGTTGTTGTTGTCATTTAGTCGTTTCCGACTCTTTGTGACTTATATTAAGAACTTTAAAATATAAACCTTAAGTGTTTGTAAAAACAATGGATCCCAGAGCAGACCCCAAGGAGCACAATTAGCTTTTTGGGTAGGGAAGAATCTTATCTGGAGATGTTAAATAGGCTTGCAATTCTGCTCAGTGTCAATATGGATTTCTTTTTTTCAAAGTGCTTTTTCCTTTTTCTCTTGATGGTAATACCATTTAAGAGATTATACCTCAAACATATGTTGTAGTTCTTTGTCAAGTTGATGGGTTTTTTGTACTATGCTTTTCAAAAATCAAATAGAAATAATATCAGATAATCTTTGCCTGAAGATTTACAGTCCTGTTCTTTAATCTCCATACAGTGCTTGTTATATTTTAAACACTTGGAAAGCGATAAATAGTTCAAACTGAATTTTATTTAATTCCACCACTCATTATTGGCAATACCATTTGAGATTTTAGTGCAAGAGTAATCAGATCACGCCGGGATGCGGGTGGTGCTGTGGGTTAAACCACAGAGCCTAGGGCTTGCCGATCAGAAGGTCAGCGGTTCGAATCCCCGCAATGGGGTGAGCTTCTGTTGCTTGGTCCCTGCTCCTACCAATCTAGCAGTTCGAAAGCACGTCAAAGTGCACGTCAAAGTAGATAAATAGGTACCACTACAGCGGGAATGTAAGCGACGTTTCCGTGTGCTACTCTGGTTCGCCAGAAGCGGCTTTGTCATGCTGGCCACATGACCTGGAAGCTGTACACTGGCTCCCTCGGCCAATAACGCGAGATGAGTGCCACAACCCCAGAGTCTGTCCCGACTGAACCTAATGGTCAGGGGTCCCTTTACCTTTTTAATCAGATCACAGAAACACACAGCAGCAGGCACTAGTAGCATGAAAAAGGAAGTATTTCTAAATATTTTTAATATCATAGGTAAGTCACTTCCCCCCCCTCCCTGAAAACAGACTACTAACAATATGATAAGCTATTTCAAGTGGCAAGTTATTTGAGGGTGCATGTTTTTTCCCCACAGCCTGCAGATTACATCTATTACGTTTTCCCCAAAGATAAGAGGAAGAGCTAATCAGCAATTACAAACAACAAATGCCAGACACAAAGGCTCCAGAACCCCTCGGAGCGGCACCTACGGTACCACTGCATCCTTAAGGACTGCTTCAGCAGCAATTCACACCTAAGATGCAATAAAGTACATAAGCAATAGCATTCCAACCCCAACATTTAGGGACAAATGTGTAGCTCTATGGAAAAAGTATCAACAGGGGGCTCATTCCCATGCTCAAGTGTGGGCACTGAAGTTAACTTTAAAAAATGTTGTCTGTCTGAAATTGGTATACAGAAAGTTAAGCAATCAAGAGTTAACTGTCCCTTAAAAAAGAAAATACATCAAAATAATAGAAACTGAACAGAAATAACCAAACCAAGCTGAATTCCTTTCAGGAGATTCCCTTTACAATATTCTTGTAAATACCAAGCAAGAGGCAATTTTACAGCTTGAACTACTGTACAAATTTTAAAGGTTTTTAAAGTCTAGTTGCCGCATTCTGGATTAGTTGTAGTTTCCGGGTAACCTTCAAAGGTAGCCCCACACAGAGCGCATTGCAGTAGTCCAAGCGAGAGATAACTAGAGCATGCACCACTCTGGCGAGACAGTCCGCAGGCAGGCAGGGTCTAATTCCGCGTACCAGATGGAGCTGATAAACAGCTGCCCTGGACACATAATTGACCTGCACCTCCATGGACAGCTGTGAGTCCAAAATGACTCCCAGGCTGCGCACCTGGTCCTTCGGGGGCACAGTTACCCCATTCAGGACCAGGGAGTCCTCCACACCTGCCTGCCTCCTGTCCCCCTAAAACAGTATTAGTCTTGTCAGGCTTGTCAGGGAGTCTTCTCTTGTCATGAGGTGGCCAAAGTATTCGAGCCTCAGCTTCAGGATCTGTCCTTCCAGTGAGCACTCAGGGCTGATTTCCTTCAGAATGGATAGGTTTGATCTTCTTGCAGTCCATGGGACTCTCAAGAGTCTCCTCCAGCACCATAATTCAAAAGCATCAATTCTTCGGCGATCAGCCTTCTTTATGGTCCAGCTCTCACTTCCATACATCACTACTGGGAAAATCATAGCTTTAACTATACGGACCTTTGTCGGCAAGGTGATGTCTCTGCTTTTTAAGATGCTGTCTAGGTTTATCATTGCTTTTCTCCCAAGAAGCAGGTGTCTTTTAATTTCGTGGCTGCTGTCACCATCTGCAGTGATCAAGGAGCCCAAGAAAGTAAAATCTCTCACTGCCTCCATTTCTTCCCCTTCTATTTGCCAGGAGGTGATGGGACCAGTGCCCATGGTCTTGGTTTTTTTTGATGTTGAGCTTCAGACCATATTTTGCGCTCTCCTCTTTCACCCCCATTAAAAGGTTCTTTAATTCCTCATCACTTTCTGCCATCAAGGTTGTGTCATCTGCATATCTGAGGTTGTTGATATTTCTTCCGGCAATCTTAATTCCGGCTTGGGATTCATCTAGTCCAGCCTTTCGCATGATGAATTCTGCAAATAAGTTAAATAAGTAGGGAGACAATATACAACCTTGTCATCACTTTCTGCCATCAAGGTTGTGTCATCTGCATATCTGAGGTTGTTGATATTTCTTCCGGCAATCTTAATTCCGGCTTGGGATTCATCTAGTCCAGCCTTTCGCATGATGAATTCTGCAAATAAGTTAAATAAGTAGGGAGACAATATACAACCTTGTCGTACTCCTTTCCCAATTTTGAACCAATCAGTTGTTCCATATCCAGTTCTAACTGTAGCTTCTTGTCCCACATAGAGATTTCTCAGGAGACAGATGAGGTGATCAGGCACTCCCATTTCTTTAAGAACTTGCCATAGTTTGCTGTGGTCGACACAGTCAAAGGCCTTTGCATAGTCAATGAAGCAGAAGTAGATGTTTTTCTGGAACTCTCTAGCTTTCTCCATAATCCAGCGCATGTTTGCTATTTGGTCTCTGGTTCCTCTGCCCCTTCAAAATCCAGCTTGCACTTCTGGGAGTTCTCGGTCCACATACTGCCTAAGCCTGCCTTGTAGAATTTAAAGCATAACCTTGCTAGCGTGTGAAATGAGTGCAATTGTGCGGTAGTTGGAGCATTCTTTGGCACTGCCCTTCTTTGGAATTGGGATGTAGACTGATCTTCTCCAATCCTCTGGCCATTGCTGAGTTTTCCAAACTTGCTGGCATATTGGGTGTAGCGCCTTAACAGCATCATCTTTTAAAATTTTTAATAGTTCAGCTGGAATATCATCACTTCCACTGGCCTTGTTATTAGCAGTGCTTTCTAAGGCCCATTTGACTTCACTCTCCAAGATGTCTGGCTCAAGGTCAGCAACCACACTACTGGGGTGTACGAGACCTCCATATCTTTCTGGTATAATTCCTCTGTGTATTCTTGCCACCTCTTCTTGATGTCTTCTGCTTCTGTTAGGTCCTTACTACTTTTGTCCTTTATTATGGTAATCTTTGTACAAAATGTTCCTTTCATATCTCCAATTTTCTTGAACAGATCTCTGGTTTTCCCCATTCTATTGTTTTCCTCTATTTCTTTGCATTGCTTGTTTAAGAAGGCCCTTTACCTTTATCTATCATTAAGTGCAAGCAAGAGATCTGGAATCACTGAAAATCAGCTACTCTTTATCTCCATCTGCTACCAACGTTTTCTGGACTTAAGGGGCCACTGGGTCTTTAAAATCAAATGTGGACAAGTCACATTTAATTATCACAGAACTGCTAAGAAACACAGGACTATCAGAACTGCTAAGAAACACAGGACACTGGGCCGAGTGATAAAGGGCTGGGATAGACACCCAGGACAGTGCTGAAGCACTGAAGGAAGGAAACAAGGGAGACAGAGGGGCAGATGCTGCTTCATTTTGGCTGCTTGTAGAGGGCCCAAACAGTACCTGTCCAAGGTGAGCAGATAAGTGGCAGATACTGGGGTTTCAACATCTTCAGAAACGTATTTCTAGTTTAATAGTGTATAGCACAGTGCTCTCACATTAAGACCATCGTTTTTATCTTAGTAAAGGTTTGTTTGTTACATTTCAGGTAGCCTGAATTTCAAACTCTTTCATTCATTAACTGCAGTTACTCCAAGGAAGCCAAATGTGGAGAGAAATCAGTGTTTTATATATGAAGTGCAACAGAAATACAGTATTATGTGCCAAATACAAACAGCTATATGATGCTACTAAGTCGCCTGTTCCAGTTCCAGCTACCATCATGCTACACTTAATGCGAAATGTAGGGCTTTAATTGGATGGTTGGCATCTGTCTTGTCTTGGGAGCCAATAGAAATGCCTAATTAGGGCAACCTTTGGAATGTTCAAAGGTCCTTGAGTTACTATTGATAAGACAAAAGGACATCATAAAAAATTAAGAATGCATAGAACAGAATTTTTGTTTCTCCCAGCATTCAAATCATACCTCATTGGGGAGAAGGGTTTAAACCCCATGGTTTTTCATAGTCTTTTATTTGTTCGATGGTACAATATAGCAAAAACTAAATCTGGACCTCTTGCTCTCTGCCTATAACCAGAAGGCTCTCTCAGCACCAACATTCTCCCTTATTATTACTGTTTTGGATTGGAGAATTAGTGTGGTTAAACATACCTGAACTCATATTTAATAACAGTAAAAAATGACAGCAGACAACAGCTCCAGATGGTTTGCTTGTTGCAAATTTGAAAATTATTTGAGTTTAAGCCTATGAGAAGTACATGTACCACAATTCATTGTGATGTCTGAAAGGAGCCAGTTTCCACATCATTAAGTGGGAAAGGGGAAGAACCATATTCTTTTGAGCAACAATACACCTCATCAAACAGCAACACTTTTCAGGTCACTTGGCGTTAAATTTTTTAGTAATAATTCACATGACAAAACCATAACTGCAGCAATATTCACTCTCAAGAGGATAATTTAATGCAATGGCCAATGGAGCAGATTTTGCTTCAGGTGGGAAAGTTCAGATCTTAGAGAGCCTGCTTAAAGGAGAAGAAACCTTCAAATTAACAGTTTAACATAGGCTGGGATTTTAAAACCTTACACATGTGCTTTATCTATAAGGATGCTAAAAAAGCACACACCTGTCGCCAGAGTTCCTTTCTTGAAAAGCCAAAGCAAGTCAGATACTTTCCTGAGAAGGCTATCAGTACATGGGAGCATCGCCAAAGAAGATAATGTTTAGGAGGAAGGGGCATTCTTAAGGGGCTGCTCACTTCCTTTAATTCTTCTTGGGCCCAGTTAAGGTATTTTTATTCTGTATTTTGACCATTTGTATACCACTTAATCACCATAGTCTCTACGTTAGACCATGTAACTGGCTTGTTACCCATTGTTCTGAGAATATCTAGCAATCACAGCAGATATCTAGCAGCAGATACAAGTGCTTGTTGTGGCTACAGGGCTGGCTAGTGCTAGCAGGCCATGTTTTCAAGTAGAGGAATTTGGTGGAAATGCAAGTTTCAAAAAGGCTGCCACTAAGCGTGAATATTTTAGTTACATAATTAACATTGCATGATCACAGTCCTTGTAGACTAGGAGACATTTTGCATTTCTTCTACAATGCTATTTATGCAATTTCCACTGCAAGACTAAAAAGGAGTGCATTTTAAAACAAGACAATAAACAAAGGTACTGTATTAGCTTTATATCCTTTTGGTCAGATCAATTTTTGAAGGCATGTACATGTTTTAAAGGTTTTTGTATTACAGCATTCAAACTCATAGAATAGACATCTTTAATTTGAAGCTTGAGCTAGTTCTATTATTTATACCGTGTTTCCCCCTTTTTAAGACACCGTCTTATAACTTTTCCCCCTCAAAAAACCACATGGTGTCTTATTTTCAGGGGATGTCTTAGTTTTATTATGTTTTTATGGTACCTATGGTTCCGGGCAGTGGGGCGGCAGGCCTCCTCGGCATGGCCAGGAAGAGGCCAGGCCGCTGGCTCGGCGCTCCGCCCGGTGATGCCTTTGTCGTGGTTTTTTAAATCCCACCCCACCCCCTGCCAACCGCTCCGAGGTTCCTGCTGCTTTATTTGGGGGGGGGCGTGTTTCGCAAAATAAACGCATGAGGATGAGGAGGGCTGAGGGATCCCGCCCGGCCTTAGGCAGGCCACCCGCGCGCCTTCCACCCACCGCATGAGGCCGGCCTCCGGGGAATGCGGGGCCCGGGCAAGGCAGCACCGAGAGCCCCCACAGCCGCCGGGAGACGTGACGCAGCCGCCGCCCGCGCAGCCATCACCCTCGCCGCCGCGTCCCTTTCATGCCTCTTGCTCAAAGCGAGGCGCGGCGTTCACTGCACTTGGAAGGAGCCGGGTGCCCATGGATCATGCAGCAAGGGCCCTCCCGACTCCTTCCCAGGCGCCCCTTTCTCCTCCTCCTTGCCGGTTCCGGGCGGTGGGGTGGCAGGCAGGAAGAGGCCAGGCTGCTGCGGCGCTCTGAGCGTTCGGCGCTCTGCAAGGCGCTGCTGGGCGCTCCGAGCGCTCGGCGTGGCAGAGCGCTCCGCTCTGCAGCCGCCGGTACCGGGCGCTGGGGAGGCAGGCCTCCTCGCCGGGTGCTCCGGCGGCGCAGAAGGGGCCAGCAGTGCTCCCGCCGCCGCCTGTTGCCCTGGTGGCGCAACACCGCTCTGCCTTGGGCCATGCAGCCCACGACGCTCCGGCGGCGCGGAAGGGTCCAGCAGCGCTCCTGCCGCCGCCCGTCACTCCAGCCGTGCAGAAGCGCCCGCGGGCCTCCCGCCGCCACTCAGCCTTGGGCCATGCAGCCCCCAGGGGCGAGCAGCGGCCTCGCCTCCGCCTGGCCCAGCAGCAGCAGCAACAGCAACAGCAGCGGGAGGACAAGGACAGCGCTGCTGCTGGGTCCCGCTGCCTCAAGGCGAGCGGCGCTGCTGCGTGAAGGTATGGCTTATTTTCAGGGGGTGTTTAATATTGAACAAATGCTTTAAAAGCCTGCTATGGCTTACTTTCTGACTACGGATTAAAAAAGGGGAAACACGGTACATACCACTTCATAATTTATCCCCTATTTTGACCTCCCTTCCCCTTTCCCCATTCAAAACTGTTTTCTTAATCATGTAGCTTTTCAATGAAAGTCTCACTTGCTTGTCAGGCATCTTAAGCAAAATAAAATAAGGTATTCAAGAAGTGAGGCATCTGACCTAGTATGCGGCTATAGAAAGATTTGTTTGATGCCAGGCCTACTTTGCCATCTTACTGCACAAAACAACTGAAAATATGGTGAAAATCCCATAAGAGAAGGCTTAGAGAGTTTTCACAATATAAATGTCTCTCACTGAGTAATTAAGGCACTGAGTAATTTATTTGATCAATAAAGGCACTCCTAAAATTCTGAAGGCAAACATAGCTGAAAAGAGTTAAACAATTATTTTAAGCACAAATATTTCCATTTTAAAAGACAGTATATTTCTACAGCACATAACATTCTCTTTGCTTTATTTAACAGCTGTCCTGTGGTTGCCAACCTAAACATCACTTTTGTCTTTAATGCAGTCATTGAAGAAAGACTGGCTTTTCATGAGAGGCAGAAGCGGAAATGACTAGGTAATCCCTAGAATTTTACCAAGTGGAT
Organism: Zootoca vivipara; assembly: GCF_963506605.1. Lineage (NCBI taxonomy): Eukaryota > Metazoa > Chordata > Lepidosauria > Squamata > Lacertidae > Zootoca > Zootoca vivipara. The sequence continues at coordinate 97,113,565 of NC_083279.1, forward strand.
GCCTTATTCCCAATGGAACAACTGTGCAAGGCAACGCTTTCAAGCTATGCGGATCATACCAGTTTAGTCAGTTTCCAACAACAGCAGAACTTCAAGGACAGGCTCATTAAATTGTAATCTGTATATCCCAATTGAATAGCTCCCCATTTACATTCTGCCAGATAAGAGTTTTTAAAGGCTGTGACTGCTCTGCTATTAATCTTAAAGCTTTAAGTAGTTATCTACCGTGTTTCTCATATTATAAGTCATGTCTTATATTATTTTTTTCCTGAAAAAAAACACAGCATGGCTTATTTTCAAGGGATGTCTTAATTAAAAATTAAAAAATAAGTACCGGTACCGGTATCTGTACAGACCACAGACCTGCTCCCACCGGGTCTTCACGCGCGGCAGGCAGAGGCTGCAGCCGGGTCCTGGGGCTGCGTGCGCGGCAGGCAGAGGCTGCAGCCGGGTCCTGGGGCTGCGCACGCGGCAGGCAGAGGCTGCAGCCGGGTCCCGGGTGTCCGCGCGCAAAGGCTACAGCCGTGTTCTGGGGCTGCACGCGCTGCGCGCTGAGGCTGCAGCCAGGTCTCGGGGGTTAACGCGGCAGCAGCAACCCTTCTTTGCCACAGACCTTATTCCACCACCCGGTACGGCTTATTTTCGAGGTATACCTTATATTTTTCCACCTCAGGAAAATCCTGCCATGCCTTATTTTGTAGGGATGCCTTAAAATATGAGAAACACGGTAATACCAATAACCAAATCCCATAATAAAAAGATTCTTCATTTTATATTTAGTTCTTCTACCAGGATACTGAACACAAATCTCTCTTCTAAGATGGCCTAGAGCAGGCTTCCTCAAACTTGGCCATCCAGGTATTTTTGGCCTACAACTCCCATGATCCCTAGCTAGCAGCAGTCTCAAAATATCTGGAGGGCCAAGTTTGAGGGAGCCTGGCCTAGAGAGGCAAACCATCAATGAGGCACTGCACAAGAGAAAATGCTGGCCTCCCATTTAAGCGCATCTTCAGATATCAGGTACTACCAAGACAATATTAAATACTTTAAGTGGCCATGTTTATGGAAACTTTCAGCAAATCAGAAAAATCTAACATGACCGCTTAAGCCTCCTGCAGAGCACATCAAGGCCTTGAGGTCCAGTTAATCATTTATGATATTAGTGTGTCACATTAATATAACTTTAGAAACCTATGACAATGTAACACATGCCAGACATTACACAACAGGTCAAGGGTAGTGAAGTTACATGCCAAATCTGCAAGTGGGTGATGTCAATGAAGAAAAGGAGGAGGATGAGCAACATGGAACACAAGCATACTTGCAATAGAGCTGGTCTCAAGCAACCCAATTTGACAGGAAACTGCACTGTTTAGAATTCACACAGCACTGCGAAAGACTCTCTCTCTCTCTCTCTCTCTATATATATAGTCAGCACAAAGCACTGAGGTAGTGCAAGACATTACAGTAGATCAGTAATCAAGATCCCATGATGATTTACTCTGGTTTGCTTGCAGTGGAAGTACCATATATACTTGAGGAGAAGCCTACTTTTTCAGCACCAAAAATGTGCTGAAAAAGCCACCCTCTGCTTATATTTGAGTGAGGCGGGCGGCGGTGGAGAAAGACACAGGACCGGGGGTTTGGAGAAGCACTCCGAACCCCTGTCCTATGCCTGCTCTGTGCGAGGTGGCGGGGAGGGAGAAGCGGCAAGGAAGGGATCCTTCCTTGCTGCTTCTCCCGCCACCGATAGCTTATACTCGAGTCAATAAGTTTTCCCAGGTTTTTTTGAGGTAAAATTAGGTGCCTCGGCTTATATTCAGGTTGACTTATACTCGAGTATATACGGCAACTTCTCTCTCACTGCTTTGACTTACAGTGGGAGCCATGCAAGAACTACCAGTCCAAGGAGCTATCAAGCAACTACCAATCTAGGGAAAATATAGTTACAGATAACTGGACTTGCCCCACTGGCCTGTAAGGAGTCATATCCCTGCAGTATGATCATCTGGAGGAAGACTAATATCCTTGAGCTTTGGTGGCTTTTCTACTTCCAAACAAGCGTGACATATGGTAATAACTCAAAGCTACAGTCTTTGTCCCTAAAGTGAATTAGCTTTATATTTGTGTGCAAAACTGAGGACAGTCTGCTACAGTCTCATAAAAGCCGCAAGGTTTTTATGGGGAAATCTCTAGCTCATTTTAAACAAAGCTACGTAGTTCCTGCTTTTAAAGTCTCACAGCTCATGCATCCCCAAAGAGCCAATGGTTAACAACATAATGACTTTCACTGCAATATCAAACTAATGGACACATTAACTATGGCAGGCCATTCCTACTGACATCTGATTACCACCCATAGCTGCGCATGCAGTATGATTTACTTGCTAGTAAATCAAGTAGGCTATAATCATAGTTCCACACTGAACACACTTCTGGGTGCAAAGAACTGTCCCCTCTCTGCCTGCAGTAATTGGGAGGAGGCTGCACTACAAGTACTAGACCACAAACACCAAGTAATGGTACCAGCAGGCAAAGCAAATGGCCAAAACTAAGTACAGTGGTACAACTGAGGCGTGCTTTCCCTAATGAGACCTCCCGCCACCGGTGCCCTTCCACCGTTCGGATTCCGTTCTTAGACCGAGGTAAGGTTCTTAAACCAAGACACCATTTCCAGAGTTTGTAAACCAAATCGTTCTTAAACCGGACTGTACTTAAACCAAGGTACCACTGTGGAGCTACATCAGCTAACAAGAAGCATGCACAGGACGGAGAATGAACTGAGCGAGAAAGCTGGAAGTTCAAATGTCACATCAGCCATACACTTACTAGGTGATCTTAAGCAAGAACAATGCCCTGCTTGATAAATCTCTGTAAATCTGTTTGATGCTAATTTACAAATCAGGATTAGAGGCAGCACTTTAGCTAGTTTCACAGTTTTGGCTTCACAGGAAACTATGCTTTAACAAACATGAATTCACCAGGAACACAAGGAGGTTAGGGAAGAGAAGTGCTAAAGGTGGCTTTGTTGCAACTCCAATAAACCATGATTTGTTGAATGAGCAGCACTGTCCCTAAACTGAGCCACTGATGCTTAGCCTCAGCCATTTGCAGTACATTAACATTAGCAGCCTACCTTATCCGTTTGTTATAAGGATTACCAAGGAGGTGTTTGAAGTGCTTTGAATGTTTAAATAGTGTTTTCTCCAAGTAGCACTGTAATTAGCACAAGACACAGCTGCATAAACAGTACCAATTTTAGAATGCTCTCACCATGTTACACATATTTTATACAGTGGTACCTCTACTTACGAATAACTCTACTTACAAATGTTTCTACTTACGAATGGAGCTCCGTCCGCCATCTTGGATGCGGTTTAGATAGGATTTTTTCTACTTACGATTTTTTTCTCCCAATGCATTCCTATGGGATTCGACTTACAAAATTTTTCTACTTACAAATGCGCGTTTGGAACGCATTAAATTTGTAAGTAGAGGTACCACTGTAGCTGAGACTAAAGCTGGGGCAGCAGAATCCAGCCTTGGATTGTGGGGATCCTCCCCCTTTCCAGCCTCACTATTCACGATCTGTCTGGACATGATTCCACTGCCTCTATGCAGCATGCACCGCCTAGAACTCTGTAACTGGATTTCTTTAACTCAAGTTCACAAAAGAACAATTCACAGAAGAAAGGCCACGGTAGGTAGAACTACAGACAAGGTGGTCTTCCAAGTCTTCCTGAATGCGCAGAATATCAGCCCTCTTTGCACCCAAGAGGTCAGAATTTGAAACTTTGAGAAACTTGTACAACAGAGGAGATAAAAAACAGGCTTTTAAAAATGAATTCCACATACCCATGACCTTAATAATCCTGGGCACAACTATGTCTAAAAACTGACACTTCTTAAATAAGGGACTTCCCAATTCTACAGCTACCCTCCTTTATAAAAATTCACTAGTAACTACACTCAACCGGCAAATCAGTTCTGTTGTCAGATCATACAGATCCATGTAGTGATTTTTTCAACCAATGTGAATAACTTCCTAGGAAGATCAGCGGTGTGCTTCCCAGTGGCTAAGGGTGGAAAGGGAAGAGAATGGTACATATAGGTAAGGATTGAGACTGTAGACTGGGAAAGGCTATGTTCATCAATCCAAGGAAAGCAGCTGTAGCTGAAAGGGAGAATGATTCCACACCATTCTTTGGGGGTTTGGAAGCTTTTGTATGGGACAATTGTAATATGGTAATCAGTTGAAGAGGCATTGGAGCCAAGATTCTTTTCTTCACCAAGGGTGAGAAGTTAAGAGATCCATGAACTGCAACTAATCAGAAACAAGGCACATAAGGGAACTATATGATGCTAATTAAGGTTGTATCTATGAAGCTGTTTTAACAGAAGTTACATCAGCAAGATGCTAGAAGAAGATAGTTGATAGGAGATTGCAGAATAAGAGCGAGTCAACATTTCTGGAAACCCCTCTCCAATTTATATGTACATTATTATTTGACTTCTTTTTTAAAGCAGTCAGTCTCATGTGTGGAGAAGTGATTGGTTGTGACAGTTTCTCTGTTCACTGAACATACCTGTACCAACAGTAAAAAGGCAAGAACCCATTGAACACCCATATACATATCACAAACACACCATGTTCACATTGTAAGCCTACTTCAAATCAGCAGATTGTTTTGCCACTTAGGCATGCTTGCTCAAAAGGGAGGATTATCTAATCTGTAATAATCCTGTTCAACAATCCACAAGCATTTAGGTATTTTCTGATAGCTAAAGAATAGCAGTTTAACACAGCAGGATACAGTTTCAGATCTTTGGATTATACAAATGTTATTAGACTAATGCAAGATGCAGCTGAGTTGCCTAACCCAAAAACTCGAAATGCACAGAAAAAGGCCAACAGCTCAGTTACAGACCTTTATAGACAGAAGATTCCAAGTGCAATTCCCAACATCTCCAGGTTAGAAGGATCATGTGCAACAAGGGTGAGATAGAACACTGCCAAATGTTTGTATGGTGTATGTTCTCTGCCGATGTCGATGGATTCTGTTGAGGTTTAGTCTCACTATGGAACGGTAAATCACAAAGGACTATCAACAGTATCACTTCTGGGTGCCCTCTCGAGTGCTGTGGAGCCCAGCATGCCCCTGGTTCTCTAAGGAGCTCTAGGCAATGAAACAAGCCAGACTACTATTAGAGCACAAAAGGCATTAAGACTCAATGTGCGACTGACCCAATGTGTTCAGAATGCATAATTTTACCTACCTAGCAGTAAAGGCAGAGAAGGACTACTTTACTGTCTCTATTGCCTCGTGAAATAGCCCGTCAGCAGAGCTATCCCGAGTGGTGCAGGGCTCGCTGACATCTACCCCTGTGAATGGTTAATTGCCTACTGAGACAATTTTGCTAGGTACTTTGAGGATGAAATTGCTCACCTCCATGCCAGCTTGAATACTGTCAGCTTTTCTATGTGGCCTGAGGACTTGCAGCTGTCCTGCCCACATCCTATCATTTCAATATTTGCCTGTCACGGCTTACTCAAGTCATAGGGGGCAATGGCTGAGCAGGTGTGTGGGAATGGTTAATGCATTTTTATGGAGTGGAGGGCTGCTCACCACTTTTGAGGTGGTGATGCATACAGTCCTGTAAAAAAAGTTTGCACAGTAACAGCTTGACCAACTGTGATTCATGGCCTTAACTCCTCTAATGGGCTCTTTGTATGGCTACCCTTAGGACTGGTTTGGAAGCTGTAGCTGGTACAGAATGCAGCAGCCCAAGATACTGAGTGGAGTTTCAGTTGTGCTGGGTTTTTTTTTCTTTCTGCCAAAGTTGCTGAGCTTTTTTTTAAAAAAAAAAGTTTTGAAAATTGGCAAAGGTGGCATGTATGGCAACCCTGCTTGTGCTGATATTACTTGTGTTGAAGGAACTGCATGTGCTGCCTGTCAGGTACTGAGTCATATCCAGGTTCTTGTTATTAAGTGCTCAGGTCCTTGGAGAGTTCTTGTTGGCTGCACCACTTCATCTTGGGGCAATGCAGAAACTGGCCTTCTCCACGGTAGCACCTATACTTTGGAATACTCTGCCCCCATTTACAGTGGTACCTCTACTTACGAATTTAATGCGTTCCGAATGCACATTCGTAAGTCGGAAAAAAATGTAAGTCGAATCCCATAGGAATGCATTGGGAGAATGCAACCCTATCTAAAAATTCGTAAGTAGAAAAAATCCACATCCAAGATGGCGGATGGAGCTCCATTCGTAAGTAGAAACATTCGTAAGTAGGTACCACTGTTACGAGAGGCAGTAGAATGCTTCCAACATTTATTGATAACCTCTCTCTGCTCAGGCACTTCCCAATCATTAATACTGGATATTACAGCCTGGAATTTTTTACCATTATATACAGAGAAAGGGTCTGAATATATGTTTTAATGCTGTAATGTGCTCTAAGGTTTGTTTTTAATAGAAAGTTCTCTAGAAATATTTTAAAATAAGTAAGATACATATGAAATATTGGGTAAATGCAAAACACATACAGTCCTCTAGCCATAGCTGCCCAAATCCTAAACAATTTACAATTATACAAAAGATATAGTCTCACTCATCTACATATTCCGAGATAGCAATATGTGATCTAGAAAAAAAGTTGGAATAAATGATCCTCAGGGTCCTTTTCAACTCTATGATTCTTTAAATTACCATCCTTGAACAAGAGTCCTGAAGTTCCAGTTTGAGTACAGTTCCTTTAAAATGTTTTCATATGAACAAAAGAGGCTTTATGACAGTACCATAAACACGGATTAATGTAGTCACTCATGCTAACTGGAAGCAATGTGCTAGGAGAAGGTAGATAAGAGGTGATGACACAGAAAATGATTCAATGCAAGTGACTCGCACACTCATGAGCATGATCAAAGTCTGAATGGTGTAAGTCAATGGGATTCTTTGCCTTGACTGAGGCAACCCTTAGACATTTGATGCTTTCAGCTTTCCTTAGATCTAAGGGTGGGTTTTAATGGGGTTGCACAAACCAATTCTAGGAAAACAAAAATCCAAGTTTTTAAAATGTGAAAGCTAAAACTCAAATAGTAAAACAAAGCTTAGAATGAGTTACCCGAGAAAAATCTGAAGGAACTAAACAGACAAAGGAGGAATGATTTATTTATTTACTTACTTATTTGCCACCCATCTGACTGGGCTACTCCAGCCACTCTGGGCAGTTATCAAAGAAGAATGAGAGCAGTTTTAAATGGGCCTCTTCCATGTCATTTAAGCATTGGTGCCTATTTGTAATGTCCCCAATCTGATATGCTGTTACTGGCATACAGAACTATGAAACGTGTGGCCTGGATATCTGCTCCCCATCAAAGGTGGGCTTGCACACTGTCCCTTCAACTTCTGATTTTGCAGCAAACTCTACAGCAAGCAGTAACAACATCTGAACCAGCAAATTCTGGTTTGCTGCAAAATCTAAGCACATGAGCCCAAATCTTGCTCCTGTACCGCCAAGACATAGAATCACAGAATTGTATAGATGGAAAGGACTATGAGACTCATCTAGTCCAATCCCCTGCAATACAGGAATCTTTTGCCCGACATGGGACACAAACAACCAAACAAGAGTTGGGAGTCATCTTAGAAGATCTATCAGATATGCTGGAGTCAAAGCATTTTAAATGCTTGTGGGATGCTCTCCCCAGAGAGGCTCCCTCAGTGCCTTTGTCACATATCTTTAAGAACCAGTCAAAATAATCCCCCTTCTCTCCGGCCTTTGGCTAATTAAACAATCAATGTCCTTTTAAATTGAGGGTGGGTTTTTTATTATTCCAGGCCCAATAAAGCTTATGCCATACCATTCTCAAATTACTTAAATGGGCAGTGAGTCATTGGTGTGTGTGTGTTTTAAAGGTCGCATAAAGCGAAAATATTCTTGATAGCTTGTGGAAACACCCCCATAAGATATCTTTGGGAGCAAATCAACCCCTTTATGCCCCCAAATCCAGCAGAAGATGAAGGCTGCACATCTGCAGTAGCCTCATGATGCAATAAAACTTCAGGAGGAGACTGCATCCTGCTGACAACCACCAAGGGCTGGATGTTAAGATGAAAGGAAGCAAGCAGCCTGCTACTTGCTTCCTTTCCAGTCTGGGCCAAAAGTGGAAGAAGGAAAGCTGTTTTGAGTCTTCCAAGGGCACTTTATTGTATTTTCTGCTGCAATAGATAGACACCAGTAGACTTTCTTCTTGTTTTCTCTTGCAGATTACCATAGATTTCCAACAGAATTCTCATGATCTAAACACTAACCAATTAACTCACCAGGGAAGACTATTCCAATCTACTGGATTAAAGTGGGAAACAAACAGCAAGCACACCCTTTTCAACAATTCCTGCAGTACAGGAGCTGTTGGTTTTGCAATATCATCTACAGATCTCAGCTGCCTCATTGACCTTTGAGCAACTACATCACCGGAAAGGATTGAAACTTTCACAGTTTATACCTGTAACCTGACTTCCAAGCAAATGTTGGCAGTGACCATGGTATTGGGAGCTTGAAATCCAGGTTAGAGGGTTTCCTTTTTTCCAGTCACCCCACCACCTCCTGGTATTCACATCTGCAAAGATTCCATGTGGAAGTGGATAGAGTAAGTCAACAGTCCTTCCCATTCTCCTCCCCACATAGGCAGGATGAATAGTTTCAACTTATTTTTTTAACCAAAGATTGCTAATGTACCCAATTGTTCTTTTAAAAACTATTCATTAGTAATTAGATTCTTTCCCCAAAGAGCTAACTTTTAAACTTATTATTTGCAGTTGGTAAAGCAAAAAGGCCTCGTGTTATTTTAAGCATTTATATCCTGTCTTTATATTTAAAATTTTCCTTGGAGGCTACATCTAGTTAGTCTCAAGACTGAATCTGCCCATTGCATCAAGAATAAGACACAAGCAATTTTATATACTGTAGTGTATTAAAGATTATACACTGGCAGTCAGTCTCAAACTGCTATCATAACCTGAACAACAATAGTAGCTGGACTGGGCTGACAAACTGAAAAATCATTAACACTGCATTATTAAAGTAATTTATATAAATTATATACCACCTTTCATTTCAAGGGGAAAAAATACCAGTTCGGACATCATTAGTCTTAAGCATACAGTATTCATAAGTGTTGATATAGCAAAAACGTTAAGAAAAGGAATGCAACAATGTGGTTTAATCAGAAGCTATAGCTTAAGAAATAACCACAGTCCAAGCAGATATAGACTGGAAGATGGAAAAGCCACAATATTATTTAGAGCAGATTCAACTTGCATCTCCAACTAGAACACACTTCTATTTTTGAAGCATATGTAAAAATAGAATCCCTCCAGAACATCCAATCTCAGGCAGCATCCTTGATCACAGGGTATCTCTGTGCAGGCATTTGGGGCTTTAACAAACTTAATTAAGAATCAGAAACATATAGTTAAAGAGAAGATTTATGCAGCCTGCACAAGAGGCCAGATCAGAGCCTTGGCATACTGATTTACAGTAAATACTATTAACCTGTCAGATGCTTCAGAAAATGGCAAAGAGACCAGGTGTAGCAGGAGCAGATAGTTAATTTTGCATTGTCAGACAGAAGCTAAAGCATGAAATGAAAACCATTTCTTTCTGTTTTTAATAGAAAAAAACCCCTGACAGATGCTTATCATGGCTAATATTCACTTACAAACCAAACGAGAACCTACTGAATTGTATGCCACTGATTACCAGTAGATAGGGATTCACAGTGAGGGATATTACCCTGCTTGTGAGCATCTTGGATGCATCTAGCTGACCAGTTAGAAAGATGATTCCAGACTAAATATTCTGCAAAGTAGTTGGATTACGTCATCTGCTTGCATACTTTTATACAGCATCTTATACAGACTATACAAGCCATATGGAAGTTCTTACCATCTCAACATGTAATTTTGCTACATAAATAATGAACTAAAGAAAGGTTAAATAGCAAAATTACAGCTTCCATTAATCAAAGCTATTCCATTTTTCTACATAAAATCCAATTAACGCAGCACAGAAGCATGAGTAACATAACCAGGGTGAAGAAGTGGTTAGCACATTAAACTCAGACCCAGAGGACCTGGATTCTAATCGCCCCCTTAGCCACAAAGCTCACTGGGTGACCTTGGTTTGGTTTTGCTCTCTCAGCCTAATCAAAGTCACAAGGTTGTTAGGACTGAGAGTGTGTGTATACTCTCTCTCTCTATATATATATGTATATATATATATATATATATGTTATAAGAACAAAATTAAAACAACAGAAGATACTGTACACCTTACATTGCTTTACAAAACATATCCATCACTTCAGAGCTGAACCAATTTCATTGGAAATTTCACAAACATTGTTTTCAGCCTACGCAGAGATGTTCAATATCCAGGTCAGCCATCTTTATACCACCTTGGGGATCAACATATCAATTTACATGAAATATACCATACGTTTTTGGTGTGAGAAGAATTCTACTAAGTTGGTGGTAAAAGGTAAAGGTAAAGGGGCCCCTGACCATCAGGTGCAGTCGTGTCCAACTCTGGGGTTGCGGCACTCATCTCGCTCTATAGGCCAAGGGAGCCTGTGTTTGTCCGCAGACAGCTTCCGGGCCATGTGGCCAGCATGACAAAGCTGCTTCTGGCAAACCAGAGCAGCACACAGAAACACCGTTTACCTTCCCGCCAGAGCGGTCCCTATTTATCTACTTGCACTTTGATGTGCTTTCGAACTGCTAGGTTGGCAGGAGCTGGGACCGAGCAACTGGAGCTCACCCCATTGCAGGGATTCGAACCACCGACCTTCTGATCAGCAAGCCCTAGACTCTGTGGATTAACCCACAGTGCCACCTGGGTCCCAAGGTGGTGGAGAAACTAGTAAAAGAAAATTATTCCAGAGATGCCAACCCCAAAGGCTTTATTCAGATTTATGCATCACATTATCAAACAGCCATATCCAAAAGGTCCGAGGCCAGCACTTTGCCTTCTTTTTATCAATAGTTTCTTGGCACAAACAACCATCTTTAAATACTAGCAAAAAGCTCCTTGAATGCTCAGACCTATGTGAACTTTAGCATGGGCATGCTATTGACCCCAAATGCACCTCTATACAGAAACATTAAAAAACACCCTCAAATATGGATTAATTTCCTTTCCATAATTTCTGAAGCAGAAGACAGATGCAAAGATTACAAGGGCAACAAAAGGGAATAATTTTCTGTTATTATTTAATGTTTTGAATAACAAATATATTTAAAAATTGGAATCACCCTCTCATCACCAACAGTGGTTACAAGTACTCATTCCACTGACAGTGCAATCCTATAATGCCTATTCTGAAGTTTGTTGGCATCCATCTGTCTCGAAAGACAATGGAAGAGTGTGCCTTTGGCTTCCAGGATAAAGTCAAACCACAGGAAAGTTACAGCGCCTGCTGTGGCTGTAGAGATCGATTCAGGAGAGACATGTTTTATTGCCCCACTGAAGTAAAGGACTTACTCCCTGGTGAATGTGCACAGTATTGCAATCTCTTTGATGGGAAACCAGTATTGCAGATCCAGATAATGGCCAATGAAAGTGTTTGAACATAAAAAGGTGCTTTATATTGACATCAGGCCGCTTTTCATTTGATCCAGTTTAATTTGCTGATAGCAGCGCTCCATGGTGTACTGCTATCTAGATATGCCATGTCTTAACTGTGGTCCCTGTCTTCTGGACTAAAATAACCAACTGCAAATTGTTGTAGGAAACCAAAGCCTAGTTTCCTAAGAAGCAACTGGCATGTAAATAAAGGTAGAGTAGGTGAAAAGATGAAAGGTTTACTATGTTAAATGTCTAGACTACAATAATTGAATTAAGGTTGTTTTTCTGTGAGGAAACCACATTTGATTGTGAAAACATGTATTAAGCAGAATTGCCAGTCTTCTCACCTCGTTCCACACCCAGTAAAGCCACAGAAACTAAGAATGCATCAATCAGCAAGGTTGTGGGTTTCTTTAAAAATAAAAAGCTTAATATACTATTATCTAAATCTTCTATTCTACTTGAAGCTTTTCTCTTTCCCCAACACCACTATATTTTTCTTCCACTAAATGGAATGTGTACCGTACGAGGACCAAACCACTCTTTCAAGCCCACATCCCGAAAATCATGAATTGCTTGTTCCAAAAAATTATCTGGTCAGCGATTAAGCAGTGGGAAACGTCTCAATTCTTACAGAAGCTTACAAAAGTCAATCGCCTAGTATTGAATTCAATTCTTAGAATATTGTCAAAGGATCAGGGTTGTCATTGAGGAAAAAAATAGCGGTCCAAAAAGCAATTTGCACACAAGCCTTAATGAACAGGAATTCCTACCATCCTTACTCCTTTATCAGATTCAGGACCTCACATAAGACTTGATAGCGGTTACACACACCAGATACACACACAGCTGGGGGGGGGGGGGGCTTTTAGCATCAAGTTCAAATGAATTATCTCATGCCTAGGAACAGCTGAAATATTGGAGATTTAC